>NC_089838.1:322096460-322802710 GCF_035609145.1 Eleutherodactylus coqui | reverse complement strand
GATATGGGCAGGCATGGAGGCTCTAGTACCCTGTTTTGCCACCTCTAGCTTGGGTACAAGATGTGATACGGGCAGGCATGGAGGTTCTAGGACCCTGCTGTACCGCCTCTAGCTTGGATACAAGATGTCATATGGGGGGCATGGTGGCTCTAGTACCCCGTTATACTGTCTCTATCTTGGATACAAGATTAATATGGGGGGCATGGAGGCTCTAGTACCCTGTTGTACTGCCTCTAGCTTGGATACAAGATGTGATACGGACGGGCATGTAGGCTCTAGTACCCTGTTGTACTGCCTCTAGCTTGGATACAAGATGTGATACAGATGGGCATGGAGGCTCTAGTACCCTGTTGTACCGCCTCTAGCTTGGATACAAGATATAATACAGGCGGGCATGGAGGCTCTAGTACCCTGTTGTACCGCCTCTAGCTTGGATACAAGATGTGATACGGGGGGCATGGAGGCTCTAGTACACTGTTGTACCACCTCTAGCTTGGATACAAGATATAATACAGGCGGGCATGGAGGCTATAGTACCCTGTTGTACCGCCTCTAGCTTGGATACAAGATGTGATACGGACGGGCATGTAGGCTCTAGTACCCTGTTGTACTGCCTCTAGCTTGGATACAAGATGTAATACAGATGGGCATGTTGGCTCTAGTACCCTGTTGTACTGCCTCTAGCTTGGATACAAGATGTAATACAGATGGGCATGGAGGTTCTAGGACCCTGTTGTACCGCCTCTAGCTTGGATACAAGATGTGATACGGGCGGGCATGTAGGCTCTAGTACCCTGTTGTACTGCCTCTAGCTTGGATACAAGATGTAATACAGATGGGCATGGAGGTTCTAGGACCCTGTTGTACCGCCTCTAGCTTGGACACAAGATGTGATACGGGCGGGCATGGAGGCTCTAGTACCTTGTTGTACCGCCTCTAGCCTGGATACAAGATGTGATATGGGCGGGCATGGAGGCTCTAGTACCCTGTTGTACCGCCTCTAGCTTGGACACAAGATGTGATACGGGCGGGCATGGAGGCTCTAGTACCCTGTTGTACCGCCTCTAGCCTGGATACAAGATGTGATATGGGCAGGCTTGGAGACATACAGGTTCCATATGATATCATGCGATTTATCAGTCTACATCTGCTGTTATTAAGCCACTAGATCGTGTAATCCTGTAGGCTGTGGAAGTTGGCATCCCAGATGTTTCATATATGTTTTACTGGTGATAAATGTGGTCACCGGGCAGCCACTGAAGTGTGACAATGTTGTGGGGACATTCCTGTGACCCCCTTGTGTGTCCGGCCATTCAGGATACCACTGCAAATGGTGGGTGTCAAAGGCCATTCATGCAATGGGCACCGTGAGAACAAATGTCCATCAGCCAAGTGCCTGGAAATGGTTCCGACAGACACAGGGGTGTAACAAAGGCGCACCCTTTCTCTGGAAGGCGGACAACAAAACAGTTGGAGCTGCTGGTGTTTGTTGGACTATCATAAGCTCCTCTCTACTGATGGTCTGTCGGGGCGTCCTGAGCCCGGTCACCTTGTGTGCCCTTATCCACTGATCACAGCATCTCCTAACAGTCTGGTCAGACGCTCTTCTCTACTGGTGGTCTGTAGGGGACGTCCCGAGCCTGGTCACCTTGTGTGCCCTCACACATCCACTGGTCCCAGCACCCCCTAACAGTCTGGTCAGATGCACCTCTCTACTGGTGGCTTGTAGGGGGTGTCCTGAGCCCGGTCACCTTGTGTGCCCTCACATATCCACTGGTCCCAACACCCCCTAATAGTCTTGTCAGACACTCCTCTCTACTGGTGGTCTGTCGGGGGTCCGGAGCCAGTCGCCTTGTGTGCCCTCACACATCCACTGGTCCCAACACCTCCTATCAGTCTGGTCAGACAGTCCTCTCTACTGGTGGTCTGTAGGGGGCGTCCTGAGCCCGGTCACCATGTGTGCCCTCACACATCCACTGGTTCCAACACCTCCTAACAGTCTGGTCAGAACGGCCGGTGGGGGCCAATTCATGGATACAACCATCCAGCTTCTCACATCCCAATAATGCGCCCCCTCTAGTAACAAGGTGAAATCTCTTCACTGTGTCGTAGAGGCGTCTAGTGGCCAAAATCCTCCACACAAGTGGAAAAAGAGGTCACTACACACAAGGAGCCTCCGAGAGCCTCTTATGGGCCAAGGGGGAAACCACCTCTAGGGCCTCCAGTGACAAGACCGTCCATCTAATTACACAACTATAATCACCTGCATATCTGCCTGAGATGGAACTGCATGCCGGATACTGCAGCAAAACGACAACTTCATCTGGGGGCGCAGGAGTGTTTTTTTTTTTTTTACAAAGACTGTATTTGGTTGTGTTTTGGCTTTACTATTCTTTTACTATTTAGTGATATGTGGTCCTGATTAGCAGTATTATTTATGCACTATGCGGTGGTAGCTTTGTACCATTTGCCCGTGGTACAGCAGTGTTAGTCACTGCATGGTGGTATTATGTGGTCATGGACACTATGCTATAGTAATATCTCCTAATGATGTGACGGTATTTTATCTGTTCCACATATAGTGGAGGTAGATGATCACCATATGAATGTATTACTTAGTGTTCATGTCCGATCACATGACTTGGGGATGGGGCTGATGTGGGCCAAAAATCTATAAATAAAGAGTCCAGGACCCACCGTGCTAAATGTCATTGCACAATAATAACCGGGACAATGTGCTGCTTAAATTATGTATCTAAGCCGATCACGCGATAAGTCTTATGCTGAATATGCCCCCTTTGACCCCAGCAATGCCCATGATCTAAGACCTTCAGGTGTCGGGGTCCAGTGGAGATTGTTACCCCTGCACCCCCAATACTTACATTCCTGGACTCAGGGAAGCACACAGCATGACTACTACTGTCATATAAGGCTCCCGAATCACACATTATACCCTACCCACAGCAGACCTCTGCACCGTTTAGTGAACCGGGCCCTACTTCACCGCCTGACATCGATCCTAAAGTATGCTGTTTGTTTGGTGATTATCCCAAGGGCAGGAGCGGATGGACGGCTGCATCATATGAGGGATTACCATGGATTTGACACATTATAATGTAGATGATCTTCCTCTGACCCTGACAAAGCCGCAGATAAACTGTTATTTTCACTCAACTGGACAAGAGAAAAACAAAAAGGAGAACGAGACCCCAAAATAACCTCATTTACTGGTGAAAATGTGCAAATGTGAGATCCAGACCCGAGGCCGAGTAAAAGGAAAGAGGCTTCTATGTGAAAATGTCAGTAATGTACGACCGAAAGTCCTGCAGAAAAACGCAGATGTTAAAACTTGTCAATAGTGGGCAGTATTATAGTAGTTATATTCTTCTACATAGGGGGCAGTATTATAGTAGTTATATTCTTGTACATAGGGGGCAGTATTATAGTAGTTATATTCTTGTACATAGGGGGCAGTATTATAGTAGTTATATTCTTGTACATAGGGGGCAGTATTATAGTAGTTATATTCTTGTATATAGGGGGCAGTATTATAGTAGTTATATTCTTGTACATAGGGGGCAGTATTATAGTAGTTATATTCTTGTACATAGGGGGCAGTATTATAGTAGTTATATTCTTGTACATAGGGGGCAGTATTATAGCAGTTATATTCTTGTACATAGGGGGCAGTATTATAGTAGTTATATTCTTGTACATAGGGGGCAGTATTATAGTAGTTATATTCTTGTATATTGGGAGCAGTATTATAGTAGTTATATTCTTGTACATAGGGGGCAGTATTATAGTAGTTATATTCTTGTACATAGGAGGCAGTATTATAGTAGTTATATTCTTGTACATAGGAGCAGTATTATAGTAGTTATATTCTTGTACATAGGGGGCAGTATTATAGTAGTTATATTCTTGTACATAGGAGGCAGTATTATAGTAGTTATATTCTTGTACATAGGGGCAGTATTATAGTAGTTATATTCTTGTACATAGGGGGCAGTATTATAGTAGTTATATTCTTGTACATAGGAGCAGTATTATAGTAGTTATATTCTTGGACATAGGGGGCAGTATTATAGTAGTTATATTCTTGTACATAGGGGGAAGTATTATAGTAGTTATATTCTTGTACATAGGAGGCAGTATTATAGTAGTTATATTCTTGTACATAGGAGCAGTATTATAGTAGTTATATTCTTGGACATAGGGGGCAGTATTATAGTAGTTATATTCTTGTACATAGGGGAGCAGTATTATAGTAGTTATATTCTTGTACATAGGGGAGCAGTATTATAGTAGTTATATTCTTGTACATAGGGGGCAGTATTATAGTAGTTATATTCTTGTACATAGGAGGCAGTATTATAGTAGTTATATTCTTGTACATAGGGGGCAGTATTATAGTAGTTATATTCTTGTACATAGGGGAGCAGTATTATAGTAGTTATATTCTTGTACATAGGGGGCAGTATTATAGTAGTTATATTCTTGTACATAGGAGGCAGTATTATAGTAGTTATATTCTTGTACATAGGGGGTAGTATTATAGTAGTTATATTCTTGTACATAGGGGGCAGTATTATAGTAGTTATATTCTTGTACATAGGAGGCAGTATTATAGTAGTTATATTCTTGTACATAGGGGGCAGTATTATAGTAGTTATATTCTTGTACATAGGGGAGCAGTATTATAGTAGTTATATTCTTGTACATAGGGGGCAGTATTATAGTAGTTATATTCTTGTACATAGGAGGCAGTATTATAGTAGTTATATTCTTGTACATAGGGGGTAGTATTATAGTAGTTATATTCTTGTACACAGGGGCAGTATTATAGTAGTTATATTCTTGCACATAGGGGGCAGTATTATAGTAGTTATATTTTTGTACATAGGAGGCAGTATTATAGTAGTTATATTCTTGTATATTGGAGCAGTATTATAGTAGTTATATTTTTGTACATAAGGGGCAGTATTATAGTAGTTATATTCTTGTACATAGGGGGCAGTATTATAGTAGTTATATTTTTGTACATAGGGGGCAGTATTATAGTAGTTATACTCTAGTACATAGGGGGCAGTATTATAGTAGTTATATTCTTGTACATAGGGGGCAGTATTATAGTAGTTATATTCTTGTACATAGGGGGCAGTATTATAGTAGTTATATTCTTGTACATAGGGGGCAGTATTATAGTAGTTATATTCTTGTACAGAGGAGCAGTATTATAGTAGTTATATTCTTGTACAAAGGAGGCTATATTATAGTAGTTATATTCTTGTACATAGGGGGCAGTATTATAGTAGTTATATTCTTGTACATAGGGGGCAGTATTATAGTAGTTATATTCTTGTACAGAGGAGCAGTATTATAGTAGTTATATTCTTGTAAATAGGAGCAGTATTATAGTAGTTATATTCTTGTACATAGGAGGCAGTATTATAGTAGTTATATTCTTGTACATAGGGGCAGTATTATAGTAGTTATATTCTTGTACATAGGGGGCAGTATTATAGTAGTTATATTCTTGTACATAGGGGAAGTATTATAGTAGTTATATTCTTGTACACAGGAGGCAGTATTATAGTAGTTATATTCTTGTACATAGGGGCAGTATTATAGTAGTTATATTCTTGTACATAGGGGGCAGTATTATAGTAGTTATATTCTTGTACATAGGGGGCAGTATTATAGTAGTTATATTCTTGCACATAGGGGGCAGTATTATAGTAGTTATATTCTTGTACATAGGAGGCAGTATTATAGTAGTTATATTCTTGTACATAGGGCGCAATATTATAGTAGTTATATTCTTCTACAAAGGGAGCAGTATTATAGTAGTTATATTCATGTACATAGGGGGCAGTTTTATAGTAGTTGTATTATTGTACTCAGGAGGCAGTATTATATTAGTTTTTTTTGTACATAGAGGGCAGTATTATAGTAGTTATATTCTTGTACACAGGAGCAGTATTATAGTAGTTATATTTTTGTACATAGGGGGCAGTATTATAGTAGTTATATTCTTGTACATAGGGGGCAGTATTATAGTAGTTATATTCTTGTACATAGGGGGCAGTATTATAGTAGTTATATTCTTGTACATAAGGGGCAGTATTATAGTAGTTATATTCTTGTACATACGGAGCAGTATTATAGTAATATTCTTGTACATAGGAGAAGTATTATAGTAGTTATATTTTTGTACATAGGGGCAGTATTATAGTAGTTATACTCTAGTACATAGGGGGCAGTATTATAGTAGTTATATTCTTGTACATAGGGGGCAGTATTATAGTAGTTATATTCTTGTACATAGGGGGCAGTATTATAGTAGTTATATTCTTGTACATAGGGGACAGTATTATAGAAGTTATATTCTTGTACATAGCGGGCAGTATTATAGTAGTTATATACTTGTACATAGGGGGCAGTATTATAGTAGTTATATTCTTGTACATAGAGGGCAGTATTATAGTAGTTATATTCTTGTACATAGGGGGCAGTATTATAGTAGTTATATTCTTGTACATAGGGGGCAGTATTATAGTAGTTATATTCTTGCACATAGGGGGCAGTATTATAGTAGTTATATTCTTGTACATAGGAGGCAGTATTATAGTAGTTATATTCTTGTACATAGGGCGCAATTTTATAGTAGTTATATTCTTCTACAAAGGGAGCAGTATTATAGTAGTTATATTCATGTACATAGGGGGCAGTTTTATAGTAGTTATATTATTGTACTCAGGAGGCAGTATTATATTAGTTTTTTTTGTACATAGAGGGCAGTATTATAGTAGTTATATTCTTGTACACAGGAGCAGTATTATAGTAGTTATATTTTTGTACATAGGGGGCAGTATTATAGTAGTTATATTCTTGTACATAGGGGGCAGTATTATAGTAGTTATATTCTTGTACATAGGGGGCAGTATTATAGTAGTTATATTCTTGTACATAAGGGGCAGTATTATAGTAGTTATATTCTTGTACATACGGAGCAGTATTATAGTAATATTCTTGTACATAGGAGAAGTATTATAGTAGTTATATTTTTGTACATAGGGGCAGTATTATAGTAGTTATACTCTAGTACATAGGGGGCAGTATTATAGTAGTTATATTCTTGTACATAGGGGGCAGTATTATAGTAGTTATATTCTTGTACATAGGGGGCAGTATTATAGTAGTTATATTCTTGTACATAGGGGACAGTATTATAGAAGTTATATTCTTGTACATAGCGGGCAGTATTATAGTAGTTATATACTTGTACATAGGGGGCAGTATTATAGTAGTTATATTCTTGTACATAGAGGGCAGTATTATAATACCTATATTCTTGTACATAGAGGGCAGTATTATAGTAGTTATATTCTTGTACATAGGAGCAATATTATAGTAGTTATATTCTTGTACATAGGGGGCAGTATTATAGTAGTTATATTCTTGTACAAAGGAGGCTATATTATAGTAGTTATATTCTTGTACAAAGGAGGCTATATTATAGTAGTTATATTCTTGTACATAGGGGGCAGTATTATAGTAGTTATATTCTTGTACAGAGGAGCAGTATTATAGTAGTTATATTCTTGTACATAGCGGGCAGTATTATAGTAGTTATATTCTTGTAAATAGGAGCAGTATTATAGTAGTTATATTCTTGTACATAGGAGGCAGTATTATAGTAGTTATATTCTTGTACATAGGGGCAGTATTATAGTAGTTATATTCTTGTACATAGGAGCAGTATTATAGTAGTTATATTCTTGTACATAGGGGGCAGTATTATAGTAGTTATATTCTTGTACATAGGGGGCAGTATTATAGTAGTTATATTCTTGCACATAGGGGGCAGTATTATAGTAGTTATATTCTTGTACATAGGAGGCAGTATTATAGTAGTTATATTCTTGTACATAGGGGGCAATATTATAGTAGTTATATTCTTGTACATAGGGGCAGTATTATAGTAGTTATATTCTTGTACATAGGGGGCAGTATTATAGTAGTTATATTCTTGTACATAGGGGAAGTATTATAGTAGTTATATTCTTGTACATAGGAGGCAGAATTATAGTAGTTATATTCTTGTACATAGGGGGCAGTATTATAGTAGTTATATTCTTGTACATAGGGGGCAGTATTATAGTAGTTATATTCTTGCACATAAGGGGCAGTATTATAGTAGTTATATTCTTGTACATAGGAGGCAGTATTATAGTAGTTATATTCTTGTACATAGGGCGCAATATTATAGTAGTTATATTCTTCTACAAAGGGAGCAGTATTATAGTAGTTATATTCATGTACATAGGGGGCAGTTTTATAGTAGTTATATTATTGTACTCAGGAGGCAGTATTATATTAGTTTTTTTTGTACATAGAGGGCAGTATTATAGTAGTTATATTCTTGTACACAGGAGCAGTATTATAGTAGTTATATTTTTGTACATAGGGGGCAGTATTATAGTAGTTATATTCTTGTACATAGGGGGCAGTATTATAGTAGTTATATTCTTGTACATAGGGGGCAGTATTATAGTAGTTATATTCTTGTACATAAGGGGCAGTATTATAGTAGTTATATTCTTGTACATACGGAGCAGTATTATAGTAATATTCTTGTACATAGGAGAAGTATTATAGTAGTTATATTTTTGTACATAGGGGCAGTATTATAGTAGTTATACTCTAGTACATTGGGGGCAGTATTATAGTAGTTATATTCTTGTACATAGGGGGCAGTATTATAGTAGTTATATTCTTGTACATAGGGGACAGTATTATAGAAGTTATATTCTTGTACATAGCGGGCAGTATTATAGTAGTTATATACTTGTACATAGGGGGCAGTATTATAGTAGTTATATTCTTGTACATAGAGGGCAGTATTATATTAGCTATATTCTTGTACATAGAGGGCAGTATTATAGTAGTTATATTCTTGTACATAGGAGCAATATTATAGTAGTTATATTCTTGTACATAGGGGGCAGTATTATAGTAGTTATATTCTTGTACAAAGGAGGCTATATTATAGTAGTTATATTCTTGTACAAAGGAGGCTATATTATAGTAGTTATATTCTTGTACATAGGGGGCAGTATTATAGTAGTTATATTCTTGTACAGAGGAGCAGTATTATAGTAGTTATATTCTTGTACATAGGGGGCAGTATTATAGTAGTTATATTCTTGTAAATAGGAGCAGTATTATAGTAGTTATATTCTTGTACATAGGGGGCAGTATTATAGAAGTTATATTCTTGTACAGAGAGGACAGTATTATAGTACTTATATTCTTGTACATAGGGGGCAGTATTATAGTAGTTATATTCTTGTACATAGGAGGCAGTATTATAGTAGTTATATTCTTGTACATAGGGGCAGTATTATAGTAGTTATATTCTTGTACATAGGAGCAGTATTATAGTAGTTATATTCTTGTACATAGGGGGCAGTATTATAGTAGTTATATTCTTGTACATAGGGGGCAGTATTATAGTAGTTATATTCTTGCACATAGGGGGCAGTATTATAGTAGTTATATTCTTGTACATAGGAGACAGTATTATAGTAGTTATATTCTTGTACATAGGGGGCAATATTATAGTAGTTATATTCTTCTACAAAGGGAGCAGTATTATAGTAGTTATATTCTTGTACATAGGGGGCAGTTTTATAGTAGTTATATTATTGTACATAGGAGGCAGTATTATATTAGTTTTTTTTGTACATAGAGGGCAGTATTATAGTAGTAATATTCTTGTACACAGGAGCAGTATTATAGTAGTTATATTTTTGTACATAGGGGGCAGTATTATAGTAGTTATATTCTTGTACATAGGGGGCAGTATTATAGTAGTTATATTCTTGTACAAAGGGGGCAGTATTATATTAGTTATATTCTTGTATATTGGAGCAGTATTATAGTAGTTATATTCTTCTACGTATGGACAGTTTTATAGTAGTTATATTCTTGTACATAAGGGGCAGTATTATAGTAGCTATATTCTTGTACATAGGAGCAGTATTATAGTAGTTATATTTTTGTACATAGGGGGCAGTATTATAGTAGTTATATTCTTGTCTATTGGAGCAGTATTATAGTAGTTATATTCTTGTACATAAGGGACAGTATTATAGTAGTTATATTCTTGTACATAGGAGCAGTATTATAGTAGTTATATTTTTGTACATAGGGGGCAGTATTATAGTAGCTATATACTAGCACATAGGGGGGCAATATTATAGTAGTTATATTCTTGTACACAGGGAGCAGTATTATAGTAGTTATATTCTTCTACATATGGGCATTAGTATAGTAGTTATATTCTTGTACATAGGGGGCAGTTTTACAGTAGTTATATTCTTGTACATATGGGGCAGTATTATAGTAGTTGTATTCTTGTACATAAGGGGCAGTATTATAGTAGTTATATTCTTGTACATAGTGGGCAGTATTATAGCAGTTATATTCTTGTACATGTGGGGCAGTATTATAGTAGTTATATTCTTGTACATAGGGGGCAGTATTATAGTAGTTATATTCTTGTACATAGGGGGCAGTATTATAGTAGTTATATTCTTGTACATAGGGGGCAGTATTATAGTAGTTATATTCTTGTACAGAGGAGCAGTATTATAGTAGTTATATTTTTGTAAATAGGAGCAGTATTATAGTAGTTATATTCTTGTACATAGGAGGCAGTATTATAGTAGTTATATTCTTGTACATAGGGGCAGTATTATAGTAGTTATATTCTTGTACATAGGGGGCAGTATTATAGTACTTATATTCTTGTACATAGGGGAAGTATTATAGTAGTTATATTCTTGTACATAGGAGGCAGTATTATAGTAGTTATATTCTTGTACATAGGGGCAGTATTATAGTAGTTATATTCTTGTACATAGGGGGCAGTATTATAGTAGTTATATTCTTGTACATAGGGGGCAGTATTATAGTAGTTATATTCTTGCACATAGGGGGCAGTATTATAGTAGTTATATTCTTGTACATAGGAGGCAGTATTATAGTAGTTATATTCTTGTACATAGGGCGCAATATTATAGTAGTTATATTCTTCTACAAAGGGAGCAGTATTATAGTAGTTATATTCATGTACATAGGGGGCAGTTTTATAGTAGTTATATTATTGTACTTAGGAGGCAGTATTATATTAGTTTTTTTTGTACATAGAGGGCAGTATTATAGTAGTTATATTCTTGTACACAGGAGCAGTATTATAGTAGTTATATTTTTGTACATAGGGGGCAGTATTATAGTAGTTATATTCTTGTACATAGGGGGCAGTATTATAGTAGTTATATTCTTGTACATAGGGGGCAGTATTATAGTAGTTATATTCTTGTACATAAGGGGCAGTATTATAGTAGTTATATTCTTGTACATACGGAGCAGTATTATAGTAATATTCTTGTACATAGGAGAAGTATTATAGTAGTTATATTTTTGTACATAGGGGCAGTATTATAGTAGTTATACTCTAGTACATAGGGGGCAGTATTATAGTAGTTATATTCTTGTACATAGGGGGCAGTATTATAGTAGTTATATTCTTGTACATAGGGGTCAGTATTATAGTAGTTATATTCTTGTACATAGGGGACAGTATTATAGAAGTTATATTCTTGTACATAGGGGGGCAGTATTATAGTAGTTATATTCTTGTACATAGGGGGCAGTATTATAGTAGTTATATACTTGTACATAGGGGGCAGTATTATAGTAGTTATATTCTTGTACATAGAGGGCAGTATTATATTAGCTATATTCTTGTACATAGAGGGCAGTATTATAGTAGTTATATTCTTGTACATATGGGCAGCATTATAGTAGTTATATTCTTGTACATAAGGGGCAGTATTATAGTAGTTATATTCTTGTACATAGGAGGCAGTATTATAGTAGTTATATTCTTGTACATAGGACCAGTATTATAGTAGTTATATTCTTGTACATAAGGGGCAGTATTATAGTAGTTATATTCTTGTACATAGAAACAGCATTATAGTAGTTATATTTTTGTACATAGCGGGCAGTATTATAGTAGTTATATTCTAGTTCAAAGGGGGCAGTATTATAGTAGTTATATTCTTGTACATCCGTGGCAGTATTACAGTAGTTAAATTCTTGTACACAGGGAGCAGTATTATAGTAGTTATATTCTTGTACATAGGGGGCAGTATTATAGTAGTTATATTCTTGTACATAGGGGGCAGTATTATAGTAGTTATATTCTTGTACATAGGGGGCAGTATTATTGTAGTTATATCGTTGTACATAGGGGGCAGTATTATAGTAGCCATATTCTTGTACATAGGAGGCAGTATTGTAGTAATTATATTCTTGTACATAGGGGTCAGTATTATAGTAGTTTTATTCTAGTACATAGGGGTCAGTATTATAGTAGTTATATTCTTGTACATAGGGGCAGTATTATAGTAGTTATATTCTTGTACATAGGGGGGCAGTATTATAGTAGTTATATTCTTGTCCATAGCGGGCAGTATTATAGTAGTTATATTCTTGTACATAGGGGCAGTATTATAGTAGTTATATTCTTGTACATAGGGGGCAGTATTATAGTAGTAATATTCTTGTACATAGGGGGCAGTATTATAGTAGTAGTTTTATTCTTGTACATAGGAGCAGTATTATAGTAGTTATATTCTTCTACATGTTATATTTTGAAATATATGATGAATGATGCTTAAGTTCTTAAGAAATCCCTCCAGATGTGAAGGTTTAAATAATAAGCAAATATGAAGAATGTTTACATTAACAAGAAGCAGTTGAGAAAGTGGTAAAACGAGGGAGTAGATATGGTGGGCAGAGAGAGTTGTGCCGGTGCTGACAGGTATTCAGGCAGGTGACTCAACTCTATAATTCCAATATGGCTGACCATGAATTTCTTGCTCTCAGCTGCAGAAGAAAGAGGATATCTAGATTGTCAAGGGGAATAAATCTTAAACAGACGAAGGGGGCAGCAACATAAATAAACTGTAATTTAGGGTAAAAGGCAGACTAAGAAAATAGTCTGAAGATGCAGCCGGGTTGAGTGGAAATTTACAGCTAATGATGAAACCAAGTTCATACCGCCGGAAAGTGGTGTAACAAGATGTATCACACCAATATTAAGAGTCACTGAACAATTCTGACCGCACACAGCTATTTTATCATGTCTTTTTAAAGGGAAGCTGGAACAATACCTCTGCAGTGCCACCTATTGGAAGGCCGCATTCCTGCAAGTCAATGTCCTTGACTTTTTACAAGTCTTGGAAGTCTGATTGGGAGTATGAGGCAAAGCTAGATTTTTCTCCAGAAAGAAAAAAAGAACATGTACAGGCCGACTATTTTGGGATTCTTGCCCCTCATCAGTGTGCAGTAGTTTGCTGGCTTGGCTGAGTGGGAAGCCTATAGATGTGGGTCAGGAAGGGTATGGTTTGTACTTAAGGTGAGCAGCTAGAAGGTGACTGAGGACACTTATAAGGCCATACATGCTCCTCTGGGAAATTTGCAAATGATAATATGGAACAATACCTCTGCAGTGACTTCTATCGATAAGCAGCATTTCTGAAAGTCAATGTCCGACCTTGTAACGAGCCTTGTAACAATGACTGGGAATATGAGCCAAAGCAGAAATCTTCTCCAGAAGGAAAAGACAACTAAGGAGAAATGATACCCTTTCTGACACACATCTATAGGCCTCTCACCAGCCAAGCCAGAAACCTGCTGCTCAGTGATAAAGGGGCAAAACCCCCGATACAGTCATTGTTATAAAAAGTCTGACTTTGACTTGCAGGAATGCTGCCTTCCAATAGGTGGCGCTGGAGACGTATTGTTCCATCTCCTATTTGCATATTTCCCAGAGGAGCATGGATGACCTTATAAGTCTCCTCACACCTTCTAGGTGCTCTCCCTAAGGAAAAACCATACCTCTCCTGACCCAAGTCTTTCACACTGTTAGTACATGATGAGGGATGAGCTGCCATATGCTCCAACATAAGCTTTACTCCACCTCAGGCATTTTGCAGACAAGCACAAGTTGACCTAGAATCATCAAGGTGTGATTACGTACGTCGGAGGTGGGGGCGATATTTCTGGGTTACGGATACTGTTGTATTTCCCATTAGAGTGCAGAAATTGTATCAGTGGACATTGGAAAACTATCTCCTGGTCAGATGAATCAGACTTCTGTTGCACCGGACTGATGGGAGGTCAGGATTTGGTGCAGGTAGCATGAATTGGTGATCCCTTCCTCTCAGGTTGGTGGAGGTAGAGTACAGGTGTGGGGAGTGGTATGTCATCTCTATGGCCGTAGACCCCACCTCAAATGCCCCATAGGAACAGTGACCTTATGACAGAATGCTTTAACTGCATTATAACACCAAACTTTGGCGCCATTATTTATCCCCCTACACTAGCGTCACATAACCACAGTCCAATGAATCCTTCATCCCCACCCTCGCCATGTCATTCAGTCCCAGATGTCGTAGTTCACTCTTCCTCGCTTGATTGAATGCTCGCTGCTCCCTTCATTCTTCATCTATAGGGCCCGTGGCGATTCTTTGGCACCAGCACCGCAATGTCGGGTACTGCGGAGAGGGGGACTTCCTCTCCTCCCGTGAGCTGCGGGGCGCTTCACCCCAACAGTCTGACTGATTCTCCATTAAGAGTCTCTTTCTCTGGGCATCTCCCCAACATGAAGAAAATGCCCTCTGCAATGCCCCTGTTAATGGCTGCCACCACGGTACATAAGCCCCCTGAGGCTGTGGGCTCGCTCTCTGCCGTATGGCGGTGTCTGCTGCACCGCTCTATGCTCGCTCAGGACTAGAACTGTGAGGCAGCTTCTTGGCTTTTATATGAGCGTGCAGAGAGCCAAAACTTTACGGGCTCAGGGAGGGGGCGGGGCTTAGCCTCCATCCGTGGGAATCCAGAATATTCCGACCATTCAGGTATAGAGCTTTACACCTGAAAATGAATGTTTCCTCATCTGTTCGCTTGTGTGAATAAATATTCACATGGGCGCATAAATATTCTCTAATGCCCTCAGGTTGACCGCACTCATCACCTTACCATAGGTCATCAATACTTTAGTCACAAAATATCATACATGACTTCCAAGGAGGCGGTGTGTGAGATAGATAGATATGAGATCGATAGATCGATAGATAGATAGATATGAGATAGATAGAAGATAGATAGCTAGATAGATAGATAGATAGGAGAGAGATTGATAGATAGATAGATAGATAGATAGATAGATAGATAGATAGATAGAAGGTGGATAGATAGAAGATAGAAGATAGATGGATATGAGATAGATAGATGGATAGATAGATATGAGACGGATAGATAGATAGATATGAGATAGATAGATAGATAGATAGATAGATAGATAGATAGACTGTATGCAATGACCCTGATAGATAGATAGATAGATAGATAGATAGATAGATAGATATGAGATAGATAGATAGATAGATAGATAGATAGATAGATAGATAGATATGAGATAAATAGATAGGAAATAGATAGCTAGATTGATATGAGATAGATGGATAGATAGATAGATAGATAGATAGATAGATAGATAGACAGATATGAGATAGATAAGAGATAGATTAGATATGAGAGAGGGATAAATAGATATATAGATAGATAGATATATTAGATATGAGAGAGATAGATAGCTAAATGGATTAAATAGATAGATATGCGATGGATAGATAGATAAATAGATGGATGAGATAGATATGAGACTGATAAGAGATAGATAGAAAGATAAATAGATATGAGATAGATTGATAGATAAATAAATAGATATGAGATAGATAGATAAATAGATGAGATTGATAGACAGATATGATATAGATAGATAGAGAGAGAGAGAGAGAGAGATATTAGATATGAGAGAGATAGATAGCTAATTGGATTAGATAGATATGCGATGGATAGATAGATAAATAGATAGATGAGATAGATATGAGACTGATAAGAGATAGATAGATAGATATGAGATAGATAGATATGAGATAGATAGATAGAGAGAGAGAGAGAGAGAGAGAGAGAGAGAGAGAGATTAGATATGAGAGAGATAGATAGCTAATTGGATTAGATAGATATGCGATGGATAGATAAATAGATAGATGAGATAGATATGAGACTGATAAGAGATAGATAGATAAATAGATATGAGATAGATTAGATAGATAGATAGATATGAGATAGATAGATAGATAGATAGATAGATATGAGATAGATAGATAGATAGATAGATAGATAGATAGATAGATATGAGATAGATAGATAGATAGATAGATATGAGATAGATAGATAGATATGAGATAGATAGATAGATAGATAGATAAATAGATATGAGATAGATTAGATAGATAGATATGAGATAGATAGATAGATAGATAGATAGATAGATAGATAGATAGATAGATATGAGATAGATAGGCAGATATGATATAGATAGATAGATATGAGATAGATAGATAGATAGATATATTAGATATGAGATATATAGATAGATATGCGATGGATAGATAGATAAATAGATAGATGAGATAGATATGAGACTGATAAGAGATAGATAAATAGATAGATTAGATGTGAGATAGATAAATAAATAGATAGCTATTAGACAGACAGACCCCTATTTCTCCAATGGTTGCCTCTCTCTCATTGGTGACAGACTGCAAAATAGTTTCTATGGGCCCCAACCTGGCATACGGAATTCCTCAAAAAGATGCCTCTAACAAGTTAAAAATGTGCAGATCCTGGCTTACATTTCGGAGATATCCTCTCAAATCCACAAAAGGGCTTGGGTTTAACCAGGTATGTGGTTGTGTATGCCGATATGCCATCCTCTTCTCATATGCACCCATCACACACAATGCCGTGTACTGGGCTACATGCCAGTCACGGCTGATTGAATGCATTAGGCTGGCACAAGCCTTCCCTTTTGATCTGTCCCCGAGCGGCATGATGAGAGGTGCCTCTCTGATCACTTGTTTATGAGCTGCAGAGCAAGATATATACGGCATACAACACAAAGACCAAAAACAAGCTAAAAAAGTGCGTTCCGAGTCTATCCACATCCACTGACTTACATAGAAGGGGTTTCATCTTGACTTAATGAACAACAGGTGGTGATAGTGAGCACAGGAGAACGCTCCTCCAAGGAAAAGAGGATGTAAAGTTGGTCTTTCTCCTGAGGCATCATGGGATTGCTGTACCCACAGAAACTTTTTGTGCTCCCCCTATGCCTTTGCTGTTGGATACAACAAGGGACATGAATTATATGTTGTACTTCAGCTTATGCTGGGACTGTCCACTGGGAGAGAGACAGAGAGAGCTGCTTCATGAACAGCCTGGAAACAGAGTTGTTCACATGATGCTGTGAAACACTGGACAGAAAGGGGAATACGAATTACAGTTTTTGCATGGGCTAGTCAGCATATATTCTGGTGCAGAGGGGCGTTTTACATTCCTTTAAAGGGGTTTTACCACAATTGCAAGTTTTTAGGGAATAACTTGCTGATCAGTGAGGATCACCACTGAGAAACCTACCGATATTCAGAACGGGGATCCCATGTCCCCCATCCTCCTCACTGTGGGGTTACTGGATTCCCTAGAGTGGGGAGGAGACTGAATGGAGCGCCGGTCACACAAGAGCTCTAGCACTCCATTCACTTTCAACGCAGCAGTAGGTGCCGCCTGGGTATTTCCTCAGCCCCATTGAAATGAATGGAGCGCTGGACGTGCATGCTCTGCTAGCACTCCATTTACAGTGATGTCATTACGGGAGGGGAAGAGGTGACCCCCGCAGTGACAGAAGAGCGTGGGACAGGAGTCATGTGCTCAAGACTGGCAAGGGTCTCAGCAGTAAGACTCCCACCAATCAGCAAGTCATCCCTTATCCTGTGTTCATCCTGTGGATAGGGGATAACTTGCCATTGTGGTACCATCCCGTTAAGGCGGCTTCACACGTGTATTTGCGCGCACAATACGCAGTGGATAGAATGGGCTTGTTCACATTTCCGTATTTTTGCACATATTTCTGTCGCATGAAACAGTAAATAGAACATGCTCTATTTTTCTAAGGTTGCGTCATAGCAGCGCGGTCCTTAACGCACCATGATGTAACTTTACGGCATGTGGATGACGCGGGATAAGAATGAAGCCCGCGCCATCCGGCAGCGGGAACTGGCTGCTACCGATACCGATGCAATAGCAGAGGTGCATGAGAACAGCGACCTCCGCTGTTAATCCCCTGCATGCCGCGATCAATGTAGATCACGGCATGTAACGGGTTCACAGAGGGAGGGCGCTCCCTCTGTGACTTCATCAGACCCCCACCATGTAATCACGGAGGGCCGATGGGTTACAATGGCAACAGGATGCCAGGCACAGGCATCCTGCTTTGGCATTGCCTATGATCGCTATTACAAGTGATAAGGCGACTTCTGTCCTGCAATGCTTTATCATAGCGATCATAGCTGCTATGGATCAGGTCCCTTCAGGGACATAAACAGTGTAAAAAAACTAAAGAAAAAGTGTAAAAAAAACGTTTTAAAAAGGTAAAAAAAAAAGACCTTTTTTGCTCATTTTTTTCTATTTGTATGAAAAAAATTTAGAATGTAAGAAAAACTCCACATACGTGATATCATCGTGTCCGTAACGACCTGTACTATCGTTTAAGCACACAATTTATCCTGCAAAAACCATTAAAAAAATGGAGGCAAAATATTTATTTTATTCATTTTACCAAAAAGTGCAAAATGCTTTGAATGCAACGATGCAAAAATAATTATAGTTTCCAGAAAAAGGGGTTTTATTGTGCAAAAGTGAAAAAAATGATAATATTTTTGGTATCGTTGTAATCATACTGACCCGCTGAAAAACGTACTGTGTCATTCATGCTGCATGATTGACGCTTAAAAAAAAAAATGAAAAAACAATGTCAGAATTGATGCGTTTTCTCTCACAAAAATAATAATAAAAGTTTTACATTATTTTATACGCACCCAAAAATGGTACCAAGAAAAACTACAGTTCACCACACAAAAAACAAGCCCTCATACGGCCGCGCCGATGGAAAAATTAAAAAGTTATGGCTCTTGGAAAGTGGAAATGAAAATCCCCCAACATAGGCCGTGTCCTTAAGGGGTTAAGACTGATTAGTCATGTCATCTTTGTTTGCGGAACGTGACTTGCAGGCGCTAAAAGTACTCAAAAGTACTTATAAATCACAGAGATCAGTAACACACCTCACTGTAGAACACATGGTAGTACCACCAAACGTTTCACCCCTGCAGTGGCGGTCGCCCGCACACAGTCCGAAAGTAACACAAGTGTCCATTAACTTGTCCACAACTGGTAGATGAACGTGATCCTCTGGGCTCAGCGCACGCTTGTGTATTTTCATTAGCAGGCCTACATATAAGTCACTACCCGTGTGCACATGTTGGGCCTTTTCCTGAGGGCCTACCTCACTTACATATCTCCAGTGTGTGACAAGCAGGGGCGTAACTAAAGGCTCAGGGGGCCTTGATGCAAAATGTGAGCTGGGACCCCCCTCTATCTGTATCTGTACCCGTACCCATACCTAAGCCATGCTGCACAGAGACATAACTTGAAGCTTCTGGGCCCCAATGCAAAACCTGTAACAGGGGCCCCAACTATAATGCTTTATTCATAGTACTGGGCTCCCTATATAGAGAAGAGAGGCCTTATGGCCCCCTAAGGCTCCTGGGCCCGGGTGCAACCGCATCCCCTGCGCCCTCTATAGTTACACCCCTGGTGACATGGCTTTGGACATCTAGAGAGGAGTCACAGAGCGCAGTAGGATGTGAATCCTTTGTAGCAGTCTCTCTAGCTGTAGTCCCTGCAGCTTTGTTCTCTCGACATCAGTCGTCTCCTTTCTTGTGCCACTGTCCCTCTCCAGCAGGCACAGATTCCCCCAGACACGTCTCACATGGCTCCCCAACTCGACTCCTCACTGCTTTGGCAGCGCTCTCTCCTAGCAAGGCAGTCTCTCTTAAGGCTCAGTACCACTGGAATTGCTCTCCAGCTAGCAGCTCTCTATGATCTCAAGCACTCCAGATCTCCCACCTGACCTCTGCAGCCAATGGGAAGTCACATACAACACTCCATAGAGAAATACACAAACTGCCATCCAAATTACATAACTAAAGGAACCATAACAGAGCTCATTAGAACACAAACTCAAACCTGGGCTCCCTCCTTACATTTACATGGAAACCATCAGCATGCAGGTATTCTTGACAGATATTGATATGGTTTTAGTTATATTGTAATTATGGCTACTGTAAAGACTTGGGAGCATGAACATCCTAATGAGGTAAGGTTTCTGACTAATTTTTGGTCCCCCGGGAGAAGCAGTAAAATGGTGACTCTACTGCGACTAACGCATAACCTCAGTATTCCTCTCTGAGGGAAAGGGTCCATGCTAGCGTGCCTTCACTTGTTGCTGACTCTTCTTCCATCGGGCACCATTGAGGTTGTCACCAGTCACAGTAATGTCACAATCGTACCGCAGCGTCCACACGCCGGTGTGCATTGATCAGGTCCATTGCCTTGCATTGACTCCATTCACAACCAATCACACGTCTGTGCAACGCACACATGATACATGATGAAAGCATGGCTGTGGACAATTGGACCCTTAACCAAATGGACCCATAGCCCATTGCCAGCAGGTGACCAGTTATGTACGACAAAGTCCTAAACAGACATGTAATAAGAAAAAAATGGATCAGTCAACAGCTGTCCTGCTTGCTGACAGTTTTCAGGTAGAGCATCTAGAGAAATGGAAATGAAAGGTGGAGTTCCAGCCTTACGCATGATTTTACGGGTGCATGGGTCTAGTTTTGTTCCATGTTGGATTATTGGATTTTCCGGATTACTAGGTAGTTTATTGAATGTTACTGTATATGTTATTTTTTGCATTGCTTCATGAACTTTTATGTTGCTTTTTTTAGCCATTGTGAATCTCTTGCACATTTTGTGTCTGGTTGGCTTCGTGCCCTTCTGTACTCTGCTACATCTTGTGCCAGCCATTTCTCAACCACTCAGAGCCAATAAGAGGCAGCTTTCAGGAGGAGGTGACCTTGTTGCATTGGGCCCTTATGTCTCAGACAGACCAGGCCCCTGGGGAGTAGTGGCTGGGTTATATATTGCAGGGAGGAGATGGCTCGTCCTCTTGACCGTCTGTCTGTAAGGATCATGTGGATCCAGTTTGCCCCATTAAATGTCCCCCTGGACAGGAGGCTGCAGACGGCGGCGGTGCTGCAGTGGGCCTTCTCATTCCTGGTTCTGGGTGAGTTCTGCTGTTCATTTCTCCTTGGTTTGGTTATTGTGCTGTGGACATTTCCAGAAGAACCCATGGCACGAGCCTGGAATCAATCCCTGGCCAACTGATACTTTATAGGTGGCATGTATGTATAATACTCTAATCACATCCAGAGCTGCATTCAAAATTCTCTACTTAGGTCAGGATGGAGTCTGCTCTGATGTGGTGCATTATGGGAGAGGTAGTGTTAATACTAGGCAGCGTATTGTAGAAATGAATATTTCCCACAATCCATTGTACGTGGTGCAAGGTATTTTGGGTTCTCAGTCAAACACAATTTGTTACACCTACATATCATGGAAGTTGGTCCAGAGCATCTGTTCTATCTGTAGTACCAGGTGGCCCCACACGGGGCTCAGACACACGCAGTACACTAGTGGGACTAGTCTTGGACCCCAGTCTGATATGAGGGGGGGGGGGGGGGGGGGGGGGGCGTAGTCACTAGGTATTCACTCACATCACCAGCAGTGTTTGGAGGTTTCCCTAGAAGTTATACATTGTAGTGTCCTTTCTCTCTCTCCCCCCTCTTTTCTCTCTCTCTCTCTCCTTGTACTCTTCACTCTCTCTCTCCTTGTACTCTTCTCTCTCTCTCTCTCCTTGTACTCTTCACTCTCTCTCTCTCTCCTTGTACTCTTCACTCTCTCTCTCTCTCTCTCTCCTTGTACTCTTCTCTCTCTCTCTCTCTCTCCTTGTACTCTTCACTCTCTCTCCTTGTACTCTTCTCTCTCTCTCTCCTTGTACTCTTCTATCTCCCTGTACTACTATCTATCTATCTATCTCCATATCTCATATCTATCTATCTACCTACCTATCTATCTCTCTATCTCATATCTATCTATCTATCTATCCCATATCTATCTATCTATCTATCTATCTCATATCTATCTATCTATCTATCTATCTATCTATCTATCTATCTCATATCTATCTATCTATCCCATATCTATCTATCTATCTCATATCTATCTCATATCTATTTATCTCATATCTATCTATCTATCTCATATCTATCTATCTCTCTCATATTTATCTATCTATCTCATATCTATCTCTCTCATATCTATCTATCTATCTATCTCATATCTATCTATCTCATATCTATCTATCAATCTCATATCTATCTATCTATCTATCTATCTATCTCATATCCATCTATCTATCTCATATCTATCTATCTATCTCCATATCTATCTACCTATCTATCTATCTCATATCTATCTATCTCATAACTATGTATCTTATATCTATCTATCTATCTATCTATCTCTCTCATATCTATCATCTATCTCTCTCATATCTATCTCTCTCATATCTATCATCTATCTCTCTCATATCTATCAATCTATCTATCTTCATATCTATCTATGTAACTAATATCTATCTATCTATCACATATCTATCTATCTATCTATCTATCTATCTCATATCTATCTATCTATCTCATATCTATCTATCTATCTATCTATCTCATATCTATCTCTCTCAAATCTATCTATCTATCATCTATCTATCTCATATCTATCTATCTATCTATCTATCTCATATCTATCTATGTATCTCATATCTATCTATCTATCTCATATCTATCTCATATCTATCTATCTCATATCTATCTATCTAATATCTATCTATCTCTCTCATATTTATCTATCTATCTATCTCATATCTATCTATCTATCTATCTCATGTCTATCTATCTCATATCTATCTATCTCATATCTATCTATCAATCTCTATCTATCTATCTATCTATCTATCTCATATCCATCTATCTATCTATCTATCTCCATATCTATCTATCTATCTATCTATCTATCTATCTATCTATCTCCATATCTATCTATCTATCTATCTATCTATCTATCTATCTATCTATCTATCTATCTATCTATCTCATATCTATCTATCTCATATCTATCTATCTCTCTCATATCTATCTCTCTCATATCTATCATCTATCTCTCTCATATCTATCTCTCTCATATCTATCATCTATCGCTCTCATATCTATCTCTCTCATATCTATCATCTATCGCTCTCATATCTATCAATCTATCTATCTCATATCTATCTATGTATCTCATATCTATCTATCTATCTCATATCGATCTATCTTCATATCTATCTATGTAACTAATATCTATCTATCTATCACATATCTATCTATCTATCTATCTATCTATCTATCTATCTCATATCTATCTATCTCATATCTATCTATCTATCTCATATCTATCTATCTATCTCATATCTATCTCTCTCAAATCTATCTATCTATCATCTATCTATCTCATATCTATCTATCTATCTATCTATCTATCTATGTATCTCATATCTATCTATGTATCTCATATCTATCTATCTATCTATCTATCTCATATCTATCTATCTATCTATCTATCTATCTATCCATCTATCTCATATCGATCTATCTTCATATCTTTCTATGTAACTAATATCTATCTATCTATCTCATATCTATCTATGTATCTCATATCTGTCTATCTCATATCTATCTATCTCCATATCTATCTATGTAACTAATATCTATCTATGTATCTCATCTATCTATCTATCTGTCTGTCTATCTATCTATATATCTATCTCCTATCTATCTCATATCTATCTATCTATCTATCTATCTCATATCTATCTATCTATCTATCTATCTATCTATCTATCCATCTATCTCATATCGATCTATCTTCATATCTTTCTATGTAACTAATATCTATCTATCTATCTCATATCTATCTATGTATCTCATATCTGTCTATCTCATATCTATCTATCTCCATATCTATCTATGTAACTAATATCTATCTATGTATCTCATCTATCTATCTATCTGTCTGTCTATCTATCTATATATCTATCTCCTATCTATCTCATATCTATCTATCTATCTATCTATCTATCTATCTATCTATCTCATATCTATCTCATATCTATCTCATATCTATCTATTTTTTCTCCTTTGTTTATCTTTCTTGACTCTTCTCTGTCTTCTCTCTTTTTCTTGGTCTCTCTCTCTTCCTATCTTCTTTTCATCTTATCTCTTTCTCACTCTCTTTTCCTTTCTCTCACTCTCTGTTACTTTTATTTCTCTCCCCTCTGTTTTCCTCTCTCTTCTGTATATTTGCCTGTCCTTTCTCTCTCTCTTTCTGTATTTTCTCTAGCCTTTCTTTATTTCTGTTTTTCTCTCTATCTATCCATTGTCTTCCTTCCTTCCATCTGTCCATCCGTTTTTGGCTCTGCACTCACACCTCCCAATATTGCAGCCCTTTTAGGGTGTTCCTCTCTAATCTGTAGGTTGTGTATTGACTGCGGTGGTAGATACCGCTCCATTGACCCTTCCTTGTGTCTCCCTCTTTCCAGCGCAGTGCTGTCTGGTTCTCTACATCCTCCTGGTTTTCTCCCAGTATTGGGCCCTGGCTGCTCTTTACGCTGTATGGCTGTATATAGACTGGGACACCCCATCCACAGGTGGTCGGAGGTCGGAGTGGGTACGGAGCTGGACTGTATGGAAATACTTTGCCAATTACTTCCCTATCAAAGTGAGTACAAAAGGCACAAATAAAGACCTGCAAATATTTCTACTGTTAACCCCTTAACCTCCTTTCATGTTTTTATGGTGGCTATCAAGGGGCTTTGTTTTAAGGTATCTCTCAGCCATGGTCAATCAGTGATAAGGCTGATTTAGACACAACGATTTTCGCTCAAAAATCGCTCAAAGCCGTCTTTTGAGTGATAATTAGAGATGAGCGAGCACTCAAATGCTCGGGTCCGCGTTATTCGAGTCGAGCTTTTCATGAAATTCGAGAGCTCTACTCGAGTAACGAACCCCATTGACTACAATGGGAGACTCAAGCATTTCTGTATGTGGGACGCCGGGTGCCGAGCTTTTTTTTTTTTCCCTCCCCCTCCCCCTCCCCCCCCTCTCTCTCCCTCTCTCTCTCTCTCTCTCTCTCACCTATGTCAGAACCCTGTGTATTGATTAGATACCAGAGGTGACAAATTCCTCATAAAGGCCCATTTAGAGACAAAGATGATCGCTCAAAAGATGGCTTTTGAGTGATCATTTTGCATAAAACTACTACTTGGTACTAATGCCTATTAGTACCATATACTAGCATGTGAACCCCTGGGAGCTGTATTCAGGGAACAGAGCACCTGCTGCTCTCTGAATACATCCCCTTTGTTCTGCCGGGCTAATTACAGCTGAGACAATGTAATCAGCTATAATCAGCACTCCCCGGGCAGAGCACAGCATGTGGTCCTGCTTACCAGCTGTTCTGCTGAACAATGGATTTCATGCTGAACTGAAATTCATCATTCGGCAGAAAACTGAAAGATGGGCACATTTACATACAGCGATTATTGTGCAAAAGATGGCTTTTGATCAAATTTTGAGTGATAATCGTTGTGTCTAAATAGGCCTTTAGACTGTTAAATCTCAATCAATTTCAACCTTCACTGAATGAACTTCTTTAAACCCGACTCTGAGCTTTTCTATATTTTAACTCCTAGTACGACTACCCAAATTAAAATATCCCAATAGGGAGAGGGAGGGAAAGAAAAAACATCCACACACTTAACACCCGTCAGTGGGATAGGAGGGATACTTAATATAAGGATAGATAAAGGGGGAGATATTAGTCCATGACCCTGCAGAGTTATCCCTCCTCAATCACCAATATACCAATCCTAAACAACTGCCTCTACTTTTGTTTCCAACTAATCCTGCTCCAATCTCATCCATTGTTTAGAATCCCTGTAAAAATGCCAGTCAAACAGGCACATTACTATGGAGGCCAGATAATAAATCCCAAGGTCAGGTAGCCCCGCGCCTCCCATACCCCTGGGGTCTTGTAAGTGTCCTAAAGCCTATCCTACTATGCTTCCCTCCCCACAAAAAGCGAGTAAATGTCATTTTCAGTTGCTTAAGGAAATCCTCTGGGGGGAAATGGGAAGTGCCTGAAACAGATACAGGGAGCGAGGGACAACATCCATTTTGAGAGCATTAAACCTTTGCAATCCAATTTTGGATTCAGGGTTTCCTAGGGGTCTTTCTCTTTCTGCCATTACACAATGGCGCCATCTGCTGGCTAGAGCCAGTTCTGTGGTATGGGACATGCTGGAGAGGCCCCTGACAGCAGAGCAGCCAGTAATCTACAGTAAGGATACCCCGCCGGACGTCTTCCGACATCGGAGCTGTACAGCCTTCAGTCAGAATGTCTTTACACGTCAGACAGTGGATTGGAAAGGGTTAACATGGCCAAACAGGACAAGAATGTTTGCCATAATTATTTTAAGTCCTTAAAGTACTTTCTAGTAACGGGACGTAATTTAGTGAATATATTGATGACAGATCTCCGGATATATGTGTGCCCGCATACTTAATACTGGGGTTCCTCCATTTCAATGGGAAACACTGTGACTAACTGGTGACTTTTACTGTGGGTAGACACACGCTTAGAGCTTCCGATTTAGACATATTAATTTTAGAATTGTTCAACCTGCCAAACCTGCGAATCTTGGTGAGAATTGCAGGGGGGGGGGGGGGGGGGGGGGGGAAGATACCCTCCATAGCATTATAACTTCTTGTTCCTAATTACTGTAGGAAAAGCAGCTCTGGAGCACGAACAGCTGCTCCAACTAGTAAAATACTGCTAAATATTGAAGAGTTCAGTAATCATTTTTCCTATGGCTTATGAGCAATCCCCTTTGTGTCTTACAGCTTGTCCGGACGTCCCCTCTTGATCCACGCCACAATTATATTTTTGGATTTCATCCTCATGGGGTTCTTGTAGTTGGAGCATTTGGAAATTTTTGCACAGAAGGAACAGGATTTTCAAGTCTCTTCCCAGGTCTTCGGCCTCATCTCCTAATGCTGCCAGTCTGGTTCCGAGTCCCATTCTTTCGGGAATATATAATGAGTGGGAGTAAGTATGACCCTCTATTCAACCATCTTACCTACTCTTTGCCCAGCCCTGCCCACCTCTATCTCCTCCGATACCTTTATCTTATGACCTTTTCTTGAGGCTGTTTTTGTCTATGTATCTCATTACCAATTTTTCATGATTAATTTCCTTAATTTCAGGCCTTGTATCCTCCGACAAAAGAAGTGCTTCCAACATCCTCTCTAAGAAGAGTGGCGGGCAAGCTGTGGTTATAGCAGTTGGGGGTCCTCCTGAAGCTCTAGATGCAAAACCTGGAGAACTGACCCTTCAAATCCTAAAGAGAATTGGGTTCATTAAACTGGCCTTGACCCATGGGTAAGAAAACTTTAAAATGATGATTAACTATGATTGTTGGGAGTCCTTTACTTGTGTTTAGGGTTCTCATGTTCCCCTTCCTTTTATACAGGGCCCATTTGGTCCCCGTTTTATCATTCGGAGAGAACAACCTCTATTATCAAGTCAACAACCCACCTGGGTCTCTGCTTCGGACCGCCCAGGAGAAGCTGCAGAGGGTTATGGGGCTAGCACTACCCCTATTCCATGGCCGAGGAGTGTTCCAATATAGCTTTGGGCTACTCCCCCACAGAAGACCAGTGTATACAGTGGGTAGGTAGAAAACCTCTCTTAGATCACGGTGTATACAGCTACCATGCAAATTCACCCATTTATTTTTACTGATGTTGACTCTTCATTGATATAGAACCTTCTAGGGAAAACCCAGTACTCAATGTTACCTTCTACTGCGATCTAGATAATAATTGTTCTAGAACCACAAACATCCATATTGCACTGCTTTAGAACACTACACATCAATGTCATACTCTTCTGTAACCCCGAGCAATCTAATTACACAGATCTAGAAGCACAAACCTCAGGAGCCTGAAGGTCTAGCTTGTTCACTCTTTGGAGTCCTCTTAGCCTCTTTGTGCTTTGGATTCCCAGTGATCGAGATCATATTGTTCATGAACTCAGAAGACTTCTAGGTCTCCAAAACTTCAACCTGCTGTTGTTCTAGAACCCATAATTTCAAATTACCCTTGTTCTGTAATCTTGAGTTCCAGCGTAATTTTTTCTGGATTTCTTGAAGCATCCGGAACCCAGTACATCAGTGGAACAAAGTTCTAATTAATCAGTTTTGGATACTATTTCTGTACTATCAATTTAAATCACTGAAAAAGAGAATATACAGAAAAAAAATCACAGAAAGCAGCCATTTGCTTAGCATAGATACCTTTGGTATGCTTTATCTATGTGCAAGTATAGTGCTAAGCAGCCATCTCCCTCAGTAGAAGGAAGGTGTGTGAGTGGTTGTTCATTAGTACCTTGCACCTGTGCAATGCTCCTCCATATATCAGTTTGGCTGTCTGCATGTTGAGGGATGTGGTGGTCCTACCTGCCCTCTCGTATCAATACATTGGTAAGTACATGGCCGCTTTCTATGATTCTTTTCTGTACTATCAACATTCACCCATTTATTCTTACTGATGTTGACACTTCATTGACCTAGAACCTTCGGAGGAACACTTAGTTCTCAATGTGATCATCTATTATGATCTAGATAGTATTGTTCTTGAACCCCCAACCATCCAAATGGCAGTGTTCTAGAACCTCGTACATCAATATCATACTGTTCTGCAATCCAAAGCATCAAAACGGCACTCGTCTAGAACTACAGACCTCAATAGTATGTTGTTCTGGAGCAGGGACGTAGCTGAAAGCTCATGGGCCCAGATGCAAATGTGTATCTTGGGGCTCCCAAACTTCTCTTAACCCCTTAACGCAGAGGCGTAACTTGAAGCTCCTGGGCCCCAATGCAAAACCTGTAACAGGGCCCCTAATTATAATGCTTTATTCATAGTACTGGGCTCCCTTTATGGAGAAGAGAGGCCTTATGGGCCCCTATGGCTCCTGGGCCCGGGTGCAACCGCATCCCCTGCATCCCCTATAGTTACGCCAGTGTTCTTGATCCCCAATCTTTCTGCTCTGGATTCCCAGTGGTCAGGATTATGAACTCCAGAACTCTTCTAGGTCTCCCAAATTATTCTGCTGTTATTCTTAACATCAAATTGACATTGTTCTGTAAACTCAAGTACCAGTGAAACAAGACTTCTGGAAGCATCTGGAACCCAATACATCAGTAGAACAAAACTCTGGGACTCAGTTTTTCCATTTTCTTTTGCTTTGGGAACTGAAGAAACAATGTGATATTGCTTTAGTGCCCCAACAGCAGGAAACGGGAAACTAAAATATTGGGCCCCATACTTGACTGGGTCTCGTACCTGCATACTTGCCAGACGAGTTGTACTAACAAAACTCAAGAAAGTACAACTCCCAGCAATTCGCCATCGGACTACTAAGTCCCAGAAGTATACTGTGCCACATATGTGCCCCCAGAGGTTTACTGTGCAGATATCTGGGGTTCCATAGACATACTGATATACTGTGCAGAGACGACCCACAAAAAAACTGGACATCAGACTCTAATAATATTTCAAAAACCAGATTAACTTATCATGCAGTCTCACTTTTTAATCAGTTCTTCTTGGAGGATTTTCCTTGTGCGCTCTCTGCCTTTTTTGTTTCTCCCCAAGTTTTAAGGAAAGACCGTCAATCGTTTACAACTGGACAACCCTCCTAAGTCTACAGCATCGTACAGGACTGATGATGAGAGTTTGTATACTACACACAGCCCAGAACGAGACTAGTCACTCCACTTCAGTGTGACAGGGCAACTTGGTTTAGTTTGTCGTTTCCAATACTCGTATTTGTAGCTCTGCTCGTATGTCCTCATCTGTACCCTTCTCTTTCAGTTGGGGCTCCTATCCCAGTTGAAAAGAACCCCTCTCCTTCTTCTGAGGACATCGCATCCCTCCACGCTCTGTATGTAGAGAAGCTGAAGGATCTGTTTGAGACCCACAAAATGAAGTATGGCATCGAAAAAGAACGTCAGCTTGTGCTCTACTGAGGTCTCCATCGAGATTACGATCTCATCCATTACATATTATTGGGTGAGTCCACTCTACTACTGAGTCTACGGAGAGGAGCTCCTTGGAGGATCCTTGTTCCTGTCTACTTCTGTTGAAGAAGGCCTTATAAACCATCTCCGGAAAAATATTGTCCAACTGCTGTGCATCCTGGGAGCGCCAGCTGATGATAGCACCTTTCTGGTCTACAGATGAGCAACCTGTAGATGGATGTTCTTATGTTTATGGACTCTCAAGAACTTTGGTCTGTGCCAATCATTTTTATGCAACACCATACGGAGATTGAGGTTATGAGGTTGCCAGACAGCTCTGGACTGTACATGATCTGGGACCCTAAGTAAAAAAAGGTCATGGGCCGCTTACAAAGATGCCATGACACTTGGACCATTATGTCCATGATATACTTGATTTGGGTTAATTAGATGCATATCAGTTAATTATTTTCATTTTTCTAAAAGGGGTTGTCCAATTGTAAAATACTGATGGTCTAGCCTCAGGATAAATCATCAATACTAGATCAGTGGGAGTGAATCACCCAGGGGCCCCACCAATCAGCTGTTTGCTGGTCCGGTGCATTCTCAGTGAGTTGATTTCTGAAGAGAGCAGACAGTGCTGTTCCTATTGCAGTGGCCAGGCTTGATATTGCAGGGCTAAGTTCCTATTCCATTCAATAGATCATTTGCATGCAATACCTAAAAAATATCGTTAGTTTACAATAACCCATAAGAAACCACTGGGTCTTTTAGATGCGCTTTTTTGACGCTCCACCTCTGCGTTAAAATGATGTTCGTGTGAACTAGCCCTTAGACTATGAATCCCCCCCAGTACCCAGGTCGCATCAGATAGTCTAAAAATCTCCACAGCCATCTTGGAAGTATGAAAAGAGGTCCCAGGAACAGTCTGTGTAGGAGACGCTCATACAATATGTGAAGGGGACACTCATAGAATATGTGTAGGGACCGCTCATACAGTATGTGTAGGGACCGCTCATACAGTATGTGTAGGGGCCACGCATACAATATGTGTAGGGGACACTCATACAGAGTGTGTAGGGACTGCTCATACAGTGTGTAGGGGTCACTCATACTGTGTAGGTCGCTCATAGAATATGTGTAGGGGTCTCTCATAAAGAATGTGTAGGAGCCGCTCATAAAGAATGTGAAGGAGCCGCTCATACAATATGTGTAAGGGCTGCTCATACAATATGTGTAGGGGACACTCATACAGTGTGTGTAGGGTCGCTCATAGAAAATCTGTAGGGACCGCTCATATAGTATGTGTAGCGGTCATTCATACAAAATGTGTAGGAGCCGCTCATACAATATGTGTAGGGGCCACTCATACAATATGTGTAGGGGCCGCTCATACAATATGTGTAGGGGCCGCTCATACAATATGTGTAGGGGCCGCTCATAGAATATATGTAGGGGCCACTCATACAGTGCGTGTAGGGGTCACTCATACAGAATGTGTAGGAGCCGCTCATACAATATGTGTAGGAGCCGCTCTTACAATAAGTGTAGGAGCTGCTCATACAATATGTGTAGCGGCCGCTCATACAATATGTGTAGCGGCCGCTCATACAATATGTGTAGGGGCCGCTCATACTATATGTGTAGGGGCCGCTCATACTATATGTGTAGGGGCCGCTCATACAATATGTGTAGGAGCCGCTCATACAATATGTGTAGGGGCCGCTCATACAATATGTATAGGGGCCGCTCATACAGTGTGTGTAGGGACCGCTCATACAATATGTGTAGGGGCTGCTCATACAATATGTGTAGGGGCCGCTCATACAATATGTGTAGGGGTCACTCATACAATATGTGTAGCGGCCGCTCATACAATATGTGTAGCGGCCGCTCATACAGAGTGTATAGGGGTCGCTCATACAGTGTGTGTAGGGGCCGCTCATACAATATGTGTAGGGGCCGCTCATACAATATGTGTAGGGGCCGCTCATACAATATGTGTAGGGGCCGCTCATACAATATGTGTAGGGGCCGCTCACACAGCCTGTATAGGGGCCGCACATACAGTGTGTGTAGGGGCCGCTCATACAATATGTGTAGGAGCCACTCATACAGAGTGTATAGGGGCCGCTCATACAATATGTGTAGGGGCCGCTCACACAGCCTGTATAGGGGCCGCACATACAGTGTGTGTAGGGGCTGCATCGATTTATTTTTAAATGTTCTGTTTTCATTGTAAATAAAGATCTGATATTTTCCTGCTGATGGACGTGCCGTGTGATACCGCAGCCGTATTCAGAGGTCCCTGTGTACTTTTTCATCTACAGTCATTTTTAGTTTTCACATTGTACATCTGCCATAAGATTAGTCAGGACAGGCGGACACAATGTGCTCAATATAATCTGCTTTGTGTCAGGTAATCCCGTGCCACAGGTACGAATTGATCAAAAAGAAGGACAAGCAAACATATTGGGTCAAGTTAAAGTCTGCTGCATCCGTATCTATCTATCTCATATCTCTCTATCTATCTATCTATCTATCTATCTATCTATCTCATATCCGTCTGTTATCTATCTATCTCCATATCTATCTATCTATCTATCTATCTATCTATCTATCTATCTATCTATCTATCATCTATCTATTTCATATCTATCCATTTCTCTCATATCTATCTATCTCATATCTATCCATTTCTCTCATATCTATCTATCTATCTCATATCTATCTATCTCATATCTATCTCTCTCATATCCATCCATTCATATCTATCTATCTATCTATCTATCTATCTATCTATCCCTCTCATATCTATCCATTCATATCTATCTATCTATCTATCTATCTATCTATCTATCTCATATCCATCGATCTCATATCCATCTATTTCATATCTATCTCTCCTATCTCATATCTATCTATCTCCTATCTCTCTCTCTCTATCTATCTATCTATCCATCTCATATCTATCCATCTCATATCTATCCATCTCATATCTATCCCTCTCATATTTATCCATCTCATATTTATCTATCTCATATTTATCCATCTCATATCTCTCCTATCTATCTATCTATCTATCTATCTATCTATCTATCTATCTATCTCCTATCTATCTAGCTATCTATCTATCTATCTCATATCCATCTATTTCATATCTATCTCTCCTATCTCATATCTATCTATCTCCTATCTATCTATCTATCTATCTATCTATCTCATATCTATCCATCTCATATCTATCCATCTCATATCTATCCCTCTCATATCTATCCCTCTCATATTTATCCATCTCATATTTATCCATCTCATATCTCTCCTATCTCATATTTATCTATCTATCTATCTATCTATCATCTATCTATCTCATATCTATCCATTTCTCTCATATCTATCTATCTCATATCTATCCATTTCTCTCATATCTATCTATCTATCTCATATCTATCTATCTCATATCTATCTCTCTCATATCCATCCATTCATATCTATCTCCTATCTATCTATCTATCTATCTATCTATCTATCTATCTATCTATCTATCTATCTATCTATCTATCTATCTATCTATCTATCTATCTATCCCTCTCATATCTATCCATTCATATCTATCTATCTATCTCATATCCATCTATCTCATATCCATCTATCTCATATCCATCTATTTCATATCTATCTCTCCTATCTCATATCTATCTATCTCCTATCTCTATCTATCTATCTATCTATCTATCTATCTATCTATCTATCTATCTATCCATCTCATATCTATCCATCTCATATCTATCCATCTCATATCTATCCATCTCATATCTATCCCTCTCATATTTATCCATCTCATATTTATCTATCTCATATTTATCCATCTCATATCTCTCCTATCTCATATTTATCTATCTATCTGCTATCTATCTATCTATCTATCTATCTATCTATCTATCTATCTATCTCATATCCATCTATTTCATATCTATCTCTCCTATCTCATATCTATCTATCTCCTATCTATCTATCTATCTATCTATCTATCTATCTATCTATCTATCTATCTATCTATCTATCTATCTATCCATCTATCTATCTATCCATCTCATATCTATCCCTCTCATATTTATCCATCTCATATTTATCTATCTCATATTTATCCATCTCATATCTCTCCTATCTCATATTTATCTATCTATCTCATATCTATCTATCTATCTATCTATCTATCTATCTATAATAATAATCTTTATGTATGTAGCGCCAACATATTCCACAGCGCTTACAAAACAGGAGAGAACAGATACAAAAAACCACTGTGACATGTAGTAATCAGTTGATGGAAACAGTAGGGGTGAGGGTCCTGCTCCAACGAGCTTACATACTACAAGTAATGGGCTGATACAGAAGATAAAGGGGCTGGAGATGAGCACGGTATGGCGGGCTGGAGAGGAGCACGGTATGGCGGGGTGGAGAGGAGCACGGTATGGCGGGGTGGAGAGGAGCACTGTATGGCGGGGTGGAGAGGAGCACTGTATGGCGGGGTGGAGATGAGCACGGTATGGCGGGGTGGAGATGAGCACGGTATGGTGGGGTGGAGATGAGCACGGTATGGTGGGGTGGAGAGGAGCACGGTATGGCGGGGTGGAGGGGAGCACTGTATGGCGGGGTGGAGAGGAGCACTGTATGGCGGGGTGGAGATGAGCACGGTATGGCGGGGTGGAGATGAGCACGGTATGGTGGGGTGGAGATGAGCATGGTATGGTGGGGTGGAGAGGAGCACGGTATGGCGGGGTGGAGAGGAGCACTGTATGGCGGGGTGGAGAGGAGCACGGTATGGCGGGGTGGAGAGGAGCACGGTATGGCGGGGTGGAGAGGAGCACGGTATGGCGGGGTGGAGATGAGCACGGTATGGTGGGGTGGAGATGAGCACGGTATGATGAGGTGAGGGATGCTATACACATAGACAATGTTCAGACATAAGCCGTATATTGGCTAAATCGGTGTGACTGCAGGGGGCGGTTGATGGTGGCTAGCAGTCGGTAGCACAGGGAGCATGTTATCAGGTGGAGTACAGAGGGGTTTGGTTTAGGGGATATGGTATGCCTCCCTGAAGAGGTGCGTTTTTAGAGCACGCCTGAAGTTTAGTGTGTCAGGGATTGCCTGGATAGTTCTGGGTAGCACAATCCAGAGGACAGGTGCTGCTCTGGAGAAGTCTTGGAGGAGGGAATGAGAGGTTCGAATTAAAGGGGCACTTAGTCTGATTTCGTTGGCAGAGCGGAGAGCCCGGGCTGGGTGGTAGATTCAGATGAGGGAATGAAGTAGAGGACAACAATCTGGAGACTTCTTCTGTTGTTGGTCTAAGTACAGACAGTGAGCAGGGGCTAGATGCAGTGCTGACCAGACTAGGGTCAGGGCTAGTCTGGGATTGGGAAGTTATTTCCTGATGGATGTCATCAATTTTCTTTTTGAAGTAAGCAGCCAGCTCTTCAGCACTGAGATCCGTCACTGGGGGCTGCAGTTTAGGGCTGAGAAGGGAGTGAAAAGTGTCAAAGAGCCGTTTAGGGTTGTGTGATAGTGAGGAGACGAGAGGTGAAGTAGACTTGTTTGGCGCGGTGGAGCGCGAGGTTGTAGGTTCTGAACTTGAATTTAAAGTGTAAAAAGTCTCGGACATTTGCGAATTTCTCCACAATCGTTCAGCACTTCTAGAGCACCGCCGGATGAAGCGCGTTTAAGGCTTGAGCCAGGGTTGGCGCGGTCTGCTTCAGATGGCTTAGGTGTCGGGGTGCGCCGCTTCATCCAGTTTGAGAACAGTGTTGTAATGTGCAGCAGCCAGGTTGGGGCAGGAGAGGAGAGAGAGAGATAGATCCTATCTAATATATATATAGCAGAGATAGATAGATAGATATACATCTATCTATCTATTTATCTATCTATCTATACATACATATATATATATATATATATAAAATAATCTTTATTTGTATAACGCCAACTTATTCCGCAGCGCTTTCAGGCATGGATAAATGCAAAACAATACAACAATTACAATGTGAGGTACATTGGGTTAGACACAAATGGGTTGGGGGTGGTACAGGAGGTGCAGGGGGTGGGGAAACAGGCAGTAGGACATTTCATGTACAGATCATTTATTAGAAGGCAAACAGGGTGGAGCACCATAGTGAGGGGCAGGGGACTAGGTCAGGAGATTTGGTATGCTTCCCTGAAGAGGTGCGTTTTTAAGGCACGTCTGAAGTTTCGTGCATCGGGAATTGTCCGGATGCCTTGGGGTAGAGCGTTCCAGAGGATGGGTGCTGCTCTGGTGAAGTCCTGTAGGCGAGCATGTGAGGTTCGTATTACAGGGGTGTTTAGTCTGAGGGTGTTAGCCGATCGGAGTGAGCCGGCTGGGTGGTGTACTGACAGTAGGGAGGCGATGTATGGTGGCGCAGCGCCATGCAGAGCTTTGTGAGTGAGGTAGAGGAGTTTAAATTTAGTTCTGCAGTGGATGGGCAGCCAATGCAGCGACTGGCACAGGGCAGAGGCGTCTGAGTAACGACTGGATAGGAAAATGAGCCTAGCTGCTGCATTTAGCATGGATTGGAGTGGAGCGAGTCTAGTGCGGGGGAGGCCAATGAGTAGCAAGTTGCAGTAGTCAAGCCGGGAGGGGATGAGGGCAACCACGAGCGTCTTTAGCGTGTCCGTGGTTAGGAACGATCGTATTTTAGCAATATTTCTGAGGTGCATGTGGCATGTTTGGACCAGAGATTGGATATGGGGGGCAAAGGAGGAGTCAGAGTCCAGTGTGACCCCAAGGCATCGGGCATGCCGTCTGGGGGTTATGATGGTGCCATACACTGTAATGGAGATGTTGAGGGGAGGTCAGTTGGAGAGCGGAAAGACAAGAAGGTCAGTTTTAGGGAGGTTTAGTTTGAGAAAAAGGGAGGACATAGTGATTATATATATATATAAGAGAGAGAGATATGTAGCGGAGCTGAACTTGTCATTTAGGAATCTGAGGCTGCACAGTGATAACTCATAGGGGTCCGATAATGCAGGACGATCACTTATAGCCACCTCATGACATCCTAATAAGCCTAATGACACGCTCAGCTCTGCTACATCTCTACAAAAGCCTTGTCACTGTAAAACCATCTTTCCCGGACCCTGCGGCATTTGTAACAAGGCAATGGTTTATTATGCAATCAGGTCCCCCCATATCTGCTGCTACAATTTGTTGGTGATCACCTGCAGACGATCAAGGGTTAAATGAGCTGTGCGTGTTTAAAAAACGTACAAGGGCAGAGTGCAAAAGGGCAGCACTTAAAGCCATGGAAAACAAGGCCAGGGAGGACGGAGGAGAAGGGGCGAAAATCAAAATTAGGCCTGATGGGAGAAGTTGGAGGCGTAGGGATAAAAGAAATCACTAAGATTATGGAGGTCTTAAAGGGCCATTAACCCCAAAAATGGGCGACTTACAAAAGTGACTCCTCGTCAGTTATTCTCTTAAAGGGTTAACCTCGCCGTAGGCTGTAAATGGCTGATAGCAGAGAAGAACAGATGGAATAAATCTACAATTTGATGGAAAACGATGGCAAAAAATGTTTATTCTTGATCTGAACCGCATAATTGCATCCAAATCTACTGGACTGCACAGGACGCCACCGCTAACTCTCTAGTTGTAAAACTACAACTCCCAGCATGCCCCGTATCTGATGGGGGTCACTACCCGTAATTATCACCTTGTCAAACTAATACAGGATGAATTCATTACAGCTGAAGGTGAATGTGGCGACAGGGGCTCATCTAGAGAACACATTGAAGGCCAGGGCTGTGGTGACTGAAGGGTTAAGCTGCAGGCTGTTCCGGGGTCACAGTCCTTATAGTCCATCGCTAACATGAGCAAAGTCCAGAGCATCCGATAATGAGATATAGGCAGCTGTAGGCACAGTGACACCATGAGCGCCGCTGCACACGAGGAAGTGTGACGCAGGTACAGGTGAAGGGCCACATATATACAGGTAATCCTACATCCAGGTGAGACGAGACTCTGTGTATTATATATCATGTGCCTATAGGTAAGAGCTGGATATACAGCTGACAATGATCATTGTGTACAGGTGATATCTGTATATACAGGTGACATCGGTCATTGTGTACAGGTGATGTCTGTATATACAGGTGACATCGGTCATTGTGTACAGGTGATGTCTGTATATACAGGTGACAACGATCATTGTGTACAGGTGATGTCTGTATATACAGGTGACATCGGTCATTGTGTGCAGGTGATGTCTGTATATACAGGTGACATTGGTCATTGTGTACAGGTGATGTCTGTATATACAGGTGACATCGATCATTGTGTACAGGTGATATCTGTATATACAGGTGACAATGATCATTGTGTACAGGTGATGTCTGTATATACAGGTGACAACGATCATTGTGTACAGGTGATGTCTGTATATACAGGTGACATCAATCATTGTGTACAGGTGATATCTGCATGTACAGGTGACATCAATCATTGTGTACAGGTTATATCTGTATATACAGGTGATATTAATCATTTTGTACAGGTGATATCTGTATATACAGGTGTCATCAATAATTGTGTACAGGTGATATCTGCATGTACAGGTGACATCAATGATTGTGTACAGGTGATATGTGTATGTACAGGTGACATCAATCATTGTGTACAGGTGATGTCCCTATATACAGGTGACAATCATTGTGTACAGGTTATGTCTGTATATACAGGTGACATCAATCATTGTGTACAGGTGATATCTGTATATACAGGTGACATCAATCATTGTGTACAGGTGATATCTGTATATACAGGTGACAATGATCATTGTGTACAGGTGATGTCGGTATATACAGGTGACAATGATCATTGTGTACAGGTGATGTCTGTATGTACAGCTGACATCGATCATTGTCTACAGGTGATGTCTGTATATACAGGTGACATCGATCATTGTGTACAGGTGATATCTGTATATACAGGTGACAATGATCATTGTGTACAGGTGATGTCTGTATATACAGGTGACAACGATCATTGTGTACAGGTGATGTCTGTATATACAGGTGACATCAATCATTGTGTACAGGTGATGTCTGTATATACAGGTGACAACAATCATTGTGTACTGGTGATGTCTGTCTGTATATACCAGTGACATCAATCATTGTGTACAGGTGATGTCTGTATATACAGGTGACATCAATCATTGTGTACAGGTGATATCTGCATGTACAGGTGACATCAATCATTGTGTACAGGTAATATTTGTATATACAGGTGACATCAATCATTGTGTACAGGTGATATCTGTATATACAGGTGTCATCAATGATTGTGTACAGGTGATATCTGCATGTACAGGTGACATCAATGATTGTGTACAGGTGATATCTGTATATACAGGTGACAATGATCATTGTGTACAGGTGATGTCTGTATATACAGGTGACAATCATTGTGTACAGGTTATGTCTGTATATACAGGTGACATCAATCATTGTGTACAGGTGATATCTGTATATACAGGTGTCATCAATCATTGAGTACAGGTGATATCTGTATATACAGGTGATATCAATTATTGTGTACAGGTGATGTCTGTATATACAGGTGACATCAATCATTGTGTACAGGTGATATCTGTATGTACAGGTGACATCAATCATTGTGTACAGGTGATATCTGTATATACAGGTGACATCAATCATTGTGTACAGGTGATATCTGTATATACAGGTGTCATCAATGATTGTGTACAGGTGATATCTGCATGTACAGGTGACATCAATCATTGTGTACAGGTGATATCTGTATATACAGGTGTCATCAATGATTGTGTACAGGTGATATCTGCATGTACAGGTGACATCAATCATTGTGTACAGGTGATATCTGTATATACAGGTGTCATCAATCATTGTGTACAGGTGATGTTTGTATATACAGGTGACATCGATCATTGTGTACAGGTGATGTCCGTATATACAGGTGACATCGATCATTGTGTACAGGTGATGTCCGTATATACAGGTGACATCGATCATCGTGTACAGGTGATGTCTGTATATACAGGTGTCATCAATCATTGTGTACAGGTGATATCTGTATATACAGGTAACATCGATCATTGTGTAGAGGTAATGTCTGTATATACAGGTGTTATCAATCATTGTGTACAGGTTATATCTGTATATACAGGTGACATCGATCATTGTGTACAGGTGATGTCTATATATACAGGTGACATCGATCATTGTGTACAGGTGATGCCATATGTACAGGTGTCATCAATCATTGTGTACAGGTGATATCTGTATATACAGGTGACATCCATCATTGTGTACAGGTGATATCTGTATATACAGGCGACATCAATCATTGTGTACAGGTGATGTCTGTATATACAGGTGACATCGATCATCGTGTACAGGGGATGTCTGTATATACAGGTGTCATCAATCATTGTGTGCAGGTGATATCTGTATATACAGGTGACATCCATCATTGTGTACAGGTGATATCTGTATATACAGGCGACATCAATCATTGTGTACAGGTGATGTCTGTATATACAGGTGTCATCAATCATTGTGTAGAGGTAATGTCTGTATATACAGGTGTCATCAATCATTGTGTAGAGGTAATGTCTGTATATACAGGTGTCATCAATCATTGTGTACAGGTGATGTCTGTATATACAGGTGTCATCAATCATTGTGTACAGGTGATGTCTGTATATACAGGTGACATCAATCATTTTGTACAGGTAATATTTGTATATACAGGTGACATCAATCATTGTGTACAGGTGATATCTGTATATACAGGTGACCCTGATCATTGTGTACAGGTGATGTCTGTATATACAGGTCACATCAATCATTGTGTACAGGTGATATCTGTATATACAGGTGACATCAATCATTGTGTACAGGTGATATCTGTATATACAGGTGACCCTGATCATTGTGTACAGGTGATGTCTGTATATATAGGTCACATCAATCATTGTGTACAGGTGATGTCTGTATATACAGGTGACATCAATCATTGTGTACAGGTGATGTTTGTATATACAGGTGACATCAGTCATTGTGTAGAGGTGATGTTTGTATATACAGGTGACATCAATCATTGTGTACAGGTGATGTCTGTATATACAGGTGACATCAATCATTGTGTACAGGTGATGTCTGTATATACAGGGGACATCAATCATTGTGTACAGGTGATGTCTGTATATACAGGGGACATCAATCATTGTGTACAGGTGATATCTGTATATACAGGTGACATCAATCATTGTGTACAGGTGATGTCTGTATATACAGGGGACATCAATCATTGTGTACAGGTGATGTCTGTATATACAGGTGACATCAGTCATTGTGTACAGGTGATGTCTGTATATACAGGTGACATCAGGTGAATGTAAATAAGCACTGCTAACTTTTTAGAATGAAACTTTCAGTTAATTAGTGAAGCTGGCCCGTGTTAACATGAAGCCATATCAGTAAAGACATCATTGTGGATATTTAACACTCGGGTCCAACACTGGTGAACGTTGGTGGTGGCAGCGATATTGAGCGCAGGGCTAGGCGGATTGCTGTAGAATTGTGACCGAAGGGGATGGTTGCTTGTCCGGTTGACGCCCAGAGTCTCGGCATGTTGGGTACCAATCACTCCCCCACCTAAGCCTCCCATCGCCTGCCTGACCCAGGGGATAAGCATCATTATGTTTGACAGGTGATGTCTTGTCATATCTTTATAAACTGTCATACATGCCTGTACAGGTGAGATTGGTCTGGTTGGTATATAAGGTTACGTTAGCGCCTCTCATTGATGAGAAGACGTCCCTGCATGTTCAGTCAAAGTACACTACCACAATGACTGATATCGATGTAGGCTACAACCTTGACCATAACCCACCATGACTTAGGCCACCTGCACATGACCGGGTTTGAATTGTGGAATCTGCTATTGTCTACCTCGTGGAAGATCTGTGGGATTCCGCACCAATTCAAACCAAGGGAGCATCTGCATGTCCGCTCACACCAGCGATTTTCCGCTTGCAGAAAAAAATTGCAGCATGCTCCATTTTTGCACAGACAACTTCCATTGAAGTCAATAGAACACGTCCGACCCGCGGCCCTTCCACAAATGACATTGTGGAGAGCTGGCGGATTCCGCATCATCGCTAGGCGATGACATGGGGAAAGCAGGAGTTAAAAAAAAATCTGTATTGCGCATGTCCAACGGTGAGCCATGCGGACCATTAGCAGTACAGATGAAGACAAATGACAGGTATGCGCAAACGTCGGCACATGGGCGGATTCCATTCATCTGCAGGCGGCCTTAGTAATTAGGAATTGCCTATTGAATATTTAAAGGGAAATTCCTACAGAATTCCCATGAATGAAGTTTGGTGAATAGAACGATTTAATATACAGTTCAGCTTTTCGGCCTGAGTCACACGGGGATATTGGCGCATGATACATCTATGCGCGTGATACGTAATAAATAGAACCCATAGATTTCAATGGGTTTGTTTACAAGCGTGTATTTTGCATTCACAATTCCGTTGCAGATAAAAGAAACCGTAGGGAAATAGAACATGTGAGACTAATTAGTCTAATTGGCCATTTCGATGTACAGGACCGCGGCTGGTGGCTTTATTGCACACGATTTGCTTGCATAAAAAGTATAGTTAAAAAATGCAGTTGTGCTTGGATATATGCTAATGCGCAAAAACGTGGTGCAGCGAGCAGAAGCCAGCAGGCTGTCCCAGTGGGTGCGCCATCTTTAACCTTGTCACAGTGGTTTCTGCCCAGCCTGAAATGGTGGCTCATGCAATAAGAGGGATAGTAATAGTGTTCTTAGCGATAACAATGAGAAGTTTGTGTAATGGCCGACGTGACGCCAGTGCCTTTGAACGTGTTGTGTTAGTGAAATAACAAGACGAGTCCCAAAGAGCTTTAGTAGAACCAAAGGCACACAGTTTACTTATACTTATTACTGAATACAAAGTCCACACTTTCTTTGCAGCAGGCATTAACTTCCACAACAGTTTGTGGGGGAATGGAGGGCTTAGTGCAGGCTCTCCAGGGCACACACTGATTTCTGACTGCAGGGACAAGTTACACTCACGATTGTGGTGCCTGCTTTCCTTCTAGCTTGTGTGGGGTCTGCCCTGGCTCAGATTCCTCTTGGCAGGGTAGAAAAAGACTCCCCTCTGACTTCCAGCTCTCCACGTCTAGATTTGCACAGACATTGACTCCTTTTCTTCAGACTCCTCTTCTCCCAACCTCCTCGGGGACTGGGCTCCGAGACTAGGCTAGGCTAGCCTGGACTAGGCTCGCCTACATCTGCTTCTTCTCACTTAGACTAAACTCTGTACTCTGTTAGACTACTTCTCTGAACTCCTTGAACCCCACCCATGCCCTGTCTTTTATACTCACCCAACTAACCAATCCTGGGCTAAGGAAATTCTTTCCACCCAATCCCATTCTTAGCTATGGGTGGCTGACAGGTAACAGAGTGGATATGGGTGCATTCTGCATAGTCATGCAGAGTTAGGGCTCACACCCACTTGCGTTTTTTTTAACGCTGCGATATCGCTGCGTTTTTTTTACATGATTGTCAATAGGACTTTCTAATGTTATAAACGCATCACAAGTTTGTGCTTTACGATTTTTGTGCGATGCGGTTTTAACATTAGAAAGTCTTATTGACAATCGCGTAAAAAAAACGCAGCGATCTCGCAGCGTTAAAAAAAACGCAAGTGGGTAGAAGCCCTAAGGGCTTTTACCCACTAGCGATATTTTTCCCTGCGATGTGACAGCGATGATTATGAAGCCAATGATTTTTAATGGTTTCATACTCATTTGCGATTTTTCCCTCCAGCTTCGCATCGCAGAGAAGAAATCCGCGATGTTGCTCAGTGTTTCCAATGGGACCAACCGCAGCAGCACTAGCCCCATTGAAAACATAGGGAGTATATCGCTGACTTCTGCCACAGCTGATGAATAGCGAAGTGCAGCCTGTAATTGGCTGAGTGCTCAGCCAATCAGCACAGCCCTTTCAGGAAGTGGGGATTTTTAAATCCCCACCTGCTGAAAGAGCTTGACAGCAGTGCAGGGGAGCCAGCCGGAGGACCCGCCTGAGCGACAAAGAGGTGAGTATGTAATATCTTTTCTTTTTCACCACATAGGGATGATTTTCAGGGAAGGGCTTATATTTTAAGCCATTTCCCAAAAATCATGCTGAGGGGGTTGCTTACAACCCACTGTTTTCAATGGGGCCGGCAGCAGCAGCGCCGCCGCCATTGACAGCAATGGTATAATATCACTGACTTCTGCCACAGCTGTCACAGCTGTGGCAGAAGTCAGCGATATACTCCCTTACGTTTTCAATAGGGTTGGCGCTGGTGCCACTGGCCCCATTGAAAACACTGAGTGATAAACCGCTAGTGGGTAAAAGCCCTTAGACAGAGACAACACCAGACATTAACACCAGTTAAGGCCAATACACATAGACCAACATTAAGACAAACCTACACATACCACATCGTCGGCTAATAAAGCGCTATGGGACCCCAACTCTGGGGTACTACACGTTGCACAAATGTGCGAGCAAATACACGTATGCTCCTGTGAATCCGGCCTAAGTCTTGAAAATCTAGACTTTCTTATTTATTGGCTGGAGTTATATAATATAGTTTTATGATTTTGGTCTAATATTGGCAAAACAGGCGGGGCTGTCACAATCAGGCCTGTTTTTTGCATTTTTAAAGGGGAAGGTGTCATCAGAAAACAACTTATTATATAAATCACATTTTTGTGTTAAAAATATTTTTTTTACATTTTTGGACACAATCTATTTAAAAAAAAATCCTACAATCCTGCATCTTTCACCCTGAGCACAGAGCCTGGTACTAGTCTGTCACTTCCTGATCCATAGAGAAAACTTTGCAGCCGTCGTCTCACTAACATCACAGGTAGGATGATACTGAGAGGGGACACCTGTATGTAGATAACACAGGAGCCAGCATTTACATTAGGTGATCAGCTGTGACCATCTGCTCCCCTCCCTGTAAAATGACCTCGGCACTGAGCATGTCTAGATCAGTCTCCATACAAGTCAATGAGTCCTCCCCTGTCCATTGTGTGAATGGCCCATGAAGCTGCTGTAAAGCATCTTTCTAAAGGCATTAAATGTAGCTCAGGCAGGTTGGCCGCCCCCAGACATGTACAGACAACAGGATAAAAACATTCCACAATCAGAAAATAAAAATTGATTAGAAAAATGGAAAATGTTTCTTTATCTGGTCCTAATTAAAGGAAACATTTTTTGGTGATATCATCCCTTTAAGATGGAGGTTGTGACTTAAAAAAGACCATTGAATTGTGGACATAGAGTTTTGGGCTTCGGACAGAGAACCTTTCATTTATATTGGTTCTATGGCCCTTTCATATAGGCAATGTAATCCTGGGCAGTGTTACCTATCTCCTTAAACACCCCAAGATGAGCAAATTAAGGTTGTGCTTTTCTTATCCCTTCAACAGAGCAGAAGACTCAGGTCTTTTTTCTATGGACCCTTTTCCTCTATGGATAGCTCAGGTTATAAATGGCCGTACTTCTTCACAATCATCGGTTGTTGACTCATATCATGTCATATCTTCTTTAACATATCCTCTTCCTAATTTCCAACATGAAACTGAAAACAGTTGCATCAAAGGAATCTACCCACATGGAATGCACATGGGAGCAGAAAACAGGCAACCCCATTATCCTTGACCCCAATACATGTATATAGTTGGAAGGGAAAATAACTGTCCAGGATTGGATGAACGATCCACCTATGGTAGCTGAAGTTGGGTTGGAAATGCTAACCCCAATGTGGGTAAAAGGGCAAGTCTTAGGGCTAAGAATGAGTGGACCATGAATCATTAAATACATGACCGATCCATCTTCTGAATTGAGGATGACTGAATTATATGGCTTGTGCTTCCATTGGCAGGTAACACAAGGACAAGGTCCAGGATGGAGGAGTCCATGAGGAAGCATGTCCTGGCAATTAGCGTTTTCCAGTGGGTGCTGACATTTCTTCTGATGGGTAAGTGGAAAGAAAGTTTAAGTCTACAACAACAAGTGTGCCATCCAATAGTCTGGAAATTCTATGGGTCATGATTGACCAATGATGAGGCTGACAAATTCTGTTTTATTTGGTGCATTTCATATCCAGAGAGAAACTGAGCTGGTCAACAGTTAAGTCCTGTAGACGCCAAACACTACTGACAGTTGGATCAGAAGCATCAACCTGGGAAGGAATTGTGGATAGTCAAGGCCCTAGAGTGCATGCACCTTCTGACCTCTCTACAATGGCCCCTCATTCCACCTTCTATGAAATGTTGTACAAAGAGGTCAACCGTCTCATCCGGTAGACACCATACATGCCTGTGCTGCCCAGCACATTACATTTTTGACTCCTATGTAAAAGTCTATTTCTCTCTAGAAGTTAACTGGCTGGAGGACAGGAGATTATCGTAAAGTACCTGCTTCATAAATCAGAGAACATAGTGAGAATCTCCTGTAGTAGATATTCTAGTCAGCCAGTCCAACATACAGACTTTAGAAGGCCCCTTGTTCTCGAGGCTCCTGGGCAGCTAAATCGACACCCCTATATCCTGAAATACTTTGTTTTACTGCGGTCTTTGCTTCTCCACCATCCAACTTTTCCAGTGTCTCTTCCACTCCTCAAATTATGAAACATCATCATATCAGTGGACAGGTCCTTGCCCCCTACAAGTTCAACACACTTCACTGCTGTTGTGCTGATTCCTTGGATCTTATTGGCTATTGGGTGTTATACATAGATGCTTTCATGCTACTGAATTCTAATACACTCGTTTTGCCTTCTCTCAGGGACATTTTTCACCATCCTCCTCCTGTATTTGTTGTTCACCTCATTCTGGATCATACCTGTGGTGTATTTTACCTGGCTGTTCAACGATTGGGAGACTCCGGTTAGAGGTAATCCCATCTACACATCACATTAAGGAAAGAATAAAAAAGTTCAGTGTGATTGCCATGGATTCCCCTAAACAAGTAATAAAAACAACCCAAAGGTAATTATAAGCAACCGAAAACAGTTTTATCAGGACCACGCAGGTTATATAAACACAGCTCTATCCTAAGTGATGGCGATGCCAAGTAGTGTTGAGCAGGCCTAAACAGTCGAACCCTGTTTGGGATCAAACCTTGCTAAAAGTTCGGTTCAGCGAGAACCTGAAGCTCGAGCAGTTCGTCTCGGCCAAACCCACTAAGATTATTCCTTTTCCTTCTTCCTACTCTTCTTTTTCCTCCTTTTCTTCCTCTTCCTCTTCCTCCTCTTCCAATTTCTTTTTCTCTTCCTCCTCCTCCTGCTCTTTGTCCTTTTTCTCCTCCTCATGGAATTAAAGATTTAGGGTTTTTGTAAAATTCCAGTTCAGTTCAAAATAATTCAGACCGAACCAAATGTTTTGCTCAAATTCAGCAAACTAGTCAAACAAAACTTTTGTAAAGTTCACTTATCAGTACCCCCAGGACATTCTCACATTATGTTGAGAATGATCCTGAGTTCACATGGATTTTCACCCTCAGAAATGTATGTTTTTTGATTGGTTTCATCAGGTTGAGTGGAAAAGCATACATAAGGCTTTAGGGGTAAAATTGCAGCATGATAAGGCTGTTCCCCTGGTCTACATATGTAATGCTCCATAGATTTCTAGGACTATCACTAGGATGCAACTGTCTTGTGCAGTCACCCTGTAGCACCATACCACATTTATAGCCATAGGTATGCATAATGTGTTCTTTGGACAATCAATCTGCAGCGTCCCGTAGGGTGACCCCGGACACATGGCATACGCTGAGGAGCTGGGAGGACAAGATGCTGCGTTATCACGGCAGCACTTACAACGCTCCCTCCCGGAGGGATGCACGCAGCCAAGGCCAGGGCAACACTGGACCTCTTGGCATGTGGATGCCCAATAAACATTAGGACAGGTGAAAGGGTTGTCACGGGTGACGCCACCATTCTGGCACCCACTGGCATGAATGTTAGCGGAGAAATAACTGAGCCACAGACAAGGTTGTAGTACCTCAGGTCCCCGGTAACGGTCAGGGCCTGGAATAACTTTACTGGGGGATAACTTCAAACAACACAAGGCAAAAATCAGCAGTATTCCAAGTGCAGGCAAAAGGAAAAGTATATACAGACAAATTTGACGATGAGTACCTCCACACAGCGATCCCAGACTTCAGGATGCCTGCGTGTGTGACAACTTAAGACGAGTACCTCCACCCAGTGGTCCCAGACTTCAGGACGCTTGGGTGTGAACAGCTGAAGAAGAAGAAAGAGTACCTCTGCACTGGGCCTTGAGAAAGTCTTAACTCACTGATTGCTCACTCTCTCTCTCTTTGGGGCTCACTCCATCTTCATGAAAAAGACAAGCACTCCGGGAAATCTCTCCTCCTCTTCCATGCTTCACTAGATGAGGGCTGAAGGTGCCCCCATGTAGCTGGACCTCCTGACTCCTGAAGACATGAACCATTTCCCGCTCTCAAACACTCACTTTTATAACCTCTCTCATACCACGTGACAGGACATAAATTGTTACATTTACCAGACAGTCAGCTCATATTTTGCAGACATTAACCCATCACACGTTGCAGCTCTGCTATACACATAACAGAATGACAAGACATTTTGCGCAGAGCATCAAAACATGACATGTATGACAATATGGAAGGGGCCAGGAAAGCATGTACTGGGCCACCACAAACCCATTGAGTTCAATGAGAGCTGCATGTGCAATTACAAATGACGGCCACTACACCAGGGTCATAGCAGCATCTTTTGCTCCGACCCCGGTGTATCCCGGCTGTGACAGTGCGCACTGCCTGGAAAACTTCTTTAAACTTTTATTTTGTTAATACAGAGGCTGCTTTGGCCTATATTTTTCTATCATCACTCGATGTCTTGTGTCTTTATTTGGTGGTACAACTGGGGAAAGTAAATGTGGAGCTTGGTGGAGGAGGGATGGAAGTAATGGATAATAGGGGGAAAGTGCATCCATGATACCCCAGTCATGGCTTAAACACCTTAGCTCCTTTGTTCTGGCCTTTATTGAGGATATTAGCTCCTGCATCCCAATAATATCTTCTGACCTAAAAATATTCAGACGCGGAATGCCATAGATAGGATTCGTAACGTTCTTCATGGTCTTGCTCGACAGGTGGTCGTAGATCAGAATGGGTGCGAAGATGGACAGTCTGGAAGTATTTCAGAGATTACTTTCCAATTAAGGTAATCTACCACTATCTCACTATTACCATCGGGCCACCAGCTTGGGTTTCCCTCTTGCTGACCATATGGATGATGTTTCCCCAGAATGTCCTGTCTTTTGCTTTGGTCTTCAGACTCGTTGTTCATGAGCTTGGTGATTGTCTCTAACCATTTCGCTGATGGTTTTCCTCTTTCTCCTTTACTTTGATCTCTTCTGGTCATGATCATCTTTTCTAATGAGTTGGATCTTCTCATCATAGGTTCATATTAAGATAAAGCTCTTGTTCTGTCTGAATGTGCTAAAAACTACATGAAATGACTATGTTCATCGTCTGCTGTTTTGTGTTTCTCCTCCTGTTGGTTCTAAAACTTTTTCAGTCTTAAAGTGTAAGGACAACCCCTCCCCTTTTCTTAACGCAGACCTGCTTCTGCTCCCTTGATGTTGCAGGCAGAAGCCGCTATGAGTAGCCACACATTTCCCTACAGTGCCTCCTGTTGAAAAAATAGAGTATTACATCTCACTTATTCAAATAAATACATGATCATATTGAGTCCTCCAGAGCAAGAGACATTCTTTTTAGAGTTTGTTCACACATCTGTTCTCAGTTTTGAGCAGCTCAGATGTACTTGGGGTTACGCTGTCTGAAACTAGTCAATTTCTCAGTTTGTGTAATGCTGTTACATGGATTTACCACACAAACTGCCTACAGGGAAAAACAGACACCCCTGCCAAAGTTTCTGATGATGATCACACAGCTCCTGTCACACAATTATAATAGAGGAGATCACAGCTCATCCTCCCGGCTGGATACTTATGGTCTGTAGCTTTTTTTAGGTGAATATAGAAGGTAATTATAATTAAACTGTTCCCTCAGCAAACAGAAATGGTAATAATATAATATTAATCTTTATTTGTATAGCGCCAACTTATTCCGCAGTGCTTAAATGATATAGCCTCTATCTAATGCTGGGCTAATGCATCATGGGATAGATTTGCAAGTGAAAGTAAAAAATCTCACTCTCAAGATGGTGTCTGATAAGTATCAGATAGGGCGCTGCACTGCATGGAAGTGGCTAGAATACACAAAGGACACTTAAACAGTATGACAGACATCAGGTGAAGGGGGCACTGATGGAAAAATGTGTTTTCACTGGAGTGGCCCTTTAAAAAGGTTGGTTGGTCTATGTCATAGACAATGACAATTGATTTTGGCATAATTAGGCAGAGGTGTGACTAAGCTTTCCTTCACCAGGAGAAAAGACTGTATTTGTCCTTAGGCCTGTACCTAAATATCCTAACAGAGGCAGAATGGCTTGTGGGTGGCCCTGCTGGCATCACATTCTACAGCATTCCTCACCAAGAGACACCCTAATAACTAAGTAGCAGTTTTTAGTATATTACCATATAAAGTCATTTATGCGCTTGTGAAAGTCTGTATTTTTGTTTGTTGAACCCCAACAGCTCGTTCAGACCGCTCCGCTCAGCCCCGACAGGAATTACGTACTCGGATGTCACCCCCATGGAATCTTTTCGGCATCATCTTTCTGTAACTTTGCTACCGAAGCCACTGGTTTCTCTGAAATATACCCAGGCGTCCGTTCGTGGCTGGCTGTTCTTGCAGGGCTCTTTAAGTTCCCTGTATACCGTGACTACATCATGTCGGCAGGTGAAGAGACTGTAGGTGACAACCATGCTCCCGTCCCTCCGATCTGCTGGTTCTGTGTTTTTCCTAGTCTTAGCCATCCAAGATGGCAGCCACAATCTTTAGACTACCTAATGCCCACAAGGCATTGTTAGTGTTAACTACTAATGTACTAGACCTGCTTTCTGATTGGCCAGAGTTTCTCATATGATTAGCATTAGCCAATCAGAGAACAGTGCACAGTGTGCCTTAGGCAATACCAAAAATTTCAGCAGCCATCTTGGATGGCCAAAACACAGCCTGAAACTGAGGGGCGAAAGAAGAGCAACTGCAGGTAATATAACTCCTACCCTTCCTATGTTGGAGCAGAATTTTGTCCTGATACCAGAGGGTCACTTTAATAAAACCCAATATACTAGATTAGGTGGATCAGTGCTGATTCTATAGGTCTTTGCTGCTGGACTTGTAGCATTTTAAATTGTTTTGAGGTGTTCAAAGTTGGAGTCCTCAGTCGATTGACATTTTTGTATAAAATCGTAGGAATAAGAGCAAATTACCAGTGAAGTACCACATAACAATAACCAGGTGGCGATGCAGAGTTGTAGCTTTCAATCATTGTGTAGTGTAATTTGTACACTATTCTAGTCAGGATTTGCATATGCCACAGTATATAATGTATATATTCCATATAGTGCCTTTTGTAATCATAAGTACTGTATTCTAGAAGTAATTTGCCCTCTTCTGTACCCCCTCACGGCCTCATGAACCTTTACCTTCACTTCTCGCCTAGGAGTTACCCCTGTGAGTAAAGACAGCCTGAAATACCTCCTGACCTTCTGTGGTACAGGCAATGCGGTCTTCATTGTAGTAGGGGGAGCGACAGAGTCCTTACAGAGCAGTCCAGGGGAGCATACAGTAACTCTGAGCAACAGGAAGGGCTTTGTAAGACTCGCCTTGGAAAATGGGTAGGTAACATCTTAAAGGGTAACTCCGCTTCTTTTATAGGACGTTCGCACAGACAATAGAATTCTTTATTACTTACTTTCCAGTTGTCTTATTTGTGGCCAAAACGCTTCTCCTGATTTGTATAATGATCAGATCGTGGGTGGGGCTTGGCCAAAGAAGGAGGAGTGGTCAGATTAATAGGGAGGGGTTTAATATTATTCGAGGCCAGTTTATCCACTTGGTAATTCACATTTTTGATTTCAGGGCGGACTTGGTTCCTGTGTACGCCTTTGGCGAGAATGATATCTATGAGCAAGTGCGTTTTGCTCCAGATTCCTGGGGCTGGAAACTTCAGCTTCTATGTAAGAAACATGTTGGTTTTGCCCCTTGTCTTTTTAAAGGCACAGGAGTGTTTGGGGGGAGCAGCTGGGGTCTTAACCCATTTCCTCGACCACTAACCAGTGTGGGTAAGTAATAGCTGATGATCAAAGCAACGATAAAAATGCAGCCCCTTTCAGGAGCTGCTTGGCACCGCTACAGTCACAATACTGTCCGTATGCCTATGTGCACTTTATTTCAATGTGTAAGAAGGGCCCGAGGACATCTCCGAGGGGCCTCTTACATGGAACGATTCTTGGCAATAAGGTCTGGGTGGTGTACTTTAACTCTGGGGGAAATGATCTGCAGCAAGGGGGGATAAAGTAGTGTACCTTATATTGGAAAGATATGATATGCGGTATGCTAGGCTAAGTTGGATATCTTTATGCTTCAGTGAGATGCTCTGCGGCGTGCCAGGATGAGCTGGTGAACATTATATCTGGGTGAGATGATCTGCGGCCTGCCAGGCTGAGCTGGTGTACACTACATCTGAGTGGGTGTAATTCTAGGTTATGGTAACATTAGACGCAGATTCTGTGTCATCTGGTTACAGAGATACCCAGGAGACAGATATATAGAGGACAATGCCAAGGAGAGAGGGGAGCGGGCACAGCTAGCGGCAGAGAGGGCACGAAACTGAGGGAGGGTAGAGGGGCTGCACCACAGCCTGGCGAAGGAGGGGGATCATGGAGAAAGAAAAGAAGAAGGAAAGAAAAGGAAATAAGACACAAAGAGAACGACACAGAGGACAGAGAGGAGAGGAGGGGGCGGCGAGAGACCGGGAGGGGGAGCAAGGCAAGAAAATCTGTTGCAACCAGCAAAACGGCAGGACAGATGGAATATACAGACGCAGGGGAAAAGGGAAATGTACAAGAACGGAAGATATTCATAATAATGAGTGTTTATAATAAATGTGGTGGAAGAGGAGGGGGTCATCTATATGTATGGGGGACGCCGCAAATACCCAAAACATGATGATGTGGATAACCAAAATGATTAATAAAATTCCCATGCACTTCCAGAAAAATACTACAATGGCCACAATTCAGATAGTTCTATCTGTAAGCTAATACCCACCATGTGGATAAGTATGATGAATCACTTATTTATGAATAGAATAATGAGTCAGCATAGAGCCAAAATATTCATGTTCTGTTTCACAAAGCAAGGAGTTTTTTCCAAAGATTATCAGCTATGAAGAAGAGAAGAGTAAAAGCCGATACAATATATTACACCAATGTTGCCTATGTAAAAGAATAAAATTACTGTAATACTGCCCCTATGTACAAGAATATAACTACTATAATGCTGCCCCCTATGTACAAGAATATAAGTACTATAATACTGCCCACTATGTACAAGAATATAACTACTATAATACTGCCCCCTATGTACAAGAATATAACTACTATAATACTGCCCTCTATGTACAAGAATATAACTACTATAATACTGTCCTCTATGTACAAGAATAGAACTACTATAATACTGCCCCTATGTACAAGAATATAACTACTATAATACTGCCTGCTATGTACAAGAATATAACTACTATAATACTGCCCCTATGTACAAAAATATAACTACTATAATTCTGCCCCCTATGTACAAAAATATAACTACTATAATACTGCCCCCTAAGTAAAAGAATATAACTACTATAATACTGACCCTATGTACAAGAATATAACTACTATAATACTGCCCCATTTGTACAAGAATATAACTACTAAAATACAACCCCCTACGTGCAAGAATACAACTACTATAATACTGCCCCCTATGTACAAGAATATAACTACTATAATACTGCCTCCTATATACAACAATATAGCTACTATAATACTGCCTCCTATGTACAAGAATATAACTAATATAACACTGCCCCCTTATGTACAAGAATATAACCAGCATAATACTGTTCCCTATGTACAAGAATAGTACTACTATAATACTGCCCCTATGTACAAGAATATAACCAGCGTAATACTGCCACCTATGTACAAGAATATAACCGCTATAATAATGCCACCTATGTACAAAAATAGAACTACTATAATACTGCTCCTACGTACAAGGATATAACTACTATAATACTGCCCCTATGTACAAGAATATAACTACTATAATACTGCTCCCTATGTACAAAAATATAATTACTATAATACTGCCCCTATGTACAAGAATATAACTACTATAATACTGCCCCCTATGTACAAGAATATAACTACTACAACACTGCCCCATATATACGAGAATATAAGTACTATAATACTGCCCCCTATGTACAAGACTATAACTACTATTATACTGCCCTCCAAAGTACAAGACTATAACTACTATAATACTGTCCCCTATGTACAAGAATATAACTACTATAATACTGCCCTCCGATGTACAAGAATATAACTACTATAATTCTGCGTCCTATGTATAAGAATATAACTACTATAATACTGCCCCCTATGTACAAGAATATAACTACTATAATACTGCTCCCTATGTACAAGAATATACCTACTATAATACTGCCCCAGATGTACAAGAATATAACTACTATAATACTGCCCCCTATGTACAAGAATATAACTACTATAATACTGCTCCTATGTACAAGAATATAACTACTATAATACTGCCCCTATGTACAAGAATATAACTACTATAATACTGCCTCCTATGTACAAGAATATAACTAGTATAATACTGCCTCCTATGTACAAGAATATAACTACCATAATACTGCCTCCTATGTACAAGAACATAACTACCATAATACTGCCTCCTATGTACAAGAATATAACTACTACAAAACTGCCCCTATGTACAAGAATATAACTACTATAATACTGCCTCCTATGTACAAGAATATAACTACTACAATACTGCCCCTATGTACAAGAATATAACTACTATAATACTGCCCCTATGTACAAGAATATAACTACTATAATACTGCCTCCTATGTACAAGAATATTACTACTATAATACTGCCTCCTATGTACAAGAACATAACTACCATAATACTGCCTCCTATGTACAAGAATATAACTACTACAATACTGCCCCTATGTACAAGAATATAACTACAATAATAATGCCCCCTATGTACAAGAATATAACTACTATAATACTGCCTCCTATGTACAAGAATATAACTGCTATAATACTGCCCCTATATACAAGAATATATCTACTATAATACTGCCCCCTATGTACAAGAATATAACTGCTATAATACTGCCCCTATATAGAAGAATATAACTACTATAATACTGCCCCCTATGTACAAGAATCTAACTACTATAATACTGCTTATTATATACAAGAATATAACTACTATAATACTGCCTCCTATGTACAAGAATATAACTACTATCATACTGCCCCCTATGTACAAGAATATTACTACTATAATACTGCCCCTATGTACAGGAATATAACTACTCTAACACTGCTCCTATGTACAAGAATATAATTACTTTAATACTGTCCCGTATGTTCAAGGATATAAGTACTATAATAATTGCCCCCTATGTACAAGAATATAAGTATTATAATACTGCCCCCTATGTACAAGAATATAGCTACAATAATACTGCTCCCTATGTACAGGAATATAACTACTATAATACTGCTCCTTTGTACAAAAATATAACTACTATAATACTGCCCCTTATGTACAGGAATATAACTACTTTAATACTGCCCCCTATGTACAGGAATATAACTACTATAATACTGCCCCCTATGTACAAGAATATCCCTACTATAATACTGCCCCCTATGTACAAGAATATAACTATTATAATACTGCCCCCTATGTACAAGAATATAACTACTATAATACTGCCTCCTATGTACAAGAATATAACTGCTATAATACTGCCTCCTATGTACAAGAATATAACTACTATAATACTGCCCCCTATGTACAAGAATATAACTACTATAATACTGCCCCCTATGTACAAGAATATAACTACTGTAATACTGCCCCTATGTACAAGAATATAACTACTATAATACTGCCTCCTATGTACAAGAATATAACTACTATAATACTGCCCCCTATGTACAAGAATATAACTACTATAATACTGCCTCCTATGTACAAGAATATAACTGCTATAATACTGCCCCTATATACAAGAATATATCTACTATAATACTGCCCCCTCTGTACAAGAATATAACTGCTATAATACTGCCCCTATATAGAAGAATATAACTACTATAATACTGCCCCCTATGTACAAGAATATAACTACTATAATACTGCTTATTATATACAAGAATATAACTACTATAATACTGCCTCCTATGTACAAGAATATAACTACTATCATACTGCCCCCTATGTACAAGAATATTACTACTATAATACTGCCCCTATGTACAGGAATATAACTACTCTAACACTGCTCCTATGTACAAGAATATAATTACTTTAATACTGTCCCGTATGTTCAAGGATATAAGTACTATAATAATTGCCCCCTATGTACAAGAATATAAGTATTATAATACTGCCCCCTATGTACAAGAATATAGCTACAATAATACTGCTCCCTATGTACAGGAATATAACTACTATAATACTGCTCCTTTGTACAAAAATATAACTACTATAATACTGCCCCTTATGTACAGGAATATAACTACTATAATACTGCCTCCTATGTACAAGAATATAACTACTATAATACTGCTCCTATGTACAAGAATATAACTACTTTAATACTGCCCCCTATGTACAGGAATATAACTACTATAATACTGCTCCTATGTACAAAAATATAACTACTATAATACCGATCTTATGTACAAGAATATAACTACTATAATACTGCCCCTATGTACAAGAATATAACTACTATAATACTTCTCCTATGTACAAGAAAATAACTACTATAACAGTGCCCCCTATGTACAGGAATATAGCTATTTTAATACTGCCCCCTATGTACAGGAATATAGCTACAATAATACTGCTCCTTTGTACAACAATATAACTACTATAATACTGCCCCCTATGTGCAAAAATATAACTACTATAATACTGCTCCCTATGTACAAGTATATAACTACTATAATACTGCTCCCTATGTACAAGAATATAACTACTATAATACTGCTCCCTATGTACAAGAATATAACTACTATAATACTGCTCCCTATGTACAAGAATATAACTACTATAATACTGCTCTTATGTACAAGAATATAGCTACCATAATACTGCCCCCTATGTACAGGAATATAACTACTATAATACTGCTCCTATGTACAAGAATATAACTACTATAATACTGCCCCCTATGTACAAGAATATAACCTCTATAATACAGCCCCCTATGTACAAGAATATAACTACTATAATACTGCTCCTATGTACAAGAATATAGCTACTATAATACTGCCTCCTATGTTCAAGAATATAACTACTATAATACTGCCCCTATGTACAAGAATATAACTACTATAATACTGCCCCCTATGTACAAGAATATAACTACTGTAATACTGCCTCCTATGTACAAGAATATATCTACTATAATACTGCCTCCTATGTACAAGAATATAACTACTATAACACTGCCCCCTATATACAAGAATATAACTACAATAATACTGCCCCCTATGTACAAGAATATATCTACTATAATACTGCCCCCTATGTACAGGAATATAACTACTATAATACTGCCCACTATGTACAAGAATATAACTACTATAATGCTGCTCCATGTACAAGAATATAACTACTATAATACTGCCCCCTATATACAAGAATATAACTACTATAGTACTGCTCCTATGTACAAGAATATAACTACTATAATACTGCCTCCTATGTACAAGAATATAACTACTATAATACTGCCTCCTATGTACAAGAATATAACTACTATAATACTGCCTCCTATGTACAAGAATATAACTACTATAATACTGCCCCCTATGTACAGGAATATAACTACTATAATACTGCCCCCTATGTACAAGAATATAACTACTATAATACTGCCCCCTATGTACAAGAATATAACTACTATAATACTGCCCCCTATGTACAAGAATATAACTACTATAATACTGCCCGCTATGTACAAGAATATAACTACTATAATACTGACTCCTATGTACAAGAATATAACTACTATAATACTGCTCCTATGTACAAGAATATAACTACTGTAATACTGCTCGTATGTACAAGAATATAACTACTATAATACTGCTCCCTATGTACAAGAATATAACTACTATAATACTGCCCCCTATGTACAAAAATATAACTACTATAATACTGCTCCTATGTATAAGAATATAACTACTATAATACTGCCCCTATGTACAAGAATATAACTACTATAATACTGACCCCTATGTACAAGAATATAACTACTATAATACTGCCCCCTATGTACAAGAATATAACTACTATAATACTGCCCCCTATGTACAGGAATATAACTACTATAATACTGCCCCCTATGTACAAGAATATAACTATTATAATACTGCCCCCTATGTACAAGAATATAACTACTATAATACTGCCCCCTATGTACAAGAATATAACTACTATAATACTGCCCCCTATGTACAAGAATATAACTATTATAATACTGCCCCCTATGTATAAGAATATAACTACTATAATACTGCCCCCTATGTACAAGAATATAACTACTATAATACTGCTCCTATGTACAAGAATATAACTACTATAATACTGCTCCTATGTACAAGAATATAACTACTATAATACTGACTCCTATGTACAAGAATATAACTACTATAATACTGCCCCCTATGTACAAGAATATAACTACTATAATACTGCTCCTGTGTACAAGAATATAACTACTATAATACTGCCCCCTATGTACAAGAATATAACTACTATAATACTGCCCATATGTACAAGAATATAACTACTATAATACTGCCCCCTATGTACAAGAATATAACTGCTATAATACTGCCCCCTATGTACAAGAATATAACTACTATAATACTGCCCCCTATGTACAAGAATATAACTACTATAATACTGCCTCCTATGTACAAGAATATAACTACTATAATACTGCCCCCTATGTACAAGAATATAACTACTATAATACTGCCTCCTATGTATAAGAATATAACTACTATAATAATGCCCCCTATGTACAAGAATATAACTACTATAATACTGCTCCTATGTACAAGAATATAACTACTATAATACTGCTCCCTATGTACAAGAATATAACTACTATAATACTGCCCCCTATGTACAAGAATATAACTACTATAATACTGCCCCCTATGTATAAGAATATAACTACTATAATACTGCCTCCTATGTACAAGAATAATACTGATATAATATTGCCCCCTATGGCCTAATATGTTCACTTAATTCATCCTCTTTCTTTACTTTAACCTTGGTATTTTCACTACAGTAGGGAGGCCAATTCGAGTACCGCACTCTCCGGTCCCATCAGAGGATGAAGTGGCTCATTATCATACACTGTACATAGATGGACTCAAGTCGCTGTTCGATGAGTACAAGGTCTCCTGTGGACTTTCCCCGACCGACATTCTGAAAGTTATCTGACTTTTCAGCTTTGTGCATTGGAAAGCTAGAACCAGAACCTGAACAGTGATGAACTGCAGACAAGGAGACCACGAGGACATCTGCCAGCACTTTAGGATGAGAAATAATTGTATCAATCAGTCCTTTTATGGACTTTCTATCCAACTAGGAGGGATTTTAAGGGATGTGTTGTGCTGTCAATAAAGCTTTGTGATAGCTATTGTTTTTATCTACACCTTGTTTCTTTGTAAGTCCACACCACATGATAACAGTGAGTGAGTCTTAGGCCATTCTTATGTATATTACCCAATTCTTGTTCCAACACTAAAAAAAAAGTCCAAACAGATGCTGTTAACCCCTTCAGGACGTGGTCCTTTTTTTCATTTTTGATTTTTTCTCTCCACACTTTAAAAAAAAAAAAAAAAAAAATCATAACTTTTATTTATCCATCAACTTAGGTGTCTGAGTTTTTCTGGGACAAGTTGTATTTTGCAATAGAACTATTTGACATACCATATAAGTATTAAAAAACTGTAAAAAGTACTAAGTAAGTGGAGGGAAACAGGAACATTTTTTTTTTTTTTAAAAAGGCCTTCTTTGGGGGTCTTCTTTTTATGGCATACACACTTTATTCTGTTAATCAGTACGACTGTTATGTTCCTTATCTACAGTTACTCCCTAAACAGGAGAATAGCAGACCTGGACCACAAAAGCAAGTGAACTGCATAGTGGAGTCACGGGCAAACACAAACATACGGACAGAACTGACGGACTGGCGGCCAAAACACGCACCATACATACCTGCACACATAACAGGTGCAATTGCTAAAAAAAGTACAAGGTATTAGTTTGTGGATTGGCCAAGTCACTTAACCCCGTAAGCCCACTACAAGGGTCCTAGTTGTTTCACAGGTCCTTACTCTGACGGGACAACTAACCCCTGGAAACCTGCCTGCAAGCAGGGTGTTCGTCCCGATAGGAATGACACCACGCTGAAACCTAAGTAGCCCAGAGATGGTAAATGATCCAAGGAGCACAGGACACAGTTCACACTAACACAGCATGGAATACATACACAATGGAACAGGACTGTTCACACCCCATGTCTGGCAACCAGCTCACACACACAAAGCACATCTCAGCTCACACCCACAGAGCAACAAGGATGAATGCGAACACAAGGGGGAATGAGGAGCACCAGCTCCCTCCAGCCAGAGGGATGATATTTATATACAACAGACCAGTGGGGATTGGCAGGCTGGAGAACATCACACCAAGCCAGCTTAATTATGCCACACCTGTGGAAATATGCTCCTGGAAACCTGTAGTACTGTGTTTCCCCAAAAGAGGTGCCAGGTCTTATTTTCAGGGGATGGTTTATTATACTTGCCTAGCAGGCGCGGTCCAGGTCCCTCCTGCTGCTCTCTGGAACTCTGACACGGTGAGCTGCGGCATTGCTTGGCCAATTCATAAATCCCGCCTCCACAACGCAATGGCTGTGATTGGTTCTTTACTCAGCCAATTAATGCAGCACATGATAAACCAATAACAGCCATCAGATTGGTTCTTGAGTGCTGCTCAGCCAATCAATGCAGCGCTTGATGAACCAATCAAAACCATCGTTTCCTGGAAGGGGGATTAATTAATCCTGTAACATGAAAATGATCTTCTTTGGGTGAATGAGGACTGCAGAGCGCACAGTGGAGCTACGGACAGCAGCAGGAGGACCAGGACCGAGCCTGCTAGGTAAGTAATCCTTTTTCTAATGTAATGCACCTAGGGCTTATTTTCGGGTGAGGGGTTACATTTCAAACCTCCCCGAAACCTTCCAAAATCAGGGTGGGTCTTATTTTCAGGGAAATACGACACTATAGGTCCCAGAAGCACAACCCAACAACGACTACTACAATGCCAAATTTAGAGGTTTTTGACGCACTGCTTTTAAAAAATAAAATATATAAATAAGTGGAAGCAAGTGTGGGGGAGAGCTGAATCACAGTACGACATCATCTAATCGGACAGTTGCACTTGGGTGTGATGGTTGCCTGGAGAGTGAAGTTTGGAAGTTCTGTTATGCTGGGGGTGTTTCTGCTGGGAAGGACTAGGACCATTGGTTACAGTGAAGTCCACCCTCAATACCAATGGGTACAGAGACATTGCAGACAACGAGGCATTACTTAACCTGTTGCAATACTTTGGTACAGCTCTGTGTCTCAACCAACATGATGGAACACCATGTCATACGGCATGCGGTGTTGAGTCTTGGTTTGAGGAGCAGAACATCTGCAAACTTCGTTGGCCAGCCTAATGTCCAGATTGCAATCCCATCAAGCATCTTTGGGATGAACTAGAATGCCTAATTAGGCTGCACAACCTTTTCGATCATTTGAGCAGGTGTGTCTCGTTCCGATGTGAACGGTTCTCGGTAGCAAAGAAATGACAGTTTAAAGAACTGACGCGCGTGTGATAGCGTGACCTTCACAAAACAAAAAGTCATGCTATAAAGAGAATATCTGCGCCTACGCTCCTGTGAAAGAGCTGTAAAAGTGCTTAGACATCAATGGCTAACTCCCAATCCAGAATGGGATCACAGTTCTTAGTATCAGTAAGGTCCTTGCCGGTAAGTTTCCACCAGTCACACTTGTATGGTTTCTTACTTCATGGCCCATTGACTAAGTGTTTTATTAGCTCTTTTCATTGGTAGGACAGGCCCATATGAATGAAAGATAAAGAGACATATGAAGGTGATTGCAAGGTTTTGGCTAAGGGTTTGATGGTACGCATTATAATTATGGATCGAGCTGGTCCTTTGGTGGAAACCAATGAGTGTAGGTGAAGGGTGTCAGGCACTGGTCTTTGACTCTTTAGGACTTTCTGCTTCAGAGAGCTGCCCCTTGCTTTTAGTGAGGACTTTTTACATCCCGTATAGACATTTTAATTGAATGTAGAGAAAAAACAAATCACAATTATGGGCTTCGATTTAAAAAAGTCAATGAGCATCCAAAAATTGTCTTCATACTGAAGTGGGGATAAGTAACACCATTCCTAAATTTGGACTCAATTATGCTGTTGGTCCAATTCAGATACCTCTAGACACCAATCCCTACAACAAAGCACCACAAGCAGAGCGAAGGGATCAAGTACTTTGTCAATATGATGTCAACGCATCGGAAGATAAATCTTGGAGACCAGGCCAACACCTTCAAATACATGGCCTTGTTGGCAATTGTAGTCAATGAACAAGCTATAAGCCCATGTTTTTAGCAAAAGGGTCACAACTGGTCATCTTAGGTGGAAAACTATGATGTCTATGATCAGATTTACAGTATGGGCCCGAAGACCAAAGTGGATATGATTGATTTTGGTCTTAGAACATGACTTCACCAGAAGCCAGCTTGAAGGAAGTACAGTTAGCACTGTGGTAACACGTCCCAAGAAAATGAGTTAGAAAAAACATCCTACGGACTGCAGCAATTTCAAAGAATCACCTCAGACCGCATACAACATGGATCCAGACCGAACCAAGTATAGCACCCTAATGTAGGCCTTCAGCCAGGAAGCAAAGTACCCAAGATGGACTCTGTTGTGAATAACCCAGCAGTAACCAGGCATCATCAGACTTTTTTTTCCTACTGTGGCAGTCTTAAAAGAGACAATTCATTTTGTGTGTTCTCTGCCTCATTAAGGGACATCGAACTGTTACTATAAGGGACACGAGACTGTTACTATTATATACGGCCCAAGTACAGCCATTACTTTTTCCAGTGTTGATACCTGTTCACACAAGTAAAGTTATAAAGCAACATGAATGAGTCATCTTTCTTCAGGAACTATACTCGGAGAATCTGGTGGGTCGCCAAGCCCAGAATTCAGTAGGAGGCAGAGCGTCATCTGCCCAAGCCAGACTTATCTTGGTCATAGCCAGATCATGAAAGTCTGATGAGCCAAATTCCAGTATGTGCAGACAAATCTACTCCACTTGTCCCATTTCTCCGGCTTACTCTTCGATGGTAGCAGAAGGCACCCCTGTGGCTCCCACACGCCAGTTTGAGACATTTACACAAAAAGGCTATTTTATAGATTTTGTGCTATCTGTATTCTGAGGCTTCAGGAAAACATTGTAGTAAACAGAGATAGGGTTAATAAATAGCAAGCCAAGGAATGAGGTATCTTCTAAAGTCCTTCAAGATCAGCTGAAGGATCAGTGAAGAGTGCAGGATTAGAGATCACCACTGATAAAGAGTCTAAGGTCTGAGAAAAGTCTAAAGGTGAGGAGAAGATTTAAGGCTGAGGGACTGTGATGTTTATTGGTAGTAAGTTCCACGCAAATAGGTCAAATAAGTCATTTCTGCTCACAAAGTTTGTCCCGCAAGATTTTCCTATCTCTTCATACTCATTTCAAGACAGTAAACAGTACGTTTGCCTCCTTATGCAGAAATGGCCCTTTTACATCGACCTATCTTGAGATGCCCATACACCTTCAACAACTGGCCAACATCTGTTTTCCCCACAGCTCGACCAAGCGCTCCTGGGTTCAGGGAGGTCGGCTGTTTCCAGACAACTCTGATGTCGGTTTATCTGAATGAAAGGATCCAGCATTGAAGTTCAGCATCAATGATCCTTCCTGATTGCTGAAGGATCATTGAGGTGGGGTGGGTGGTTGGAGGGGGTGCCTAAGGTTTAGGAAGTGACAGTGAGCAGTGGCAGTGAAGAGATCCAGTGTCAGACTCTGAGAGATAGTTTTGAGATTGAGAAAAAGCCCCTGTTGCCAAAAATACTTTCCTTACGGGAACGGTAGCGGGACACTGAAGTATTAGACCAGTGGACAGTTTAAGTACTGCAGAGAATGAACTCCAGAGTACACATGGTAGCGGTACTACGTTTAGCAAGGGCAATGCCAGGCTGACATTACCTCTGAGACATAACAGAGTGCTTCAGCTACTTGTTTTTGTATTGCCATGTTGGCTTTCCAACGTGATGACACCAGTTTTATAGCAAGCATGTGGTCTCCAAGAGCTTTGCTGTGGGAATTGCAAGAGTTGCAACTACGGTGTGGAGCAGGTAGCAATACATTAATGTGTAGAAGATGAAAATGACATCACAAAACGTAGGAAAGTCAGAGTAAGGAAACTTTAAAAGTATCTGGGACTGCAGCTAGACTCCTTAAGGGGTTTGTCCAGTTCAGAAGACACCTTGCATACACTCAAGATTTTGGACTGCTGAAAAGGTCGATTTAGACCGTTTTCTGCTAACTGTTAGGGCCCTTCTAAGTGTATACAGCATGGCTGATGCTATCTATATCGTGGCATGCAAGATGTGAACATTACCTCCTGCCTTATCCATGAACACCAGGGCTAACTATACTAACAATTGACTGCCCTAGACCACCAAGGATGCTGACATTAACCCCTTACTGCCCTAGACCACCAAGGATGCTGACATTAACCCCTTAGTGCCCTAGACCACCAAGAATGCTGACATTAACCCCTTACTGCCCTAGACCACCAAGGATGCTGACATTAACCCCTTACTGCCCTAGACCACCAAGGATGTGGACATTAACCCCTTACTGCCCTAGACCAACAAGGATGCTGACATTAAACCATTACTGCCCTAGACCAACAAGGATGCTGACATTAACCCTTTACTGCCCTAGACCACCAAGGATGCTGACATTAACCCCTTACTGCCCTAGACCACCAAGGATGCTGACATTAACCCCTTAGTGCCCTAGACCACCAAGAATGCTGACATTAACCCCTTACTGCCCTAGACCACCAAGGATGCTGACATTAACCCCTTACTGCCCTAGACCACCAAGGATGTGGACATTAACCCCTTACTGCCCTAGACCAACAAGGATGCTGACATTAAACCATTACTGCCCTAGACCAACAAGGATGCTGACATTAACCCTTTACTGCCCTAGACCACCAAGGATGCTGACATTAACCCCTTACTGCCCTAGACCACCAAGGATGCTGACATTAACCCCTTAGTGCCCTAGACCAACAAGAATGCTGACATTAACCCCTTACTGCCCTAGACCACCAAGGATGCTGACATTAACCCCTTACTGCCCTAGACCATCAAGGATGCAGACATTAACCCCTTACTGCCCTAGACCAACAAGGATGCTGACATTAAACCATTACTGCCCTAGACCAACAAGGATGCTGACATTAACCCTTACTGCCCTAGACCACCAAGGATGCTGACATTAACCCCTTACTGCCCTAGACCATCAAGGATGCGGACATTAACCCCTTACTGCCCTAGACCAACAAGGATGCTGACATTAAACCATTACTGCCCTAGACCAACAAGGATGCTGACATTAACCCTTTACTGCCCTAGACCACCAAGGATGCTGACATTAACCCCTTACTGCCCTAGACCACCAAGGATGCGGACATTAACCCCTTAATGCCCTAGACCAACAAGGATGCTGACATTAAACCATTACTGCCCTAGACCAACAAGGATGCTGACATTAACCCTTTACTGCCCTAGATCACCAAGGATGCTGATATTAATCCCTTAGTGACACGGTCTATTTTGGCTACAAAGACAATTTTTTGAGATTTTCATCTCCACTTTTCAAAAGCCATAACCTTTTTAATTTTTCCACTGATGTAGCAGTTTGAGGGCTTGTTTTTTTTGCATGGCGAGCTGTAGTTTTTATTAGTACCAATATTTGGGTACATATAATGTACTGTAGAAACTGCTAGTAATGTTTTTTTGGAGGGCAGGGAAACAAAACACTTCAGTTGTTCCATTGCTTTTTTTTTTGCTGTGTTACTTATGTAGCCTCAATGACGTGATACATTCTTATGTGGGCTGCTACGATTATAACAATACTAAAATTCTGTAGATTTTTTTAGGTTTTTCCACTTTTGAACAATAAAGACCCCTTTTTTTTTTCCATTTTAGGGCTTTTACCCACTAGCGCTTTTTTAACGCTGCGATATCACTGCGTTTTTTTCAATGAGACTTTCTAATGTTGCATTGCACAAAAATCGCAAAAGCACAAACTTGCGATTTTTGTGTGATGCGATTTTAACATTAGAAAGTCCCATTTTTTCGCAGGTCCCTGTTGGGGACTTGAACTTCTGATCCTACTTCAGTACTGCAATGCATTAGCACTAACCATGGTGATCACAGAAAAGCAGCGCTAATGTGCACACAAAATGCATATGCTCGTGTGAGTCCGGCCCAAAGGGGCCAGTTCCTGGCCGGGGCTCCATCACACGGGCGGGACATATTCACTCCGGCAAGAGCGTAACGTGATTGGGCTCTGAACGGAGCGCTGTCACATCCTCTCGCGACCGTAACCGCTCTCTGTTACTGTACTTTTTTGCACTGCCGGGCCTGTTGACAACCTCACCATCTTTGAGCAGGCGGAGCATCCGACATAGCAGCGAAAACAGCAGCGGCGACGCGTTACATTGTTTCCGTAACTCCTGTTCACTTCAATGGGAGTTATAGAAACAGCCTAAGGGCGCGTTCACACAAGCGTATCTGCGTCACATATTACGCGTGTCGTTTTTGCGTGTGCGATACACAGAGGATAGAACCCATTGATCTCACTGGACTCCTTCACATCCGTATTTTTCTTCACGAGATGTTCAATCGCATGAAATAATACGCGGTATTTCCTGTTACTACTCACCTTCGTAGGCCATTTATGTGAACGGACTGCGGCGAATGCGCAGAAACCTGCAGATCCACTGCGTATTTGCACAGCAAATTAATGGGCCGCTCTGCGTCCTTTTTTGCGTGCGTAAATATGCCATGTGCACAAAAATCTGCGGGAGCGGACGTAATATACAACGGACTGAAACCCACGTCCACCCCTGTGAACGAGCCCTGAAGGGGGATTCCAGGCGTGAAGCAAGTTTCCAACAATCCCAGATATGACAAGTGTTTGCGCCACGTTTATCCACGGCCGTGTATGGTATAACTAACGCAGCCATTACCTTCTTATCCTGTCCTCCATTCCTGATGTTTCCCCGCATCACTGTTTTCCAAAATGGCCGCCACATCCCTGCTGACAAAAAAAAAGCTATTCCTGATCGGTCCTACTGAGCATGCCCGACCTGTAGAGCTGGAATGTCTACAGGACGTATCCATGGCAACCTGGGAATAAACACTTCTGAAGTGCCAGGAGACGGTAATGGTTTATAGAGCGACAGACAGAAAGCAGAACCGCACTGCAAACTTGGATAACTTTTATGTTTCATTCATTTGACAGCAACTTTGTGTAAACGGAATACCCCTTTAAGGCTGCCATACTCAGTTCTTTCCAGAACACCTGGCAAGGGGGTTGGGAAGCCAACCATGGCTTTTTCATCTCAGCCAAGAAGTGCTGAAATGAAAATACTCCTTTAAACCCTAACTGCCCTAGACCATCAGGGCTTCTGACACTAACTCTCATAGACATATATCACTAAAGATATTGGCATTAAAGAGGTTGTCCGGTTGTAAAAAATTGATGGCCTAACCTCAAGATTAGTCATCAATAGTAGATTGGTAGGTGTCCATCGCCTGGGCCCCATGACTATCAGCTATCCATCAGTCTGGTGCACTCGTGTGCTGAACTAAATTCTGCAGGAAGTAGACAGCTCCGTTCTTACTGTAGTGGCCAGGCTTGGTATTGCAGGCATTGTAATAAATGGGAACTTTGCCTGCAATACCAAGCCTGGCCATTACATTAAGAATGGAGCTGTTTGCTTCTTGAGCAAATTGGCTCAATACACAAGCATACTGGCCTGGCAAAAAGCTAATAAGCAAAGGGCCTGGGCAATCTACTATTGATATCGTATCCTGAGGATAGGACATCAGTAGTTTACAACTGGACAGCCCCTTTACCACACTAGATCACCAGGGCAAAGATGCTTACATTAACTCCTTATCCTCCTAGACCACCAGGGATGCTATTAACCCCTTTATTGCTTTAAATCACAAAGGTTGTTGACATTAACCCCTTTGCAAAACTAAACCACTAGTTATCCTTACATTAACCCATTCTCTGCTCTAAACCATCAAGGATTTTGGTATCAACCTCTTCAACCTGACCATCAAAGAAGCTGATATTAAGTATGTAACCACCCTAAACCACGAGGGCTGTTGGTCCTGACCCTAAACTCCGGGGATTCTACATAATAAAGGGTATTTGTAGCAGAATTGTGAATACTGCAGTGGAGAATAACGGACTGCAGAGAACTATATGACGGTACATACTAGAAGATGGGTCTCTGCGCCAACCCTGCAGAGAGGCTGGGTCCGCAGACTCCTGCCACCACCTTGTGACCGCAAGTCATGGACTTATATGAAGTGATCCGTGTATAGGTTCCAGTGTACGGGGACACGCGGGTGAAAGGAGCAGCCATTACTCATTAATAAGATCCACTTTCCAAATTCATTATTGAAAAGCGGAGAGAGACTCCGACGAGTCAAGTGTCATATTCTGAGGAGAGCGCCCCGTGCCAAGGATTAACGCACCCGATGCCAGCTACTCACACACTCCACATCCCCAGGGTAGGGAATCCCATATGTGTTTAATATCTATTCTGAGGTTATTTAAAGGAGCCATAAGCCAAAAGTCAGGGAGAATCGGCTTATAGCAGTCACATGTATGCAGATTCTGAGAATGGGACAAATAAGCCTGAAATCACTGATAACAGGGAGCAAAAGAGACAATTCTCCAGAGTTACAGAATAGGAACAACCGAAAAAATTGCCTCATGACACAACTCATACCAGCCATACACAGGCCAGTTGGCCCCGATTCCACCAACAATCTGGTTTGCCCCCACCATACACAGGCCTGTTGGCCCCGATTCCACCAACAATCTGGTTTGCCCCCACCATACACAGGCCTGTTGGCCCCGATTCCACCAACTATCTGGTTTGCCCCCACCATACACAGGCCTGTTGGCCCCGATTCCACCAACAATCTGGTTTGCCCCCACCATACACAGGCCTGTTGGCCCCGATTCCACCAACAATCTGGTTTGCCCCCACCATACACAGGCCAGTTGGCCCCGATTCCACCAACAATCTGGTTTGCCCCCACCATACACAGGCCTGTTGGCCCCGATTCCACCAACAATCTGGTTTGCCCCCACCATACACAGGCCTGTTGGCCCCGATTCCACCAGCAATCTGGTTTGCCCCCACCATACACAGGCCTGTTGGCCCCGATTCCACCAACAATCTGGTTTGCCCCCACCATACACAGGCCTGTTGGCCCCGATTTCACCAACAATCTGGTTTGCCCCCACCATACACTGGCCTGTTGGCCCCGATTCCACCAACAATCTGGTTTGCCCCCACCATACACAGGCCTGTTGGCCCCGATTCCACCAACAATCTGGTTTGCCCCCACCATACACAGGCCTGTTGGCCCCGATTCCACCAACAATCTGGTTTGCCCCCACCATACACAGGCCTGTTGGCCCCGATTTCACCAACAATCTGGTTTGCCCCCACCATACACTGGCCTGTTGGCCCCGATTCCACCAACAATCTGGTTTGCCCCCACCATACACAGGCCTGTTGGCCCCGATTCCACCAACAATCTGGTTTGCCCCCACCATACACAGGCCTGTTGGCCCCGATTCCACCAACAATCTGGTTTGCCCCCACCATACACAGGCCTGTTGGCCCCGATTCCACCAACAATCTGGTTTGCCCCCACCATACACAGGCCTGTTGGCCCCGATTCCACCAACAATCTGGTTTGCCCCATATCTCATGCAGTTGGACTCCACCCATCACACATTGGAATATTCTATCAGCATTAAAAATCAAAAACCTCCATTCACACTACCTACTGTATGCAGTAAAGCTACAGAAAAACATAACAGTACACTGTCTAGTAATGTATCCAATAATCTAGAGCATCCAATGATCAACAAGTCAGGAAGACTACCGGGGCTACTGATGATAAGGATCTAGAATGGTTAAGGTCATTTTGAATTTAGAGGGTTTATGCTGGAAAATGACCAAAACTGAGGAGGGAGGTGTCAAAAAGTATTAGGGTAGAAGTGGGAGATGCCAGGAAACCTTAGGATACAAGTGGGAGGTGTCAGGGATCTTTACATTAGAAGTGAGAAGAGTCGAGGATGCCTTTATGTAGAAGGAGGGGTTGTCAGGAATAAGTAAGAAGGTACTTGAAGGTTTTAGGAAGTATTATTATAAAGGGTGATGAGACAGGAAGCATTAGTGTGAAAGTGGGAGGAGACAAAAATCATTAGCATAAAAGTGGGAGGAGACTATAAACAATGTATAAGTGGGAGGAGACACGAAACATTAGTATAAAAGTGGGAGGAGATGGAAAGCTAAGTAAAACAAAAAAAAGGGTTTCATACCGTGTCAGCCAGTAGAGCAAAGTGTGATTGTTCCCAGTTAGAGAAACCAAGTCATCTTGTAGATGTGATACCTTTTAATGGCTAACAAAAACACATGATGCTAATGTGAGCTTTCGGACCTTACAGGGTCCTTCATCAAGGCATAATGAAATGGATCCGAAGAGGTATATATATATACACATACATATATATATACACACACACACACACACTTATGACAAGGCACAGACATGGTGGGATTAATCTGCACGTAAAAGAATACTACAGCAGAAATACAAACATAGATATGAAGGTTGTATGGTCCCTGAATTAGTGTTAGGGGGTCACCAGACCAGGGTGTTATCTGTGTTATAGATGTCTCATACTTCCCAGTTAGGCATGAATCCTTTTGAAGAATTTAACCCTCTGTTGAAAGTGTCAAAAGTTGTTATAAATTGGTATTTCCAAATTCTTCTATGGCTTTGTGATTTGACATTGCCTTTCAATATAATAACGTTCATGTCTCCCAAGTTGTGTTCATAACTAGAAAAGTGCTCGGCCACGGGGAATTCTGTCTTTCTCTCTTTAATTGTGTAACAATGAGACCTCATCCTCGCTTTCAGTCTTTGCCCTGTTTCTACAACATAAAGGCCCCCAGCAGGACATTTACTGCGCAGGATCAGGTACACAACGTCAGACGTGTTCCATGTCACATGTTGTGTGCCTGATGCGGTGCAGTAAATGCCCTGTTGGGGGCCTCTACGTTGGAGAAACAGGACAGAAACTTTAAGCGAGGATGAGGTCTCATCGCCACACAATTAAAGAGAGAAAGGCAGAATTCCCTGTGGCCAATCACTTTTCTAGTTATGGATGTGTACCTCATACGTGTAGTCACACTATTTGGATACCGCACATAGATACACACAATAGAAAATGATAGAAAAGATAGGGGTACCATCACCTATGGAAAAGTGGTGTACAGTAAAGGAGCAATGAGTACATGCGTTGTGAATGCCGTCCCTGCCCTCTGTCCGGGCTGCAAGAGAAAGAACTTAAGATGTGAAATGTAATAATAACCCATTAATTATCTCTTCTGTAAAAATAGGACACTTCAGATAAGACACTTCCATATTGTCTGGAGGGTCTTAGAACAGAGTATGTAGGCCAAAAATAGCATAAAAATTTACATTCTTTTTGTGGTTTCACACAAAGCAATTTTTACTACTCCATGGGGTAAATTCATCATTAGAGGAATTTTTGATACCATTTTCTGGTAACTTTTTATTTCCTACTGCAGTTCAAAATGCAACAAATTCATTGATGTTTATACATTTGTGGCAACTATCTTAGCGATGGTGCTCAAAGAGGGGTCAAAAATAGCTGCACATTAGAGATGAGCGAGTATACTCAATAAGGCTAACTACTCGAGCGAGTAGTGCCTTAGCCGAGTATCCTCCCGCTCGTCTCTAAAGATTTGGGGGCCGGTGGGGAGCGGCGGGGGAAAGTGGAGAGGAACGGAGGGGAGATCTCTCTCTCCCCCCTGCTCCCCGCCGCAACTCACCTGTCACCCGCGCCGGCCCCCGAATCTTTAGAGACGAGCGGGAGGATACTTGGCTAAGGCACTACTCGCTCGAGTAGTTAGCCTTATTGAGTATACTCGCTCATCTCTACTGTACATCCAATTGGAAGAATGTGGCAAGTGGGGTACCACAAGGCTCTCTCCTGATCAAGTTTGCTGACGACAAAAAGCTAGAAGGGATGACTAACACTAGAGAAGAGAGAGAGTATTAAAAAAGTTCTAGAAAAGCTTGCACAGTGGGCAACGACTAACAGAATGGCATTTACCAAAGGAGAAATGTAAGGTCCTACATCTGGGCAAAAAAAAAAAAATAAAAATGTTGCCGCGAGTGCAGGCCAAGATGGGGTGACAGCCGGGAACAAGATGGTGGTCAATGGTGGCTCTACTGTCCCTCCCTAGAGCATCCAGATGCGGCCTGGCCCAGCGGCACACAGTGGTAAAAATATCTGAAGTGGTAATAATGACTTGCCTTGAAATGTCCACGTGACGCCAGTGCCTCTTAGAGAAACGAACCATCGGAAAATCAAATAAAAGAGTCCATAATCAAAGTATAGTTTAAACCGGAGGCACACAGTTTTCTATTCCACATTTTCCAACTATGATTTTACAAGAATGAACTGAAACAGTCTTGGGTACAATACCCCTAGCACATGTTTGCTGGTACAATCTCTGGTAGACTTGCATAAAGCAGACACTCCTTCCTCGCCATCAATCTTTGCATTATCTGATAGGAAATTCCTGGGAGAGCCTTCCTGACTCGGAGGGGAAAACATGAACAGTCCTTCACTACTTGTTATGCTTTTCCTCTTTGACCTAATGGCTTTGTTGGGATACACTCTCACACTAGACTTGTCCTCCGGCTTGAAGCAGCAGAGCGGTTCCTGTACCAGCGAATCCAGTGGTTAAACAGGGGAGTGTGTGAAATTCCTTGCCAACTTCTTCTCCAGGAGTTGGTTCTGAGTTCAGGTCCCCAGAGGGGCTGCATCCCATGGCTAATCAGGGATTTGCCCAGGCTTAGCCCAAACAGAAACACCAGAGCCTCAGCCTCCATCACACACGTCCTCCTCTACCGACTATATCTCTCCAACCACTCTGTCCCTACCCCCTAACCTAACCCCTGACTACACACACTACACAGGGCAGGTTAGGGTAACAGATGTACAGATACCACCAAAGAATGGTGACACCAACACGAGACATAGTACCAAGCACATGACAAAAGACCAACATCCACACAGACACATACACACAAAAACAATGCACATGAGGTAGACAAGCAAGTGTTAGAGGGACCCTAGCTCTGGGTCACTACACATACAGAATGGGAGGGATTGGGTTGAGCAGCAGCACATGTGAAAAGACTTGGGTATACTAATAGATCATAGACTGAACATGAGTCAACAATGTGATGCAGCAGCCAAAAACGCAAACACAATTCTGGGATGTATTAAGAGAAGCATAGAGTCTAGATCACGTGAGGTCATTATCCCCCTCTACTCTTCCTTAGTCAGACCTCATCTGGAATACTGTGTCCAGTTCTGGGCACCCCACTTTAAAAAAGACATAGACAAACTGGAGCAAGTTCAGAGAAGAGTTACCAAGATGGTGAGCGGTCTGCAAATCATGTCCTATGAGGAACGGTTAAAGGATCTGGGAATGTTTAGCTTGCAAAAAAGATGGCTGAGAGGAGACTTCATAGCGGTCTACAAATATCTGAAGGGCAGTCACAGTGCAGATGGATCAGCCCTATTCTCATCTGCACGAGGAAAGACTAGAAGCAATGGGATGAAACTGAAAGGGAGGAGACACAGATTAGATATTAGACAGTGAGGGGATCAATGAGTGGAACAGGTTACCACGGGAGGTGGGGAGTTCTCCTTCAATGGAAGTCTCCAGAGGCTGGACAGGCATCTGTCTGGGATGATTTAGTGATTCCTGCACTGAGCAGGGAGACCCGATGGCCCTGGAGGTCCCTTCCAACTCTACCATTCTGTGATTCTATGATTTTTTAAATAGGTCTAAAGACGTGTGATGCTCGGCTACTGGAGTGAGATTGTGACAAGTTTCATGACTTCTAAAAAGTCTAATGTCCTGCAAGGTAATTAGCAGGCCTGCAGGACAGAAAAATAGCTTTTGCAGCTGCATCATAGCAAGATAAGGGGCTGCAGAGAGGACACAGAGCAGCAGTGTGGGCGCTGCTCTGTAGCAAAAGACCGATGCAGCAGAGAGCTTCTGAGCAGCAGTTAGAGCCGGTGAGAGTGCAGAGAACAGCCACAACAAGAGTATGTGGGGGCCAGTAAGCATCCATGTGGGGGCACCCAACCATCAGACGGAAAAGAGGGCCTGATGACTGGGGCCAAAGAACACAGAGCATGTGGAAGGAGAGGGAGGCTCCCTTCCTGCACAGGACTCAGGTCGGTTTCACACGGGCGAGACAATCACATGATTTTCGCACAATGTGAAAGTGAGTTAAAATGCAGCAATATGAAACCAATAATTTTCAATAGTTTCCTTTATATTCACCATGTTTTCACTCCTGCGATGTTGCAATATCACCCATTGTTTTCAACTGGGCCGGGGGCAGCAGCGCTGGCCCCATTGAGAGCAATAGGAGAACTCTGCGATCCTCTGCCGTGATGGAAAAATCCTTCCAGAAGCGGCTAGGGGAATCCCTGCAGTAGTGGCTGGGAGAATCTCTTGGGCTACGGCTGGGGAAACCTATTTAGCTGCGGCTGGTGAAATCCCTTCATCCCCGCGGGGATGAAGGGATTGCCTGTAGTGACGCGAGGCCGTTTTCATATGAAAACGCCTCCCATGCACGGGGCTTTTACATGGCGGAAATTGCGATATCGGGCCGTGAATCTCGCCCAATACCGCCCTTGCCTGTGTGAACCTAGCTTCAGTCCTGGAAGAGGACAATACCAGTCAAGATGAAGATGCCCGACACATGAGACCGGTTTCATATGACTTAGGCCTCCTTCGCAGTGGAAAGCCTGCCTCATTAGGGGTGGATCTTTAATCGGGTTTTATCATGTCTTCGGCATTCTCCCACACGCAATAAAATTCACATGCCACAAGTCACTTTCCTCGCGGGTTTTGTCCGGATTATTTACACTAAACGCCATGCGGAGGGTCGGCACGGACATTCGGCAGCAAACCTGCCCAGTGTGAACCCAGCCTTAGTGCTCGCACTTTATGGACTGTGACGGACGGATGGGACTGATTGGTATGATTTGGTCATACACTGGTCTTACGGGGGTTAATGACAACCATGTACCGCAATGGCAGCTGCTGTGTACGTGGAGAAGCCAAGTGATGGAAGTGTGGCTGTATTTGGTGTACCTTATGCACCCACGGCGTTTCGAGTCGGGGAGTGGGCGGAGCTCTGAGATTATGTATAGATGAGAGTTATGTTAGCGAGCGCCGCCAGAGATAGCAGAACTACGAATGCGGACGGACGGATATAAAGAGGCATTGAAATGTAATATGATTCCCAGCTTGAGTGAAACATTTGAAGTAGCAGCGTCCTCCTATGGAGAGATAAGTTACCCTTTACAAGTGCCAGCTCAGTAAAATAATACTTTCCCCAAAAATGTGGCTCCGTCTCCATCTGTCAGCTGCTGCGCCATCCTGAACCTGTCGTCGCACCAGCAGCAGCAGTGACACATGAGCGTCACATGACTGCCGAGAGCAGGGGCGCCCCTACAATAAGGCAGAATGAGTCCAATGCCCCAGGCTGCGGCAGGAATGGGAACAGGAGAAGTAAGCCTAATGGGCTGCCAACTGGGAGTCAGTCCCTGCGATGTCCATATAATGTCTTCTAAATATAACACAGAGACAACATGGACATGCTGGGACCTGTAGTTCCCTCTGATTACCCACAGTGCCCCGGACATTCTGTTCACACGTGGCGAATACATTGCGGATCAGAGCTGAAGCAAAGTGCATGGAGTTTTGGTAAGTCTGCTAGTCCGACCTCCTGCGCAAATTCTAAACCTACAACATGTCAATTTTTGCTGTGGATTTTCATTGCAGAAGTCGCCTCTTTAACCCCTTAATGATGCAGACTTTTTTTTTCAATTTTTTTGTCTTTTCCTCCCCCCTTTCAAAAAACCCCACTATTCTTTCTCCGTCGATGTAGAGGTATTCTGTGGGTCGGTGCGCTTACTACAACACCAAATTTATAAGGTTTCATCAAATTTAATGTCTTTGGAAAGAGCTAGAACTATTTACTGCCGCCATAAGTCTTTTATTTCCCCATTGACATAGTTGTATGAGGCTCATCATTCGCGGGACGTCCTGTAGTGTGAGGCTCGTCATTCGCGGGACGTCCTGTAGTATGAGGCTCGTCATTCGCGGGACGTCCTGTAGCAGGAGGCTCATCATTCGCGTGACGTCCTGTAGTGTGAGGCTCACCATTCGCGGGACGTCCTGTAGTATGAGGCTCATCATTCGCGGGACGTCCTGTAGTAGGAGGCTCGTCATTCGCGGGACGTCCTGTAGTAGGAGGCTCGTCATTCGCGGGACGTCCTGTAGTAGGAGGCTCATCATTCGCGGGAAGTCCTGAAGTAGGAGGCTCATCATTTGCAGGACGTCCTGTAGTAGGAGGCTCATCATTCGCGGGACGTCCTGTAGTAGGAGGCTCATCATTCCCGGGACGTCCTGTACTATGAGGCTCATCATTCGCAGGACGTCCTGTAGTAGGAGGCTCATCATTCGCGGGACGTCCTGTAGCAGGAGGCTCATCATTCGCGGGACGTGCTGTAGTAGGAGGCTCATCATTCGCGGGACGTCCTGTAGTAGGAGGCTCATCATTCGCGGGACGTCCTGTAGTAGGAGGCTCATCATTCGCGGGACGTCCTGTAGTAGGAGGCTCATCATTCGCGGGACGTCCTGTAGTAGGAGGCTCATCATTCGCGGGACGTCCTGTAGCAGGAGGCTCATCATTCGCGGGACGTCCTGTAGTAGGAGGCTCATCATTCGCGGGACGTCCTGTAGTAGGAGGCTCATCATTCGCGGGACGTCCTGTAGTAGGAGGCTCATCATTCGCGGGACGTCCTGTAGTATGAGGCTCATCATTCGCGGGACGTCCTGTAGTAGGAGGCTCATCATTCGCAGGACGTCCTGTAGAAGGAGGCTCATCATTCGCGGGACGTCCTGTAGTGGAACGCTCATCATTCGCGGGACGCCCTGTAGTAGGAGGCTCATCATTCGCGGGACGTCCTGTAGTAGGAGGCTCATCATTCGCGGGACGTCCTGTAGTAGGAGGCTCATCATTCGCGGGACGTCCTGTAGTAGGAGGCTCATCATTCGCGGGACGTCCTGTAGTAGGAGGCTCATCATTCGCGGGACGTCCTGTAGCAGGAGGCTCATCATTCGCGGGACGTCCTGTAGCAGGAGGCTCATCATTCGCGGGACGTCCTGTAGTAGGAGGCTCATCATTCGCGGGACGTCCTGTAGTAGGAGGCTCATCATTCGCGGGACGTCCTGTAGCAGGAGGCTCATCATTCGCGGGACGTCCTGTAGTATGAGGCTCATCATTCGCGGGACGTCCTGTAGTAGGAGGCTCATCATTCGCGGGACGTCCTGTAGTAGAAGGCTCATCATTCGTGGGACGTCCTGTAGCAGGAGGCTCGTCATTCGCGGGACGTCCTGTATTAGGAGGCTCATCATTCGCGGGACGTCCTGTAGTATGAGGCTCGTCATTCGCGGGACGTCCTGTAGTAGGAGGCTCGTCATTCGCGGGACGTCCTGTAGTAGGAGGCTCATCATTCGCGGGACGTCCTGTAGTATGAGGCTCATCATTCGCGGGACGTCCTGTAGTAGGAGGCTCATCATTCACAGGACGTCCTGTAGTAGGAGGCTCATCATTCGCGGGACGTCCTGTAGTAGGAGGCTCATCATTCGCGGGACGTCCTGTAGTAGGAGGCTCATCATTCGCGGGACGTCCTGTAGCAGGAGGCTCATCATTCGCGGGACGTCCTGTAGTATGAGGCTCATCATTCGCGGGACGTCCTGTAGTATGAGGCTCATCATTCGCGGGACGTCCTGTAGTATGAGGCTCATCATTCGCGGGACGTCCTGTAGTATGAGACTCATCATTCGCGGGACATCCTGTAGTATGAGGCTCATCATGCGCGGGACGTCCTGTAGTATGAGGCTCATCATTCGCGGGACGTCCTGTAGTATGAGGCTCGTCATTCGCGGGACGTCCTGTAGTATGAGGCTCATCATTCGCGGGACGTCCTGTAGCAGGAGGCTCATCATTCGCGGGACGTCGTGTAGTAGGAGGCTCATCATTCGCGGGACGTCCTGTAGTAGAAGGTTCATCATTCGCGGGACGTCCTGTAGTAGGAGGCTCATCATTCGCGGGACGTCCTGTAGTATGAGGCTCATCATTCGCGGGACGTCCTGTAGTAGGAGGCTCATCATTCGCGGGACGTCCTGTAGTAGAAGGCTCATCATTCGCGGGACGTCCTGTAGTAGGAGGCTCATCATTCGCGGGACGTGCTGTAGTAGAAGGCTCATCATTCGCGGGACATCCTGTAGTATGAGGCTCATCATTCGCGGCACGTCCTGTAGTGTGAGGCTCATCATTCGCGGGACGTCCTGTAGTGTGAGGCTCATCATTCGCGGGACGTCCTGTAGTATGAGGCTCATCATTTGCAGGTCGTCCTGTAGTAGGAGGCTCATCATTCGCGGGACGTCCTGTAGTGTGAGGCTCGTCATTCGCGGGTTGTCCTGTAGTAGGAGGCTCATCATTCGCGGGACGTCCTGTAGTAGGAGGCTCATCATTTGCAGGTCGTCCTGTAGTAGGAGGCTCATCATTCGCGGGACGTCCTGTAGTAGGAGGCTCATCATTCGCGGGTCGTCCTGTAGTGTGAGGCTCGTCATTCGCGGGACGTCCTGTAGTGTGAGGCTCGTCATTCGCGGGACGTCCTGTAGTAGGAGGCTCATCATTCGCGGGACGTCCTGTAGTATGAGGCTCATCATTCGCGGGACGTCCTGTAGTATGAGGCTCATCATTCGCGGGACGTTCGGTAGTTTCTATTGGCGCCACTTTGGAGGACATAGAACTTTTTGATCGTCTTTTATAACTCATTTTCTTGGAGACAGGGTGACCAAAAAGTGCAATTCTGGCGTTGGGTATATATGTTTCTGATGATGTTCCCTGTGTGGGGTAAATAATGCGTTACTTTGATAGATCGCACTTTTATGGGCGCGGCGATAACATGTATGTGTTTAGATTTTGATTTTTTTTCATAAATATAGGAAAAGGTTTTAAAAAATGAATTAGAAATCTTTTAAAGATCATTAAAGGTTTTAAATATTATAATAAAGATTATTATTATTTTATTACTTCTTTTTCTAATAATAAAACTTTTTTCTTGTGTTTACTCTTTTTTTTAACCCCAAAGGGGACTTGAACTTGTGATTGCCTGATACAGTATAATGCAGTACCTGAGTATTACAGTATACCAGGCTCTGACAGGCAGTCTGTCCTGATGTTGATATTATTAGTAAATGGCGCTACACGTTTATGCGCCCCTCCAGATGGTGGCTTCGTGATTCTTCGGTCCCCCCCCCCCCCCCTCCCGCCGGAGTCACATGGATTTGCAGAATAACCTCTTTTCCTGCAGAGTTGTGGATTTTCAGCATCTTCTTTTGTCTCCGCTTCTATTTTTTCCTCCTTCCGTCCTCTTGTCACGTTCCTCTGCTTTGTGCCTTGCAGATTTCACGCCCTCATGTATTCCCTGCATGGTTTTACATGAGTCACTCGCCCACTGCCGCCCGCCCTCCTCTGTCCTTATCTGTCCCTTTCTCTATATACATGTCTTGCATCTCCACTGTCCTGCTTCTCTATGGCTCCTTGTATTCATCTACTCTCCTCCTTCTTCCATCTCCCATTGTCTTTCCAACCTCTCTGCCATGATCTACGCATTTGAGGGCAATACCCCTAAGATATCCTAGATGAGTAGGACAACCACCAACATCCATCGTAGGTTTCATCATCTCGCTTTGCACACATCCAATTGACATATAAACCATTGCTGTATAGAATCATATCACCTTCATGCTTCGTTTATGGGGTTTTATGTGTCAGTCTTCACTGCATCTCTGGAATTCTATTCATGGGTGAGGAAATTGCTGCTGAGCAGTATATACGGTATTATGATAGGAGAATGGGGACATGTGACTATTATTAGCGGTGCTGCACTGGAGAGGTCAAGAATCGGTACCAGGCCCCCACCTACCATTTATAATACTGGTGTCTTCTCAGGTAGCAGAGAAGCCTGTGGGACCCTTAAGACACCAGTGTCTGGGTATGACTGCCACTTCTGCCCCCGTATAGCTATACTTCTACTGTAGGCTTGTGAAATAGCTTTTTAACCCGTTCAAGACCCAGGGCGCACGGGATTTGTATGGAGCGGAATCGGTTAGGGTGAACGCTGATTGCAGCTGTTAACCCTTTAAATGACCTGATCGGTGGTCAGGGGTCCTGAAAGACCACCCTGTGATGAGATTGTGAGGTGGCGTTCTGTTGCCATTGCAGCCTGGGACTTCTTATGGCCCCACTTCTGCTATGACTGATTGCCTGTGGCATATAGCAAGAAACACGATGCCGGCAGCACAATCCAGAGCAGGGGGGCAACTGATGTAGAGTCACCTGGAGCCAGAATCCATGGATCCAACCTAGAATCACAGAAGAGAGGCGTGACGACGTTCAAAGTGCCAAATCTAAAAGTCTTTATTCCTCCAAGGACATAAAGGTGACAAAGACCTTCTGGTCGAAACGTTGCTGGGGTTAAGAAAAGTTGGGGGCCCCAGGATAAACTTTTGTACCCGGGCCCATGAACCTTTAGCTATGCCCCTGGTTGCTGCTATTATGTAAGACTTTTACATTTGGCACCTTGAATGCTGTCCCATTTCTTGTCTATGATGGCTGTGGCACGTCTTGCTAGACTGCCTGTCAGATTGCGGTATAATGTAATGCAATGCTTTTGGTATTGCAGTATACAATCAACTGTATATCATATGTAATTACCCGTATTGTTCGTGTTTCCCCGTGCTTTAAAAGCGCTGTGGAATAAGTTGGCGCTATACCTATAAAGATTTATCATTATATATGATTATACTGTATGAACGACCAAGTGATCGCAAGTTCAAGCCCCATGTGGGGACAAGTTTTATTAATTATTCGAAAAATAAAAGGTAATCGTTTAACCCCACAATTATCATAAAAATAACAAAAACAAATTTTTGGTATCGCCAGAATTGCGCTTTTTTTTGGTCACCCTGTCTCTAAGAATAGATTTCATAACAAGCGATCAAAAAGTTGTACATACTCCAAAAATGGCACCAATACAAAACTACAGGATGTCTCGCAAAGAAAGCGCTCTGGCACAACCGTGGAGACGGAAATAGAAGATATGTCATTTTTTTTAAAGTAGTGCAGCAAAAAAAAAGAAAAAACTCTGAATTAAAACACTGAATTAAGTTATCAGGTCATTTTTGCTGATGTGTGTGCTCCGTAAAAACAAGATCCCCCCCCACCAGACTCCGCCCCCCCCCCCCCCCCCCCAAGATGGCAGAATTGCATCTTTTTCCCATTTCCCTTTACTTAGACATTTATAAGAGTTCTTCAGCCCAATTTTTGGTTCATTACTGCTGAAAAATACTTGTCCCGCAAAAAACAAGCCCTCCGGCAGCTGATTAATGGAGAAATACAAGAGTTATCATTTATTGAAAGGGGGGAAGAAAAGCTACAAATGAAAAAAGAGGGCCGTCTTTAAGGGGTTAAGTGTGGATAATAGTTTTAATCTTTCCATTAACCTCATTAATTCTCATTGAGTATGTGAATGATAATGAATGCGGTGTTGGAGGTGGGGGGGGGGGGGAGAAGGAGGTGTGGAGGGGTGAGGATCCGCATTTGGAGATGCTGCGGTGATCTTGCTCTCCGGTCCCGGTACCTGGAGAGCTCCACATCTGCTGACATTATGCAAATGGGCCGGCTTCTTCATTTGCATCATTCACATCTGTTTTTAGAACTGCAAGACCATGAGGACGGCCGGCTGCACCTTCCTCAGTGTGGAAAATCACTGTAGCCAAAGGGATTGCAAATTAGGCAAAATGGGTGAGCGTCGCAGAGTTAACCCTGAATATACAGATCCCACTGCTTCTAAAGCTGCAAATGCTTCACTGATACTCCAGTCACATCTAGAGCTGCATTCAGAGTTTTGCACTTTACTAGGGGCAGAGCCGCCCCTTCTTGTACAGCCTATTTACAGCCACAGCTGTTTGCTGATTTGCTGTTGAGCATGCCAAATTTGCGCACACAATACGCAGAGTAGAGAACTCAGTGATTTCAATGGGTTCGTACACATTTCCGTATTTCGCGCGCGCAAAAAAACCCAAAGCACTGCATTTTTTACAAAGGTCCTCATAGAGATCTATGGGGGAGGTGCGCAAACGCGAGTGCAATACGTAAGGGGACGTGTGAAGCACTGCAGCATTCAGATGGAGAAAAAACATCTGGAACTCATCAGGCTGAATAGCCATTTAAATCGGGACGCGTTTTGGTCCCAAATGAAAATGCCAGGCGGGCGCAAAAAGTATAAACACACCAACATGCACCTAAAAAACTCCTTCCTAGCATGAATCCATGTCACCATTACACACCAAATGGGAAACCATTGGGGACGCCGACATGGAGAAGGACTTGGGGGTTTTAGTTACCTGTAAGCTTAACTGGAGCAACCAGTGTCAGGCAGCTGCTGCCAAGGCAAGTAGGATCATGGGGTGCATTAGAAGAAGTCTAGGGGCGCATGATGGGAACACTGTACTTCCTCTTTACAAGTCACTGGTCAGACCACACATGGAATATTGTGGACAGTTGTGGGCACCGGTACTCAAGAAGGACATATCAGAGCTTGAGCGGGTATAAAGGGGGCAACTAAAGTAATAAATGGAATGGGCAGACTATAGTACCCAGAGAGGCTATCAAAATTGGGATTATTTAGTTTAGAAAAAAGACATCTGATGGACGACCTAATAACTATGTACAAATATATCAGGAGTCAGTACAGAGATCTCTCCCATCATCTATTATACCCGGGACTGTAACAAGGGGGCGCTCTAATAACTATGTATAGATATATCAGGGGTCAGTACAGAGATCTCTCCCATCATCTATTATACCCGGGACTGTAGCAAGGGGGCGCTCTAATAACTATGTATAGATATATCAGGGGTCAGTACAGAGATCTCTCCCATCATCTATTATACCCGGGACTGTAGCAAGGGGGCGCTCTAATAACTATGTATAGATATATCAGGGGTCAGTACAGAGATCTCTCCCATCATCTATTATACCCAGGACTGTAACAAGGGGGGCGCTCTAATAACTATGTATAGATATATCAGGGGACACTACAGAGATCTCTACCATCATCTATTATACCCAGGACTGTAACAAGGGGGCGCTCTAACAACTATGTACAGATATATCAGGGTACAATACAGAGATCTCTCCAATCATCTATTACACCCAAGACTGTAACAAGGGGGCGCTCTAATAACTATGTATAGATATATCAAGGTACAATACAGAGATCTCTCCATCATCTATTTACACCCAGGACTGTAACAAGGGGGAGCTCTAACAACTATGTACAGATATATCAGGGGACAATACAGAGATCTCTCCATTATCTATTATACCCAGGACTGTAACAAGAGGGCGCTCTAATAGCTATGTATAAATATATCAGGGGTCAGTACAGAGATCTCTCCATTATCTATTATACCCAGGACTGTAACAAGGGGGCGCTCTAATAGCTATGTATAAATATATCAGGGGGCAGTACAGAGATCTATCATCTATTATACCCAGGACTGTAACAAGGGGGCGCTCTAATAGCTATGTATAGATATATCAGAGATCAATACAGAGATCTCTCCCATCATCTATTATACCCGGGACTGTAAAAAGGAGGCACTCTAGGATCATAGAATGGTGGAGTTGGAAGGGACCTCCAGGATTCACTGAATCATCCCTGACAGATACCTTTGTTTGAACACTTCCATTGAAGGAGAACTCACCACCTCCCGTGGTAAGCTGTTCCACTCATTAATCACCCAGAAAGAGAGGTCTCTCCCATCATGTATTTATACCCAGGACTGTAACAAGGGGACACTCTAATAACTATGTATAAATATACCAGGGGACAAAACACAGATCTCACTCATCATTAGAGATGAGCGAGCGTACTCGGTAAGGACAGATACACGTAAAGATTCGGGTGCCGGCCAAGGTGAGCAGGAGGGAGCGGAGGGGGGAGAAAGAGAGAGAGATCTCTCCCCCGTTCCCCCCTGCTCTCCCCCACTGCTCCCTGCCCCCCGCCGGCACCCAAGTCTTTGCGGGCCAGCAGGCAGGTACTCGGCAAGGACGATACACGCTCGAGTATCTGTCCTTACCGAGTACGCTCGCTCATCTCTACTCATCATCTATTTATATTCAGGACTGTAACAAGGGTGCGCTCTAATAACTATGTACAAATATATCAGGGGTCAATACAGAGATCCCTCCCCTCATTTATGTATACCCATGACTGTAACAAGGGGGCGCTGTAATAATTATGTATAGATATATCAGGGGTAAGTAGAGATATCTCCATCATCTATTTATACTCAGAACTGTAACAAGGGGGCGCTCTAATAACTATGTACAGATATATCAGGGGTCAGTACAGAGATCTCTCCCCTCATCTATTTATATTGGAGGGCAATACAGAGATCTCTCCCATCATGTATTTATACCCAGGACTGTAACAAGGGGGTGCTCTAACAACTATGTATAATATATTAGGGGACCGTACAGAGATCTCTCCCATCATGTATTTATACCCAGGACTGTAGCAAGGGGGTGCTCTAACAACTATGTATAATATACCAGGGGACAATACAGAGATCTCTCCCATCATGTATTTATACTCAGAACTGTAACAAGGGGGTGCTCTAACAACTATGTATAATATACCAGGGGACAATACAGAGATCTCTCCCATCATGTATTTATACTCAGAACTGTAACAAGGGGGTGCTCTAACAACTATGTATAATATATTAGGGGACAGTACAGAGATCTCTCCCATCATCTATTTATACCCAGGACTGTAAGACGCTCTAATAACTATGTGTAATATATCAGCGAACAATACAGAGATCTCTCCCATCATGTATTTATACTCAGGACTGTAACAAGGGGGTGCTCTAACAACTATGTATAATATATTAGGGGACAGTACAGAGATCTCACACATCATCTATTTATGCCCAGGACTGTAACAAGGGCGCGCTCTAATAACTATGTATAGATATATCAGCGAACAATACAGAGATCTCTCCCATCATCTATTTACACCCAGGACTGTTACAGGGGACTGGTGTATATGATGAGTGTACGTATATACTATAATGTTCTGTCTGTTATATTGTATCACTATGTGATAACTGTATTTGTATTCTGTAGTCACTGTTACTTCTCATCATTGTATAATGTTCTGTATTGTATCAGTATGTGGTGGATATATCTGTATTCTATGACAGATGCTACTTTGTATCACTATGTAATCGTACTATTTGTATAATCTTCTGCCTGCTACATTCTATCATCATGTGACTGTTACTTTGCACCATCATTTTCTGCATTTCCTTCGCCACCTGTTGTATGGTTTGTCCTCTATCTTCACCCTCCTTACTGGGCACCTTGTGCGTTGACAGGAAAAAGAGTCTCTTGCCCACCCAGGCCCACTGCCCCTCAATGACGCCTGGTACAGACATTCCCTTTATGTTGTGCATCCACAGTGGTGGGGGTATGACATGTGCTGTCACCCAGGGAAGGGACAAGTGCCAGATGAATGCACCCCTTCCTCTCCCTAATCAATTCTCCATGATCTCAGTAGCCAGCATCTCTCACTATCCATGTGCCCATTTCATGCCCAACCCTCTGAATGGAAGCTGGCTGTGGGAGGGATGCAGGGATAGGAAGAGATGGAGGGAGGGTGAGAGATGGAGGGGGGTGCTTTTCTTTCTTCCATAGAGGGGGAGGGGAGCAGCAAAAGGATTTCAGACTGGGGAGGGCGCATGGAGATGATATAGAGAGACGGATGCACAGAGGACAGGACAGAGAAAGAATACCAAGGACTGACACCTGCAAGTCATTGGTAACACTGCCTATATGTTATATACCATGCGTATATGGAGGTGGGGGTCTGTGTACTGGGAGATCAGGCATTGTATGAGCCTGGAGGCGTGAGACCTGCAAGAAAGAGCATATGAAAGGCATGAATATTCTGCATCAGCATGCTATAGAGAGAGAAGGAAGGAGACCGGCAGTCAGTGCTGCAGAGGAGGGAGGCGGGGGGCACTGATGCCAGCAGCAGGAGCAACAGCAAGGGCATGAATGCTGGAAGGTGGCATGCCAATGTCAAGGTGTGAAGCGGGAGAGTAATCTGCCCGACACCTGTGTATTAGGATGAGGTGGGGGGTAGAGAGGTGTGGGAGTAGGGGGGTGGGGGTCTGTGTGCCCTGATGTCTATGTATGAAGATGAGAAGAGCACTGTGTATTAGTATGCGGGGGCTGTGTATTAGGATGAGGAGAGGTCTGCATGTCCTGATGTCTGTGTATTAGGATGAGGAGGGGTCTGCATGTCCTGATGGCTGTGTATTAGGATGAGGAGGGGTCTGCATGTCCTGATGGCTGTGTATTAGGATGAGGAGGGGTCTGCATGTCCTGATGGCTGTGTATTAGGATGGGGAGAGGTCTGCATGTCCTGATGTCTGTGTATTAGGATGAGGAGGGGTCTGCATGTCCTGATGGCTGTGTATTAGGATGAGGAGGGTCTGCATGTCCTGATGGCTGTGTATTAGGATGAGAAGGGGTCTGCATGTCCTGATGGCTGTGTATTAGGATGAGGAGGGGTCTGCATGTCCTGATGTCTGTGTATTAGGATGAGGAGAGGTCTGCATGTCCTGATGTCTGTGTATTAGGATGAGGAGGGGTCTGCATGTCCTCATGGCTGTGTATTAGGATGAGGAGGGGTCTGCATGTCCTGATGGCTGTGTATTAGGATGAGGAGGGGTCTGCATGTCCTGATGGCTGTGTATTAGGATGAGGAGAGGTCTGCATGTAATAATGTCTGTGTATTAGAATGAGGAGGGGTCTGCATGTCCTGATGGCTGTGTATTAGGATGAGGAGGGGTCTGCATGTCCTGATGGCTGTGTATTAGGATGAGGAGGGGTCTGCATGTCCTGATGGCTGTGTATTAGGATGAGGAGCGGTCTGCATGTCCTGATGTCTGTGTATTAGGATGAGGAGCGGTCTGCATGTCCTGATGTCTGTGTATTAGGATGAGGAGGGGTCTGCATGTCCTGATGTCTGTGTATTAGAATGGGGAGAGGTCTGCATGTCCTGATGGCTGTGTATTAGGATGAGGAGAGATCTGCATGTCCTGATGTCTGTGTATTAGAATGGGGAGAGGTCTGCATGTCCTGATTGCTGTGTATTAGGATGAGGAGGGGTCTGCATGTCCTGATGGCTGCGTATTAGGATGAGGAGGGGTCTGCATGTCCAGATGGCTGTGTATTAGAATGAGGAGGGGTCTGCATGTCCTGATAGCTGTGTATTAGAATGGGGAGAGGTCTGCATGTCCTGATGGCTGTGTATTAGGATGAGGAGGGGTCTGCATGTCCTGATGTCTGTGTATTAGGATGAAGAGGGGTCTGCATGTCCTGATGTCTGTGTATTAGGATGAGGAGAGATCTGCATGTCCTGATGGCTGTGTATTAGGATGAGGAGAGGTCTGCATGTCCTGATGTCTGTGTATTAGGATGAGGAGAGGTCTGCATGTCCTGATGGCTGTGTATTAGGATGAGGAGGGGTCTGCATGTCCTGATGTCTGTGTATTAGGATGAGGAGAGGTCTGCATGTCCTGATGGCTGTGTATTAGGATGAGGAGGGGTCTGCATGTCCTGATGTCTGTGTATTAGGATGGGGAGAGGTCTGCATGTCCTGATGGCTGTGTATTAGGATGGGGAGAGGTCTGCATGTCCCGATGGCTGTGTATTAGGATGAGGAGGGGTCTGCATGTCCTGATGTCTGTGTATTAGGATGAGGAGGGGTCTGCATGTCCCGATGTCTGTGTATTAGGATGAGGAGGGGTCTGCATGTCCTGATGTCTGTGTATTAGGATGAGGAGGGGTCTGCATGTCCTGATGTCTGTGTATTAGGATGAGGAGGGGTCTGCATGTCCTGATGTCTGTGTATTAGGATGAGGAGAGGTCTGCATGTCCTGATGGCTGTGTATTAGGATGAGGAGGGGTCTGCATGTCCTGATGGCTGTGTATTAGGATGAGGAGGGGTCTGCATGTCCTGATGTCTGTGTATTAGGATGAGGAGAGGTCTGCATATCCTGATGGCTGTGTATTAGGATGAGGAGGGGTCTGCATGTCCTGATGTCTGTGTATTAGGACGAGGAGAGGTCTGCATGTCCTGATGGCTGTGTATTAGGATGAGGAGAGGTCTGCATGTCCTGATGGCTGCGTATTAGGATGAGGAGGGGTCTGCATGTCCTGATGTCTGTGTATTAGAATGGGGAGAGGTCTGCATGTCCTGATGGCGGTGTATTAGGATGAGGAGGGGTCTGCATATCCTGATGCCTGTGTATTAATGTGGGGAGGGGTCTGTGTGTCCTGATGTCCGTGTATTAGGATGAGGAGAGGTCTGCATGTCCTGATGTCTGTGTATTAGGATGAGGAGAGGTCTGCATGTCCTGATGGCTGTGTATTGAAATGAGGAGGGGTCTGCATGTCCTGATGGCTGTGTATTAGGACGAGGAGAGGTCTGCATGTCCTGATGTCTGTGTATTAGGATGAGGAGGAGTCTGCATGTCCTGATGGCTGTGTATTAGGATGAGGAGGGGTCTGCATGTCCTGATGGCTGTGTATTAGGATGGGAAGAGGTCTGCATGTCCTGATGTCTGTGTATTAGGATGAGGAGCGGTCTGCATGTCCTGATGGCTGTGTATTAGGATGAGGAGGGGTCTGCATGTCCTGATGTCTGTGTATTAGGATGAGGAGGGGTCTGCATGTCCTGATGGCTGTGTATTAGGATGAGGAGGGGTCTGCATGTCCTGATGGCTGTGTATTAGGATGAGGAGGAGTCTGCATGTCCTGATGGCTGTGTATTAGGATGAGGAGGGGTCTGCATGTCCTGATGGCTGTGTATTAGGATGAGGAGGGGTCTGCATGTCCTGATGTCTGTGTATTAGGATGGGGAGAGCTCTGCATGTCCTGATGGCTGTGTATTAGGATGAGGAGGGGTCTGCATGTCCTGATGGCTGTGTATTAGGATGGGAAGAGGTCTGCATGTCCTGATGTCTGTGTATTAGGATGAGGAGGGGTCTGCATGTCCTGATGGCTGTGTATTAGGATGGGGAGAGCTCTGCATGTCCTGATGGCTGTGTATTAGGATGAGGAGGGGTCTGCATGTCCTGATGGCTGTGTATTAGGATGAGGAGGGGTCTGCATGTCCTGATGTCTGTGTATTAGAATGGGGAGAGGTCTGCATGTCCTGATGTCTGTGTATTAGGATGAGGAGAGGTCTGCATGTCCTGATGTCTGTGTATTAGGACGAGGAGGGGTCTGCATGTCCTGATGTCTGTGTATTAGGATGAGGAGGGGTCTGCATGTCCTGATGTCTGTGTATTAGGATGAGGAGAGATCTGCATGTCCTGATGGCTGTGTATTAGGATGAGGAGGGGTCTGCATGTCCTGATGTCTGTGTATTAGGATGAGGAGGGGTCTGCATGTCCTGATGGCTGTGTATTAGGATGAGGAGGGGTCTGCATGTCCTGATGGCTGTGTATTAGGATGAGGAGAGGTCTGTGTGTCCTGATGTCTAAGAATTAGGATGAGGAGGGCTCTGTGTATTAGTATGAGGGGGGTCTGTGTATTAGGGTCAGGATAGCTGTGTGTGTGCTGAAGTCTAAATATTAGGATAAATAGGGGTCTGTGTATTAGAATGAAAAGGGGTCTGTGTGTTCTGATGTCCATGCTTAGGATGAGGAAGGATCTGTGTATTAGAATGAGGAGGGTCTGCATGTCTTAAGATCTGTGTATTAGGATGAGGAGAGGTCTGCATGTCCTGATGTCTGTGTATTAGGATGAGGAGAGGTCTGAATGTCCTGATGTCTGTGTATTAGGATGAGGAGAGGTCTGCATGTCCTGATGTCTGTGTATTAGGATGAGGAGAGGTCTGAATGTCCTGATGTCTGTGTATTAGTATGAGGAAGGGTCTGCATGTCCTGATGGCTGTGTATTAGGATGGGGAGAGGTCTGCATGTCCTGATGGCTGTGTATTAGGATGAGGAGGGGTCTGCATGTCCTGATGTCTGTGTATTAGGATGATGAAGGATCTGTGTTCTAGAAGGGGTCTGTGTGTTAAGATGAATAGGGGTCTGTGTATTAGGATGAGGAGGGTTCTGTGTGCCCTGATGTCTGTGTATTAGAACGAAGAAGGGGCTGCATGTCCTGATGTCTCTGCATTTGTATGAGGAGGGGTCTGTGTATCCTGATGTCTATGGACTTCAATGAGGAGACGTCTGTGTATTAGGATGAGGATGGGTCTGTGTGTCCTGATGTTTGTGTATTAGGATGAGGAGGGATCTGTGTGTGCTGATGGCTGTGTATTAGGATGAGGAGGGATCTGTGTGTGCTGATGTTTGTGTATTAGGATGAGGAGGGGTCTGCATGTCCTGATGTCTGTGTATTAGGATGAGAAGGGGTCTGCATGTCCTGATGGCTGTGTATTAGGATGAGGAGGGGTCTGCATGTCCAGATGTCTGTGTATTAGGATGAGGAGGGGTCTGCATGTCCAGATGTCTGTGTATTAGGATGAGGAGGGGTCTGCATGTCCTGATGGCTGTGTATTAGGATGAGGAGAGGTCTGCATGTCCTGATGTCTGTGTATTAGGATGAGGAGCGGTCTGCATGTCCTGATGGCTGTGTATTAGTATGAGGAAGGGTCTGCATGTCCTGATGTCTGTGTATTAGGATGAGGAGGGGTCTGCATGTCCTGATGGCTGTGTATTAGTATGAGGAAGGGTCTGCATGTCCTGATGTCTGTGTATTAGGATGAGGAGGGGTCTGCATGTCCCGATGGCTGTGTATTAGGATGAGGATGGGTCTGTGTGTCCTGATGTTTGTGTATTAGGATGAGGAGGGGTCTGCATGTCCTGATGTCTGTGTATTAGGATGAGGAGGGGTCTGCATGTCCTGATGGCTGTGTATTAGGATGAGGAGAGGTCTGTGTGTCCTGATGTCTAAGAATTAGGATGAGGAGGGCTCTGTGTATTAGTATGAGGGGGGTCTGTGTATTAGGGTCAGGATAGCTGTGTGTGTGCTGAAGTCTAAATATTAGGATAAATAGGGGTCTGTGTATTAGAATGAAAAGGGGTCTGTGTGTTCTGATGTCCATGCTTAGGATGAGGAAGGATCTGTGTATTAGAATGAGGAGGGTCTGCATGTCTTAAGATCTGTGTATTAGGATGAGGAGAGGTCTGCATGTCCTGATGTCTGTGTATTAGGATGAGGAGAGGTCTGAATGTCCTGATGTCTGTGTATTAGGATGAGGAGAGGTCTGCATGTCCTGATGTCTGTGTATTAGGATGAGGAGAGGTCTGAATGTCCTGATGTCTGTGTATTAGTATGAGGAAGGGTCTGCATGTCCTGATGGCTGTGTATTAGGATGGGGAGAGGTCTGCATGTCCTGATGGCTGTGTATTAGGATGAGGAGGGGTCTGCATGTCCTGATGTCTGTGTATTAGGATGATGAAGGATCTGTGTTCTAGAAGGGGTCTGTGTGTTAAGATGAATAGGGGTCTGTGTATTAGGATGAGGAGGGTTCTGTGTGCCCTGATGTCTGTGTATTAGAACGAAGAAGGGGCTGCATGTCCTGATGTCTCTGCATTTGTATGAGGAGGGGTCTGTGTATCCTGATGTCTATGGACTTCAATGAGGAGACGTCTGTGTATTAGGATGAGGATGGGTCTGTGTGTCCTGATGTTTGTGTATTAGGATGAGGAGGGATCTGTGTGTGCTGATGGCTGTGTATTAGGATGAGGAGGGATCTGTGTGTGCTGATGTTTGTGTATTAGGATGAGGAGGGGTCTGCATGTCCTGATGTCTGTGTATTAGGATGAGAAGGGGTCTGCATGTCCTGATGGCTGTGTATTAGGATGAGGAGGGGTCTGCATGTCCAGATGTCTGTGTATTAGGATGAGGAGGGGTCTGCATGTCCAGATGTCTGTGTATTAGGATGAGGAGGGGTCTGCATGTCCTGATGGCTGTGTATTAGGATGAGGAGAGGTCTGCATGTCCTGATGTCTGTGTATTAGGATGAGGAGCGGTCTGCATGTCCTGATGGCTGTGTATTAGTATGAGGAAGGGTCTGCATGTCCTGATGTCTGTGTATTAGGATGAGGAGGGGTCTGCATGTCCTGATGGCTGTGTATTAGTATGAGGAAGGGTCTGCATGTCCTGATGTCTGTGTATTAGGATGAGGAGGGGTCTGCATGTCCCGATGGCTGTGTATTAGGATGAGGATGGGTCTGTGTGTCCTGATGTTTGTGTATTAGGATGAGGAGGGGTCTGCATGTCCTGATGTCTGTGTATTAGGATGAGGAGGGGTCTGCATGTCCTGATGTCTGTGTATTAGGATGAGGAGGGGTCTGCATGTCCTGATGTCTGTGTATTAGAATGGGGAGAGGTCTGCATGTCCTGATGTCTGTGTATTAGGATGAGGAGGGGTCTGCATGTCCTGATGGCTGTGTATTAGAATGGGGAGAGGTCTGCATGTCCTGATGGCTGTGTATTAGGATGAGGAGGGGTCTGCATGTCCTGATGTCTGTGTATTAGGATGAGGAGGGGTCTGCATGTCCTGATGGCTGTGTATTAGGATGAGGAGGGGTCTGCATGTCCTGATGTCTGTGTATTAGGATGAGGAGGGGTCTGTGTGTCCTGATGTTTGTGTATTAGGATGAGGAGGGGTCTGCATGTCCTGATGTCTGTGTATTAGGATGAGGAGCGGTCTGTGTGTCCTGATGTCTGTGTATTAGGATGAGGAGGGGTCTGTGTGTCCTGATGTTTGTGTATTAGGATGAGGAGGGGTCTGTGTGTCCTGATGTTTGTGTATTAGGATGAGGAGAGCTCTGTGTGCTGATGTCTGTGTATTAGGATGAGGAGGGATCTGTGTGCTGATGTCTGTGTATTAGGATGATGAAGGGTCTGTAAGTCCTGATGTCTGTGTATTAGGATGCAAAGAGCTGTGTGTGTCCTGATGTCTGTGCATTTGTATGAGGAGGGGTCTATGTATTCTGATGTCTGTGTATTAGGATGAGAAGAGCTCTGTGTGTCCTGATGTCTGTGTATTAGGATGAGGAGAGCTCTGTGTGTCCTGATGTCTGTGTATTAGGATGAGGAGAGCTCTGTGTGTCCTGATCTGTGTATTAGGATGAGGAGAGCTCTGTGTGTCCTCATCTGTGTATTAGAATGAGCAGAGCTCTGTGTGTCCTGATGTCTGTGTATTAGGATGAGGAGAGCTCTGTGTGTCCTGATGTCTGTATATTAGGATAAGGAGAGGTTTGTGTAAAAAGATAAGGAGTGGTCTGTGTATTAAAATGAAGAGGGGGTTTGTGTATTAGGATGAGGAAGGATCTGTATATCCTGATGTCTGTGTATTAGGATGAGGAGGGGTATGTGTATTAGAATGGATGAGAAGAGGTCTGTGTATTAGGATGAGGAGAGCTCTGTGTGCTGATGTTTGTGTATTAGGATGAGGAGGGATCTGTGTGCTGATGTCTGTGTATTAGGATGATGAAGGGTCTGTAAGTCCTGATGTCTGTGTATTAGGATGCAAAGAGCTGTGTGTGTCCTGATGTCTGTGCATTTGTATGAGGAGGGGTCTATGTATTCTGATGTCTGTGTATTAGGATGAGAAGAGCTCTGTGTGTCCTGATGTCTGTGTATTAGGATGAGGAGAGCTCGGTGTGTCCTGATCTGTGTATTAGGATGAGAAGAGCTCTGTGTGTCCTGATGTCTGTGTATTAGGATGAGAAGAGCTCTGTGTGTCCTGATGTCTGTGTATTAGGATGAGGAGAGCTCGGTGTGTCCTGATCTGTGTATTAGGATGAGGAGAGCTCTGTGTGTCCTGATCTGTGGATTAGAATGAGGAGAGCTCTGTGTGTCCTGATGTCTGTGTATTAGGATGAGGAAGGATCTGTATATCGTGATGTCTGTGTATTAGGATGAGGAGGGGTATGTGTATTAGGATGGATGAGAAGAGGTCTGTGTATTAGGAAGAGGAGAGGTTTGTGTAAAATGATGAGGAGGGGTCTGTGTATTAAAATGAAGAGAGGGGTTGTGTTTGGGATGAGGAGGAATCTGTGTGTGCTGATGCCTGTGTATAAGGATGAGTAGGAATCTGTGTATTAGGATAAGGAGGAATCTGCATGTCTTGATGTCTATGTATTAGTATGAGAAGGGGGGAGCTGTGGATCATGATATCTGTGTATTAGGATGAGGAGGGGTCTGCATGTCTTGATGTCTGTGTATTAGGATAAATAGCAATCTGTATATTAGGATGAGGAGTGGTCTGTACCCCATTATCTTGATTCCATCTTTGCCGTGGCCCCTTTTTGTCGTTTTTCCTCCGCTTCTCCTCAGTAACATTATTTCTGATACTCCAGACACATCCAGAGCTGCATTTACATTACAACTTCTGCACTTAGAGCTCCAAGCACCCCCTGCTTGTTCTCTGGCTGCACATAGAAAGTAGTCCGCTGCTCCTCATTCCGTGGTCTTTACTACAGAAGGGGCCGCACACTGATCTTCTTTGTACATTGGGACTGTAATGATTGTAGCTGCTGTTAAAAATTGTGGCTTTGGATGTAACTAGAGTAGAAGAAGCAACAACCTAGCAGTTGGCATGGATCACTTTGTAATTCTTCAGACTGTGCATGTTTCAGTCCTTACTGTAATTCTTGTGTTCTATTCCTGAAGATCAGGATGAGCAATATTCTGCAGGGCACAGCATTGTAGCAGGAGACCAATGAAGAGAGATAAGCCGTGGTGACTGTTGGTAAGCGATGCTGCACGTGATTGCCAGATATGGCGTCTTCTTCAGCACTTCTTTAAGTGTGTCAGTGACTATTTCTGCTCATGGCACTACTGAGTGTGATGTCTTCATGCAGTAATTGGTTTGCATTGTGTGCGGAGTGACAACAGGAGTGACGGGGTGATATGTGGCAGTGACCCACTTATCTGCAGGCTGGTGTATTAATCAGTGTAGGGTATATTTAGAGCATCCAGTATATAGTGATACTGTACATGCAGCTGCTATGGGGTGACCGCCGGCCACCCTGCTGGATCCTCATATTAGGTTACATGGGAGCGAGGCATACAGAATAAAGTGCCAACTGCAGCAAAATATTCCCCATCCATATGTCAGTCACCCTGTATAACTCCCCCCTCCACCAAGATCAATCCTCTGCATCACCCATGCTGCCCATCCATCACACATTTCATTTGTTCTGGATAGATAGATAAACAACCATGTTACCCCTGAAAATAAGACCCTGTCTTATCTTAATTTTTGCCCCAAAAGAGACACTAGGTCTTATTTTCAGGGGAAGACTTATTATACGTACCCAGCAGTCTTGATCCACGTTCCTCCCGCTGCTCTCCACAGCTCCGACATGCTTCCCGCAGTCCTCAGCCGCTCGTACAACATCACTTCCTGGTTATGGGATTCATCCATCCAACCTACAGTAAGGCGACGGCTGTGATTGGTTCTTCGACCGCTGCTCAGCCAATCAATGTGGCGCTGGATGAACCAATGCAACAGTTGTGATTGGTTTATCCAGCGCTACATTGATTGGCTGGGAAGTGATTGACGAACCAATCACAGCCATTGCTTCTTGCAGGTGGGATGTATGAGTCCCGTAACCAGGAAGTGGTGCTGTACGAGCGGCTGAGGACTGCGGGAACCACTCAGAACTGTGACAAACCTCTGGAGAACAGTGGCAGGGACACGGACAGGGCTTACTTCATAATGTACCCTTTTTTTATGTTGTGTAACTAGGGCTTATTTCGGAGAATAATAGTAGTTCTATTCTTATACATAGGGGGCAGTATTATAGTAGTTATATTCTTGTACATAGGAGCAGTATTATAGTAGTTATATTCTTGTACACAGGGGGCAGTATTATAGTAGTTATATTCTTGTACATAGGGGGCAGTATTATAGTAGTTATATTCTTGTATATAGAGGGCAGTATTATAGTAGTTATAGTCTTGTACATAGGGGGCAGTATTATAGTAGTTATATTCTTGTACATAGGGGGCAGTATTATAGTAGTTATATTCTGGTACATTGGGGGTAGTATTATAGTAGTTATATTCTTGTACATAGGGGGCAGTATTATAGTAGTTATATTCTTGTACATAGCGGGCAGTATTATAGTAGTTATATTCTTGTACATAGGGGGCAGTATTATAGTAGTTATATTCGTGTACATAGGAGCAGTATTATAGTAGTTATATTCTTGTACATAGGAGCAGTATTATAGTAGTTATATTCTTGTACATAGGAGGCAGTATTATAGTAGTTATATTCTTGTACATAGCGGGCAGTATTATAGTAGTTATATTCTTGTACAAAGGAGCAGTATTATAGTAGTTATATTCTTGTACATAGGGGCAGTATTATAGTAGTTATATTCTTGTACATAGGGGGCAGTATTATAGTAGTTATATTCTTGTACATAGGGGGCAGTATTATAGTAGTTATATTCCTGTACATAGAGGGCAGTATTATAGTAGTTATATTCTTGTACATAGGGGACAGTATTATAGTAGTTATATTCTTGTACATAGGAGGCAGTATTATAGTAGTTATATTCGTGTACATAGGGGGCAGTATTATAGTAGTTATATTCTTGTACATAGGGGGCAGTATTATAGTAGTTATATTCTTGTACATAGGAGGCAGTATTATAGTAGTTATATTCTTGTACATAGGAGGCAGTATTATAGTAGTTATATTCTTGTACATAGTGGGCAGTATTATAGTAGTTATATCCTTGTACATAGGGGGCAGTATTATAGTAGTTATATACTTGTACATAGTGGGCAGTATTATAGTAGTTATATCCTTGTACATAGGGGGCAGTATTATAGTAGTTATATTCTTGTACGTAGGAGGCAGTATTATAGTAGTTATATTCTTGTACATAGGGGGCAGTATTATAGGAGTTATATTCTTGTACATAGGGAGCAGTATTATAGTAGTTATATTCTTGTACATAGGGGGCAGTATTATAATAGTTATATTCTTGTACATAGGGGGCAGTATTATAGTAGTTATATTCTTGTACATAGGAGCAGTATTATAGTAGTTATATTCTTGTACATAGGAGCAGTATTATAGTAGTTATTTTCTTGTACATAGGAGGCAGTATTATAGTAGTTATATTCTTGTACATAGGAGCAGTATTATAGTAGTTATATTCTTGTACATAGGGGGCAGTATTATAGTAGTTATATTCTTGTACATAGGAGGCAGTATTATCATAGTTATATGCGTGTACATAGGAGGCAGTATTATAGTAGTTATATTCTTGTACATAGGGGTCAGTGTTATAGTAGTTATATTCTTGTACATAGGGGCAGTATTATAGTAGGTATATTCTTGTACATAGGGGGCAGTATTATAGTAGTTATATTCTTGTACATAGGGGGCAGTATTAAAAATAGTTATATTCTTGTACATAGGAGACAGCATTACAGTAGTTATATTCTTGTACATAGGGGATAGTATTATAGTAGTTATATTTTTGTACATGGGAGGCAGTATTATAGTAGTTATAGTCTTGCACATAGGAGGCAGTATTATAGTAGTTATAGTCTTGTAAATAGGGGGCAGTATTATAGTAGTTATATTCTTGTACATAGGAGGCAGTATTATAGTAGTTATATTCTTGTACAAGGAGCAGTATTATGGTAGTTATATTCTTGTACTTAGGGGGCAGTATTATAGTAGTTATATTCTTGTACATAGGAGGCAGTATTATAGTAGTTATATTCTTGTACATAGGGGGCAGTATTATAGTAGTTATATTCTTGTACATAGGGGGCAGTATTATAGTAGTTATATTCTTGTATATAGGAGCAGTATTACAGTAGTTATATTCTTGTACATAGTGGGCAGTATTATAGTAGTTATATTCTTGTACATAGGGGGCAGTATTATAGTAGTTATATTCTTGTACATAGGGGGCAGTAATATAGTAGTTATATTCTTGTACATAGGAGGTAGTATTATAGTAGCTATATTCTTGTACATAGGGGCAGTATTATAGCAGTAATATTCTTGTACATAGGGGGCAGTATTACAGTGGTTATATTCTTGTACATAGGAGCAGTATTATAGTAGTTATATTCTTGTACATAGAATCAGTAATATAGTAGTTATATTCTTGTACATAGGAGGCAGCATTATAGTAGTTATATTCTTGTACATAGAATCAGTAATATAGTAGTTATATTCTTGTACATAGGAGGCAGTATTATAGTAGTTATATTCTTGTACATAGGGGGCAGTATTATAGTAGCTATATTCTTGTACATAGGGGGCAGTATTATAGTAGTTATATTCTTGTACATAGGGGGCAGTATTATAGTAGTTATATTCTTGTACATAGGGGGCAGTATTATAGTAGTAATATTCTTGTACATAGGGGGCAGTATTATAGTAGCTATATTCTTGTACATAGGTGGTAGTATTATAGTAGTTATATTCTTGTACATAGGGGCAGTATTATAGCAGTTATATTCTTGTACATAGGGGGCAGTATTACAGTAGTTATATTCTTGTACATAGGAGCAGTATTATATTAGTTATATTCTTGTACATAGGAGGCAGTATTATAGTAGTTATACTCTTGTACATAGGGGCAGTATTATAGTAGTTATATTCTTATACATAGGGCGCATTATTATAGTAGTTACATTCTTGTACATTGTGGCAGTGTTATTGTAGTTATACTCTTGTATATAGGAAGCAGTATTATAGTAGTTATATTCTTGTACATAGGAGCAGTATTATAGTAGTTATATTCTTGTACATAGGGCACAGTATTATAGTTTTTCTATACTTGTACATAGGGGCAGTATTATAGTAGTTATATTCTTGTACATTGTGGGCAGTATTATAGTAGTTATATTCTTGTACATAGGAGACCGTATTATAGTAGTTATATTCTTGTACTTATGGGGCAGTATTATATTAGTTATTTTCGTGTACATTGGGAGCAGTATTATAGTAGTTATATTCTTGTACATAGGGGGCAGTATTATAGTAGTTACATTCTTGTACATTGTGGCAGTGTTATAGTAGTTATATTCTTGTATATAGGGGGCAGTATTATAGTAGTTATATTCTTGTACATAGGGGGCAGTATTATAATAGTTATATTCTTGTAAATAGGGGCAGTATTATAGTAGTTATATTCTTGTACATAGAGAGCAGTATTATAATAGTTATATTCTTGTACATGGGGGGCAGTATTATAGTAGTTATATTCTTGTACATAGGGGGCAGTATTATAGTAGTAATATTCTTGTACATAGGGGGCAGTATTATAGTAGTTATATTCTTGTACATAGGGGGCAGTATTATAGTAGTTATATTCTTGTACATTGGAGCAGTATTATAGTAGTTATATTCTTGTACATAGGAGCAGTATTATAGTAGTTATATTCTTGTACATAGGGCACAGTATTATAGTACTTCTGTTCTTGTACATAGGGAGCAGTATTATAGTAGTTATATTCTTGTACATAGGGGGCAGTATTATAGTAGTTATATTCTTGTACATTGGAGCAGTATTATAGTAGTTATATTCTTGTACATAGGAGCAGTATTTTAGTAGTTATATTCTTGTACATAGGGGGCAGTATTAAAGTAGTTACATTCTTGTACATTGTGGCAGTGTTATAGTAGTTATATTCTTGTATATAGGAGGCAGTATTATAATAGTTATATTCTTGTAAATAGGGGCAGTATTAAAGTAGTTATATTCTTGTACATAGTGGGGCAGTATTATAGTAGTTATATTCTGGTATATAGGGTGGCAGTATTATAGTAGTTATATTCTTGTACATAGGGGGCAGTATTATAGTACTTATATTCTTGTACATAGGAGGCAGTATTATAGTAGTTATATTCTTGTACATAGGGGGCAGTATTATAGTAGTTATATTCTTGTACATGGAAGCAGTATTATAGTAGTTATATTCTTGTACATAGGGGGCAGTAATATAGTACTTATATTCTTATACATAGTAGTAGTATTATAGTACTTATATTCTTGTACATTGTGGGCAGTGTTATACTAGCTACATTCTTGTATATAGGGGGCAGTATTATAGTAGTTATATTCTTGTACATAGGGGAGCAGTATTATAGTAGTTATATTCTTGTCCATGGGGGGCAGTATTACAGTAGTTATATTCTTGTACATAGAAGCAGTATTATAGTAGTTATATTCTTGTACATAGGGGGCAGTATTATAGTAGTTATATCCTTGTACATAGGGGGCGGTATAATAGGAGTTATATTTTTGTACATAGAAGCAGTATTATAGTAGTTATATTCTTGTACATAGAAGCAGTATTATAGTAGTTATATTCTTGTACATAGGGGGCAGTATTATAGTAGTTATATTCTTGTACATAGGGGGCAGTATTATAGTAGTTATATTCTTGTACATAGAGGGCAGTATGACAGAAGTTATATTCTTGTACATAGAAGCAGTATTATAGTAGTTATATTCTTGTATATAGGGGGCAGTAGTATAGTAGTTATATTCTTGTACTTGGAAGCAGTTTTATAGTAGTTATATTCTTGTACATAGGGGACAGTATTATAGTAGTTATATTCTTGTATATAGGGGGCAGTATTATAATAGTTCCATTCTTGTACATAGGGGCAGTATTATAGTAGTTATATTCTTGTACATAGGGGGCAGTAATATAGTAGTTATATTCTTATACATAGTAGTAGTATTATAGTAGCTATAGTCTTGTACATTGTGGGCAGTGTTATATTAGCTACATACTTGTACGTGGGGGCCGTATTACAGTAGTTATATTCTTGTACATAGAAACAGTATTATAGTAGTTATATTCTTGTACATAGGGGGCAGTAGTATAGTAGTTATATCCTTGTACATAGGGGTCAGTATTATAGTAGTTATATTCTTGTACATAGAAGCAGTATTATAGTAGTTATATTCTTGTACATAGGAGGCAGTATTATAGTAGTTATATTCTTGTACATAGGGGGCAGTATTATAGTAGTTATATTCTTGTACATAGGGGCAGTATTATAGTAGTTATATTCTTGTACATAGGGAGCAGTATTATAGTAGTTATATTCTTGTACATAGGGGCAGTGTTATAGTAGTTATATTCTTGTACATAGGGGCAGTATTATAGTAGTTATATTCTTGTACATAAAGGGCAGTATTATAGTAGTTATATTCTTGTACATAGAAGCAGTATTATAGTAGTTATATTCTTGTACATAGGAGGCAGTATTATAGTAGTTATATTCTTGTACATAGGGGGCAGTATTATAGTAGTTATATTCTTGTACATAGGAGGCGGTATTATAGTATATTCTTGTACATAGGGGGCAGTATTATAGTAGTTATATTCTTGTACATTGGAGCAGTATTATAATAGTTTTAATTTTGTATAAAGGGGGCAATATTATAGTAGTTATATTCTTGTACATTGGAGCAGTATTATAGTAGTTATATTCTTGTACATAGGGGGCAGTATTATAGTAGTTATATTCTTGTACATTGGAGCAGTATCATAGTAGTTATATTTTGTACATTGTGGCAGTATTATAGTATATTTCTGTACATAAATGTTAAAATACCATTTTTGCTGCTTTCTTGTCTTTTTGTTTTCATACCTCTAGTTTTATCATCCTTTCCATCTCTTGCCATAATAGTTTCAGCCATTTATCTTCCTGTAGCTTATTAAGTGCAGTTGATAATTACCGTATGTCACTCAATGTTATAAATGAATGTTTCTAGTGAACAGATGAATCTCATCTCATTGCACTGAACAGATTGACTTTGCCGGCAAGAAAAGTTTCCTAAATGTTATCTCTGCTCTCAGCAAGTCTCGTTATTTACTACAGTATAATCTTTGTCACTCTGTAAATTTTCTTAGATTTGCTTACATATATCTAGTGTCAAGCGTCTCTCTCGACTCTGGGGTTTGTCGTGGTTAGTCTGTGTTGGCCGACATTCAAATAGTTTCCAGGAGTTCTGAGATGACGTTTTGTCTGTGTTTGTTCACATGTCATGTACAGTACTATCTCCGGGGACTCTGGATAATTATCATCTTCTTTGTGTGAATGGTTAGAAAAGAATTCCAAAAGTCAAAACAAAAAATATAAACTTGGGAGTTATTCTCTACCCGTTTATCGAATGGCAGCTCTTTATCTATTTAGTAACTGCCCGGGGTCATATAATGGGTACTGGTGTAATATTTCTACACCGTAAGTATGGGTGGAGACATGGGTTGGCCGGACTGAGCTACAGGGGACGGGCAGGTCACTCCCACAGCTGCGGATTGGCTGATGCCCCCCCACAGATCCTTAGAGACACATGTACTGGCTCTCCCCGCTTACAGCTCACACATCTCCTCGCCCCGACAGTCACTTTCCCTGCTTCTGTGCTCCCATCTCACCTCCTGGAGCCCCGCTGTACCGATCCCACTATCCCTCTCCACCCCTCGCTGCCGTCTGCTTCCCATGTCTGCTTCCAACCATGCTGTCACTCTCCCCATCGGTGGCGGCAGGGGAGAGGGGCTACTATGTGGAGGGGCCGGGGCTGAAGATGGGATAGCCCCACAAAGCAACAACAGCCGACTGTCAGCGGGCAAGTAACTGTCCGGCAAGGAGGATTGAAGCGCCGTCTGTGGCATATTGCCAGCCAAAGGGTGAGCCAGGCAGGAGCTGAGGGTCCGGGGCTGAAGATGGCACAACAGCTGCACAAAGTAGGAGCCTGTCACCCAGCGCAATTAACAATGAGGATGGGACAGGACACAGCAGAGACCAGGAGCCAATCGGCAGATAAGGGTGTGACCGGAGCGTTACCTTCAGCTCTGCCCGGTCAACCCCTAGCTTCCGGTGTCGACATATGACACCAGTACCCATATGATGACCATAGCTAGATTATGCCATTAGAAACTAAACTATTATTCTCATTTATTGTAAACTTGAGTGATAGAAGTGATTTTTCCAGAAAGTAGGTGTAACCATGGTGTCACATTCATCTTAAAGTGGTTGTCCAAGGAGGAGACATACTATACTTAGCAGATCAATCAGTCTCAAAGTCTTCACATCTGTCCTGGTTCCAGCAATACGACATGTGGCATGGCCCTTCTGTTGCCCATGATGTCATTGAAGGGGCCTAATTATTCAACTCATTTCAGTGGCTGCCAGACTCCTTCTCTTTCTCTTCTTCAGTTATGGCAGAGAAGGTGGCTCACTTAGTTATTGATATAAGCAGCCAGCACCTTACAGTGGCTTTACAGGCAATGAGATGTCAATACCAAGTGACCCTGTTGCAGAATTGGGCCAGTAGTGATGGTTCCAATAGTGCTGGACTAGTTAAGTATTTAATCTTCCTGGACAACCTCTTTGATCTCCATTTTTGACCCCATGTGTCACATAATTTATAAAAGTTAGAGTTATACTTTTCTGTTACAGAGCTCCAACTTCCCAGTGTAGACATAGAGGTGAATGCTTAAATTTTGGTTGCCTGCAGCTACCAACAGTGGGAGCTCAGAAGCTTACCATATATGGGTTTACTATTGACTTCAGTATATGAGTTGTATATAGTAAGCTCCTAAGCTCCCCCTAGAGGTGACTTCAGGAAGTTAAAAATGTATCGTAAGTTTATGTTGATGCACTTTGGCTGCAATGGTTGACATTCAAACAAATTGTATGACTTAATGCACTGGTAAAGCTCGGTACATAACATACTTGGACATTGTTCAGATTTTCATATTTATATAGCAAAAAAGAAAAAAAGGATTACAATTCTTGTAATTTGTAGTATGAAGCTAGGATCTTGGAAGAAAATAGAACCATGAAAAACATGCGGTTTTGACTAAAAATGTAATTAGAAATTTCAAACATAAACAAAAATGCAAAGGAAGAGATGAATAAAGCTTATAGAACATTGCTGAACTAAATGGATCAATCAATGAATTAATTTAAACAGAAGAAATAAGAAAAAATAGACAAGGATGTAAAATATAACCAAAAAAGTTATGGAATTCACTAAAGGGAAAAAAAGCAAAGCTAAAATTAAAAAGAAGAAATTACTCGAAATCTGAAAAAAATGTATTAAAAAAAAACATAAATTATGTAAGTAATTAAACAACATAAACTGCTGACTAGAATATTATTAAAAATATCGGACATAAATGACGAAAGAAAGGAAGATATGAGAAAAGTTTAATAAATATGAATTCATTTTTTCATTACTTCTTTAATTAAAAACAAATGACAGTTAAGCCAATAAGTACATAGACTTGGAAAAAAATAATAAAAAAGCTAAAATTAAATTTAAGAAATTACACCAAAAAGTGAATACACTGAAAAAATGTATAAATGATGGAAGTTGATAAAATAATGAAATCAAAGTAATAAAAAAATTAAATGATAAAAAAGCTGAAATTAGCAATTAGAAAAAATGCAAAAAAAAATAAATATATATATATATATATATATAAATGCTGAAAATCATTATAACATTGAAATTTAAAAATATAATAAAAAATGGAAAAATAATAAAAAAGCTAAAATAACAATAAAAAAGAACAATAAAAACCCAAGTGCAATAAATAAAAAAAGATAATGAAATCAATGAAAAAATAAAAAACGAACAACAACAAAAAATAAAATCCTAATTTAGCTTGTAAAGAATGGGCTGTATTTTTATCCCATTCCTTAATTCCTTTTCTAGCGCCTCCTGCCTGTAGCTGTTAGGTTTTACATTCATTCATGGCATTTGTTTTTAGCATTTCTCGTTTCTCTCCACTTGAATTACCAGTTTTTTTTCGGCCTGGCCTCTATATTTGGCCTGATCTCCCACCGTAATAGAACATCCTGTTCTGAGTATTCTATTTTTCATGATTTCGTTCTGTTGGCAAACCCATTGATCTCGCTTCTGACACCCACTCCTGGATCGTAATGAAGAGATTAAAAATAAAAATCCTGTGGGGTTCCACTAAGAGCGTCAACGGTGCTCACAAAGATAATATATTCCATCGTGATCCTCTCTTAGCACTCCAGTCATTAGGAGGCAGAATTTTTAGACTTGTTTACACAATGCCAGTCTTCTGCTAAATATATTCCGAAATGTGAGAAAATCAGACGGTGACAGCCAATAATGAAGGTTGGCACGCTGTCACATTGATAGGTAGTTTGTTATCTACTCAAAGGGGATGGAGAGGATCTAAATATTTAAAGGGTATTTCATCAATTTTTTTTATTTTTGAAAATCGGTACCTTTTATGCCTTTAAGGACATGCTTCCCCCCCCCATTTTCAGCCCCCCCTTTTTATAAAATCCTAATTCTTTTATTTATCCATCGACATAGATGTCTGAAGGCTTTTTTTTTGCGAGATGAGTTGTGTTTTTCAATGGTGCTATTTAAAGTACCATATAATGTACTGAAAAACTTTTAAAAAATTCTAAGTGGAGTAAAATGGATAAAAACGAGAAAAATGAAAACAAAAACCCTGAAATGCCGCCATCTTTGAGTGAGTCTTGTTTTTACGGCGCACAAATTGCGACAAAAATGACACGATAACTTTATTCTATGGGGCAGTCTGATTACTACCAGAGATGAGCGAGCACGCTCGTTTAAGGCTGATGCTTGATCGAGATCTCTCTCACTCTCCCCCCCACTCCCACCCACCGTCCCCCACGCATGGTGCTCGGTCGAGTAATCAGTTACTCGACAAGACCGATGCTCGATTGAGCATCAGCCTTAAACGAGCGTACTCATCTCTAGTTACTACAATACCAAACGTATATAGTTTTTTTTTTTGCTTCACTACTTTTATCTTTTTTCAAAGATATTTAATTTTTTTTAATTATTTTCTGCCGCCGTCTCCTGACAGCCATAACTTTTTTTATTTTTCTGTAGACATAGTTGTGCCAGGGCTCATTTTTTACCGGACGTCCTGTAGTTTGTGCTAGTACAATTTTAGAAAACATACAACATTTTGATCGCTTTTTATTGCACTTTTTCTTGGATACAGGGTGACCAAAAAAGCGCATTTCTGGCGTTCTTTATTTTTTTTTCTAATGACATTCATTGTGCGGGGTGATCATGCGTTATTTTGATAGATCGGACATTTACGCATGCAGCGATAGCAAATATATATATTTTTGTTTTATTATTTTGATTCTTTTATTATAAATATGGTTGAAGGGGTTTTTTTTAACTTTTATTGTTTTTTTTTGATAATTAGTACAACTTTATTAATCTTAGTTTTACTTTTCTTCTTAGTCCCCAGAGGGGACAACAACTTGTGATGCTTTGATCGCTCATGCAGTATGATGTAATGCCACAACATTACACCACGCTGCGATTGGGCAGGCAGTCTATCAAGCCACCCCATGGACATGGCTTGATAGACATTCTGCAAAGACAACCCTGGGGCCTTTCAAAGGCCCCTGGCTGCAATAACACCCGCACAGCTCCCTGCCAAATCATCGTGGGGGGTGGGGTGGGGCCTATGGGGCCCCTGAAAATCAGCTGGGTGATTTAAATGCTGCTGTCAGGATCGGGATCACAGAAGCTCTGATCTCAGCCGTTTACCTAAGATGTTACAGTCAGTAGGGACTATGGCACCTAAGGAGCCTGACATGAGGATAGAGCTACCCCTCAGTCCACTCATTCATGCCTCCAGCACTGTGATTAAGAAATATATACATTAATAGATTGCCCATCAGTGTATTACTAAATATTCCAAAATATAAGACAAGTGATAAAACAGCTTCAAACTCCGTACTGGAACAAAATAAAAACTCTAAATATAGTTTGGTATGAAAAAAAGCCCCCCCCCCCCCCCCTACAGAAAGATGGATAAAAAAGGATTTTCCAACACTAGGGTGTAAAGGCCATAAAATACCAAAAATATGGCATACTGACCAGTCGAATGTCTCCCTGTCCATTGCAGCTGCTCTAGCCTCCACCTCTCCATAACCAAGACTACAGCTGTCATTTATTGTGCACATGACCCCCCATCCAATCAATTAAACATTTCAGCAGTGCTCCTGTGCGGAATGGTGCGTGACCTCTGAAGCCTGCGATTAGTTGATTGGTCGTGTGCACAATGAACAGTATGTGACAGCTGCAGTAACTTATGGCAGGGACCAAAGCAGCTGCAATGGACCCAGGGGACATCTGACTAGTAAGTACACCTTATTTTGTTATGTTGTGCCCTTCCCCGCCCTCACTCATTTTTTTTTACCCAGTATCAGAAAATTCCTTTAAACAACAAATGATAAATGATCTTTCAGAAAATGATGCCAAAACAAACTACAACTCACCAAACAAAAATGAGCCCCATGCAACTATATTGATGGCAAAATAAAAATTAGTTATGGTTTTTGGAAAGGGGCAAAAAAAAACACAACCAAAAAAAAAGGTTGGTCTTTAAAGAACGAGAAAAAAATCCCACTGAAAGAAATAAGACTTTTTAGGTGCAATTTAAAATCCATTAACTAGAAAACTTTGGGGCAAATTCATTATTAAATACAACAGTTTTCTGGCACACATTCTGCCAAAAAACTGTCTTACACTCTGTGAGCCACATTTACTATGTACTTTAGACACTTTCTGACACTTTTTCATCTCATCCCCAAAGGGGGTGTGGTTTTGTGGAAAGGGGTTAAGCCTAAACTGCTCCTGACTGCACCAAAATTTTGGCACAATTTTTGACATAAACTAAGCCAACTAATAGATGGTATTAATGTCGACTAGACAGTCTTAGAATTTGGCAGATTTACGATCCAGCATGAGTCACGGTAATGACCTGTCGCATTTTAAGCACTGTCTAACTTTTAGACAGTATTAATAAATGTGTCCCTTTGTTGTAGGTTTTTGAATCTCAATGCCAGTGACAAACCGTTGGCAGTTGTGGCACTGGTTTTGAAAGAAAGCAGTTGTGGTTTTTAATCCTGGCCAACCTCTTAAGAATTTTTGGCATTGCTATGGTCTGGGTCATTCAGATCGGTGGATGGGTCTCACGTAGAGAACAAAACTAGGATTAAGGCTTTGTTCGCAATAATGTCATGGCTTCCATTAACTGGGCCATGACAGCTAATTTGGAATTGTCTCCAAATAGATCCCAACAAATTTTGGAATCCCATTAACTTATAATAAAGTCAGTAATCCATTATTTTGATGGCAAGAATAATGCTGCAGACTAGGCTATTCTTACCATCAAAATGTTTTTGAACCGTGACAAAATGGGGAAAACACCCTTAGGCCTCATTCACACGATCGCGGTTTTAGCGCAGTATAGGCACGTGAAAAGATCACGTCTAATAGAACCAATGGTTTCCTATAGAACTGTTCAGATGAATGAATTTTAGATACGCAAAAAACTCGCACCTAAGGTCCATGATGCAAGAAAAGATAGGACCTGACCCATCTCTGGTACGTGCTGTTCAGGAGTTTCTATAGACTCCTATGGGAGCTGGATAACATGCACCATGCGGCTCTTGACCATGTGAAGGGGCAAATTCACTGCTAATTAAGTTTGAGACTTAATAACTGGAAATCGCCCATTCACACCATCTGTAGTGCAGTATAGTCATGTTTCCATGATTCTGGACATTGTATCCATCACAGGACCAACAACGATCCATAAAAGTCAGTGGAACCAAATACGACCTTCATGGTCACAGTTAATTCCCATTCCAAAAATGCAAAAAGCTGCCCCCTGTTGCCATAATATTCTAACATTCTATAAAAAGCCAAAAAGGCATAGCTGGAGATACAAAGTTTTGGTAAAAAGATCATACAGAAGATGAGCGAGTAGAATGCTAGGAGTATAAAGTGTTTTGATTTTGCATATTTGCTTTTTTGTCTTTTTGTGAAATTTTCTCCATAGATCTCCTGTGATATCTTAGTACAAAGATCCATTCTCCGCAACATCTCAAGTTCACCCAGTGTCTTCTAGCTTGCTTGGCCTACTGGTGGCAGTGATCTCCCTCACTATTTCCGTGGCTCCTTCACTCTCTCTTCTTTGGCGTTCCTGGCTTTTCTGGCCTCCAAATGAAGATTGAAGCTATACCTGGTGCCCCCCAAGATGGGGATTTGGAATTTGTGCTAGCCACCGAGAAGGAATTTGAAGAAATTGTGTCTATGTCTCATGGGATCTATGGAGGACTGGATTATCTGCCAAGTCGTTACCACAGTTGGATCAATGAAAAAGACCGAATGGTTGTGCTAGCCAAGAAGGAAGGAGATGTTGTAAGGAAACACAATGGTTGAAAGACACCTCTACTTTTCATTACACTTTTTGAGCTACTGGGCTTCCAACTTGCCCTACGTATTGCTTATGCCCATGGGTATATGTTGACTAACATCACTGTCTGCTGTCTCTGTCCATGGATACTGCCCTGTCCCTGAGCTCCTTTCTTCAGGCATTGGTATGGACTTTAGGAGCTCACAAGGGCCATTCACACAGCCATTGGTGTAACACAAAGAACTTCTTGTATTATCCATTGAACTTTGATCTCGAATTTGCCCGATTTGCTGTGTCAATGGTCCTTCCAATAGACGCCATAAAATGGTATTAAACCCAACGAATGAGCAGGAAAGACTGAATGTCCAAATTAATCCACACCTTTCCAAAACAGCATCGCTATTATCAATTTTTTTAGCAAAAAATTGTATTTCCCAAATTTTTACTTTTTTTTTATCCAATTAAACATATCTGGATTAACGAGGGTAAACTTGAATTCCCCTCCCAGCACCACCCACGCTTTTCCTGGTTAAACTTGATGGACTTATGTCTTTTTCAACTAAATACTATATAATTATCTATATGTGTACCAAAAAGGTCATCAAAAATGCTGGTGGTTGCCTAATTCCTAATTATCTATACACTGAATTACCAGCCATGATGGAACACATGACCATAAAGTTGTGAATGAACGTGTAGGGTTGTTAAAACCTATAGGGTGGTCCAGTATTTTAAAATATCTCCCATCTTTGGATCAAGAAAGCCTCCATTTGTTGGACACCCCATTGGTCACCCAAAAGGATATGCAGTGCTGTAATGTTTCTCCTCTGTTGCTTGTGATGCCCTCTACTGGAGAATTAGAGCCATCAGAGATAAATCTCTAGAACCTTTGAACTCTATTGCCCTGCATGGATGGATTATGGACTTAGCTTGGAAGCCACAATTGGCTTGGCTCTAGTTAGGAGAAGAGGGTGGTCCTGAGAAGGCGAGTCTAGAATATTGTATATACATGGCATAAAAGGGCCACACTGAACCTTTACAATAGAAAACAAAACAACCACCGCGATATCAACAGATTCCATCATCAGTATTTTATTGAACTGGGGCTTTTGTTACCCTTATGGATGCCTTTTTCTAAGAACCTGATTAAGAAAGATCATAGTAGCACCCACATTAAAACTCCAGAGGGGAGTACTAGACCAAGCAAATCACAGAGGGAAGCATACAAAGAGCTTATGGAATGGGCATCCACCATGTCAGTGAGATTTGCTGCCCCTGGTTCTATAGTGATGGAAACTTGGATTAGTTTTTAGCGTTCAATACTTCTCACAAGACGCATTTATATGTTCTTAAGAAGATCAGTTTGGCCCATAACATAGCTCTTTTTTGGTGTCTTAGTGCATAGAGATGCTAATATTTTGTCTTCGACTTCAACTCTAGATTGGCCTCCTCTCCATGTTCGTTGTGGATGATGGGGAGACGGCTTTGCTTGAAGGACTGCGAGTGGCACCATGGGAGCGAGGCAGAGGTGTTGCAGGAGTTTTGCAGAGGTTCTGCTGCCAAATGGTGAAGCATCGATACCCAAGTGTCAGAGTCGTGAGGCTGACACGAGATGACAAGCTAACTCCAAAGGAGCTTAACAAGTATAGAGTCATTGCTAAACAGGTATGGCCATGGTATGGTGGGACAAGGTGGTGGTGGACAAGACTTGCAATATGAAGCTTCCTACTTAGAATACACGAGTAGAACTTTAACAAAATTTTTCTCTTTTTTTCCCTCCCCCCTTTCTGTCTATGTTGACATTTACATGCCATCTCACATTTATCACACAGGGCATACTGCTTGTCCGTTTCAATGCACCCGAGTTTTCCTCACGTTTATCCTCCATACCACTGCCCGCCGGGCCATCTCGTCCATCTCCACCTATCCTCCTGTCTCCTGAAGAGGTCCATGCAGTTTTTCTGGAGCGTGGTGGGCTGCTGAAAGACCTGTTGCCCCACAAGACTGTCATCCAGGACTGGCAACCATTCCAGGCTCTACCTGGGAATCATGACCTGCTTCACCGCAAGTCCCTTCGTTGGATGGCAGATGATAATGTTCGACCCCGAGTGGCTTCTCTTTGCACCCCACCCTTTCCTGTTCCAGCAGGGCCGCTCTGCTTCTACCTCAACATTGATGTCTTTGGTTCTGGTTTGCGAGGGGCACAAGAGCAACTGTTATCTCATCTAGCTGCTCATGTTCCCGGGCTGCCAGCAGATGTAAAATGTCAGCTCTTCCTGCCCCCAACTATGTGGAGGCCCATGGCTGATTTTTGCACTTCTGTGCTGGGTTTTCAGCTAGAAAAAGGTTACACAGAGCAATATCTGCTGGAGGCTGATATATAGAGGGACTTAGATGCCCTTAAAAGCTCCCCTTATAGAAAATGAGGGTTAGAAGCAAACCCAATCCACATTATAATAGCCACTTCCAATGGCTAAGCCCACCCATTAGATGTACCTAGCCCCTTACTTCCACATCACTACAAATATATGTTTGCCCATATATGTAAAATCAATCCTATATTACCTAGATTCTACTCAACAACATATATATGTGTGTGTGTGTGTGTAGAGGGATCATAGGATGGTGAACATCATTATATATTGTCACAATCAGCTCCTCATAGGTGGGGCTTCAAAAACATGTGGGTGTGGCTAAGTGTTGATTGGGTGGAGCTAGGGCAGTTTGTCCCCACTGTATATAGGGAAAGAAACCTTTTCTTTTCGTACTGTTCTGCTAACATTGCACTATACGTATGAGTGTACGTGTGTGTATATATATTTAACAATATATATATACAATATATATTTATACAGGGGGCTAGGGGAAGTGTAAGGTATAATCAGGGGGAGGGGTAGGGATTTTATACTCTGCACTGAAGTTTCCGAGTTTGTGTGATAAAATATTTCTATATTTATTGCACTTTTTTCAGACGGAGGGTAAGGCTGATGCCATGCACTGTGTATATATACATACACATACACGGTTTATATAGTGTAACCGCAGCTGTTTAGATGTGATATTTATGTGTATATGAGAGATATGTAGACTTATGCAATAATTTGCACTGCACATGCTGACGTTAAAGTGGACCCAACATCTTCACGTACTGGTAGATGCCATTTTGTAGAGCAAAATGGCTTAATAGATATTAGTACGGGCACAAAGATACATTTTAACATACCTGCTAACACTTTTTTGCGTGCCTATTAACCCTGGGTTTGGGTAGATCTAGGCGGCCATTATGAGGCCTGTAATAGGCTGTTGGCGGGTGTATATTATATTAATGGATAGTATTAGTATAATATATGTTTATAGATTTTATGGTGTGTTAACATGCAGTGGCCATGTATGGCGTTCTATAGACTCTCAATGACAATACCAGCCTTATACCATTGGAAGAGCACTTAATATTCAGTTGCCACCTTCACTATAGGTTAGGACTACCCTTTTTGTAGTTTTAGTGGTCCCTGAAGATGACTCACTCTTGAGTGGTCCCTGAAGATGACTCACTCTTGAGTGGTCCTTGAAGATGACTCACTCTTGAGTGGTCCTTGAAGATGACTAACTCTTAGGTGGTCCCTGAAGATGACTCACTCTTGAGTGGTCCTTGAAGATGACTCACTCTTAGGTGGTCCCTGAAGATGACTCACTCTTGAGTGGTCCTTGAAGATGACTCACTCTTAGGTGGTCCCTGAAGATGACTCACTCTTGAGTGGTCCTTGAAGATGACTCACTCTTGAGTGGTCCTTGAAGATGACTCACTCTTGAGAAGTCATATTCTTGGGATCTGAATGCTTCAAGTGATTGTCTACTGTGGGGAAATCAGAGTATTACATGGCACCCACTGAAAACAATGGGTACCCAGTAGATAATAGGCAATTGAGAGCTTTGCTTGACAAGGCTCCCCCTAAGTAAGGGATCACCCTATGCTATCTAAGCTAGCCAACCTTAGCACTAATGTGAATATTCCCTGGCAGTTACATATAGTCACCACACTGTAGGGATCACTGTTCTCCCCTTCATCCCTGATATATGACATAGTACGTTCCTAATGCATTTCAAAACTTGATGTACGCTTGAATATTGTGTTGCTTTGTACAATAATATGGATTTACTTGACATGCTACTAATATTTGCTATGAATCCTAATGCAGCTATTGCTCTTTGTTATCTCCCCTTTGTTCTGTATAGAGCCAGGCTGCTGTGTCTTCCAGTCTTCCAACAGGATGAAAGGCTACAGTTAACAAGAAAATACCCCCTCGATCTGCTCCCTAAGAATCCCAGATTTGTCTCAATCATAACCAATGCATAGCCTCAGAGCTCCACCCATATCCTCATCTCATTTGCATACTGTTGCCTCAGAGTAAGCAAACTCATTGGACAGCATTGAGACAATGGGAAACTGCTATCCATACAAAGAAACAATCATCCTTAAAGGGAACCTGTCACCTTTGAATGGCACCAAGAGTCGGGGGATGTATTTGTGTAATACTCCCCCACTCCACCATTCTTGCGGTATCCGCCATCGAAGTCCGGGTGTTAACTGAAAATGCGTCTCTTTTCAGACTGCTATGCATGCTCACTCCCATAGACTGCTACAGAAGAGAGCATATAGCGGTCTGAAGAGAGGTTTTCAGACTGTGTGTGGATTTAACCGGCAGAGAGCGCTGGAATTGGGGAGTATAGAAATATACATCCCCGCCTCCCTGCCGCCTCCCTGAGCAGCACCATAACTTAGTTTATCGTGCTATTCCAAGGTGACAGGTTCCCTTTAAGAGTTCCTCCTTCTTCAAATAATGGTACAGCCATACAGTCAAATGTAATGGAATTGAACAAATGATACAAATTTACATAATATAGAAGCAAATATCGGGGTGCCAGGGGAGGAACCCCACCAAAGAAATGCTATTAACATAGATGGATTCAAGATTTGTAAATTTAAAGGGGAACTCCACCCAAAGCTAATCACCTCCCTACTCTTTTAAATGTACTTCCCTATGTTAAGCTTACATGAGCAGCCACTTTAATTGTGGTATTCATAAACAAAAAAACACAACACCCCATAGACTTTAGTAAAAAGAGAATCAGGAGAGGTTGTATTGGCCCCGCCCCTCTCTGTAAAGTCAATCAATGGTCATATGACATTCTAAGCCTTAATTTGTAAGATAACTCTAGATAAGAAATGATTTTTAGATGTTACATTATTTTCACCCCCAGCCCATTATTCCTTATAAGTAGAGAAAAACTTTGTAGGGTTGGCAAGGATTAGAAAAAAACTTGGCTGATTTCTTCCTGAAACAGTGCCACCCCTGTACACAGGTTGTGTGTGGTACTGCAGCTCATCCCTTCAGTGGAGCTGGGATGCAATACTACTCCCAACCAATGGCTTGGTGGGGTGCTGGTTTTGGAAGAAAACAGCCATGTTTTTCTAATTCTGGACAACTCCTTTAAAGGGATAGTCTGGGCTCTTTACAACTGATGGCCTATCCTATGAGTTGGTCCATCAGTAGATGAAGGGGAGTCTGCCGCATGGGATCCCCATCCATCAGCTGATCGTCTGTTCTGCTGTCCAGTGCAGTGGGCCGAATATTCTCATCAGTAGACAGGGGAGGAAGTGGAAGCAATGGCTTCCCTTCCATTGTAATCAATGGGAGCTCCATGTTGCTATTCCACTTCCTGCCTAGGACAGGAAGTGGAACAGCAGTGCAGCGCTCATACTTCCTCCCCTTTCTGCTGATGACAATGTTCGCCCCCTGCACTAGACAGCATGTTGGACCATCAGCTAACAGAAAAGGGGGCCTGAGTGGCGGACCACCGTCCATCAACTGCTACTTGAAGGCCCGACTACGCCTTTAAAAAAAAAAAAAACCTTTAAGAAGAAAAAAATCTCTATTTCCGTGTAGTTTCTAAATCCAACCATTTCAGGCATTTTCAGATCTTTTTGAGATTTTTTTTTCTTTAATTAAAAAGAAAATTCGATAATTTTCAAGAAATATAATTATACCAAAAATTCTATTTCGCTGTTTAAAATAGCAGGTCTATTTTAAAGGGATTGTCTAGTTAGCACAAACCTTTACCATGCCTTAGTGGGACAATCTAACATGATAGACTAGGGACCACCAATTGGGATCCATCCCTTTTAGTAGTGACAGAAGATCAGCGCCAAAAGTCTGGTGCTGCTGTGTAGGTGCTTAAGCCAATTAGTCACAGTGTCCTAAAGTGGTGACACGTGGTACTGCGAGTCATTAACAAAAACCGCGGAAATGTGAATTGCAATAACTTTTGAAAACAGCATCAAGTAGAATTAGCTCAGAGAGCGTTGTCACCAGCAACAAGGTCATTATAATATATTATACCACTGGGGTGGCCATTTCTGTGAGGGTCAATATCATCTATATACTAACCCTCGGTGTATATCTCGCACTTAGGACAAAGTCTGCGGTCATTTCTCTTCCATATTTCTAAGACGGCACAAATGTGATATTATACATGTGATCGGCAAAATGATCTGTGTCTTTCCATCAGCTCCGCCTGTCTGTAAACAGCTGTAATTTCTAACTCTTGTTCTGAAGTAATGTAAACACCAAATCCCGACTCCATATAACAACGGAATATTTCCATCTCCTGTGTATGCACTTACTGAACCACATAAACAGCTTCCTGCTAAACCCGACACAGATCTGATACTTCACTTTATACTAGGTCTTATACATAATCCTGGGAGCACAGAGGGACCCGCAGCCACACTAATAACCTCCAGGCTGGTATGTATATGTGTCCATATGTGGCAGTTAAATAATAGTTATATTCTTGTACATAGGGGACTATATTATACACTGATACCTCGGGGTAAGAGTGCCTCAGCTTACAAGCTTTTTGACTTGCGAGCAGGCTCTCTCCAAAATTTTTGCTCTGATTTAAGAGCAAAAACTTGGGTTACAAGCCTTGTTCTCAAGGGAGCCACCGCCACCGCTGCGGGTGGCCCCATTGAAGGCAATGGCCTGCCGGCATCCCCTGCAGTGATTTTTTGGGGAAAACGTTAAATATAAGCCCTTCCCTGAAAATCATCCCTAGCTGTAGTAAAAAATATATACTCACCTGTCTGCCGCGGCTCAGGCACGTCTGGCCACCGCTTGCTTTTCCTGTACTGCTCTGAAGCTTTTCAGTAGACAGGGATTTGAAATCCCCGCCTCCTGAAAGGGCTGTATCTGATTGGTTGAGTGCTCAGCAAATCACAGGCAGCGCTCTGCTGTCATTCAGTGAATGGCTGAGCGTTGCCTGCGTCCCGGCAGCGGCAGACAGGTGAGTGTATACTGTATATATATATATGTTTTTTTTTTTTTTTTCACTACAGCTAGGGATGATACTCAGGGAAGGGCTTATATTTAAAGCCCTTCCCTGAAAATCACTGCAGGGGTCCTGGCTGCTCATTGTTTTCAATGGAGCAACGGAATTCCCATTGAAATCAATGGGAGAGCTTCGTGATCTAGAACGGATTAATGGCTTTTCCATTCATTTCAATGGGGAAAATAGATTTGACTTACGAGTGTTTTGGGTTAGGAATACCATCAAGGAACAAATTAAACTCTTAACCCAAGGCACCACTGTAGTAGTTATATTCTTGCACATAGGAGCAGTATTATAGTAGTTATATTCTTGTACACAAGGGGCAGTATTATAGTAGTTATATTCTTGTACATAGGAGCAGTATTATAGTAGTTATATTCTTGTACATAGGGGGCAGTATTATAGTAGTTATATTCTTATACATAGGGGGCAGTATTATAGTAGTTATATTCTTGTACATAGGGGCAGTATTATAGTAGTTCTATTCTTGTACATAGGGGCAGTATTATAGTAGTTATATTCTTGTACATAGGGGGCAGTATTATAGTTGTTATATTCTTGTACATAGGGGGCAGTATTATAGTAGTTATATTCTTGTACATAGGGGGCAGTATTATAGTAGTTATATTCTTGTACATAGGGGCAGTATTATAGTGGTTATATTCTTGTACATAGTGGGCAGTATTATAGTAGTTATATTCTTGTACATAGGGGGCAGTATTATAGTAGTTATATTCTTGTACATAGGGGGCAGTATTATAGTGGTTATATTCTTGTACATAGTGGGCAGTATTATAGTAGTTATATTCTTGTACATAGGGGGCAGTATTATAGTAGTTATATTCTTGTACATAGGGGGCAGTATTATAGTAGTTATATTCTTGTACATAGGGGGCAGTATTATAGTAGTTATATTCTTGTACATAGGGGGCAGTATTATAGTAGTTATATTCTTGTACATAGGGGCAGTATTATAGTAGTTATATTCTTGTACATAGGGAGCAGTATTATAGTGGTTATATTCTTGCATATAGGGAGCAGTATTATAGTAGTTATATTCTTGTACATAGGGGCAGTATTATAGTAGTTATATTCTTGTACATAGGAGGCAGTATTATAGTAGTTATATTCTTGTACATAGGGGGCAGTATTATAGTAGTTATATTCTTGTACATAGGGGGCAGTGTTATAGTAGTTATATTCTTGTACATAGGGGGCAGTGTTATAGTAGTTATATTCTTGTACATAGGAGGCAGTATTATAGTAGTAATATTCTTGTACATAGGAGCAGTATTATAGTAGTTATATTCTTGTACATAGGGGGCAGTATTATAGTAGTTATATTCTTGTACATAGGGGGCAGTATTATAGTAGTTATATTCTTGTACATAGGGGGCAGTATTATAGTAGTTATATTCTTGTACATAGGGGCAGTATTATAGTGGTTATATTCTTGTACATAGTGGGCAGTATTATAGTAGTTATATTCTTGTACATAGTGGGCAGTATTATAGTAGTTATATTCTTGTACATAGGGGGCAGTATTATAGTAGTTATATTCTTGTACATAGGGGGCAGTATTATAGTAGTTATATTCTTGTACATAGGGGGCAGTATTATAGTAGTTATATTCTTATACATAGCAGGCAGTATTATAGTAGTTATATTCTTGTACATAGGGGGCAGTATTATAGTAGTTATATTCTTGTACATAGGGGGAAGTATTATAGTAGTTATATTCTTGTACATAGGGGGCAGTATTATAGTAGTTATATTCTTGTACATAGGGGGCAGTATTGTAGTTATATTCTTGTACATAGGGGGCAGTATTATAGTAGTTATATTCTTGTACATAGGGAGCAGTATTATGGTAGTTCTATTCTTTTTTAAACATTTTCTTGTTATTGAAAGAAATCAGAATTGCCAGGAAATTGAAGCAATCTGGCCTCGCAGGGCCTAATTAGTTACAAATACAAAGTGTTGAAATTGTAGTATATATAGTGTATATACAATACATGTGATATGCTCACAGAAATATGAGGACAGGCAGTAAATTGAGGGGAGGGGTGGGGGTAATAGGGGAAGGGGGGTAGGGAGGGGGGAGGGGGGAGGGTAAAAGAAAGTAACAAATGGCAAGCATAGTGTCTTTTTCCCTGGAAAAGTAGTAATATTCTTGTACATAGGGGGCAGTATTATAGCAGTTATATTCTTGTTCACAGGAGGCAGTATTAAAGCAGTTATATTTTTGTACATAGGGGGCAGTATTATAGTAGTTATATTCTTGTACATAGGAGCAGTATTATAGTAGTTGTATTCTTGTACATAAGGAGCAGTATTATAGTAGTTATACCTTTGCACATAGGGCGCAGTATTATAGTAGTTATATTCTTGGACATAGGAGCAGTATTATAGTAGTTATATTCTTGTACATAGGGGGCAGTGTTATAGTAGTTATATTCTTGTACAATGGGGGCAGTATTATAGTAGTTATATTCTTGTACATAGGGCGCAGTATTATAGTAGTTATACCCTTGTACATAGGGTGCAGTATTATAGTAGTTATATTCTTGGACATAGGAGCAGTATTATAGTAGTTAAATTCTTTTACATAGGGTGCAGTATTATAGTAGTTATATTCTTGGACATAGGAGCAGTATTATAGTAGTTATATTCTTGTACATAGGGGGCAGTATTGTAATAGTTATGTTCTTGTACATAGGAGCAGTATTATAGTAGTTATATTCTTGTACATAGGGGCAGTATTATAGTACTTATATTCTTGTTCATAGGGGCAGTATTATAGTAGTTATATTCTTGTACATAGGGAGCAGTATTATAGTAGTTATATTCTTGTACATAGGGGGCAGTATTATAGTAGTTATATTCTTGTACATAGGGGGCAGTATTATAGTAGTTATATTCTTGTACATAGGAGCAGTATTATAGTAGTTATATTCTTGTACATAGGAGGCAGTATTATAGTAGTTATATTCTTGTACATAGGGGTAAGTATTATAGTAGTTATATTCTTGTACATAGGAGGCAGTATTATAGTAGTTATATTCTTGTACATAAGAGCAGTATTATAGTAGTTATATTCTTGTACATAGGGGGCAGTATTATAGTAGTTATGTTCTTGTTCATAGGGGCAGTATTATAGTAGTTATATTCTTGTACATAGGGAGCAGTATTATAGTAGTTATATTCTTGTACATAGGGGGCAGTATTATAGTAGTTATATTCTTGTTCATAGGGGCACTATTATAGTAGTTATATTCTTGTACATAGGGAGCAGTATTATAGTAGTTATATTCTTGTACATAGGGGGCAGTATTATAGTAGTTATATTCTTGTACATAGGGGGCAGTATTATAGTAGTTATATTCTTGTACATAGGAGCAGTATTATAGTAGTTATATTCTTGTACATAGGAGGCAGTATTATAGTAGTTATATTCTTGTACATAGGGGTAAGTATTATAGTAGTTATATTCTTGTACATAGGAGGCAGTATTATAGTAGTTATATTCTTGTACATAAGAGCAGTATTATAGTAGTTATATTCTTGTACATAGGGGGCAGTATTATAGTAGTTATGTTCTTGTACATAGGAGCAGTATTATAGTAGTTATACCCTTGTACATAGGGAGCAGTATTATAGTAGTTATATTCTTGGACATACGAGCAGTATTATAGTAGTTCTATTCTTGTACATAGGGGGCAGTATTATAGTAGTTATGTTCTTGTACATAGGAGCAGTATTATAGTAGTTATACCCTTGTACATAGGAGGCAGTATTATAGTAGTTATATTCTTGTACATAGGAGGCAGTATTATAGTAGTTATATTCTTGTACATAGGGGGCAGTATTATAGTATTTATATACTTGTACATAGGAGTCAGTATTATAGTAGTTATATTCTTGTACATAGGAGCAGTATTATGGTAGTTATATTCTTGTACATAGGGGGCAGTATTATTGTAGTTATATTTTTGTACATAGGGGGCAGTATTATAGTAGTTATATTCTTGTACATAGGGGGTAGTATTATAGTAGTTATATTCTTGTACATGGAGTAGTATTATAGTAGTTATATTCTTGTACATAGGGGGCAGTATTATAGTAGTTATATTCTTGTACATGGAGTAGTATTATAGTAGTTATATTCTTGTACATAGGGGGCAGTATTATAGTAGTTATATTCTGTTACATAGGGGACAGTATTATAGTAGTTATATTCTTGTACATAGGGGGCAGTATTATAGTAGTGATATTCTGTTACATAGGGGACAGTATTATAGTAGTTATATTCTTGTACATAGGGGGCAGTATTATAGTAGTTATATTCTTGTACATAGGGGGCAGTATTACAGTAGTTATATTCTTGTACATAGGGGGCAGTATTATAGTAGTTATATTCTTGTACATAGGGGACAGTATTATAGTAGTTATATTCTTGTACATAGGAGGCAGTACTATAGTAGTTATATTCTTGTACATAGGGAGCAGTATTATAGTAGTTATATTCTTGTACATAGGGGGCAGTATTATAGTAGTTATATTCTTGTACATAGGGGGCAGTATTACAGTACTTTTATTCTTGTACATAGGGGGCAGTATTATAGTAGTTATATTCTTGTACATGGAGTAGTATTATAGTAGTTATATTCTTGTACATAGGGGGCAGTATTATAATAACCATATTCATTTATATTGCGCCAACATATTTTGCAGCACTTACAAAGCAGGGGGAATAGAAACAAAACCACGATTACATTAAGTAATCATTTGATGGATACAGTAGGGGTGAACGTCTGCAACATGCTTACATACTACAAATAATTGGGGTTACAGAGAAGGTAAAGAGGCAGGAGATGTTGAAAAGTTGTTGAGTTGGAGAGTGTGGGATGCTTATAGTAGTAATATTCTTGTACATAGGAGGGAGTATTAAGATAGTTATATTTTCATACATAGAGGACAGGGCTGGACCTATTTCAGTTTTTCTCAGCTCCAGTCTCTTTTCTGTAGGCTGCCCCGTGCAGTTACTTTCCTCATCCCTCTGCTGGTTCAGAGTGCGCTGTTGAAAAGCAAGAACCAGAATATTGATGCGGTGTTGAGTTGCTGCGTTGAAAAAGAGTGAAACGAGACACATTTTTCTTCATAAGAACTTTATTCAGTTGATCCATCTATCAATATGATGTTGTTTGCATAAAAAGCAGGGCTACCGCACTGAGGCTGGGGAATATGAAACAGCATCGGCGTTCCCTCTGAAGTATGCCCGCCCTTGGACAGCCATTGTTTCCAGTCTGTTTTATGCCTGCATGTCCCTTCTGCTTTGCACAATTCCACAGCTACAAACTATGGCTACACTGGTTGTCCTGCACTTGTTTCCCAGCAAGTGAGCAGTGTAGGTCTTAGCGGTGGATGACGTCTACCTATCGGTTTATGGATTTGACACTCGGTAGTAGTCGGTGTCCAAAAGTGTAGCCAATTGACCAGTTGTATAATCAATTACAATAATCCAATATATACATGGCTACAGTAAGTGCAGATGGAATGACATACTTGCCAGTTTTTCAACAACATCTTCTAGGCTTCCAGAAAAGTGGAAGACGTCTCGGAACTGTTGTTGGACTTCTGGCGTAGGCACAGGTACCACTCCGCAATGCCTAAAGCATAAGCGTTCTCCGGTGTACAGGACAGCAGTGGAAAAACAGCAAATTCGTATATTAATAGAAGTACTGTTGTCCCTAGGAGATGGCACTAAGAGACAACTACATGAAGAAAGATTAAAACTCCGCTCCTCAGATAGATCACTCATCAGATCATCCACCCCTCAGACAGACTTCCCTCATGTAGTCCACGACTTTGGTCAGACCTTTGACAAGAACTGCGAGTAATAGATTGCGAAGGCTGACAGTAAGCTGTAGGCTGCTAAAAATATGATCTGTTAAGTCAGAGAGTTTCAGCTGTGGTATGCTGAAGATACAAGTGTATCCCATGAATGGCCAAACTTGGTCAACTATTTGCCACTTTGCACAATCCCACTGTGTTTTCTTACACTTTGTCTGTGGTCACACAACCATCACACGGACCACTGATCGGTCAAAGTGTATCTGATGGAAGTCTTATGTGTATGAGCAGGTTGACTTTTACACCTTCTATTCCTCAATCAGTTCACCCCTCAGTCCCTCCAGTCCTTACATGTCAGGTAGTGCTAGCCTTAGATAGCACCTTGTGTGGATTTTTTTTCTGGTGCGCCACTGTCTTAATTAAAAAAATTAAATATCTTGTCCTGATAGGAAGTCTGCCGGTATCCTGCTTGTGCAGAAAGGAACAAAATTGCAGTGTAACCACACCAGAACAGCTAAATGAATAAATACTGAACCAGAACTAAGCTCATAAGATAAATGTAGTACCAGAATCAACCTCAGTAAATAGATACAATAGCACAACCAAGCTTATAACATAAATACAGCATCACAACCAAGTTCATACCATGAATACGGCACCAGAACCAAGCTGAATACATAAATACGGCACCAGAACCAAGGTGAATACATAAATACAGCACAAGAAGCAGGATCCTAACAAAAATACAGCACTGGAACCAAGCTCATAACATGAATACAGCCCCAGAAGCAGACTTAAAATATAAATTAAGCATGAACCAACCTCATTACATAGCTACAATACCAAAGCCAAGCTCAGTACATAACTACACCCCCAGAACCAAGCTCATACGTAAATAAAGTGGTAGAACTAAGCAATTGTGTTGTGGGAGCACCATCATCAAAGACAAGGGGATAGAGCCAGTAGGAGGATGATTCATGTAGCTTCACAAGATGCTGCTGCATGGAAGAAGAAGATCATCTGGACAGGCAGACCAAAGGGGGCGATCGACCCCAGCTTACATTCTCCTGGTTCCTCCGCCTACAAACTGGGGGCTTGTGCCAATTGCGGATTATAATAGGGGCAATTGGGGTGTCCGCCCCGGGCCCAAGGCTCTAGGTCGCCCAGGGCAATCACAATTGCCCCGTAATGCTAAATCTCCAGCTGCAAGGAGAGGAAAGGATTAGTTCTCTCACAGCCTTCCATCTGTTGCTCATGATCTCACAGGCGCACAGCAGCATTTCATCACTTCCCCCCCCCCCTCTGGCCCTAGTACTCCAAGAACAGTGAGTGCTGGGGAGAGGAGTGATGATGTCCTGCTGTGTACCTGTGAGCTGACATGCATCAGAGAGGAAGGCAGAATGTAGTAAGGAATCTAACCCCTACCTCTACTTGCATTCGGAGGTTTAACAGGTTATCTAACATGGCCACTCTCACAATACTGTTTTGGGGCACAGAGAAGGTCCTACTACTAATTAGAGCTACTAAGGATGTTGTTACTAAATGGGGAACATTGAAGGGCCTGTTATTAATTGGATTCACAGAAGGGATCAGTATTACTAAGTGGGTTCACAGGAAGGGTCATATTACTAAGTGGGTCCACTGAAGAGATTACTATTACTAAGTGGGGCCACAGCAAGCACACTATTACTATGGGAGGCACTGACAAGTTAAGTAGGGGTTACAGAAGAGTGGGGAGAGTGAGTAGAGACGAGTCGTGGCCGAAAAAATCTCAATGGTGGATCTGGGCCCAGAGAGAAGAAAAAGAAATTCGGACAACGCCAAACAGAGATGACATCACCTGTGACATCACTGGAGGTAACTGCACTGTAAGCACTATTAGGGTGCATTCATGCATAGCAGAAATTGGATTTTGATGCAGATCCACGGCTGATTAGAAATCACCTATGGAGCCGCACCAACACCCTCCACAATGGTGCGAATTCTGACATGGTTCTTGATGCGGAAGTGACTGCAATTTTGTTGTGGATTTTCCATTGTGGAAAAGCCACCCCAATTTCCGTTACGCGTGAACGTACCCTTACATGGAGAGCCTGTATCTCTGAGCATTATACGCTAACTATTATTTAGACTTAGAATAAAGTTGAACTGAATATACATCATTTTTTGCATTGTGGATTTGCTGTGAATGTTGCACAGTGGATAAAGCCACAGCAAGTCTGCACTAGAACACACATTATATGTTGCGGATTTGGATGTAGATCTTGGTCCAGATCCGCATCATTGAAGGGGTTAAATCTGCCTACTTAATGTTTTTCTGGAGAATATTCCACTGGGGGGTACATTGTGGCACATTGTGTGTGAGGGGCCCCAAGTTGTGTGTACAGCCCATGGCCTCGTTAATCCGCCACTGCTTAGGGCACAATGTAACGACACGGGTCACACATGACTAAGGCTGGCCATGATACCGGGGGCCAGAGGCGTAACTTGAAGCTTCTGGGCCCCAATGCAAAACCTGGAACGAGGCCCCCAACTATAATGCTTTATTCATAGTACTGGGCTCCCTATATGGAGTAGAGAGGCCTTATATGCCCCCTAAGGCTCCTGGGCGTGGGTGTAACCGCATCCCCTGCATCCTCTACAGTTACGCCCCTGCCGGGGGTGCATCACTACTGTTTCTAAATCCTATAAAAGATGTAGAAATAAAATAACAGCTGAGATCAATTAATAAGGAAAACACTGTAACTCATTTACTACATGAGCCATGGAATAATCCTCCACAGCGCCACCTATTGGAAGTTGTGGAGGATTATTCCATCTCTTATTTGCATAGCTTTTTCCCAAGGAGCATTGCATGGCCTACAAGACTCACAACACTCTCCACAAGGAGAAAGAGGTCCGGTTGCCTCCTGCAGTGCATCGCAGTACAATTTTTCATTACAGAAGTGAAAGCTGCTCTCATTACACTCATCAAAAACTGTTTTTCTATTGGACTTTTTCAAAGGGGCGGGCCTGTAACAAAGAGATGGGGTTTATATTGAAAATGTTTTCCACGTTGCGCTACATGCTCGGCAGCGTGAACCTCCCTGAAGACCGTTTACACAAGTTGGCAAGTATTTGGAATGTGATAATGATAACACACGCTGGTTGCTCCATGACGCAGCCGCTCAGCAAAGTCTGTTGTAAAGGTTACCAAGAACCTGCAGATGTCGCTTTAAAAGGGATTTCCGGGGTATAAAACTAGATTTATGGGCTCAGAATTGTGTACGATAAAGAAAAAATGCATACTCACCGACCTCAGTGGCTCCGCATCTAGAAATGGAGTCCCAGTGCCTGCCGTGCGGCTGTAGGCTGCCACTGACTGAGCGGTCACATGCACACTCCAGTCACTGAGTAGGTAGGTACGTATTTTTCTTTATTTTACAGAATTACAAGCCTGTCATTTTTTCTTGTTTCTCAGTAATTTGGCATAAGGTAGTACTTCAGGGCCCCTGGGACAGCAGGGGACATTCCTCAAGGTCTCGCAGCATGGGCAAAACTAAAGGCTCAGGGGCCAAGGTGCAAATACTCAGCTTGGACCTTCCCCACCTGTACCCGTACCCATACCTAAACCGTGACTCATTTTCTGGACTACATTTAATTTTGTTTGTAGCCCCTTAGGGTCCTCACGCACATGAATGCAGCGAAGCACCACGAATTCAATCGCGTCGCTTTGCCACGATTTAACTTTCAGCTGCAGCTCCAATGGCTGACAGCATGTTTTAGCGCATCCCATCATTGTGATGGGTGAAGATGTCTGCTAAATGGCCAAAGATAGACCAGACAGCGCTCGGAAATCGCGGCACTGGAATGCGCCGTCCAGCGCCACAATTGAACGCTTGTCTGCAAGGCCCTATTGATTTCAGAGGGAGCGTTATACCGTGATTAACACGACGGTCAAAACGCCACATTAAACGCAGTAAAAAGCGCCGGTGTGGAAGGTTCAAGTTTTTCGTTGCATTTTTGATTCAAAATTTAAAAAATACACAGCGTGCGGTACTCAGAAACGGCTTAATCTATTAAAAACCACATGTGGATTTAAACAATACATTTTAAAACTAATGCAGGTTTTTAATGCATTTTTTTATTGTGTGTAAAGTCTGCAATCAAATACAGGAAATACCCAGGTTATACCAGCATGCTCCATATCACTACATACAGGAGATACCAAGGTTATACCAGCATGCTCCATATCACTACATACAGGAGATACCCAGGTTATACCAGCATGCTCCATGTCACTACATACAGGAGATGTATAACCTATACCATCTGTACATATATAATTTTATAGAGGAGATACCCAAGTTATACCAGCATGCTCCATATCACTATATACAGGAGATGCATAACTTATACCAGCCATACCTATATAATTATATACAGCAGATACCCAGGTTATACCAGCATACTCCATGTCACTACATACAGGAGATGTATAACCTATACCAGCTGTACATATATAATTATATACAGGAGATACCCAGGTTATACCAGCATACTCCATGTCACTACATACAGGAGATGTATAACCTATACCAGCTGTACATATATAATTATATACAGGAGATACCCAGGTTATACCAGCATACTCCATGTCACTATATACAGGATGTATAACTTATACTAACTATACATATATAATTATATACAGGAGATACCCAGGTTATACCAGCATGCTCCATGTCACTACATACAGGAGATGTATAACTTATACTATATGTACATATATAATTTTATAGAGGAGATACCCAAGTTATACCAGCATGCTCCATATCACTATATACAGGAGATGCATAACTTATACCAGCCATACCTATATAATTATATACAGGAGATACCCAGGTTATACCAGCATGCTCCATGTCACTACATACAGGAGATGTATAACTTATACCAGCTGTACATACATAATTATATACAGGAGATACTCAGGTTATACCAGCATGATCCATATCACTATATACAAGAGATGTATAACCTATACCTGCTGTACATATTTGATTATATACAGGAGATACTCAGTTTTTACCAGCAAGCCCAATATCACTATATACAGGAGATGTATAGCTCATATCAGCTGTACATATATAATTATATATAGGAAATACCCAGGTTATACCAGCATGGTCTATAACACTATATACAGGAGATGTATAACTTATACCAGCTGCTCATATATAATTATATACAGGAGATACCCAGGTTATACCAGCATGGTCTATAACACTATATACAAGAGATGTATAACTTATACCAGCTGCTCATATATAATTATATACAGGAGATACCCTAGTTATACCAACATAGTCTATCAAAATACTAACAACTAGTCAGTCAGTGAGTGAGTTACATGCTCCACCCATGATCACATGACGGTGACTTCATCAAAGGTCCTTAATCTGGAAGTCATCCCAAGTGAGTTATGCATCCCCTACAAACCCCCACGGCCTTAGTTGCTATGGAATAAGACCTGTGATGACATCACCATCATGTGATCAGGGTCGGAGCATGTAATTCACTCCGGATGATGAGGGGAGGAGCAAGAGTGAGTGAATTACATGATGGTGATGTTATCAAAAGTCCTTCATCTCAAGTGAGTTACATGCTCCTCCCCTGATCCCATGACGGTGATGTCATCACAGGTTCTGTAAGCAGAGAAAGAGTTAGTGAGTTACATGATGGTGACGTCACCAAAGGTCCTCCATCCCAAGTGAGTGAGTTACATGACCCGCCACTGATCACATGATGGTGACGTCATCAAAGGTTCTTCATCCCCAGTGAGTGTTACATGTTCCTTCCCTGATCACATGACGGTGATGTCATCAAAGTTGCTGTAAGCGCACAGCTGCTGTCCAGCTAGGTGTTCATTACTATTCCATAGCAATCATGGCTGCGGGCGTTTGAAGAGGATGGAATACTAACAAACACCTACAGCAGCCATGTGTGTACAGGACCTGTGATAAGTCTGTGGTCACATGACTAGGGGGTGATCAGTGTGTGCAGGACTCTGCTCAGCAAGAGAAACCAAGTAATCTTGTTAGTATGATACATTTTAATGGCTAACAAAAATGCATGATGTTACAGCGAGCTTTCAAACTTACGCAGAACTCTGATTAGGTTTGAAAGCTCTCATTAACATCATGCCTTTCTGTTATCCATTAAAAGATATCATATCTACAAGATTACTTGGTTTCTCTTGCTGAGAACAATCACATTTTGCTTTACTAGCTAACATGGTACAGTATGGTCCATCAAAATATTAACGACCACCTGTCCGTGAGTTACATGCTCCGCCCCTGATTACATAATGGTGACGTCATCGCAAGTCCTAAAACATAAAACATGCAGAGAGTGACATCAGCCATGTGCTTATAGGACCTGTGATGATGTCCCCTTCATGCGATCAGTCACCTGTGTGGAAGGAGTCCGAGGTCACATGACCAGGGAGGTAATCAGTGTGTGCAGGACTCTATTGTGCTGGCTGTAATGCCTGTTGGGGATGTATGGGATGAAGAATGTATGTAGCAAAGCTGTATGTCATATACATGTAGTAAAGCTCTGTGTGATGTGCATGTATCAGAGATGTGCGTGGGACTTGCATGTAGCAGAGCTGTGTGTGTGATTTACATGTAGCAGACCTGTGTGTGATGTGCATGTAGCAGAGCTGTGTGACATGTATGTATCAGTGCTTTGTGTGTGACGTGCATGTAGCAGAGCTGTGTGTGTGACGTGCATGTAGCAGAGCTGTGTGTGATGTGCATGTAGCAGAGCTGTGTGTGGGTGACGTGCATTCAGCAATGCAGCAGAGATGTGTGTGTGATGTGCAAGTAGCAGAGCTGTTTGTATGTGACATACATGTAGCAAAGCTGTGTGTGATGTGCATTTAGCAGAGCTATGTGTGTGTGTGACGTGCATGTAGCAGAGCTGTGTGTGTGACGTGCATGTAGTAGAGCTGTGTTTGTTTGACATGCATGTAGCAGAGATATCTATTATCTATCAAACACCCTAGAGGCGCAATGACGGTGACGTCATCACAGGTCCTAAACCAGCAGCCGTGTGCTTACAACTGCAATCCCTTTCACAATATTATATTATTAAGTGGTGCATTGCACCACCAGAAACACTGGTACTATAATTTCCTGGGGTTTGAGTTGTCTTTTTAGAGTAGGGACTCACAAGACAACAAGGACCCTTGTCGTGGGCTCGTGAGCTTAAGTATCTTGGCTAAAATACAAACCAATACCACGAATGTACTTTATCTATTCCATCTGCTTAGGGATGTTGGTATCCTAGTTAAGTGTTTGAGTGTTTGTCAGTCATTGTTGGATGTCTGCTTGCAAGTCCCACTATATTTTGGTTCAGTGAAGAATAGCTGCCATCAGGCCCCACGATTAATTAGTGTTTCCTCATCCATTCACACAGGTGTATCACGGGAATAATACACTGCAGCACGGAATTCCGTTGCCCAGCAGAACTCCTCGAATTGCCCTCTAATGCTTCATTAGACCCAGCTGTCTTCATTTCTCAAGTTTCGGACCCAGGTAAACTCCCTCCACCTCCCTTTTTTAGCTCCCATATGAGTCTATGGGAGCCTCCAGCATTTTTCGTCAAAAGATGGGTCAAGAACTATCTTATGACGCAGCGTGAAAAATGTATGTTTTCACGCTGTGATTTCTTCACATGCCCAAAAATCCAATGCTTCACAGGGTGCGATTTTTGGACAATGTTTTATCACGGCAAAATAGCTGCGTAAAAACGCTCGTGTGAATGGGACCTTTGTTTTGACACTTGCAATTTAGCTCTGGGGGCCTCCTATTTCTCTTGGTCATCTTTGAGATGCTTCTACACGTTGATTGGAGCCAACTGGGGTAAATTCAGTGCATTGGACATAAAGGACACACCTTTGTCTATATAAGGTCTAACAGCTCACAATGCATATCAGAGCCAAAACCAAGCCATGAAGAGGAAAGACCTGTCTGTAGAGCTCAGAGACAGGATTGTGTGGAGGCGCAGATCTGCTGCACGGAAAGGTCCCAAGAGACCAGCAGCCTCCATTATTCTTAGATGGCAGGCGTTTTGCAACAACGAGGACTCTGCCGACCCACCAAAGAGAAGAATGGCAGAAAATCCCCAAATCCAGGTGTGCAAACCTTGTAGCATCATATCCAAGATTGAGCGCCGAATGATAGGGGAAACTTGATTGTTTCTTATATTTGCATAAGGCCACAACATAACAAAATATAAAGATGTGAGCGGGTCTGAAGACCTTCAGGTCCAACTGTACATCCAGCTTTCAACCAGCGTTTTTTGTACTGAACTCTCCTCTGTTGAGGATTGCAGGTGGTCTTAGGTATGAGGGCGCTGAGGTAGAAGTTATATCCTGACCCTTGAGCTTGAGGGGTCCCAATGTCTCCCTGATACATAGGAATCCACCAGTATCATAAACGGCACATGGTAGGTGGAAACTTCACACTTCACCTCTGGATCTGAGGTATGTATACAGTATCTTCACTCTTTTCTACAATACACCAGGTTCTCCTTCATCTCATTTGCTGCTGTTTGCACCCTGTTTCATGTCAGTAAGTTCTGATTTTCCGGTGTTCCTCTCCAGTACTGTAACACATGGGCAGGAGCAGAGGCATGACAGTCCCTGTGTGCCCCGGTGCCACAAGAGCCGACTATAAGGGCCTCCATTCATTTCCAACTTAGTGACAACCTTGAGGAAGACGTTGGGATACTATGGTAAGATCTCAGGAAGGTGTGGCTATTGATGGTGCAGTGTTAGTAGTCACACCTGGACCCTAATGTCTGAGGGGGCCACAGCCTCCTCTCTCACATAAGAGGGCACCAGTATTACACATAGCACATGATAGGTGTATGTGTGTGTGTGTGTGTGGGGGGGGGGGGGGGGGGGGGGATTGTTTTAGATTTTGCATTGGTGCCCAGGAGCTTCAAATAAGTACATTTCATCACCCCAATTTTCTTATGAAATGCATTTCTATATAATTTAAGTGAAAAATCCTGAAACACTGATAGCATACTGCCCTCTACTGGTGAACTGAAGTATGTGAAGTAAATATATATATATATACAGCTAGTATAAGCTATACACAGGGCCGTATGTGCAGTAATCACTGGGCTGCCAGTGCCTAGGGCGTTCAATCAGTAAGGGAACGGACCCTAGAACTGCCAGAATGTTGTTTTTACATTTCCATAAGCTGACCTCCCTGGATTCCAGACGCCTTCTGCTGATTTGGAGATCTCATCTAACCACATTGTATCCACCAGAGAACATTGCATTTAAAAAAAAGCACTCCTTTAGAAGTTAATGGCAGCAGCACATCCCACAGAGCTTGGTCCAGGGCCGAGTCTAGTGGCAGCAGCACATCCCACAGAGGTTGGTCCAGGGCCGAGGCTACCGCTGTGTGGCATCCCCTCTTCTTACAGCAGTCTGGGAAGTCAGGAGGCCAGTTGCTGGAGTTTTGGGCGAGGAATGTTGTCCCATTCTGGTCTGATAGAGGATTCTTGCTGCTGAGCAGTCCTTGGTCATCTGGGTATCTCCTGTGTATATATATATATGTACAGCTGGTATAAGTTATACAACTCCTGTATATAGGGATATGGACCATACTGGTATAGCCTGGGGATCTCCAGTATATAGTGATATGGAACATGCTGGTATAACCTGAGTATCTCCTGTGTATATATATATATGTACAGCTGGTATAAGTTATACATCTCCTACATATAGTGATATGGACCATGCTGGTATAACCTGGGTATCTCCTGTATATATATATATATATATATATATATATATATATATATATATATATATATATATATATATATATATATATATGTACAGCTGGTATAAGTTATACATCCTGTATATAGTGATATGTACCATTCTGGTATAACCTGAGCATCTCCTGTGTATAATTATATATGTACAGCTGGTATAAGTTATACACCTCCTGTATATAGTGATATGGACCATACTGGTATAACCTGGGGATCTCCAGTATATAGTGATATGGAACATGCTGGTATAACCTGAGTATCTCCTGTATACAATTATATATGTACAGCTGGTATACGTTATACATCTCCTGTATATAGTGATCTGGACCATGCTGGTATAACCTGGGTATCTCCTGTATATAATTATATATGTACAGCTGGTATAGGTTATACATCTCCTGTATATAGTGATATGGAGCATGCTGGTATAATCTGGGTATGTCCTGTATATAATTCTATATGTACAGCTGGTATAGGTTATACATCTCCTGTATATAGTGATCTGGACCATGCTGGTATAACCTGAGTATCTCCTGTATACAATTATATATGTACAGCTGGTATACGTTATACATCTCCTGTATATAGTGATCTGGACCATGCTGGTATAACCTGGGTATCTTCTGGAATATATGGAAAATCTCTCTTCCCCTGCTATTGCAGTAGTGGCCTTGTGGGGTCAGTCTTGTACAACAGAAAATGTTCGGGAATCTATTATCTACGTCACATTCCAGCACTTAGTATGATGGAAGCCGCAGACTGATCAAGTGATTTCCTTCTATCATCTATTCTAAATGGGCATGGAGGATTAATAGCGCCCCCTGGGTGTGGAGTGCACAGCCCTTGCCACAGGGACCAGAAGTTTTCATCCATTGGATTTGCTTTCCCCATGGATAGATAGAAAGAAGCGCTGAAGTTTGCAGCAGTCAGCTACATGGGAGGCAGCATCGGCACCCGGACATGGCTGCCTGTAGGGGCCCGAAGGCTTCCTTGCCACCTAAGAGGGCATCAGCAGTTCGCATGATGCTTGCCAGGTCAGGGCTGTGTACCCAGTTTTTCCCAGGAGGTTAACCTTCCGATGACAGTATTATCACCGCTGTGACCCTCAGCTCATGGACTGCGCCAAAGTACACCAGACCGATGTACCATGCCTAGCTGGTCCTCCATACCAATGACCATAAATGTCTTTTTCACAGAGTAGCCGATAGTCTTCCAGATGCAATCATTGGTGACATGGGTTGAAGGCATTCTACCATAACAGCCTAGGGGGCCTTTCAGAAGGCTCTTGGCTGCCATCACACCCGCACGGTACCATGTGACCTCATCGCAGGGGGCCGTAGGGGACCCCTGAACATCATCCAAGGGATTTAAATGCTGCTGTCAGAATGGACAGAGGCATTTAAAGGGTAACAGCTCCGATGAGCCACACAGCTGATCGGAGCTGTTGCAGGCGGGTGTCAGCAGTAAGAAACAGACGGCGCCCATGTTGTACAGAGATCACCATGCCATGCCATCCCCCTCCATACATACCCTGACGCTGAAGGACGTAAATGTACACCCTGCAGCTATAAGGGGTTGAACCTAAGGATTATTGTTAGAAATGCCCTTGTTCGCTGTGTGGTTTGGGCTTACATGTAAGAGTAGTGGAAAACTGTGTGCTTGGGAGGCCGTGTGCATCACTGATACCGGCCGCTAGAGAGCATTTCATGCAGAATAGAACAAGCAGAAGTTTGGGAGTTTTCTGAATTGAAGGGATCTCCAGGCTTCAGGTTTGTTATCAGTGAGGAACAATGGCTGGTCTAGATGGATTCTGACCGACCTTCTGCCATCATCTGGAGGCGGAAGGTTTTTAATCTCAGAGAAGAAACCAGATGTACAATGTTAGATGGTCTGTTGGAGGAGCGCTGCGACCAGGGGCAGGAGGGTATAAAAAGCTGTAAGATGCCAACTAGAGATGAGCGAGCACCAAAATGCTCAGGTGCTCGTTACTCGAGACGAACTTTTCGCGATGCTCGAGGGTTCGTTTCCACTAACGAACCCCATTGAAGTCAATGGGCGACCCGAGCATTTTTGTACATCGCCGATGCTCGCTAAGGTTTTCATGTGTGAAAATCGGGGCAATTCAAGAAAGTGATGGGAACGACACAGCAACGGATAGGGCAGGCGAGGGGCTACATGTTGGGCTGCATCTCAAGTTCACAGGTCCCACTATTAAGCCACAATAGCGGCAAAAGTGAGACCCCCCCCCCCAACAACTTTTACTTCTGAAAAGCCCTCATTAGCAATGCATACCTTAGCTAAGCACCACACTACCTCCAACAAAGCACAATCACTGCCTGCATGACACTCCGCTGCCACTTCTCCTGGGTTACATGCTGGCCAACCCCCCCCCCCCCCCCCTGCACGACTCAGTGTCCACAGCGCACACCAAATTGTCCCTGCGCAGCCTTCAGCTGCCCTCATGCCACGCCACAGTCATGTCTATTTATAAGTGCGTCTGCCAGAGGAACCGCAGGCACACACTGCAGAGGGTTGGCACGGCCAAGCAGCGACCCTCTTTAAAAGGGACGGGGCGATAGCCCACAATGCTGTACAGAAGCAATGAGAAATATAATCCTGTGCCACCGCCATCAGGAGCTGCACACGTGGGCATAGCAATGGGGAACCTATGTGCCACACACTATTCATTCTGTCAAGGTGTCTGCATGCCCCAGTCAGACCGCGGTTTTTTATAAATAGTCACAGGCAGGTACAACTGGGAATCCCCAACTCTGCAATGGGAATTCCGTGTGCACCCACAGCATGGGTGGCTCCCTGGAACCCACCCGCTGTACATAAATGTATCCCATTGCAGTGCCCTGGACAGCAGAGCTAACGTCAGATGAAATGCAGGTGGGCTTCGGCCCACACTGCATGCAACAGTCAGACTGGGGTTCTTTAGAAGTGGACACAGATGCATTTACAACTCCGTGTGGACCCACGGCATGGGTGGCTCCCTGGAACCCACCGGCGGTACATAAAAATATCCCATTGCATTGCCCATCACAGCTGAGGTAATGTCATGTTTAACGCAGGTGGGCTTCGGCCCACACTGCATGCCCCAGTCAGACTGGGGTTCTTTAGAAGTGGACACATGTAGTTACAACTCCCTGTGGACCCACAGCATGGGTGGGTGCCAGGAAGCCACCGGCGGTACATAAATATATCCCATTGCATTGCCCAACACAGCTGATGTAACGTCAGCTGTAATGCAGGTGGGCAAAAAATTCATTTGATTACACTGTAGGCGAGGGCCCCAAAAATTGCTGTATCAACAGTACTAATGTACCTCAGAAAAATTGCCCATGCCCAACCAAGAGGGCAGGTGAAACCCATTAATCGCTTTGGTTAATGTGGCTTAATTGGTAACTAGGCCTGGAGGCAGCCCAGTTAAAATAAAAATTGGTTGAGGTGAAAGTTTCAACGCTTTAATGAGCATTGAAACGTATAAAAATTGTTTAGAAAAATTATATGAGTGAGCCTTGTGGGCCTAAGAAAAATTGCCCAATCGGCGTGATTATGTGAGGTTTCAGGAGGAGGAGCAGGAGGAGGAGGAGGAATATTATACACAGATTGATGAAGCAAAAAGGTCCACGTTTTTGATGGGGATAGAGAACGATGCTTCCATCCGCGGGTGCAGCCTACGTATTGCTTAGGTAGCGCTGCTGTCCGCTGGTGAAGAGAAGTCTGGGGAAATCCAGGCTTTGTTCATCTTGATGAGTGTAAGCCTGTCGGCACTGTCGGTTGACAGGCGGGTACGCTTATCTGTGATGATTCCCCCAGCCGCACTAAACACCCTCTCTGACAAGACGCTAGCCGCAGGACAAGCAAGCACCACCAGGGCATACAGCGCGAGTTCAGGCCACGTGTCCAGCTTCGACACCCAGTAGTTGTAGGGGGCAGAGGCGTCACGGAGGACGGTCGTGCAATCGGCTACGTACTCCCTCACCATCCTTTTACAGTGCTCCCGCCAACTCAGCCTTGACTGGGGACCGGTGACACAGTCTTGCTGGGGAGCCATAAAGCTGTCAAAGGCCTTAGAGAGTGTTCCCCTGCCTGCGCTGTACATGCTGCCTGATCTCTGCGCCTCCCCTGCTACCTGGGCCGCGGAAATGCGCCTTCGGCCACTAGCGCTGTCGGATGGGAAGTTTACCATCAGTTTGTCCACCAGCGCCCTGTGGTATAGCATCATTCTCGAACCCCTTTCCTCTTCGGGAATGAGAGTGGAAAGGCTCTCCTTATACCGTGGGTCGAGCAGTGTGTACACCCAGTAATCCGTAGTGGCCAGAATGCGTGTAACGCGAGGGTCACGAGAAAGGCATCCTAACATGAAGTCAGCCATGTGTGCCAGGGTACCTGTATGCAACACATGGCTGTCCTCACTAGGAAGATCACTTTCAGGATCCTCCTCCTCCTCCTCTGGCCATACACGCTGAAAGGATGACACGCAAGCTGCATCTGTACCCTCAGCAGTGGGCCAAGCTGTCTCTTCCCCCTCCTCCTCATGCTCCTCCTCCTCTGGCCATACACGCTGAAAGGATGACAGGCAAGCAGCATCTGTCCCCTCAGCAGTGGGCCAAGCTGTCACTTCCCCCTCCTCCTCATGCTCCTCCCCCTCCTCCTCAATGCGCTGAGATATAGACATGAGGTTGCTCTGACTATCCAGCGATATACTGTCTTCCCCCGCCTCTGTTTCTGATTCCAAAGCGTCTGCCTTTATGCTTTGCAGGGAACTTCTCAAGAGGCATAGCAGAGGAATGGTGACGCTAATGATTGCAGCATCCCCGCTCAGCATCTGGGTAGACTCCTCAAAGTTTCCAAGGACCTGGCAGATGTCTGCCAACCAGGCCCACTCTTCTGTAAATAATTGAGGAGGCTGACTCCCACTACGCCGCCCATGTTGGAGTTGGTATTCCACTATAGCTCTACGCTGCTCATAGAGTCTGGCCAACATGTGGAGCGTAGAGTTCCACCGTGTGGGCACGTCGCACAGCAGTCGGTGCACTGGCAGCTTAAAGTGATGTTGCAGTGTCCGCAGGGTGGCAGCGTGCGTGTGGGATTTGCGGAAATGTGCGCAGAGCTGGCGCACCTTTCCGAGCAGGTATGACAAGTGGGGGTAGCTTTTCAGAAAGCGCTGAACCACCAAATTAAAGACATGGGCCAGGCATGGCACGTGCGTGAGGCTGCCGAGCTGCAGAGCCGCCACCAGGTTACGGCCGTTGTCACACACGACCATGCCCGGTTGGAGGCTCAGCGGTGCAAGCCAGCGGTCGGTCTGCTGTGTCAGACCCTGCAGCAGTTCGTGGGCCGTGTGCCTCTTATCTCCTAAGCTGAGTAGTTTCAGCACGGCCTGCTGACGCTTGCCCACCGCTGTGCTGCAACGCCGCGTGACACCGACTGCTGGCGACGTGCTGCTGCTGCTGACACATCTAGATTGCGAGACAGAGGTTGAGGAGGAGGAGGAGGAGGGTGCTTTAGTGGAGGAAGCATACACCGCCGCAGATAGCACCACCGAGCTGGGGCCCGCAATTCTGGGGGTGGGTAGGACGTGAGCGGTCCCAGGCTCTGACTCTGTCCCAGCCTCCACTAAATTCACCCAATGTGCCGTCAGGAAGATGTAGTGGCCCTGCCCGCCTGTGCTTGTTCACGTGTCCGTTGTTAAGTGGACCTTGGCAGTAACCGCGTTGGTGAGGGCGCGTACAATGTTGCGGGAGACGTGGTCGTGCAGGCCTGGGACGGCACATCGGGAAAAGTAGTGGCGACTGGGAACCGAGTAGCGCGGGGCCGCCGCCGCCATCATGTTTTTGAAAGCCTCCGTTTCCACAAGCCTATACGGCAGCATCTCAAGCCTGATAAATTTTGCAATGTGCACGTTTAACGCTTGAGCGTGCGGGTGCGTGGCGTCGTACTTGCGCTTGCGCTCAAACAGTGGCGCTAGCGACGTCTGGACGCTAAGCTGAGAGACATTGCTGGATGGGGTCGAGGACAGCGGAGGTGAGGGTGTGGGTCAGGCCGGTAGGCACTCGTGCCTGTGTCCTCAGAGGGGGGTTGGATCTCAGTGGCAGGTTGGGGCACAGGGGGGGAGGCAGTGGTGCAAACCGGAGGCGGTGAACTGGCATCGTCCCACCTTGTGGGGTGCTTGGCCATCATATGCCTGCGCATGCTGGTGGTGGTGGCTCCCCAGCTGATCTTGGTGCGACAAAGGTTGCACACCACTGTTCGTCGGTCGTCAGGCGTATCGGTGAAAAACTGCCACACCGTAGAGCACCTTGACCTCTGCAGGGTGGCATGGCGCGAGGGGGCGCTTTGGGAACCAGTTGGTGGATTATTCGGTCTGGCCCTGCCTCTACCCCTGGCCACCGCACTGGCTCGGCCTGTGCCCACACCCTGACTTGGGCCTCCGCGTCCTCGGCTGCGCCCACGTCCTCTAGGCCTACCCCTACCCCTCAGCATGGTGTATTAGCAGTAGTGCAGAAACAGAACGCTGTAATTAAATGTGCCGCTTATTGGCCTGTGGTTGGAGGCTGACTTCGTTTACGGAACGCAAGGAAACAATTTGGCGCACGCCTGCTGTAACACTTAGCTGGCTGCGTATTTATTTGTAGAACTACTACCCCCAGCACACACGGACCCAGAACACTGAGCACAGTGACAGGCAGGCCAAATAGATTTTTTGCTCAATATTTTTTTGGAAAGGACCATTGCGTATATTCAATCAATAATATATGTCTTCTGGCCCTGCCTACACAATTCTGTCCCTGGAGTATTACTGCAGGGCGCAATGCTCTGCACGGCCGATATACCAAAAAAAAAAAATTGTGCAACACTGCAAAAAAGCAGCCTCCACAGTACTGCACACGGTTAGATGTGGCCCTAAGAAGGACCGTTGGGGTTCTTGAAGCCTACACTCACTCCTAACACTCTCCCTATAGCAGCTCCAGCACGATAGCACTGTCCCTCAGCTATGTCACAACGCATCTGTGGCGAGCCGCGGGAGGGGCCAATTTATATACTCGGGTGACACCTGATCGCCCCAGCCACTCACTGCAGGGGGGTGGTATAGGGCTTGAACGTCGCAGGGGGAAGTTGTAATGCCTTCCCTGTATTTCAATTGGCCAGAAAAGCGCGCTAACGTCTCAGAGATGAAACTGAAAGTAACCCGAACATCGTGTGGTACTCGTTACGAGTAACGAGCATCTCGAACACGCTAATACTCGAACGAGTATCAAGCTCGGACGAGTATGTTCGCTCATCTCTAATGCCAACCATCGCTGGGCACTTGGAAGGCCTGGATACTACAGCAGAGGACTCTCCCACTCAGCAGACCTGTCGCTGGACGCAGCGCTCTGCCAAATACTTCGGGCAGTTTATTCCAACGGTAAAGGTGAGCTGCTTGAATATAGCGGGGCCAAGCGGGGTATGCTTCGTGACGATCATAAAGCAGCATGGATGCTGGATATCGTCTGTTGTCCTGACAGCCAATCGCTCTGTGCCTTTTTTGACAGACGAAGTACGCCGCACCAAGCGCCAACCCCCCGAAGAATTGCTGAGCAATTGTCATTTAAACCAAGGAAAGAGCGAACTTCCAAACAGCGATTTTCATGCAGGCTAAAAGTCAGCGATGAGCGAAAAATAAGTGATTAGCGCACGACTGCCCGCATTTACACGTAAAGATTATCGCTCACTTTCGGCAGTTTGGGCAAATTTTGAGCTATAATCATTGCGTGAAAAATGGCCTAAAGTCCGGCTCCGCCCTGCAGCTAGTGGGGGGAGAATGGAAGCCCCCAGGACACGGTCCGGCTCTGTATGTGGCGGCAGGCCGCTCATTACTTCATGTTTATTGTACTTGTTTTTACCTTAAAGGGGTTGTCCCGCGGCAGCAAGTGGGTCTATACACTTCTGTATGGCCATATTAATGCACTTTGTAATGTACATTGTGCATTAATTATGAGCCATACAGAAGTTATAAAAAGTTTTATACTTACCTGCTCCGTTGCTGGCGTCCTCGTCTCCATGGTGCCGACTAATTTTCGCCCTCCGATGGCCAAATTAGCCGCGCTTGCGCAGTCCGGGTCTTCTGCAGTCTTCTATGGAGCCGCTCGTGCAGAATGCAGGCTCCGTGTAGCTCCGCCCCGTCACGTGCCGATTCCAGCCAATCAGGAGGCTGGAATCGGCAATGGACCGCACAGAAGAGCTGCGGTCCACGGAGACAGAGGATCCCGGCGGCCATCTTCAGCGGTAAGTATTGAAGTCACCGGAGCGCGGGGATTAAGGTAAGCGCTCCGGTAAGCTTTCTTTACCTCCCTGCATCGGGGTTGTCTCGCGCCGACCGGGGGGGGGGTTGAAAAAAAAAAAAACCCGTTTCGGCGTGGGACAACCCCTTTAATGTCATGAACTCTGAGGGCTCCCGCTCACTTGTGGTTTATCACGCGATTGTCAATGGGACTTTCTAATGTTAAAAACCCATCGCACAAAAATCGTAAAGCACAAACCTGCGATGCGTTTTTAACATTAGAAAGTCCCATTGACAAGCGCGTTAAAAAAACGCAGCGATATCGCAGCGTTAAAAAAACGCAAGTGGGTGTGAGCCGTAAGGCCTCCCTCACACGGGCTACAAAACATCTCTCATGTGAAAGAGAACCCATTGGAAACAATGGACTTCACATGCATACGTTTTGTAGGGATGATTTTGCAGCCGTGTGAACGAGGCCCGACCGCACCGTCAGATGTACAGCAACCTCAAATATATGGTGCTTTAAAATAATCACCACCTCATGCGCAAACCTAGGAAAAGCTCAACGGTTAACTGTTTTATATACAGACTGCTCCCCGTGGAGCCTTCTCCTCTGCCTCACAAACTCCTCTTGCTGGCTGCCCCTTCCTCTTTCTTGCAGACTGCTCCCTATGGCTACCATCTCCTCTATCTCGCAGACTGCTCCCCCCTTTCTTTCACTCATAGATTGCAACCAATGAAGGCCCCTCCTCTCTCTCACAGACTTCTCCCTGTAGAGCCCCATCCTCTGGCTTACAGACTGATCCCCATGGCTGCCATCTCCTCTCTCTCACAGACTTCTCCCTGTAGAGCCCCATCCTGTGGCTTACAGACTGATCCAGATGGCTGCCACCTCCTCTCTCTCGCAGACTTCTCCCTGTAGATCCCCATCTTCTGGCTTACAGACTGCTCCCCATGGCCACCCCCTTCCTTTAGCTGACAGAATGCTCCCCATGAAGCCTCCCCTCCTCTGTCTTACAGACTGCTCCCTGTGGCTGCCCTTTGTCTTTGTCGCAGACTGATCCCCTCTTCCTTTCTCGCACAGACTTATTGTTGGCTTACTAGCTTACATGTATAGCTGCCTTAACACTATTTACATTTACTATTTTTATTAACTGTAACTAGGGCTTATTTTTGGAGTAGGGCTTATATTTCAAGCATCCTCAAAAATCCTGAAAAATCACATGGGGGTTTACACCACATTTGGGGGTTCTGTCCAACAGCTCTGTCTGCATCGCCGAAAACATCGTCAGGATGGAACCCTAGAGGGAACCACAGGTTGGCATTACTAAAATGGCGGCCAAAGTGGCAGCTTTGATTTCCGTTCATGCAGGTTTCTGTTAGTTCCTGGCATTTTGGACGGACAGTATAGCATAGTTGACTAAATGCTGGAACCTGTCACTAGTGAAGACCGTTAAGTAATGACGGGTCTGGTCGGAGGTCTTATTTATTTTGGTGTCTAAATTCACTTTGGGGTCTCATGTGGGGTCTGCATTTGTTTCCCAGAATACCTTAATTATTATTTAGCAGTTTGCTGAAGTAGGTATAGTGAGCCTTAGGCCCCCTGTCCACAACAGTGATTTCGCCAGCGGTACCGCCAGCGAATCACACCGGCCGACGCTTCCTCATAGCATTGCTATGGAAAGCGCCGGCACCTGTCCACGAGCGGAGAATCATTGCGATTCTCTGCTTGCTGTGGGCAATTCGCAGCATGCTGCGAATTGCCCCGATTCTCCGCAATCAGACTATCTATTAGATAGGGCTGACCAGCGGAGATGCGGCAGCGACTCCTGCTCCCGCGGCAGAGCTTCGCGGCGGGATACCGCATCGCCCGTGGACAGCCGGCCTTAAGCACCTAAATACATCCAATGTATCTCATACTCTATTATGTTGTGTATACCATCGGGATAAGAGATAAATATCTGATTGCTGGGGGTCCAACCAAGAACTGACTACCCATGGGAATGGGGCGGTGATACGTATGTATGACCACAGTTCCATTCACTGCTATGGGACGTAGGAAGATGGTCAAGCACATTGATTTTCCTGACTCCCATAGAAGAGACTGGAGCAGTGGTCATGCATGGGCATCGCTACTCCATTCCCATAGGCCCGGGGTGTCAAACCCATTTTCACCCAGAGCCACATCAGCATTATGGTTGTCTGTAAGGCCTCATGTCCACGGGTGGATCGGACATGTGCCATAGGCAGTCGGGGTGCGCCGGTGTTGGGGGTCGCAGCAGTCAGCCCCAGCAGCAGGCATTTATCCTCTATCCCTATTTCCATTAGTGGAAAAACCCTTTAATTAAGGTTGTGATCTAGGGTGTAAATAAACTTTAGCCTGGAATTGGACTATCTCCCTATTGCTTAGCAACTAGGTAGGTAGGTATAGGAGGAGCCCATATACCATATCTGCTCTCCATGATATCTGCTCCTTAAATTTCACATACAGGAACGCAAAGGATCCGGGCGACAGAACGCGGTCCCATGCATTGTGCACCACCTAAGGCACATCGAGCCCTAGATAGAAGTCCTACAGCTTCAGCGTGCGCCGAAAAAGATGAAATCTATTGAATTTTTGTTATAATCTAGCTATAAGTACTGCTCCCGGAAAATAAGACAGTTTTACGCATTTGTGCTTTTTTCGGAAGACATCTGTGTGCTCTTGAGATCAGTCTGGGAGCAATCAGTCCCATCGTCTATAAGAATACAGCGTCATTCTCTCTAATGAGCGGTTTGTGTTTATATTTACATCTGAAGGGTTCTAAAGAGTCTTTTTATCTCTGGTGCCATGGAGCTGAAATAGGCTTTACCCGCATCATGTGATCCGAAGACGTCAGACGTGTCGGGATAATCCCATTCATTGCTATTGTACTGGGGATCCATGCCGACCCCCAACATTATCGAAACAAAATCCATGAGTCGCCTTATTCCATTCATTGGATCCTCTTCATGGGGAAAAAAAAAGTATGAAGCGTGGGATAGTTTTTTCAAAAAAAAAAGTTTATTTTGCAGAAATGCCAATTAGCAAACTCAGCGGAGCTTCATTAGTGTAGCAGAGACGGTTTTTTTCATGCGGCTCATGGTGATATCACACTCTGGTTTTCCATGGGGCAGAAGATGAACCTACTCAGGGAGTCACCAAGGTGCCCATATCTGGCGCCCCTAGTCTAGTTACCTGGTACTAACCCAATACTAGTGTAGGTATGAGTAGATACAGAGCGCAAATAGACAGAAAGATCTGGCCGCCATTTTGAACTGTTTTCTTCATACTTGGTGTTGATCTCTTTTCCAAAAAACATCTAAAACCAAAATATTGCTAAAGAGAATATTGAGAACCTTCATAAAACCAAACAGTTTGGAGATTTTTGTTTTTTAAGGGCTCCTTCACACGGGCTTTTTTTGTATCAGTGGTTTGCGAGCCAAAACCGGAAGTGGGTCCAAATATGGAAGAAACGCAAATCTCTCCATCAGACTTTCTCTCTGTAAGTTCCACTCCTGGTTTTGGCTTGGACTACACTGATGCAAAAAAGCCCGTGTGAAGGAGCCCTCGGTGCGTCACATATGATTAGACTTGTCAGGGTAAGCGAAGTCTATTAAGTCCGGAACTAAGCATGGGGGTCAGACCGGAGGGTGGATTAACGGGATATCTGTGGTTGAATGTACGAAACTAGCACAGACTATGATAACAGCGACAAGGTATTGCCTGAACCACGCAAACTGGACCAGCCACTCAAGCAGAGCACCCACCTCCAAAAAGGGTGACCCCATTGTGGACAGAGGCCGAGTCCAAGTCCGAGATGAGCAAGTGAGGCCTACCACAGGCCATCCAGTGCTAAATAACATTGTGCATGCACCAACCAGTACATCAGGTGGTTTGAGGCTGACATTGGTACATCAGCCCAGAGCAATAATCGTTTTGTGCCTTTAAACGCAAGGTGATCGCTCAAATGTTGAGCGGGGCTGCTTGTCTACTGCATCCAGCTATTCTCTGCTTGGAGCGCCCGGCTGTTATACAGCGGGCGATGCAGAAGACAATCACAGTAAACGGCCGTTACTTACTGACTGAGGAGCGCATATAGATGCATTCTCTCACCATGCAGGTAGCTGACTACCAAATGGAGGAGCCAATAACACCTGTGCAGGACACTGATGAGACAGCCACTCACACTGCCTCCTGATAATGAGGGGGGTGGATGCTTGGTGTATATTCCCACACATAGTGGATACAGGGTGCCAGACCATTCTGATATATGTAGTTCACCATGCAGACCAGCAACCTATTAATGACACCATGATAATTCGGCGGGTTGCCCTGCATATCCATCAGTGAACCACATTGGCATCTTACTGAGACCTTGTGGACGCTGTGATGGGTTCCACCCCCATAGGGAGGTGGGCAATAATGTAGTTAGCATGTCACCACCCAAAAGACCCAGCCCTGTGATAGGGGGATGTAGAGAGGGATAAGCCCACCCCTAGTGATAGGTCCCACAAGTCACTAACAGACCTGCAGGCACACTATAAAAGCAAATAGAGCTACATCACAGTGAGAGTGTGGCACGGTCCAGAAGAGAGAGTAGCGGCAGCATGTGCTGCTGGTCCCGTAGTACTTATGCAGCATCCGAGGAGTGGACCTTCAGCCTGGGAGACAGTGGGGTAGAGTTTTGGCCTTGTCATTGGGCTCTACAATCTCCCACCCTGGGGGTAACCAGGGGACCAGTCCAAGGAACCAAGAGCAGGCTATTAAATGGGGGGTAACACACACAGAGTCCACACACAGAGTTGACTTTTAAGGGCTAAACCAGGAACAGTTGGTAAAGCCCGATTACGTGAAGGACAAACTTGAACAACTTGAAAGCAGTCCAAAACAATCTACATCCACCGTCAGGACACTGGTGCAGGAGGACTCGTGGTGTGATGAATCCACAGGCCACGTTATCTGTAGGTTTCTGTTCCCGGCCACTCTTTTTCTCACTCTCTCAAACCCTCTACCGCTGCACACTTACTTTCTAGGATAGGCACTCAGCGCTGCATGGTGGGCTCTCACGGACTTGTGGTTTCTCCTGGTCCTTAGCATAGAGGCCTGGGTAGATGGGGCCGGTGCTTGTCTCCATCACAAAAATCGGTGGAGACCTGGGATTGCGCTGTGGGAGGTGTAGGGTACACCCACAGCTGCTGATTGGCTGTGGTGTGTGATACTCTCCTGTCTCAGCTTCAAGCAGCTTCCCCCCTGGCCACCCTGCAATGGGCCTGGCTGTAATTGTGTTGCAGCCGGCCTCCCAGTAATATGGCATTCCATTCACGTGCGCCAGAAGGCGCCCCCCCCCCTCTGTCTTAGTGCAGTTGCCAGAGGGGAGACTGACAGTGGACGGCAGCCATGAGCACAGAGCGCCAGGGGACAGTGAGGGAGCATGGGTACCTGGTGGGGAAACTGACAGTGGCAGCCAGGGAGGACACTGACAGTGCAGCCGGAAGCATGGATGGGAGGACAGCACCAAGGGAGAGTGAGGGAGCGCGGCTCCGTCACATGGCACTGCGCAGGGGACACACTGACATTGGGGCCGTGAACAGAGGACGGCGGGGAGGTGGGGTGGAGGAGCAAAGGGACAGTGAAGATGCGAGTGGGGACGCCAGGGCAGATAGACAGCCGATAGACAGCCAATGGCGGCTGACAGTCACAGCGGCCCAGGGAGCATAGACAACGTGTTCGGCATGGGAGACTCACAGCAGCAGCGGGGGGACGTGGGGTCAGCATGGCAGATGGGAAGCGAGACACTGACAGCAGCATCTTCGGCAGGGGAGATAGGATCGCTGTTGTCGGCGTCAACAAGCCCTCCCCTACAACTCAACCAGGCCAACCCATGTCTCCACCCATTCTTTCGGTGGAGACAAGATACACCAGTACCAATGGGGCCAGGACACAAACATGAAGCAGATGACTAATAAAAAGACCTCAGTCATGCACTTTGCAAACACATATATAAAACAAGGTCACATGACATACAAAAAGATACATTTCTAGACATAACCCAGACAGTAACCCTTCCAGTGCTGCAGCTATGAAATACACATCAAATTCGCTCACATAGAAGACACTGACAATACATAAGCACAAAACATACATAGATCATTCAGAAACGTCTAGAAACTTCCGTACATTAACTTCTGTACACTACACTTATAGAGGGCAGAACCTGACAGCACTGTGACAAAGGGTTAATATTCCTTATCCTCTTAAAGCCCCCCATACATATTAGTGTTTTGACATCTGGACCTGCAAAAAACAGCAGCAGGACGACTCTTTAATGTGTATGGGGGCGGCTCAAGCCTCCCATGACAGATAGTGATAGATGGAGTCGGGAGAAAGGAGGATTCAAGATGTTCAATTTGCAACGCCCGATCATTTTGTGCCCTGAAAGATAAGCTGGTGGCAGAGGTGTCCTGCTGCCGATTACTGGTCCTTGCACACAAGCGCTTGGCCAAGATGAACGTTCATCTGCAGGAGGAAACCACATGGGCGGCTCTGAGGATCGGACTAATTCAGGCCTTCAGAACCCTTTTTTTTCATCCCATAACACTTATATTTGTCCACTGTGGAACGAATTGTAGTTTTAATGCCCCAGGTATGGCGTACACATAGTCTTTTGACTCACTTTTGTTAATTTTTTTGGCCGGGTAGAAAAAAAAAATTGCAAATCTGCCATAATTTAAGACCTTTTTTTATTTTACCCCAAACGTTTATAAACTGTACAATCATCATTCCGGTGGTAACAAATATGTGTTTTTAGCTGTTTTTTCTTAACAAAATATTTTTACCTAAGAGCGGGATATTTTATTTTGAGGAAGAATGTTTTTTAAATGAAGCTTCTTGTGTTTTTTTTGTAATCCAACCAAGGGATTTATATCATTAGATTGCATACGGTACATAATGTTTTGGAACACTTATATCAGTTTATACCTTTGGGAGATCTGGAGGGACTATCTTAGGTTTTGCACTGCTATGATGGACTAGCCGGGGAGCCCCCTCCATCTGTCAAGCTCCATAAAAGCCATAGTTACAATTGGCTGCAGCATCTAGAGGGTTAAATGCCTGGAATCTGGGTGATCACATGGTCACAGCTTGTGTTCTCGCAAGATCAGCAGACCATTCTATTGTAGTTATGTCCAGGAAGGAATAACAGTAGAGCATAAGAGAGCTCATAGAGGGTGCAAGAGATTGAAAAGACCTCATAAAAGCTCTTCTAAGACGGTAAGTCCCTCATATCAAACATGTTGTTTACTTTGCATTCTTGAGTCTGACTGAACTAGAGTTTTGCACTTTTGGACTCTCTTAGTAAATGATCAGCAAGTCGAGCTAAGATTATATTGTTGTTATTTATAGCAGAGGCGTAACTTGAAGCTCCCGGGCCCCAATGCAAAACCTGTAATGGGGCCCCCAACTATAATGCTTTACTCATAGTACTGGGCTCCCTATATGGAGAAGAGAGGCCTTGTGGGCCGCCTAAGGCTCCTGGGCCTGGGTGCAACCACATCCCCTGCATCCTCTATAGTTACACCCCTGATTTATAGCCTTTCAGATGTCCCAAATCGATAAAAAGCATAAAAACAAATCGAAGCAATAAACCTAATTTTTAATCCTTATCTAATCTCTCCCCCCCCCCAGTCTATCTAAGATCGACAGGATTTGTTCCAGCACGGGGTGTGTCGTACTTGGTGAACTTTACCGCATTATGTAACCTCCTCTTCTTGTTTTTTCTGCTGGAGTGCCCAACCGGATCGTGCGGTGACACCATGGCAGAGGAGACTTCCTTTCCAAAAGTTGATTTTGCACCTGCCACAGCTGAAGACTATGAAGAAGTGATGTCCATCTCTGGTGGGATATACAATGGAGTAGACTATCTGCCTTTCAGGTACCATGCGTGGCTGAAGGATCCACAGAGGAGAATGTTTTTAGCCAAATGTGAAGGGAAAGTGGTGAGTAGAAGGGAGGAGATTCTTGGTAATTCAAGATAACTCCTTCATAAAAAGCATCAATGATGAGAGGCGAAAAAGACATCGTCAGACCCCTCTGGAGCTGCTTATCTCCTTCAGGAAATCTGACATCCAACATGCCTAATCCTTTCTGCCCCCAAACATCTTCAGTAAGGCGGGAGTCGGTAGACCACCATATACATTAGATGGTTGTAAGGGAAGAGTGCGTAGACTGCCATATACATTAGATGGTTGTAAGGGAAGAGTGTGTAGACCGCCATATACATTAGATGGTTGTAAGGGAAGAGTGGGTAGACCGCCATATACATTAGATGGTTGTAAGGGAAGAGTGGGTAGATCGTCTTATACATTAGATGGTTGTAAGGGAAGAGTGGGTAGATCATCATATACATTAGATGGTTGTAAGGGAAGAGTGGGTAGATCATCATATACATTAGATGGTTGTAAGGAAAGAGTGGATAGACTGCCATATACATTAGATGGTTGTAAGGGAAGAGTGGGTAGACCGCCATATACATTAGATGGTTGTAAAGAAAGAGTGGATAGACTGCCATATACATTAGATGGTTGTAAGGGAATAGTGGGTAGACTGCCATATACATTAGATGGTTGTAATGGAAGAGTGGGTAGGCTGCCATATACATTAGATGGTTGTAAGGGAAGAGTGGATAGACTGCCATATACATTAGATGGTTGTAAGGGAAGAGTGGATAGACTGCCATATACATTAGATGGTTGTAAGGGAAGAGTGGGTAGACTGCCATATACATTAGATGGTTGTAAGGAAAGAGTGGATAGACCGCCATATACATTAGATGGTTGTAAGGGAATAGTGGGTAGAGCGTCATATACATTAGATGGTTGTAAGGGAATAGTGGGTAGAGCGTCATATACATTAGATGGTTGTAAGGGAAGAGTGGGTAGACCGCCATATACATTAGATGGCTGTAAGGGAAGAGTGGATAGACCGCCATATACATTATACGGTTGTAAGGGAATAGTGGGTAGACTGCCATATACATTAGATGGTTTTAAGGGAAGAGTGGGTAGATCATCATATACATTAGATGTTTGTAAGGGAATAGTGGGTAGACCACCATATACATTAGCTGGTTGTAAGGGAAGAGTGGGTAGACCGCCATATACATAAGATGGGTGTAAGGGAAGAGTGAATAGGCCGCCATATACATTAGATGGTTGTAAGGGAAGAGTGAATAGACCGCCATATACATTAGATGGCTGTAAGGGAAGAGTGAGTAGACCGTCATATACATTAGATGGCTGTAAGGGAAGAGTGGATAGACCGCTATATACATTAGATGGTTGTAAGGGAAGAGTGGGTAGATCATCATATACATTAGATGGCTGTAAGGGAAGAGTGGGTAGACCACCATATACATTAGGTGGTTGTAAGGGAAGAGTGAATAGACCGCCATATACATTAGATGGTTGTAAGCGAAGAGTGGGTAGACCGCCATATACATTAGATGGTTGTAAGGAAAGAGTGGATAGACTGCTATATACATTAGATGGTTGTAAGGGAAGAGTGGATAGACTGCCATATACATTAGATGGTTGTAAGGGAAGAGTGGATAGACTGCCATATACATTAGATGGTTTTAAGGGAAGAGTGGGTCGATCATCATATACATTAGATGGTTGTAAGGGAAGAGTGGGTAGACCGCCATATACATTAGATGGTTGTAAGGGAAGAGTGGGTAGACCACCATATACATTAGATGGCTGTAAGGGAAGAGTGGGTAGACCGCCATATACATTAGATGGTTGTAAGGGAAGAGTGGGTAGATCGCCATATACTTTAGATGGTTGTAAGGGAAGAGTGGGTAGATCGCCATATACATTAGATGGTTGTAAGGGAAGAGTGGATAGACCGCCATATACATTAGATGGTTGTAAGGGAAGAGTGGGTACACCACCATATACATTAGATGGTTGTAAGGGAAGAGTGGGTAGATCGCCATATACATTAGATGGTTGTAAGGGAAGAGTGGGTAGATCGTCATATACATTAGGTGGTTGGCTGGTCCCGAGATTTAGGAAAACCCCCTACTACAATGGACATGAGATCTCCAATAGTGTCAGTAAGAGCTACAATGCCTTTTAGTATTTTTTATGATTTTTTAAAAGAAAATATATCAACAGGGTTTTTTTTACTAATGAAGTCCAGATAGAAAAACATTTTCCATTTTTCCAATGTTTTCATTTTCTGATTGTATCATTTTTATTCTGTTGTCTGCTCATGGCTGTGGGGGCGGCCATCTTGCGTTAGCTACATTTAACAGCATTTAGAGAGAATCTTTACAGCGGGGTTGTCAACTTCATTTTCACCAAGGGCCAGTGTTAGGTACCTGTATCTCCAGAGGCCCCGCTTTAAGGGAGAGGTACTGTAACGGTTGTGCTGACTGGAATCTGTTGTACTACATAAGTTTCTAGCAGCACAGCTCCACGGGTGTGGAATGATTAAGCTGGCTGGGAGTGGATTTCCCCGGTCTGGGCTCATATATATACCGGGCCTCTACTAGAGGTTGATGGTCATTCTCCTTCTGTGTGAGCAGTTTCTATGTGTGGTGGCTGAAAGAAAGGTTTGTGTCTTAGGGTTTGTTTGGTTATGTCGCTGGACTCCTGTTTAGTGTAGGGACTAGCGATATAGCCAGGAGCTGTGAAGTGGCCCTCTAGCTTCTATGTTTTGATCAAAGTGTCAACTAATACCTGGCATTTATAGCTTTAACATCTGCTACTACTGGTTGTGTGCTTGCTGCTGTAGGGTGTGATTCTGGCTCTGTGTGTCTTCTTACTCTGTCCAGCTCTCCCTGTCAGTGGTGGCATGTGTATGTGTCCTATCCGGGGAGCATGGGTTCCTAGGAGCAGCAAGGTCCCAGATCCAAAGACCGCTGGGCTGCCCTTTATTGGGGTGATGTCCCCGCTCAGGTAGGTCTGTGTCACTTACCCTAATAGAAGTTAGAGACAGATGTTCACCTGCTGTTGCCTAGCATTCTGGGTCACGTTCGTGTGGGCCCGGTTCCCTTTTGTCCATACTAACATAACAGCCACATTAGCATTATGGCTGCCTTCTAAGGGCCGTTTGTCATTGTAAGACTGTATAAATGTAACTACTTGTAAACGTATTGTTAATAGAGATAAGCGAGCACCCTCGGATAGAGCAGTTACTTGAGCGAGCATCTCTCATCTCGAGTAACTGCTTACTGGTCCGAGGAGGCTCAGGGGTGAACGGGGAGCGGTGGGTGTAAGCGGAGGATAGAGAAAGAGAGAGATCTCTCTCACTCTCCTCCCCGCCACCCCCCCGAGCCTGCTCACTCATCTCTAATTGTTAACTACCCTGAGACGCCAGGTGACTCGCCATCCTCATCCATGGATCTTGTGCTGAAAATAACAACAAACACAAAAAGCAAAATCCCAGCGCAACTCTTCATATGTAGCGTTAAAATGGAATTCAACCAGTAATTTAGGACCAGGTTAGATAATGGCCGGCCCTTTACACCTTTCTAGCACTGTGCTTCCTACCTTGGTGGGTGGCTAGGGCGCCCGGTAGGGCTGTCAGAGCTGATCCACCACCTGTGAGCTGCTGCACAGAGCGGTTTGGCGGTGCGCCGGAGCTCAGAATCCAAGATTACTCCCACTCCCTGCGCTGCACCACCTCCTCTGCCAAGTGCTGGCTGCATCCTCCAAGGAAAGTGGAGAGCCGGTCCTTCTGCATCTGGACCTAATGAGCCACATAACATGATGTGGTGGGCCGGATTCAGCCTACGGGCATTGAGTTTGATACATGTGCAATACAGCTGCTTCATGGGCCACTCACACAATGGGCAGGGAGGACCTGTTTGGAGGCTTTTCTAGACATGCTCTGTGGGGTCATTTAGCTGGGAGCTCTAGTAGACAGTCAAAACTGATCACCTATTGTGAAGGGTGGATCCTGTTTTGTCTACATTTAGGTGTTTGAGGGGCTTGGACGCCTTTCTTGAGCGATACAATATAATCACTAATTACTTCAAAAGGGTTGTTGATCCAGGGATTATTCTGATTGCCAGATTGGAGTCATGAAGGAGTTTTTTTTCCTTTTTTCCCTTAAATAGGGGAATATTGGCTTCTAGCTTTTTTTTCTTCTTTTTTTTTCTTCTTCTTCCTCTGGATCAATATTGGGGGTAATAGGCTGAACTGGATGGACAGATGTCTTTTTTTGGCCTTACATACTATATCACCTCTCACTGTCATCCTGCCTAATGAGGTGACTGCTGAAAGGTTTTCTCTATGGATCAGGAAGTGACAGACTAGTATCAGGCTCTGTGGTGTCAGTGTGCAGGGAGGGGGAGGGGGTGAGCTGTGACATCACCTATCATGAATAGTGAAGCCTGTGTTATCTACATACAGGTGTAATGTCTCAGTGTCATCCCGCCTGTGATGTTAATGAGGCGACGCTGCAAGGTTTACTCTATGGATTAGGAAGCGACAGACTAGTATCAGGCTGGGTGGTCTGCGTCAAAAATGCAGAATGTTAGGATAGCTTTACATGCAGGTTGTCACTGTAAATGAAAGAAAAAACACCAGAAATTCTTGAACATATGTTTAACACAAGTGTGATTTAGGTAACAGGCCATTTTCTGATGAAACCTTCCCTATAAATAAAAAAAAAAACTGTAATGATGGATCCAAGTTGACTCGAGGTTTAAAAATGATTTTTTTCTTTTAGTTTCAATTTTGTTGAGATTCTATTTCCAAGTAAATCTAATAACGGTCAATAAGCGTCCGGCTCGTTTGTAGCACTGATCTCCATGGTTGGTGCTCAGCCTTTCCTTAAAAAAAATTGCACCCTGATATTGAGAAAGGCAAATAGACTCAACGGAGCAGGAAAATCTAGAGGATTGTTAAAGTCCCTTGTGGTACTTTTTCTGTCCAAGATGAATGTGTTGGAGAAAGTGGGTGAAGCCCCGCCGGAGTTTACTGCCTGTGGCAGAATCTGGTCCATACTCAGGGCAGATTTATGGTAAATGGGGCCTAGAAAAAAATCTAAGTAGGGCCCCTGCCGCCATTTTCAGACTGTTTTTCCAGATCATTTTAAAAGTTTCATAAAGGATCTCCTAGTCAGTAGGAGTAATACTTCTTTTACGGTGTGCTGGCCGTTTCGGGGAAATGAGACCCAGGTGACACCATGGTCCCAGCCTTGGCCATGTGACTCTTATGTCTGTGTTGGTGGATTGGTCAACTAGGAGGTGTGTGTCCCAGCCAGCCAATCAGAATCGCAGAATGGTAGAGTTGGAAGGGACCTCCAGGGTCATCGGGTCCAACCCCCTTCTCAGTGCAGGATTCACTAAATCATCCCAGACAGATATTTGTCCAGCCTTTGTTTGAACACTTCCATTGAAGGAGAACTCATCACCTCCCGTGGTAACCTGTTCCACATATTGATCACCCTCACCGTCAGAAAGTTTTTAAAAATATCTAATTTGTGTCTCCTCCCTTTCAGCTTCATCCCATTGCTTCTAGTCTTTCCTTGTACAGATGAGAATAGGGCTGACCCCTCTGCACTGTGACAGCCCTTCAGATATTTGTAGACAGCTATTAAGTCTCCTCTCAGCCTTCTCTTCTGCAAGCTAAACATTCCCAGATCCTTTAACCGGTCCTCATAGGACATGATTTGCAGACCGCTCACCATCTTGGTAACTCTTCTCTGAACTTGTTCCAGTTTGTCTGTCTTTTTTTTAAAGTGACGTGGCCAGAACTGGACACGGTATTCCAGATGAGGTCTGACCAAAAAAGAGTAGAGGGGGATAATCAGCACCTTTCTGCACACATCACATTTATTCTGGCTCCTCCTCATAGAGGATGCCAGTTATACTTCTAGTCTCTTGGTGTTTCCGGTCACATCGGCGGCTGTTGTCCTGCTCAGCTGTCAGATAAGTTGGTTCAGTTATCTGTATATTCTGGGGTGTTGTGGCATCTTTATCCTGACTATAGTTGCTATTATACTCCATCTAGTAATTGCATTCTTGTTATACCACATCTTGGGGAATCATTTGCAGCAAACATCATCCCTGTTTTCCAACTAGAGAGTCAGGGTTCTCCCAGGTTCTTGATGTAGGGTCGTCCTGATCAGGTCGAGTTTTCCGCTCTAAGGTAGGGTTTCATCGCATTAGTAGATTTGGGTCAAATGTTCTGTCCCCTCCCATATTTTGGTTTCGTTGTTCATATTTTTGTTCCCTGCATTAATAAATTGTGTGTACACTGTATATCCATCCTCTTAAAGACAACAAATGACGTCCTATCCAGGCGAGGTGTTTTATGTCCAGCTCAGAGATAGCACCTTCTTGGCCATCTACTGGTAATTGAAGAGCCTTTTAATAGACGTGGCTCATGGACATTTTTGTGCAATGACTGCAGAAGGAAGAGCGGTGAAAAATAACGCTGAAAATAATCTTTCTTTGGCCATATCCATCAAAGTTTAAGCAAGGACGTGAGCTTCGCCATGTGTCTCCATAGAGATAAATGATTTCCGCCTGAGATTCCATTTCTCCTTCATTCATCTGTCAAAAACAGAATGGAGGTGACACATAGACTTTACTGCGCTCAATCAAGTATTAAGCGCGGAGGGTGGTATGTCATAAGCATCAACAGGAAAGTCTGCATGTAGAAGAAAGCAGCAAAGACTAATGAAAACCACTGAAAAGAATCTGAAGTTTATAAAAGTTGATCCGGGCTAATAATCCTATAATGAACACCATTGAAACTTCCTAATCTACTGTTTGGGTAAATTGCCATCTTGTTTCATGGCGCAGACCTCTACTAGCTGTCAGTCTATATGCCAGGTGAATGATTGTTGTAATATATCTGTGGATGTAAAAGCCATCGGCAGGACTGTAGTAAGGGCTTATATACTGGAGCAATCTTCCCATCTGTGTGCTGGCTGTGTTGGTAACTGACTCATTATAGTTGATGGGGTCACTCGGATGCGCTTTTTTTCTACACGAAATGATGGTCTGTGTAAGGAAAAAAATTGCAGTGTGTCCTATTGCAGTTCGATTTCTTGGATGACAGTCATTCATGTAAATCAATGGATGAGCAAATTACACCCGTTTGCAGGCTCAGACCGGTGAATTCCCCAGTGGGCTCTGAGCTAGGGTACCCAGTGGGCTCTGAGCTGGGGGGTCCCAGTGGGCTCTGAGCTAGGGTGGTCCCAGTGGGCTCTGAGCTAGAGTGCCCAATGGGCTCTGAGCTAGGGTGAGCTCAACATAAGATCTACACTTATCAGGTGAATGGGAGTCAACCAATTCCCGTCTGTCACATTTTCCATGTACTTCAATGGAAACAGGGCCACGTGCCAATGCAGCCACATCTCTATTGAAGTGTATGGAGAACATAGTGGTCACATAATATTTGCGTGTAGTTGTCCAGAATAAGTCTGTCTTTTTGATGTGTGTGAGAAGCAGAAATCTGCTGACCAAGCTTCCCTATGTGTCATGGGACCGCTGCTATGACTGAAGTAAGGAAACGTTAATTCTGGTAGTACGGCCTATTCTTCAACTTTGCAATTGGGTTTTGCTGTCTATTCCTTACAAGGGCCACAGTACAAAATTGAAATCCATGTTTTGGGGCCCCTAGGGGCCGTGCGCTATACCATTGTGTAGCACATCAATGCTTTCCTATTCAAGTATGCTATTATTATCTCAATATAGGACCCCAGTAGTGAGATATAGTGCTGGATCGGATTTATAGACTACACCCTGCATTAGAAAGTTGAAGAACTTTTCTTAAAAACATGACTAGAACAAAGAGGACAATAATGATCTATTTAGGGCAGAGTCATTTCTATGTCCAGAACTTACAGTAGACTGGAAAGTTTGTGAATTTCTTTATGTTCATCTTGCTCTTCTCATTATGGATTGTCAGGTGGGCTTCGAGTCATTCATATTGGTTGATGATGGGACGACTGCAGTGGTGGAAGGTCTTCGGATAGCCCCCTGGATGAGAGGACGTGGGTTAGCTGGACTGATTCAAAAGTTTTGCTTCAATACTCTACATTCTGATCACCCAGAGGTTAAAAGAGCCCGTCTGACCCGGGCAGAGAATCCACCAGCTGCCATGTTGACGAAATACAAAGTAATCAACTCTAAGGTAGGTTACTCATTAAAGTTACCTGATTACTATTAACCAGAATGACTTGTTCTGTGCGGTCACTGTTTTCTATCATTACAGCTTTTGTCAAATGAAATATATAGAGGCATCTTCCAAATGTTCTTTATGTTCCTTGTTAGGCAGTGATGCCGTTCCTCCTTCCCGATGACCAGTTAGAAGCAGTGCTCAACTTAATGGAGTCTCGAGTGAATGATTTGGACAGATCCAAAAACCTAACTATTCTGGGAGCAGAGGAAATTCTCAGATTCTTTGAGGAGTCTAAGTCAAGAGAAGAGCTCCTTTCTGGTGGATTACTAGTTCAAGGCTGGCTCCCTCTTACCACTCATAAGTCCAACTTAAATCTTCTACTGAGACGACAGATTGTCTGGATTTATTCACATCCTGGGGATTCCAATGACTCGGCATCTTCTTCCAGAGTTACAACCAGCTGTGGTAGCACCCAATCCTATCTACAAGGGTTTCTTAGTCTTGGTACCCCTGCCTATCCAATTCCCTTGGCAGAGGGAGTACACCGTCTAGACATAGATTTGTTCGGAAATGACCCATCTTGTGCAAAGGTCCACATCCTACAGCAGTTGAAGATAGCAGTACAAGCATTGCCTGCAGGGATCGGTATTATCTGTATCCTCTATGCAGATGAGAGTCTTCGGACTGAGCTTGGCCAATTGTGTGAAGGAGTAACTCCATTCCATGTCGTGAAGGAACAGATGATAATGGAAATGGAGATCTAGGGTTGCTTGGGTTCTGCTTTCCTGTCTCAGTAAAGTCTTATTTCAGTATATGTCTACAACAGATGTCAATCTTTTTGTTGTTATGATAATTAAATGCTCTTGTACATTATATGGAAAGCATGGATTCCTATGCATCTGTTTTCTATTCCTTAATTGAAGGTTATGTACACTTTGACCACTAGGTTCTTACAGTTGCAAAGCACGATAAATAAAAAGTGTTATATTTTTGCAAAGAGTCTTGATTAAAAAGGTTTAATTGGGTTAATAGGTGTCCCCTAACCCCCTTCACGCAGTTGGCCATAAGAAATAAAAGAGGATGGAGATGTCCTAAACAGTCTGAAGGGGCTTCATCAAGGAAAATAACATTACCGCAGTCCTGAGCAGTCCAAACCCTGTACAGTATTTTACCTTATGAAGCCCCTTCACACTGTTTGGGACAACAGGAAGAATGACTGTCTAGTGAAGAAGAGGTGAGGGCTACCATGAGTCCTGTGTCATGCCAAAAGCAAAGCAGCCTGAGACCATTCATGTGAGGGGTTGCTTCTCATCCGAGGGAGTGGGTTCACTCACAGCCTAAGACCACCACCATGAAAAAAAAAGGTATCTAAACCTCCTTCAAGAGCAACTTCTCCCAAACATCCAAGAGCAATTTAGTGATGAAGAATTCTTTTCCCACCATGATGGATCTCCACATCACAAGGCAAGAGTGATAACTAAGTGGCTCGGTGAACAAAATATTTACATTTTGTGTCCACGGCCATGAAACTCCCCAGATCTCCATCCCACTGAGAACCTGTGGTCAGTCCTCAAAGTGGGAAGACAAACAAAAACTCAGAAATCGTGATAAACTCCAAGCAACGATTAAGAATAATGGGTTACCATCAGTCAGGATTTGGCCCAGATGTTGATAAACAGCATGTCAGAGCCAATTGTAGAAGACTTGGAAAATAAGGGTTAACACTCTAAGGGCTCTTACCCACTGGCGATAGATTTTCTCGCAATGCGAGAGTGGGTGAAAATGCATGATTTTGAAACCAATGATTTTCAATGGTAAGATGCAGACACCAGGTTTACAAAAATATATATTTTTTTATCTTAACCCAATAAGGACCAAGTGCTTTAAATATACGGCTTCAATCCGGACCGATAGTAAATATACGGCATGGGATTAAAGCTGAATAAGTAAAAAAAAAATACAGAATACAATAGAAGTTTATATGAAAAATAGGAACCGACTCACTGCCAGCAAAGAACATAAACAGCTGCTATGAGCACCTTGTAACCCCGATTATACAAACTACATGATGAACCCTTTCCTGTCATTAATTATAACTAGAGATGAGCGAGCACCAAAATGCTCGGGTGCTCGTTACTCGGGACGAAATTATCGCGATGCTCGAGGGTTCGTTTCGAGTAACGAACCCCATTGAAGTCAATGGGCGACTCGAGCATTTTTGTATATCGCCGATGCTCGCTAAGGTTTTCATTTGTGAAAATCTGGGCAATTCAAGAAAGTGATGGGAACGACACAGCAACGGATAGGGCAGGCGAGGGGCTACATGTTGGGCTGCATCTCAAGTTCACAGGTCTCACTATTAAGCCACAATAGCGGCAAGAGTGCCCCCCCCCTCCCAACAACTTTTACTTCTGAAAAGCCCTCATTAGCATGGCATACCTTAACGAAGCACCACACTACCTCCAACAAAGCACAATCACTGCCTGCATGACACTCCGCTGCCACTTCTCCTGGGTTACATGCTGCCCAACCCCCCCCACGACCCATTGTCCACAGCGCACACCAAACTGTCCCTGCCCAGCCTTCAGCTGCCCTCATGCCACGCCACCCTCATGTCTATTTATAAGTGCGTCTGCCACAGGAAAAGATGGCACACACTGCAGAGGGTTGGCATGGCTTGGCAGCGACCCTCTTTAAAAGGGGCGGGGCGATAGTCCACAATGCTGTACAGAAGCAATGAGACATCCAATCCTGTGCCACCTCCATCTGGAGCTGCACACGTGGGCATAGCAATGGGGAACCTATGTGCCACACACTATTCATTCTGTCAAGGTGTCTGCATGCCCCAGTCAGACCGCGTTTTTTTATAAATAGTCACAGGCAGGTACAACTCCACAATGGGAATTCCGTGTGCACCCACAGCATGGGTGGCTCCCTGGAACCCACCGGCTGTACATAAATGTATCCCATTGCAGTGCCCATCACAGCTGAGGTAACGTCCGATTAAATGCAGGTGGGCTTCGGCCCACACTGCATGCCCCAGTCAGACCGGGGTTCTTTAGAAGTGGATACATGCAGTTACAACTCCCTGTGGACCCACAGCATGGGTGGGTGCCAGGAAGCCACCGGCGGTACATAGAAATATCCCATTGCAGTGTCCAACACAGCTGATGTAACGTCAGCTGTAATGCAGGTGGGCTAAAAATTCATTTGATTACACTGTAGGCGAGGGCCCCAAAAATTGGTGTACCAACAGTACTAATGTACCTGAGAAAAATTACCCATGCCCAACCAAGAGGGCAGGTGAAACCCATTAATCGCTTTGGTTAATGTGGCTTAATTGGAACTAGGCCTGGAGGCAGCCCAGTTAAAGTAAAAATTGGTTGAGGTGAAAGCTTCAACGCTTTAATGAGCATTGAAACGTATAAAAATTGTTTTGAAAAATTATATGACTGAGCCTTGTGGGCCTAAGAAAAATTGCCCGTTCGGCGTGATTATGTGAGGTTTCAGCAGGAGGAGGAGGATGAATATTATACACAGATTGATGAAGCAAAAAGGTCCCCATTTTTGATGGTGATAGAGAACGATGCTTCCATCCGCGGGTGCAGCCTACGTATTGCTTAGGTATCGCTGCTGTCCGCTGGTGAAGAAGAGAAGTCTGGGGAAATCCAGGCTTTGTTCATCTTGATGAGTGTAAGCCTGTCGGCACTGTCGGTTGACGGGTGGGTACGCTTATCCGTGATGATTCCCCCAGCCACACTAAACACCCTCTCTGACAAGACGCTAGCCGCAGGACAAGCAAGCACCTCCAGGGCATACAGCGCGAGTTCAGGCCACGTGTCCAGCTTCGACACCCAGTAGTTGTAGGGGGCAGAGGCGTCACCGAGGACGGTTGTGCGATCGGCTACGTACTCCCTCACCATCCTTTTACAGTGCTCCCGCCAACTCAGCCTTGACTGGGGACCGGTGACACAGTCTTGCTGGGGAGACAGAAAGCTGGCAAAGGCCTTGGAGAATGTTCCCCTGCCTGCGCTGTACATGCTGCCTGATCTCTGCGCCTCCCCTGCTACCTGGCCCTCAGAAATGCACCTTCGGCCACTAGCGCTGTCGGATGGGAAGTTTACCATCAGTTTGTCCACCAGCGCCCTGTGGTATAGCATCATTCTCGAACCCCTTTCCTCTTCGGGAATGAGAGTGGAAAGGTTCTCCTTATACCGTGGGTCGAGCAGTGTGTACACCCAGTAATCCGTAGTGGCCAGAATGCGTGTAACGCGAGGGTCACGAGAAAGGCATCCTAACATGAAGTCAGCCATGTGTGCCACGGTACCTGTACACAACACATGGCTGTCCTCACTAGGAAGATCACTTTCAGGATCCTCCTCCTCCTCCTCCTCCTCTGGCCATACACGCTGAAAGGATGACAGGCAAGCAGCATCTGTACCCTCAGCAGTGGGCCAAGCTGTCTCTTCCCCCTCCTCCTCATGCTCCTCCCCCTCCTCCTCCTCCTCCTCCTCCTCCTCCTCTGGCCATACACGCTGAAAGGATGACAGGCAAGCAGCATGTGTACCCTCAGCAGTGGGCCAAGCTGTCTCTTCCCCCTCCTCCTCTTGCTCCTCCTCCTCCTCCTCCTCAACGCGCTGAGATATAGACATGAGGGTGCTCTGACTATCCAGCGACATACTGTCTTCCTCCGCCTCCGTTTCCGAGTGCAAAGCGTCTGCCTTTATGCTTTGCAGGGAACTTCTCAAGAGGCATAGCAGAGGAATGGTGACGCTAATGATTGCAACATCCCCGCTCAGCATCTGGGTAGACTCCTCAAAGTTTCCAAGGACCTGGCAGATGGCTGCCAACCAGGCCCACTCTTCTGTAAATAATTGAGGAGGCTGACTCCCACTACGCCGCCCATGTTGGAGTTGGCATTCCACTATAGCTCTACGCTGCTCATAGAGCCTGGCCAACATGTGGAGCGTAGAGTTCCACTGTGTGGGCACGTCGCACAGCAATCGGTGCACTGGCAGATGAAACCGATGTTGCAGGGTCCGCAGGGTGGCAGCGTCGGTCTTGGAGTTGCGGAAATGTGCGCTGACCCGGCGCACCTTTCCTAGCAGGTATGACAAGTGTGGGTAGCTTTTCAGAAAGCGCTGAACCACCAAGTTAAAGACATGGGCCAGGCATGGCACGTGCGTGAGGCTGCCGAGCTGCAGAGCCGCCACCAGGTTACGGCCGTTGTCACACACGACCATGCCCGGTTGGAGGCTCAGCGGCGCAAGCCAGCGGTCGGTCTGCTCTGTCAGACCCTGCAGCAGTTCGTGGGCCGTCTGCCTCTTCTCTCCTAAGCTGAGTAGTTTCAGCACGGCCTGCTGACGCTTGCCCACCGCTGTGCTGCCATGCCGCGTGACACCGACTGCTGGCGACGTGCTGCTACTGCTGACACATCTTGATTGCGAGACAGAGGTTGCGTACGAGGAGGAGGAGGGTGGTTTAGTGGAGGAAGCATACACCGCCGAGCTGCAGAGCCGCCACCAGGTTACGGCCGTTGTCACACACGACCATGCCCGGTTGGAGGCTCAGCGGCGCAAGCCAGCGGTCGGTCTGCTCTGTCAGACCCTGCAGCAGTTCGTGGGCCGTCTGCCTCTTCTCTCCTAAGCTGAGTAGTTTCAGCACGGCCTGCTGACGCTTGCCCACCGCTGTGCTGCCATGCCGCGTGACACCGACTGCTGGCGACGTGCTGCTACTGCTGACACATCTTGATTGCGAGACAGAGGTTGCGTACGAGGAGGAGGAGGGTGGTTTAGTGGAGGAAGCATACACCGCCGCAGATACCACCACCGAGCTGGGGCACGCAATTCGGGGGGTGGGTAGGACGTGAGCGGTCCCAGGTTCTGACTCTGTCCCAGCCTCCACTAAATTCACCCAATGTGCCGTCAGGGAGATATAGTGGCCCTGCCCGCCTGTGCTTGTCCACGTGTCTGTTGTTAAGTGGACCTTGGCAGTAACCGCATTGGTGAGGGCGCGTACAATGTTGCGGGAGACGTGGTCGTGCAGGGCTGGGACGGCACATCGGGAAAAGTAGTGGCGACTGGGAACCGAGTAGCGCGGGGCCGCCGCCGCCATCATGCTTTTGAAAGCCTCCGTTTCCACAAGCCTGTACGGCAGCATCTCCAGGCTGATCAATTTGGCAATGTGCACGTTTAACGCTTGAGCGTGCGGGTGCGTGGTGGCGTACTTGCGCTCGCGCTCAAACAGTGGCGCTAGCGACGTCTGGACGCTGCGCTGAGAGACATTGCTGGATGGGGCCGAGGACAGCGGAGGTGAGGGTGTGGGTGCAGGCCAGGAGACGGTAGTGCCTGTGTCCTCAGAGGGGGGTTGGATCTCAGTGGCAGGTTGGGGCACAGGGGGAGAGGCAGTGGTGCAAACCGGAGGCGGTGAACGGCCTTCGTCCCACCTTGTGGGGTGGTTGGCCATCATATGCCTGCGCATGCTGGTGGTGGTGCCTCCCCAGCTGATCTTGGCGCGACAAAGGTTGCACACCACTGTTCGTCGGTCGTCAGGCGTCTCTGTGAAAAACTGCCACACCGTAGAGCACCTTGACCTCTGCAGGGTGGCATGGCGCGAGGGGGCGCTTTGGGAAACAGTTGGTGCATTATTCGGTCTGACCCTGCCTCTACCCCTGGCCACCGCACTGGCTCGGCCTGTGCCCACACCCTGACTTGGGCCTCCGCGTCCTCGGCCGCGTCCACGTCCTCTAGGCCTACCCCTACCCCTCAGCATGCTGCATTACCAGTAGTGCAGAAACAGAACGCTGTAATTAAATGTGCCGCTTATTGGCTGTGGTTGGAGGCTGACTTCGCTTACGGAATGCCAGGAAATAATTTTGCGCAAGCCTGCTGTAACACTTAGCTGGCTGCGTATGACTTTGGAGAACTACTACACTCAGCAGAGACCCAGTACACTGAGGACAGTCACAGGCAGCCCAAATTGATTTTTTTCCCCAAATGTTTTTGCAAAGGCCCACTGCCTATATTCAATCAATATGTCTTCTGTCCCTTCGTCACCACTACTGGCCCTGGAGTATTACTGCAGGGCGCAATGCTCTGCACGGCCGATATACCAAAAAAAAAAAAGTGCAACACTGCAAAAAGCAGCCTCCACAGTACTGCACACGGTTAGATGTGGCCCTAAGAAGGACCGTTGGGGTTCTTGAAGCCTACAATAACTCCTAACACTCTCCCTATAGCAGCTCCAACACGATACCACTGTCCCTCAGCTATGTCAGAACGCATCTGTGGCGAGCCGCGGGAGGGGCCAATGTTTATACTTGGGTGACACGTGATCTCGCCAGCCACTCACTGCAGGGGGGTGGTATAGGGCTTGAACGTCGCAGGGGGAAGTTGTAATGCCTTCCCTGTCTTTCTATTGGCCAGAAAAGCGCGCTAACGTCTCAGAGATGAAAGTGAAAGTAACCCGAACATCGCGTGGTGCTCGTCACGAGTAACGAGCATCTCGAACACGCTAATACTCGAACGAGCATCAAGCTCGGACGAGTACGTTCGCTCATCTCTAATAATAACGCAAATATCATTTTAAAAATAAAGGACTAAAAATTTAAAATCTTTTTTTTTTTTTGCTTTTCGTACAAATTACCCCAAATTAAATTACAAAAATGGAAAAAATTTCAGTTGAAAAAAAGAAGGTATTAAAATATAGTCCAGTGTGTGACAAAAAAAACCACAGCAAAAATAATTTTTGCAGGCCAGGAAAAAGAAATAGGGCCATAAAACCACCCCAGGGGTGGTCAGGGGCGTAACTATAGGGGATGCAGAGGATGCAGTTGCACCCGGGCACAGAAGCCTTAGGAGGCCCATGAGTCCTCTCTTCTTCAGATAGGTCACCCAGTACTAGGAATAAAGCCTTAATTGGGGGACCTGTTACAGATTTTTCTTTGGGGCCCAGAAGCTTCAAGTTAGGTAGAATCACTAAAAAAGTATCTTGTCCTTCAAGACCAAAACACCTTGGTTTTAAGGGGTTAATAAATAACCTTGCTGGTGAAGTTGCCGTAGAAGCTTCTGTTAATAGATGGGTAATATGCGGTTATCAGAAACGTTAGATCTATATGGTCCAGCGCCCCATAAACCCTCAAAAGACAAATCCTCTATGACTATTACAGAGCGGCGCACATATCTACCAATGTTCATAAATTACTATTTCACATAAATAAGACCACATCCCGGTCTGAAGAACCTCGTCCCAGAAATGTCTACTTACATCTTACCCATGAGGCAACTGCAAAACCCAAGGAGCAGATGAGGGAAGCAGCGGCCTTGAAGTTATCTGTGCTGCTCTCCCCATCTCCGCCTTATCTTCTTTCTTTTATCTGAAGCTCTTGCTAATGCCAGTATACACTTATTAAGAAAATGCAGTAAGAAGTGCAGCATCCGAGGAGCAGGCCCTAGCCTAGGAGACAGCGGGGATGAGTTGTAGGCTTTGTCACGGTGGCACTACTGTCTCCCACCCGGAGGGTATCCAGGGACACGTCCAACAGGGCTGCGGGCAGGCTATTAAAGTAGTGGGTAACCGGGAACTAAGTTACCTAGGTCCTTCCTTTGGGTTGTCACGGGTGACGCCACCGTTCTTTCCTCTGCAGTGAGGCTGGATGATGAAATGATAGTCCACACACACAGACTAAAGTTGAAAACAAGGCCAGGAACGGTCGTCAATGTTGTTTTACTTGGAAATCTAACACTGAGCAGTTCAACAGCACATATACCAAAGCACAGCACAGGTTTAGGCAGAATTGGTGGTGAGACAGGATGAATATTGGGCCCACAGTCCTAGTTATCTGTGCAGCTCCGCTCCTGGAAAATAACACACTCCTTTTATGTCCGGACTCTCAACCTGTCAACATTCACTCATTCAGACGCCTCTAAGTGCTGCATGGCGATCTCCTCTTTCTCACAGGGGCTTGCAGTAATCCCCAGGTCTCCTGAGATCAGAGATGTCCAAGGGAGACAGGTGATACCTTTCGGCTTCTTCCATTCTCACTTCCACAGCGCTTTAAAGACACATCAACAGATATTCTTGTGTCTTGGCTCTCTGCAAACTGACTAGACTAGACTCCACTACACACACTTTAGACTAAGGCCGCCTATCCATGGGCGTAGCGTTTTCCCACAGCGGATTTCAAGAGCTACATCACAGTGAGAGTGTGGCACGGTCCAGAAGAGAGAGTAGCGACAGCATGTGCTGCTGGTCCCGTAGTACTTATGCAGCATCCGAGGAGCGGACCCTCAGCCAGGGAGACAAACTTGAGCAACTTGAAAACAGTCCAAAACAATCTACATCCACCGTCAGGACACAGGTGAAGGTGGACTCATGGTGTGATGAATCAGCAGGCCAAGTTATCTGTAGGTTTCTGTTCCCGGCCACTCTTTTTCTCACTCTCTCAAACCCTCTACCGGTGCACACTTACTTTCTAGGATAGGCACTCAGCGCTGCACGGTGGGCTCTCACGGACTTGTGGTTTCTCCTGGTCCTTAGCATAGAGGCCTGGGTAGATGGGGGCGCGCTGTTGTGGGCGTCAACAAGCCCTCCTCTACAACTCAAGAAGGCCAACCCATGTCTCCACCCATTCTATCGGCGGAGACAAGTTACACCAGTACCAATGGGGCCCAGGACACAAACATGCCATTCTCTCTGCCTCTTCCATCTTCCCTACACACAGACTGAAAGTTTCCGTGTGCAGACAGGCTCCTCTCTGGATCATTCCAAGCAGATGACTGATAAAAAGACCTCAGTCATGCACTTTGCAAACATATATATAAAACAAGGTCACATGACATACAAAAAGATATATTTCCAGACATAACCCAGACAGTAACCCTTCCAGTGCAGCAGCTAAGCAATACACATCAAATTCGCTCACATAGAAGACACTGACAATACATAAGCACAAAACATACATAGATAATTCAGAAACGTCTAGAAAATTCCGTACATTAACTTCTGTACACTACACTTATAGAGGGCAGAACCTGACAGCACTGTGACAAAGGGTTAATATTCCTTATCCTCTTAAAGCCCCCTATACATATTAGTGTTTTGACATCTGGACCTGCAAAAAACAGCAGCAGGATGACTCTTTAATGTGTATGGGGGCGGCTCAACCCTCCCATGACAGATAGTGATAGATGGAGTCGGGAGAAAGGAGGATCCAAGATGTTCAATTTGCATCGCTGGATCATTTTGTGCCCTGAGAGATAAGCTGGCGGCAGAGGTGTCCGGCTGCCGATTACTGGTCCTTGCACACAAGCGCTTGGCCAAGATGAACGTTCATCTGCATGTGGACACCACATGGGCAGCTCTGAGGATCGGACTATTTCAGGCCTTCAGGGCACTTTTTTTCATGCCGTAACACTTATATTTGTCCACTGTACTCGTATGTGGAACGAATTGTAGTTTTAATGCCCCAGGTATGGCGTACACATAGTCTTTTGACTCACTCTTGTTAATTTTTTTGGCCAGGTAGCAAAGAAAAAATAGCAAATCTGCCATAATTTAAGACCTTTTTTTATTTTACCCCAAACGCCAAACGTTTATAAACAATACAATCATCATTAACAAAATATTTTTACCTAAGAGCGAGATATTTTATTTTGAGGAAGAATGTTTTTTAAATGAAGCTTCTTGTGTTTTCTTTTGTAATCCAACCAAGGGATTTATATCATTAGATTGCATACGGTACATAATGTTTTGGAACACTTATATCAGTTTATACCTTTGGGAGATCTGGAGGGACTATCTTAGGTTTTGCACTGCTATGATGGACTAGCCGGGGAGCCCCCTCCATCTGTCAAGCTCCATAAAAGCCAAAGTTACAATTGGCTGCAGCATCTAGAGGGTTAAATGCCTGGAATCTGGGTGATCACATGGTCACAGCTTGTGTTCTCACAAGATCAGCAGACCATTCTATTGTAGTTATGTCCAGGAAGGAATAACAGTAGAGCATAAGAGATCATAGAGGGTGCAAGAGATTGAAAAGACCTCATAAAAGCTCTTCTAAGACGGTAAGTCCCTCATATCAAACATGTTGTTTACTTTGCATTCTTGAGTCTGACTGAACTAGAGTTTTGCACTTTTGGACTCTCTTAGTAAATGATCAGCAAGTCTAGCTAAGAGTATACTGTTGATATTTAGAGCCTTTCAGATGTCCCAAATCGATAAAAAGCAGAAAGACAAATCAAAGCAATAAACCTCATTTTTAATCCTTAACCCCCCCCCCCCCCAGTCTATCTAAGATTGACAGGTCCTCACCTTTTCCGGATCTGTTCCAGCACGGGGTGTGTCGTACTTGGTGAACTTTATCGCATTATGTAACCTCCTCTTCTTGTTTTTTCTGCTGGAGTGCCCAACCCGATCGCGCAGTGACACCATGGCAGAGGAGACTTCCTTTCCAAAAGTTGATTTTGTACCTGCCACAGCTGAAGACTATGAAGAAGTGATGTCCATCTCTGGTGGGATATACAATGGAGTAGACTATCTGCCTTTCAGGTACCATGCGTGGCTGAAGGATCCACAGAGGAGAATGTTTTTAGCCAAATGTGAAGGGAAAGTGGTGAGTAGAAGGGAGGAGATTCTTGGTGACTCAAGATAACTCCTTCATAAAAAGCATCAATGGTGATAGGCGAAAACGACATCATCACACCCCTCTGGTAGCTGCTTATCTCCTTCAGGAAATCTGAGATTCAACATGCCTAATCTTTCTGCCCCCAAACATGTTCAGTAAGGGTAGAGTCGGTAGACCACCATATTCATTGGATGTTTGTAAAGGTAGAGTGGGTAGACTGCCATATAAATTAGATGGCTGTAAGGGAAGAGTGGGTAGATCGTCTTATACATTGGATGGTTGTAAGGGAATAGTGGGTAGACCGCCATATACATTAGATGGTTGTAATGGAAGAGTGAATAGACCGCCATATACATTAGATGGTTGTAATGGAAGAGTGAATAGACCGCCATATACATTAGATGGTTGTAAGGGAAGAGTGAATAGACCGCCATATACATTAGATGGTTGTAAGGGAAGAGTGGGTAGATCGTCATACACATTATATTGTTGTAAGGAAAGAGTGGGTAAACCGCCATATACATTAGATGGTTGTAAGGGAAGAGTGGGTAGATCGCCATATACATTAGATGGTTGTAAGGGAAGAGTGGATAGACCGCCATATATGTTAGACAGTTGTAAGGGAAGAGTGGGTAGACCGTCATATACATTAGATGGTTGTAAGGGAAGAGTGGGTAGAGTGTCATATACATTAGATGGTTGTAAGGGAAGAGTGGGTAGACCGCCATATACATTAGATGGTTGTAAGGGAAGAGTGGGTAGAGTGTCATATACATTAGATGGTTGTAAGGGAAGAGTGGATAGACCGCCATATACATTAGATGGTTGTAAGGGAAGAGTGGGTAGACCGCCATATACATTAGATGGTTGTAAGGGAAGAGTGGGTAGACCGCCATATACATTAGATGGTTGTAAGGGAAGAGTGGGTAGACCGCCATATACATTAGATGGTTGTAAGGGAAGAGTGGGTAGAGTGTCATATACATTAGATGGTTGTAAGGGAAGAGTGGATAGACCGCCATATACATTAGATGGTTGTAAGGGAAGAGTGGGTAGACCGCCATATACATTAGATGGTTGTAAGGGAAGAGTGGGTAGACTGCCATCGGCAGGACTGGAGTAAGGGCTTATATACTAGGGCAATCTTCCCATCTGTGTGCTGGCTGTGTTGGTAACTGACTCATTATAGTTGATGGGGTCACTCGGATGCGCTTTTTTTCTACACAAAATGATGGTCTGTGTAAGGAAAAAAATTGCAGTGTGTCCTATTGCAGTCCGATTTCTTGGATGACAGTCATTCATGTAAATCAATGGATGAGCAAAGTACATCCATTTGCAGGCTCAGACTGATGAATCCCCCAGTGGGCTCTGAGCTAGGGTGAGCTCAACATAAGATCTACACTTTTTGGGTGAATGGGAGTCAACCAATTCCCGTCTGTCACATTTTCCATGTACTTCAGTGGAAACAGGGCCACGTGCCAATGCAGCCACATCTCTATTGAAGTGTATGGAGAACATAGTGGTCATGTAATATTTGCGTGTAGTTGTACAGAATAAGTCTTACTGGTGGGCCCTGGGCATCCCAGTCCGGCACTGACCGTTTGTACTCTGTTTTTCAAAGATCATTGCTAAAAAAATGCTAGAAAAAATTGGGCCTCCATCTGTCTTTTTGATGTGTGCAGGAAAAAAAAGTTGACACACAGAAGTAAAAAAAAAACGTTACACATATGCATGTAACACACAAATTAAGGCCTCATGTCTACGTAGTGGAATCCGACCCTACCCGGAGCCAGCGACCGCACGTACCTGTCTTCATTCTTCTGTACTGCGGATGTGCGGAAGTGCCAGCCGTTGCGCCAGCTCACATGGGCAGTACCTTTTTTTTTCGTTTTTTTTAAACTGCTTTCCCGCGGTCCATCTGCAATTGAATTGCATTAGGGCCAAGAATCAGATGGCTTCCATTGACTTCAATGGAAGCCGTCCGTGTGGGAACCGCACTGAAATGGAGCATGCTGCGATTTATTTTCTGCACTCAAAGGTCCGTAAAACAAATCCACATTCTTTAATTCAGTTGTGGACATCCATGATTCCCTATGAGTGTATTGAATTGCGGATCTTCCACGCAGGGCCACCGCGCAGATTCCGCAAATCAAATCCGCCTGTGGACATTGGGCCTAAAACGGTTTTGTTTGCCCAGGCTAAAAAAGGTTTTTTGTGCCATTTTTTAACAGCAGTGCGAACTGTAATTCCTCGCCATTGTCGAACCCCCCGCGTACCTTCCGTAGTAGAGTTTATTCAAGAGCTGAATAATTAAATAATGCACATGGAAGAATTGGTGGCAGGAGATGCCCTTGGCTCCAGAGGAGGTGTAGGCCATGGGGGCCATGGATCTCCTTCCAGCATAGGCCAGAGTTCATGAACCTATTAGGGTAATTAGATGAGGCCAACATATCCCCCCTCCTCATTCTGGTCCCATATCCCATTTTTCGGTTTCTTCTCCCACCATACTTATAGCACTGTTTCTTCCCATCCCCCACCTTCCTCTCTTCTTCTCAGTTCTTTCTCTTTTTTTCGATCCCCTACTCCGTTCCTCTTTGTCTCCCCCCCTTGGTTTTTATTTCTCTTTATTTACTCTACCTTTCCCTTCAATGTTGATTTAACAACCCCTTAAGTTAATATTAAGCAGTGTTCTGGTATTTGCAGCCATTCTCTGAAAAACCCACTTAACACAGGGTCAGTCTGAGCTAAAAAGTAAAGTAAACCCTCCAGAAGGGATCTCAACTCAGACTTGGAATTTCTATACAAGCTGAGAGCCTCTTAGACTATATGGACTTTCATCCCGGGCTCTCAGTCCTACCCTAAGTATAAACTGGCGACACTGCTGCAGTTCATTGTAATTATTACTTTTGAACTCTGTTTTTGCCATTTATAATTTTAAAATTAATCAAAGGATTAAACATAAAAGTGCTTTGTTCTTCAACTACCAAAATTAGTCCCGCTCATCTGAATAAGCCCTAAGGTTGGACAAGACCCCGAGCTAAAACTTTGGTGGGGGTCTCTATTTCTTGTCTTATATCTGGCAGACAACTGGTTCTTCCAATCATCAGAAGTTTTAATTGGCTTGGTTAAAGTTGGTGATTCTAAGTTCTCGCAGGTCTCCAAGGTGGTAAACCCCCCAGAAACAGGTCCTGTGTTCCCTCTCTATTACCCGCCCCTGGCAATTAGCTTTGATTTTGGAACTTGAGAAAGCTTTATGTTGTGTTCGAAGGATGTCTAGACTGATACATTGTAGCAATCTTATCTGTTGTGTGGAAAGGCCACAAGTGGAGATCTTGAAAAAGTTGAGGAATTAAGACACAAAGTGTACAGGATGTAGTCAAAAAGCCGTATCCAGCGCTATATCTCAGTACTGGTGTCCTATAGTGAGAAAACTATAGTGTACTTGAATAGGAAGACATTGATGTGCTACATAATGGTACGACGCACTAACCCAGTGGGCCTCAGAACATTAATTTTAATTTTTTGTTGTGGCCTCTTTAAGATATAGAGAGTAAAACCCAATTGCAAAGTTGAAGAGTAGTGTATGAGAAGCAGAAATCTGCTGACCAAGCTTCCCTAGGTGTCCTGGGACCGCTGCTATGACTGAAGTAAGGAAACGTTAATTCTGGTAGTATGGCCTATTCTTTAACTTTGCAATTGGGTTTTGCTGTCTATTCCTTACAAGGGCCACAGTACAAAATTAAAAAACAAGTTTTGGGGCCCCTAGGGACCCGTGCGCTATACCATTGTGTAGCACATCAATGCTTTCCTATTCAAGTATGCTATTATTATCTCAATATAGGACCCCAGTAATGAGATATAGTGCTGGATCGGATTTATAGACTACACCCTGCATTAGAAACTTGAAGAACTTTTCATAAAAACATGACTAGAACAAAGAGGACAATAATAATCTATTTAGGGCAGAGTCATTTCTATGTCCAGAACTTACAGTAGACTGGACAGTTTGTGAATTTCTTTATGTTCATCTTGCTCTTCTCATTATGGATTGTCAGGTGGGCTTCGAGTCATTCATATTGGTTGATGATGGAACGACTGCAGTGATGCAAGGTCTTCGGATAGCCCCCTGGATGAGAGGGCGTGGGTTAGCTGGACTGATTCAAAAGTTTTGCTTCAATACTCTACATTCTGATCACCCAGAGGTTAAAAGAGCCCGTCTGACCCGGGCAGAGAATCCACCAGCTGCCATGTTGACGAAATACAAAGTAATCAACTCTAAGGTGGGTTACTCATTAAAGTTACCTGATTACTATTAACCAGAATGACTTGTTCTGTGCGGTCACTGTTTTGTATAATTACAGCATTTGTCACATGAAATATATAGAGACATCTTCCAAATTTGAACCACTGTCTCCTGTCCTTTATGTTCCTTGTTAGGCAGTGATGCCATTACACCTTCCCGCTGACCAGTTAGAAGCAGTGCTCAACTTAATGGAGTCTCGAGTGAATGATTTGGACAGATCCAAAAACCTAACTATTCTGGGAGCAGAGGAAATTCTCAGATTCTTTGAGGAGTCTAAGTCAAGAGAAGAGCTCCTTTCTGGTGGATTACTAGTTCAAGGCTGGCTCCCTCTTACCACTCATAAGTCCAATTTAAATCTTCTACTGAGACGACAGATTGTCTGGATTTATTCACATCCTGGGGATTCCAATGACTCGGCATCTTCTTCCAGAGTTACAACAAGCTGTGGTGGCACCCAAGCCTATCTACAAGGGTTTCTTAGTCTTGGTACCCCTGCCTATCCAATTCCCTTGGCAGAGGGAGTACACCGTCTAGACATAGATTTGTTCGGAAATGACCCATCTTGTGCTAAGGTCCACATCCTACAGCAGTTGAAGATAGCAGTACAAGCATTGCCTGCAGGGATCGGTATTATCTGTATCCTCCATGCAGATGAGAGTCTTCGGACTGAGCTTGGCCAATTGTGTGAAGGAGTAACTCCATTCCATGTCATGAAGGAACAGATGATAATGGAAATGGAGATCTAGGGTTGCTTGTGTTCTGCTTTCCTGTCTTAGTAAGGTCTTATTTTAGTATATGTCTACAACAGATGTCATTCTTTTTGTTGTTATGATAATTAAACGCTCTTGTACATTATATGGAAAGCATGGATTCCTATGCATCCGTTTTCTATTCCTTAATGGAAGGTTAAGTACACTTTTACCACTAGTTTCTTAAACTTAAAATGTCCAGCCTTTTAGTTCATAAAGCCCGGTGTTAGTCGTTCAGTTGCTGACGCCATTTACACTGAACATTCATCGTTCTGATTCCCGCGATCTAGCAAGGATCTATAGGATGATCAGCCCATGAATAAAGTGCCTTTACTCTATGTCATGGAATATAAAGTGTTAAGTTTCAGAATGCAATAAGTGATGTTTCTTACCTTGTATTGGACTATTGATCCTTAAATAGAAGACTAAAACCTATGCTTTGTAGTGTCAGTAACTAGGATTTTAAGATAAAAAGTCAACAGACAAATTAAATAAGGCTAAGCTATGTTAACAGAGAAGACACACAGCTATAGCAGAACTATTGTCTAATGCAACAGCAATATCCTGACTTAGGTAATTTCTATGTCTGAGACGAGCCTTAAGAGCTTTGAGACTATTTGGTAGATGTCAATAAGCCTTATGATAAGCTTTGTCACCTATGTAACACTAATCTTTGTACCAAGTAACTCTTGAATACACCTTCTTCTTTCTGTATAAGAGTTGGTAATGTTGATAATAAAGTAGAATTCATTGAGATTCTCACTGGAGAAGTGTCTTGACATAACATGGAGTGATCTCATGCTATTGATAGATAATTGCTAGCAATTCTTCTCATTAGGGGCTTCCACATCTACCAATTTGGCACCTGGCAACGAGGTCATCAGATCTGCCCCCTGTAGAAGTTACATAACATGACACAATGTGGCTGATTGGGTGAATAGGTGTCCCGTAACCCCCTTTACGCAGTTGGCCATAAGAAATAAAACAGGATGGAGATGTCCTAAACAGTCTGAAGGGGCTTCATCAAGGAAAATAACTTTACCGCAGTCCTGAGCAGTCCAATCCCTGTACAGTATTTTACCTGATGAAGCCCCTTCAGACTGTTTGGGACAACAGGAAGAATGACTGTCAGGTGAAGAAGAGACGAGCGCTACCATGACCCCTGTATCATGACAAAAGTAAAGCAGCCTGAGACCATTCATGTGAGTGGTTGCTTCTCATCCGAGGGAGGGGGCTCACTCACAGCCTAAGACCACCGCCAAGAAAAAAAGGTATCTAAACGTCCTCCAAGAGCAACTTCTCCCAAACATCCCAGAGCAATGTAGTGATGCACAATGCTTTTCCCACCATAATGGAGCTCCACATCACAAGACAAGAGTGATAACTAAGTGGCTTGGTGAACAAAATATTTACATTTTGTGTCCATGGCTATGAAACTCCCCAGATCTCCATCCCACTGAGAACCTATGGTCAGTCCTCAAAAAGTGGGAGGACAAACAAAAACTCAGAAATCGTGTTAAACTCCAAGCAACGATTAATAATAATGGGTTACCATCAGTCAGGATTTGGCCCAGATGTTGATAAACAGCATGTCAGAGCGAATTGTAGAAGACTTGGAAAATAAGGGTTAACACTCTAAGGGCTCTTACCCACTGGCGATAAATTTTCTTGCGATGCGAGAGTGGGTGAAAACGCAGGATTTTGAAACCAATGATTTTCAATGATAAAATGCAGACACCAGGCTTACAAAAATATATATTTTTTATTTTAACCCATTAAGGACCAAGTGATTTATAAATACGGCTTCAATCCCGACCGATAGTAAATATACGGCATGGGATTAAAGCTGAATAAGTTTAAAAAAATTACAGAATACAATAGAAGTTTATATGAAAAATAGAAACCGACCCACTGCCAGCGAGAACATAAACAGCTGCCATGAGCACCTTGTAACCCCGATTATACAAACTACATGATGAACCCATTCCTGTCATTTATTGTAACGCAAATATCATTTAAAAAATAAAGGACTATAAATTTAAAATCTTTTTTTTTTTTTGCTTTTCGTACAAATTACCCCAAATAAAATAAGAAAAATGGAAAAGAAATTCAGTCGAAAAAAAGAAGGTATTAAAATATAGTCCAGTATGAGACAAAAAATAATTTTTGCAGGCCCGGAAAAACTAATAGGGCCATAAAACCACCCCAGGGGTGGTCAGGGGCATAACTATAGGGGATGCAGAGGATGCAGTTGCACCCGAGCACAGAAGCCTTAGAAGGCCCGTAAGTCCTCTCTTCTTCAGATAGGTCACCCAGTAGTATGAATAAAGCCTTAGTTGGGGGACCTGTTACAGATTTTGCATTGGGGCCCAGAAGCTTCAAGTTAGGTAGAATCACTAAAAATGCATCTTGTCCTTTAAGACAAAAAAACACTGATTTTTACGGGGTTAATAGATAACCTCGGAGGTGAAGTTGCCGTAGAAGCTTCTGTTAATAGATGGGTAATATGCGGTTATTCAGAAACGTTAGATCTATATGGTCCAGCGCCCCATAAACCCTCAAAAGACAAATCCTCTATGACTATTACAGAGCGGCGCACATATCTACCAATGTTCATAAATTACTATTTCACATAAATAAGACCACATCCCGGTCTGAAGAACCTCGTCCCAGAAATGTCTACTTACATCTTACACATGAGGCAACTGCAAAACCCAAGGAGCAGATGAGGGAAGCAGCAGTCCTGAAGTTATCTGTGCTGCTCTCCCCATCTCCGCCTTATCTTCTTTCTCGTATCCGAGGCTCTTGCTAATGCCAGTATACACTTATTGACAAAAAAAATGCAGCAAGAAGAGCAGCATCCGAGGAGCAGGCCCTAGCCTAGGAGACAGCAGGGATGAGTTGTAGGCCTTGTCACGGTGGCACTACTCTCTCCCACCTGGAGGGTAGCCAGGGACACGTCCAACAGGGCTGCGGGCAGGCTATTGGAGTAGTGGGTAACCGGAAACTAAGTTACCTTGGTCCTTCCTTTGAGTTGTCACGGGTGACACCAGCGTTCCTTTCTCTGCGGTGAAGCTGGATGATGAAATGATAGTCCAAACACACAGAATAAAGTTGAAAACAAGGCCAGGAAGGGTCGTCAATGTTGTTTTACTTGGAAATCTAACACTGAACAGTTTAACAGCACATAAGCCAAAGCACAGCACAGGTTTAGTCAGAATTGGCGGTGAGACAGGATGAATATCGGGCCCACAGTCCTAGTTATCTGTACAGCTCTGCTCCTGGAAAATAACACACTCCTTTCATGTCCGGACTCTAAACCTGTCAACATTCACTCATTTAGACGCCTCTAAGTGCTGCATGGCGATCTCCTCTTTCTCACAGGGGTATGCAGTTATCCCGAGGTCTCCTGAGATCAGAGATGTCCAAGGGAGACAGGTGATACCTTTCGGCTTCTTCTATTCTCACTTCCACACCGCTTCAAAGACACATCAACAGATATTCTTGTGTCTTGGCTCTCTGCAGACTGATTGACTAGACTCCACTACACACACTTTAGACTAAGGCCACCTAGCCACGGGCGTAGCGCTTTCTCACAACGGATTTCAAGAGCTACATCACAGTGAGAGTGTGGCACGGTCCAGAAGAGAGAGTAGCGACAGCATGTGCTGCTGGTCCCGTAGTACTTATGCAGCGTCCGAGGAGTGGACCCTCAGTCTGGAAGACAAACTTGAACAACTTGAAAGCAGTCCAAAACAATCTACATCCACTGTCAGGACACTGGTGCAGGAGGACTCGTGGTGTGATGAATCCACAGGCCAAGTTATCTGTAGGTTTCTGTTCCCGGCCACTCTTTTTCTCACTCTCTCAAACTCTCTACTGGTGCACACTTACTTTCTAGGATAGGCACTCAGCGCTGCACGGTGGGCTCTCATGGACTTGTGGTTTCTCCTGGTCCTTAGCATAGAGGCCTGGGTAGATGGGGGCCGGTGCTTGTCTCCATCACAAAAATCGGTGGAGACCTGGGATTGCGCTGTGGGGAGTATAGGGTACACCCACAGTTGCTGATTGTCTGTGCTGTGCGATACTCTCTTGTCTCAGCTTCAAGCAGCTTCCCCACTGGCCTCCCTGCAATGGGCCTGGCTGTAATTGTGTTGCAGCCGGCCTCCCAGCAATATGGCATTCCATTCACGTACCCCAGAAGGCGGCCCCCCTCTCTGTCTTAGTGCAGTTGCCGGAAAGGAGACTGACAGCTGACAGCAGCCTAGACCACAGAGCGCCGGAGGACAGTGAGGGAGCATGGGTACCTGGTGGGGAGACTGACAGTGGCAGCTAGGGAGGACACTGACAGCGCAGCCGGAAGCAAGGATGAGAGGGCAGCACCAAGGGAGAGTGAGGGAGCGCGGCTCCGTCACATGGCACTGCGCAGGGGACACACTGACATTGGGGCCGTGAACAGAGGATGGCAGGGGGGGTGGGGTGCAGAAGCAAAGTGACAGTGAAGATGCAAGTGGGGACGCCAGGGCAGAGAGAACCGATAGACAGCCAATGGCGGCTGACAGTCACAGCGGCCCAGGGAGCATAGACAGCGGGTTCGGCATGGGAGACTCACAGCAGCAGGGTGACGTGGGGTCGGTATGGCAGATGGGAAGCGAGACACTGACAGCAGCATCTTCGGCAGGGGACATGGGAGCGCTGTTGTGGGCGTCAACAAGCCCTCCCCTACAACTCAACCAGGCCAACCCATGTCTCCACCCATTCTTTCAGTAGAGACAAGATACACCAGTACCGATGGGACCAGGACACAAACATGCCATTCTCTCTGCCTCTTCCATCTTCCCTACACACAGACTGAAGGTGTCCGTGTGCAGACAGGCTCCTCTCTCGATCATCCCAATCAGATGGCTGATAAAAAGACCTCAGTCATGCACTTTGCAAACAGATATATAAAACAAGGTCACATGACATACCAAAATATACATTTCCAGACATAACCCAGACAGTAACCCTTCCAGTGCTGCAGCTATGAAATACACATCAAATTCGCTCACATAGAAGACACTGACAATACATAAGTACAAAACATACATAGATAATTCAGAAACATCTAGAAACTTCTGTACATTAACTTCTGTACACTACACTTATAGAGGGCAGAACCTTAAAGCCCCCCATACATATTAGTGTTTTGACATCTGGACCTGCAAAAACAGCAGCAGCATGACTCTTTAATGTGTATGGGGGCGGCTCAACCCTCCCATGACAGATAGTGATACGGTAGGTAGAGTCGGGAGAAAGGAGGATTCAAGATGTTAAATTTGCAACGCCCGATCATTTTGTGCCCTGAGAGATAAGCTGGCGGCAGAGGTGTCCTGCTGCCAAATACTGGTCCTTGCACACAAGCGCTTGGCCAAGATGAACGTTCATCTGCATGTGGACACCACATGGGCAGCTCTGAGGATCGGACTATTTCAGGCCTTCAGGGCACTTTTTTTTCATGCGATAACACTTATATTTGTCCACTGTGGGACGAATTGTAGTTTTAATGCCCCAGGTATGGCGTACACATAGTCTTTTGACTCACTTTTGTTAATTTTTTTGGCCAGGTAGCAAAAAAAAAAATAGCAAATCTCCCATAATTTAAGACCTTTTTTTATTTTACCCCAAACGTTTATAAACAATACAATCATCATTAACAAAATATTTTTACCTAAGAGCGGGATATTTTATTTTGGGGGAGAATGTTTTTTAAATTAAGCTTCTTGTGTTTTTTTTGTAATCCAACCAAGGGATTTATATCATTAGATTGCATACGGTACATAATGTTTTGGAACACTTATATCAGTTTATACCTTTGGGAGATCTGGAGGGACTATCTTAGGTTTTGCACTGCTATGATGGACTAGCCGGGGAGCCCCCTCCATCTGTCAAGCTATATAAAAGCCAAAGTTACAATTGGCTGCAGCATCTAGAGGGTTAAATGCCTGGAATCTGAGGTTGTCGGGGTGATCACATGGTCACAGCTTGTGTGCTCAGATCAGCAGACCATTCTATTGTAGTTATGTCCAGGAAGGAATAACAGTAGAGCATAAGAGCTCATAGAGGGTGCAAGAGATTTTGAAGACCTCATAAAAACTCTTCTAAGACGGTAAGTCCCTCATATCAAACATGTTGTTTACTTTTAGAGATGAGCGAGCATACTTGTCCGAGCTTGATACTCGTTCGAGTATTAGCGTGTTCGAGATGCTCGTTACTCGTGACGAGTACCACGCGATGTTCGGGTTACTTTCACTTTCATCTCTGAGACGTTAGCGCGCTTTTCTGGCCAATTGAAAGACAGGGAAGGCATTACAACTTCCCCCTGTGACGTTCAAGCCCTATACCACCCCCCTGCAGTGAGTGGCTGACGAGATCAGGTGTCACCCGAGTATATAAATCGGCCCCTCCCGCGGCTCGCCACAGATGCATTCTGACATTAGTTCAGAGAAAGTGGTATCTTGGTGGAGTTGCTATAGGGAGAGTGTTAGGAGTGATTTTAGGTTTCAAGAACCCCAACGGTCCTTCTTAAGGCCATAAATCTTCTCTATATGCGCTCAATGGGGCCGGCGGCAGCAGCGCCGACCCCATTGAGAACATATAGAAGACAAATCCTTCGTCAGACTCAAGAATGCAAAGTAAATAGAGATGAGCGAGCACCAAAATGCTCGGGTGCTCGTTACTCGGGACGAAATTTTCGCAATGCTCGAGGGTTCGTTTCGAGTAACGAACCCCATTGAAGTCAATGGGCGACCCGAGCATTTTTGTATATCGCCGATGCTCGCTAAGGTTTTCGTTTGTGAAAATCTGGGCAATTGAAGAAAGTGATGGGAACGACACAGAAACGGATAGGGCAGGCGAGGGGCTACATGTTGGGCTGCATCTCAAGTTCCCAGGTCCCACTATTAAGCCACAATAGCGGCAAGAGTGCCCCCCCCCCCCCCGCACTGTCAGCGTAAAGATCGTTCTCCTCTGTTACAGCTGTGGCAGAGAAGAACGATGTTTGCCCATTGAATTCAATGGAGCCGGCAATACAGCAGGTTCCACTGAAAGCAATGGGCTGCCGGCGATCGCGGGATGAATTATCGGGAAGGGCTTAAAGGGGTTGTTTCGAGGAAGCAGTGAATTTTTTTTTTTCCCAGTCCCCCTAATTAAGCAAACATTACTAAGCCCCCCCTGTAAATGACTTTTCTAGCTGGTTTGTACTTACAGTTCCAGCGTTTCAGCAACTTATAAAAATTTTCCCAAGATGGCCGCCGGCCCTTTTCCCATCGCTTGCTGTAGCCCGACGTGCGCGCTCCCGAGACACTACCAGCTGTGTCTCCCTGACAACCAGACGCCCCGCAGCCGCCGACTGGACCCCTAGATTGAACGCGGCCGACCACGGCACAGAGTCACCCACCGCCAGGCAGCAGGTAACCGGCGCTAGACCCCTGACACAAGACAAAGGCCCCCCCGGCCCAGCGGCAGACCCCCCCCGGCACAGCGACAGCCCCCCCCCCCCGGCACAGCGACAGCCCCCCCGGCACAGCGGCAGCCCCCCCCCCCCGGCACAGCGACAGCCCCCCCGGAACAGCGACAGCCCCCCCGGCATAGCGACAGCCCCCCCCGGCACAGCGACAGCCCCCCCGGCACAGCGGCAGCCCCCCGGCACAGCGACAGCCCCCCCCCCCCCGGCAGCAGCGACAGCCCCCCCCCGACACAGCGACAGCCCCCCCCCCCCCGGCCCATCACTTACCTGGGCGGCAGGACGGCGGGACAGCAGGGCGGCTTCTCGTGACAGCTCGACGGCTCTGCACCTTCCTCTAACAGAGGATGGTACAGAATGGCCGCTCCAGCGCGCTCCCGAGCAGTGACAGCTCGTCTGCGCATGCGCAGAAGAGCTGTAGCGGGGAGCACACTGAAGCGGCTCGTGCTGAGAGGAGAAGACCGGACTGCGCAAGCGCGTCTAAAAAAGCAAGCTGCCAGCGAATTTAGACGGAGCCATGGCAACGGGGACGCTAGCAACGGAGCAGGTAAGTGAATAACTTCTGTATGGCTCATATTTAATGCACGATGTATATTACAAAGTGCATTAATATGGCCATACAGAAGTGTATACCCCCACTTGCTTTCGCGGGACAACCCCTTTAAATATATAAGCCCTTCCCTGCAATTCATCCAGAAATTCGTTACAATAAAAATATATACCGGCGTATAAGACGACCCCCCAACTGTCACCTTATACGCCGGCAATACAGTGGAGCAAAGAATAAAAATCATTACTCACTTCTCCTGACGTTCTGCGGTGCTGCTGCAGGCTGTCGCTCCCTCCTGGTCCCCGGCAGAGTATTGCTTTCTGGACGCAGGGCTTAACATCCCCGCCTCCAGAAACACAGCCAATCACAGCCATTCAATGACATCATTGTCACTGGCTGTGATTGGCTGAAGGCACATGTGTTTCTGGAGGCGGGGATTTCAAGCCCTGCGTCCAGAAAGCAATGCTCTGCCGGGGACCAGGAGGGAGCGACAGCCTGCAGGAGCGCCGCAGAACATCAGGAGAAGTGAGTAATGATTTTTATTCTTTGCTCCACTGTATTCCTGGCGTATAAGGTGACAGTTGGGGGGTCGTCTTATACGCTCCGTCGCCTTATAAGCCGGTATATATTTTTATTGTAACACATTTCTGGATGAATTGCAGGGAAGGGCTTATATATTTAACCCCTTCCCGACAATTCATCCTGCGATCGCCGGCAGCCCATTGCTTTCAGTGGAACCTGCTGTATTGCCGGCTCCATTGAATTCAATGGGCAAACATCGTTCTTCTCTGCCACAGCTGTAACAGCTATGGCAGAGGAGAACGATCTTTACGCTGACAGTGCGGGGGGGGGGGGCACTCTTGCCGCTATTGTGGCTTAATAGTGGGACCTGGGAACTTGAGATGCAGCCCAACATGTAGCCCCTCGCCTGCCCTATCCGTTGCTGTGTCGTTCCCATCACTTTCTTGAATTGCCCAGATTTTCACACATGGAAACCTTAGCGAGCATCGGCGAAATACAAAAATGCTCGGGTCGCCCATTGACTTCAATGGGGTTCGTTACTCGAAACGAACCCTCGAGCATTGCGAAAATTTCGTCCCGAGTAACGAACACCCGAGCATTTTGGTGCTCGCTCATCTCTATTTACTTTGCATTCTTGAGTCTGACTGAACTAGAGTTTTGCACTTTTGGACTCTCTTAGTAAATGATCAGCAAGTCGAGCTAAGATTATATTGTTGTTGTTTATAGCCTTTCAGATGTCCCAAATCGATAAAAAGCATAAAGACAAATCAAAGCAATAAACCTCATTTTTAATGCTTATCAAACCATCTCCCCCCCCCCCCCCCTCCAGTCTATCTATGATCGACAGGATCTGTTCCAGGACGGGGTGTGTCGTACTTGGTGAACTTTACCGCATTATGTAACCTTCTCTTCTTGTTTTTTCTGCTGGAGTGCCCAACCGGATCGTGCGGTGACACCATGGCAGAGGAGACTTCCTTTCCAAAAGTTGATTTTGTACCTGCCACAGCTGAAGACTATGAAGAAGTGATGTCCATCTCTGGTGGGATATACAATGGAGTAGACTATCTGCCTTTCAGGTACCATGCGTGGCTGAAGGATCCACAGAGGAGAATGTTTTTAGCCAAATGTGAAGGGAAAGTGGTGAGTAGAAGGGAGGAGGTTCTTGGTGGTTCAAGATAACTCCTTCATAAAAAGCATCAGTGGTGAGAGGCGAAAACGACATCATCACACCCCTCTGGTAGCTGCTTATCTCCTTCAGGAAATCTGAGATCCAACATGCCTTATCTTTCTGCCCCCAAACATGTTCAGTAAGGGTAGAATCGGTAGACCACCATATACATTAGATGGTTGTAAAGGAAGAGTGGGTAGACCGCAATATATATTAAATGGTTGTAAGGGAATAGTGGGTAGACCGCCATATACATTAGATGGTTGTAAGGGAATAGTGGGTAGACCGCCATATACATTAGATGGTTTTAAGGGAAGAGTGGGTAGACCGCCATATACATTAGATGGCTGTAAGGGAAGAGTGGGTAGACCGCTATATACATTAGATGGTTGTAAGGGAAGAGTGGGTAGACCGCCATATACATTATACGGTTGTAAGGGAAGAGTGGATAGACTGCCATATACATTATACGGTTGTAAGGGAAGAGTTGGTAGACTGCCATCGGCAGGACTGGAGTAGGGGCTTATATACTAGGGCAATCTTCCCATCTGTGTGCTGGCTGTGTTTGTAACTGACTCATTATAGTTGATGGGGTCACTCGGATGGACATTTGTTTTTTCTACACAAAATGATGGTCTGTGTAAGGAAAAAAATTGCAGTCCGATTTCTTGGATGACAGTCATGCATGTAAATTAACGGAAGAGCAAAATACATCCGTTTGCAGGCTCAGACCGGTGAATCCCCCAGTGGGCTCTGAGCTAGGGTGAGCTCAACATAAGATCTACACTTTTTGGGTGAATGGGAGTCAACCAATTCCCGTCTGTCACATTTTCCATGTACTTCAGTGGAAACAGGGCCACGTGTCAATGCAGCCACATCTCTATTGAAGTGTATGGAGAACATAGTGGTCACGTAATATTTGCATGTAGTTGTACAGAATAAGTCTTACCGGTGGGCCCTGGGCATCCCAGTCCGGCACTGACCGTTTGTACTCTGTTTTTCAAAGATCATTGCTAAAAAATGCTAGAAAAAATTGGGCCTCCATCTGTCTTTTTGATGTGTGCAGGAAAAAAAAAGTTGACACACAGAAGTAAAAAAAAACGTTACACATATGCATGTAACACACAAATTAAGGCCTCATGTCTACGTAGTGGAATCCGACCCTACCCGGAGCCAGCGACCGCACGTACCTGTCTTCATTCTTCTGTATTGCGGATGTGCGGGTGTGCCAGCCGTGCGCCGGCTCACATGGGCAGTACAGATTTATTTATTTTTAAACTGCTTTCCTGCGGCCCATCTGCAATTGAATTGCATTAGGGCCGCGAATTGGTTGGCTTTCATTGACTTCAATGGAAGCCGTGTGGGAACAGCACTGAAATGGAGCATGCTGCGATTTGTTTTCTGCACCCAAAGGTCCGTAAAACAAATCCACATTCTTTAATTCAGTTGCGGACATCCATGATTCCCTATGAGTGTATTGAATTGCGGATCTTCCACGCAGGGCCACCGCGCAGATTCCGCAAATCAAATCCGCCTGTGGACATTGGGCCTAAAAGTGCTTTCTTTGCCCAGGCTAAGAAAGGTTTATTGTGCCATTTTTTAACAGCAGTGTGAACTGTAATTCCTCGCCATTGTTGAACCCCCCACGTACCTTCCGTAGTAGAGTTTATTCAAGAGCTAAATAATTAAATAATGCACATGGAAGAATTGGTGGCAGGAGATGCCCTTGGCTCCAGAGGAGGTATAGGCCATGGGGGCCATGGATCTCCTTCCAGCATAGGTCAGAGTTCATGAATCTATTGGGGTGATTAGATTAGGCCAACATATCCCCCCCCCCTCCTCATTCTGGTCCCATATCTCATTTTTCGGTTTCGTCTCCCACCATACTTATAGTACTGTTTCTTCCCATCCCCCACCTTCCTCTCTTCTTCTCAGTTCTTTCTCGTTTTCTATCCCCTACTCTGTTACTCTTTGTCTCACCCCCCCCCCCCTTGGTCTTTCTTTCTCTTTATTTACTCTACCTTTCCCTTCAATGTTGATTTAACAACCCCTTAAGTTAATATTAAGCAGTGTTCTGGTATTTGCAGCCATTCTCTGAAAAAACCACTAAACACAGGGTCACTCTGAGCTCAAAAGTTAAGTAAACCCTCCAGAAGGGATCTTAACTTAGACTTGGAATTTCTATACAAGCTGAGGACCTCTTGGACTATATGGACTTTCACCCCGGGCTCTCAGTCCTACCCTAAGTATAAACTGGCGACACTGCTGCAGTTCATTGTAATTATTACTTTTGAACTCTGTTTTTGCCATTTATAATTTTAAAATTAATCAAAGGATTAAACATAAAAGTGCTTTGTTCTTCAACTACCAACATTAGTCCCGCTCATCTGAATAAGCCCTAAGGTTGGACAAGACCCCGAGCTAAAACTTTGGTGGGGGTCTCTATTCCTTGTCTTATATCTGGCAGACAACTGGTTCTTCCAATCATCAGAAGTTTTATTGGCTTGGTCAAGGTTGGTGATTCTAAGTTCTCCCAGGTCCCCAAGGTGGTAAACCCCCCAGAAACAGGTCCTGTGTTCCCTCTCTATTACCCGGCCCTGGCCATTAGCTTTGAGTTTGGAATTTGAGAGAGCTTTATGTTGTGTTTGAAGGATGTCTAGACTGATACATTGTAACAATCTCATCTGTTGTGTGGAAAGGCCACAAGTGGAGATCTTGAAAAAGTTGAGGGATTAACCCATTAACGACCGGGCCATAGCCTTTTTACATCCTCCCGAAGTGGGCTTTATTCTCTGAGGATGTAAAAACACGTGTCCTGCAGAGAATAAAGCCCCTCGGGCTGTGGACGTGACAGCTCCATGCTGTCGGTGTCCGCAGGTGGCCGACAGCATGGAGCTGTCATCCCGGGCTGCGGGGACCCCCCCCCCCGGCATTGCGATCGGCGTCTATCCCATGGATAACGCCGATCGCAAAAAAGTAAATAAAAGTACAAAAAAAGTTAAAGATTCAGCTGCCCTGATGTATCGGATCCATCGGAGCAGCTGAAAATACTCACCCAGGTCGGGCACGCTGCTCCCCGCTCTCCTGCCGCTCCGGGCCCCCGAAGGCCCGGCGGCGCGGGAGATTTAAAATCTCCTTTCTCCCGGCTCCTGTAGGTAGCCGGGAGGCAGGAGATGTCAGCCGGGACCGTGGTGAGCGGTCCCCGGTACCGTGATCGTCGTTAGCCAATGGATAGCGGCGATCGCGAAAAAGTTAAAAAAAAGTAGCTGCCCTGATGTATCGGATCCATCGGAGCAGCTGAAAATACTCACCCAGGTCCGGCACGCTGCTCCCCGCTCTCCTGCCGCTCCGGGCCCCCGAAGGCCCGGCGGCGCGGGAGATTTAAAATCTCCTTTCTCCCGGCTCCTGTAGGTAGCCGGGAGGCAGGAGATGTCAGCCGGGACCGTGGTGAGCGGTCCCCGGTACCGCGATCGTCGTTAGCCAATGGATAGCGGCGATCGCGAAAAAGTTAAAAAAAAGTTTTAAAAAAGTCAGTTTCACCTCCCGTCATGGATCGGATCCATGAGGGGAGGTAAAAATACTCACCCCCAGTCCTCAGCGGTGTCCCGATGTCCCTGAGACCCGAATCCCCGTCTGCGCATGCGCGCCCGATGATTGACATCGGGCGCGTGCACAGAGGGGCTCGAGCCCCGGGAAATTTAAAATCCCTCTGCTCCTGGCTGCCATGTGTAGCTAGGAGCAGAGAGATTATACCGGGGACATGATCACTGTCATCCAATGGATGACAGTGATCATGTAAAGTGAAAAAAAAGTGTAAAAAAGTAAAAAAAAAAAAAAGTAAAAAAAAGTTTTAAAAAGTTTAAAAAGCGTACGTTTCATCTCCCCTCACGGATCATATCCATAAGGGAGGATGAAAGTACGTACCTAAGGCCCCCGGATTTATCCGCGGACCTTACCACAGCTTCTGCGCACGCGCCCGTCGCCAAAATGCCGGACACAGGCGCAAAAGCTGTGGATTGCCAGGATAATTTAAATTCTCTCTGCTACTGGCTACAAAATGTAGCCAAGAGCATGGAGATTTCACGGGGGGCCGCGGTGAGCAGTTCCTGGTCACGTGTTCGCCATTATCCAATAATGGCGATCACGTAAAAGTAAAAAAAAAATTTGAAGCTTCATCTCCCCTCACTGATGCGATCGGTGAGAGGAGGTGAATCTTTTTACCGGAGGCCTGCGTATTTGAACTCCGACGCAATCCTCCTCCGCGGACCTTCCCGAATTCTGCACATGCGATTGCCGGCAAAAAGCCGGACACATGCGCAGGAGTCGGGGAGCCCAGGAAACTTAAAATCTCCTTGCTCCCAGTGACCAACAGTCGCTGAGAGCCTGGAGCAGTGACGGGTGGCCTCGTTGAGCGTTCCCCAGTCACGTGATAAAAAGGTAGCGATCTATCTTTGGCCAGTCTCACATGACCGGATAGGAATTACGGATTCCGCATGCGTCTGATCCGCGGTAATACGCGGATCAATCGCATTGGATTACACAATTCCGCTCACATTAGCGGGTCGGAATTGTGTAATCCACTCACAGATAAGAGAATGCAGCAGGTTCTATTTTACCGTGGCTATCCGCAGCATGGAGCCCATTGTGCTCCATGGTCGCAGATATACCCGCAGCCCATACGCAACTATGTTGTATACGGGCTGCGGGTACCCGCGTCATCGCTAAGCGACGGTGGGGGAAATACAAACAAAAAAAAAGGTGTACTGCGCATGAACGCCTGTGTGAGTAGGCAGTTATGTGCAGTACATTACGCGGCCGTACGCAGGGTCACAGCTGGCTCACAGCTAGGATCTGCTGCGGGCCTCCGCAAACGGATTCCGCCTGCACCCGCATGAGCCCGGCATTATTCAGACCGCTACCTGTAATACGTAATTTCCAAGAAGCCCCGGGAACGCTCGCCTTCCTGAAGTTCCAAGAGCAGCTTGTTGAGCGCCTTCTATGTGAGACCGCCGCACCTCAGCAAGCTTACAAAGACTCACGGAACGCCACTTTTTACACCCCATACCCGCCACTGAGGTCAAGAAAAGCCCCTCAAAATACATGAGAGGAGGGGGGATACCGGTTTTATTGCCCCATGGGCCCATTCCAACCAGCCTCCGTAATTACCCCTGTCTTCGGAAATACTACACAGTTCACATTATTACTTTTATCTAAGATTTGCGAACGCCAAAAAGGGCGCGGAGTGTGTGGGGGAGGGAGGGGGGGGAATTTTTAGGGAGTCAATTTTTATTCCGTACAAATAAGCAATGGGGCCTGGAATTTATTCAGTTGTGCCCTAAAATCCAACAGGTGTTCCGTCCTTTATAGGCCTTGCCATGCGTCCTGTAAGTAGATTAGTGCCACATTGGGTATGTTTCTGAACTCGGGACAAATGGGGGTATCCATTTTGGTGTGAATGTCTTCATTCCTATGTACATTGTACAAAAAAACTGTTTTTAAATTGAAAAAATTGCCAAAAAAATTTAAAATCGTAACTTTTTCCTTCTGCTTTGCTTAGATTCATTCAAGTACTGTGGGGTCAAAATACGCAGTACACCCCTAGATGAATTCGTTAAGGGGTCTAGTTTTCAAAATGGGGTCATTTGAGGGGGTTCTTTATAGTTTTAGCCGCTCAATGGCTCTATAAGTGGGCAATGGGGCCTGAAATTTATTCAGTGGTACCTTGAAATCCAACGGGTGTTCCTTCCTTTATAGGCCTTGCCATGGGTCCTGTAAGTATATTAGGGCCACAATGGGTATGTTTCTGAACACGGGACAAACAGGGGTATCCATTTTGGGGTGAAAGCCTTCATTTATATGTGTGCTGTACAAAAAAACCTGTTTTTAAATTGACACAATAGCCCAAAAAATGAAAATCGTAATTTTTTCCTACTGCTTTGCTTAGATCTATTCAAAAATTGTAGGGTTAAAATACACAGTACACCCCTAAATAAATTCGATAAGGGGTCTAGTTTTCAAAATGGGGTCATTTGTGGGGGTTCTCTATGGTTTTGGCCGCTCAAGAACTCTACAAGTGGGCAATGGCGCCTAAAAGCCACCGATTACTCCTTTCATTTTGGGCCCCGTTGTGCATGCGGACATAAGATTAGGGCCACAATGGGTATATTTCTGAAAACAGCACAAACAGGGGTATCCATTTTGGGGTGCAAGTCTTCCTTCATATGTGTGCTGTACAAAAAAAGCTGTTTTTAAAATGACAGAATTGCCAAAAAAACAAAAATCCTAATTTTTTCCTTTTGCTTTGCTTGAATTTATTCAAAAACTGTGGGGTCAAAATACGCAGTACACCCCTAGATAAATTCGTTAAGGAGTCTAGTTTTCAAAATGGGGTAATTTGTGGGGGTTCTCCATGGTTTTGGGCGCTCAAGAACTCTACAAGTGGGCAATGGGGCCTTAAAGGACTTTAAGCAAAATTTGTGTTCCGAAAGCCACCGGTGGCTCCTTTGTTTTTGGGCTCCGTTGTGTATCCAGACATATGATTAGGGCCACAATGGGTATGTTTCTGAACACGGGACAAACAGGGGTATCCACTTTTGGGTGCAAGTCTTCATTCATATGTGTGCTGCACAAAAAAAGCTGTTTTTAAAATGACAGAATTGCTGAAAAAACGAAAATCACAATTTTTTCCTTTTGCTTGGTTTGAATTCATTCAAAAACTGTCAGGTCAAAATCCGCAGTACACCCCTAGATAAATTCGTTAAGGGGTCTAGTTTTCAAAATGGGGTCATTTGTGGGGGTTTTCTATGGTTTTGGGTGCTCAAGAACTCTACATGTGTGCTATGGGGCCTAAAAGGACTTAAAGCAAAATTTCTGTTTTGAAAGACACTGACTACTCCTTTCATTTTGGGCCCCGTTGTGGACTCAGATATAACAATAGGGCCACAATGGGTATATTTCTGAACACGGGAGAAAAAGGGGTATCCATTTTGGGGTGTAAATCCTGATTTTCATGCAAACTATAGGAAAAAAATATGTCTTTAAAATGACATATTTGCAAAAATATGAAATTTTACTTTTTCTCCTCTAAATTGAATTAATTCCTGAAAAAAAACTGTGGGGTCAAAATACTCATGGCACCCCTCAGTGAATACTCTAAGGGGTGTAGTTTTTAAAATGGGGTCATTTGGGGGGGGGGGGTATCTATTATTCTGACACTCATGAGCCTTTCCAATCTTGGCTTGGTATAGGAAAACAAAGTGTTCCTCAAAATGCTAAAAAGTAATGTTAAATTTGTACGTCTCCTAAATGGTTAAAAAAAAAACGAAAATTTTTCCAATGTGCACCCAAAATAAAGTAAATGGGTGGAAATATAAATCTTAGCAAAAATTTATATATTATGTTTGCACATATTTAAGATATTGCAGTTGGAAATGTGAAAAAATGACGATTTTTTCAAAATGTTCCCAATTTTGGCGATTTTAATAAACACAAATTCTATCGGTCTATTTTTTCCGCCTAAATGAAGTACAACATGTGGCGAAAAAACAATGTCAGAATCGCTTGGATATGCCAAACCTTTCTGGTGTTTTTCCATGTTAAAGTGACACATGTCAGATTTGCAAAATTTGGCCTGGTCATTAAGGCGCAAACAGGCTTGGTCACTAAGGGGTTAAGACGCAAAGTATACAGGATGTAGTCAAAAAGCCGGATCTAGCGCTATATCTCAGTACTGGTGTCCTATAGTCAGATAACTATAGTGTACTTGAATAGGAAGGCATTGATGTGCTACATGATGGTACGACGCACTAACCGAGTGGGCCCCGGAACATTGATTTTAATTTTGTGTTGTGGCCTCTTTAAGATATAGAGAGTAAAACCCAATTGCAAAGTTGAAGAGTAGTGTGTGAGAAGCAGAAATCTGCTGACCATGCTTCCCTAGGTGTCCTGGGACCGCTGCTATGACTGAAGTAAGGAAACGTTAATTCTGGTAGTATGGCCTATTCTTTAACTTTGCAATTGGGTTTTGCTGTCTATTCCTTACAAGGTCCACAGTACAAAATTGAAATCCAATTTTTGGGGCCCCTAGGGGCCTGTGCACTAGACCATTGTGTAGCACATCAATGCTTTCTATTCAAGTATGCTATTGTTGTCTCAATATAGGACCCCAGTAGTGAGATATAGTGCTGGATCGGATTTATAGACTACACCCTGCATTAGAAACTTGAAGAACTTTTTATAAAAACATGACTAGAACAAAGAGGACAATAATGATCTATTTAGGGCAGAGTCATTTCTATGTCCAGAACTTACAGTAGACCGGACAGTTTGTGAATTACTTTATGTTCATCTTGCTCTTCTCATTATGGATTGTCAGGTGGGCTTCGAGTCATTCATATTGCTTGATGATGGAACGACTGCGGTGGTGGAAGGTCTTCGGGTAGCCCCCTGGATGAGAGGACGCGGGTTAGCTGGAATGATTCAAAAGTTTTGCTTCAATACTCTACATTCTGATCACCCAGAGGTTAAAAGAGTCCGTTTGACCCGGCCAGAGAATCCACCAGCTGCCATGTTGACGAAATACAAAGTAATCAACTCTAAGGTAGGTTACTCATTAAAGTTACCTGATCACTATTAACCAGAATGACTTGTTCTGTGCGGTCACTGTTTTGTATCATTACAGCATTTGTCACATGAAATATACAGAGACATCTTGTGAATTTGAACCACTGCCTCCTGTCCTTTATGTTCCTTGTTAGGCAGTGATGCCGTTACTCCTTCCCGCTGACCAGTTAGAAGCAGTGCTCAACTTAATGGAGTCTCGAGTGAATGATTTGGACAGATCCAAAAACCTAACTATTCTCGGAGCAGAGGAAATTCTCAGATTCTTTGAGGAGTCTAAGTCAAGAGAAGAGCTCCTTTCTGGTGGATTACTAGTTCAAGGCTGGCTCCCTCTTACCACTCATAAGTCCAATTTAAATCTTCTACTGAGACGACAGATTGTCTGGATTTATTCACATCCTGGGGATTCTAATGACTCGGCATCTTCTTCCAGAGTTACAACCAGCTGTGGTGGCACCCAAGCCTATCTACAAGGGTTTCTTAGTCTTGGTACCCCTGCCTATCCAATTCCCTTGGCAGAGGAACTACACCGTCTAGACATAGATTTGTTCGGAAATGACCCATCTTGTGCAAAGGTCCACATCCTAGAGCAGTTGAAGATAGCAGTACAAGCATTGCCTGCAGGGAGTGGTATTATCTGTGTCCTCCATGCAGATGAGAGTCTTCGGACTGAGCTTGGCCAATTGTGTGAAGGAGTAACTCCATTCTATTATGTGGTGGAACAGATGATAATGGAAATGGAGATCTAGGGTTGCTTGGGTTCTGCTTTCCTGTCACAGTAAAGTCTTATTTCAGTATATGTCTACAACAGATGTCATTCTTTTTGTTGTTATGATAATTAAATGCTCTTATACATTATAAGTAGAGATGAGCGAGCACCAAAATGCTCGGGTGCTCGTTACTCGGGACGAAATTATCCCGATGCTCGAGGGTTCGTTTCGAGTAACGAACCCCATTGAAGTCAATGGGCGACCCGAGCATTTTTGTATATTGCCGATGCTCGCTAAGGTTTTCATTTGTGAAAATCGGGGCAATTCAAGAAAGTGATGGGAACGACACAGCAACGGATAGGGCAGGCGAGGGGCTACATGTTGGGCTGCATCTCAAGTTCTCAGGTCCTACTATTAAGCCACAATAGCGGCAAGAGTGGGCCCCCCCTCCCAACAATTTTTACTTCTGAAAAGCCCTCATTAGCAATGCATACCTTAGCTAAGCACCACACTACCTCCAACAAAGCACAATCACTGCCTGCATGACACTCCGCTGCCACTTCTCCTGAGTTACATGCTGAGCAAGCACCCCCCCCACACACACACGACCCAGTGTCCACAGCGCACACCAAAGTGTCCCTGCCCAGCCTTCAGCTGCCCTCATGCCACGCCACACTCATGTCTATTTATAAGTGCGTCTGCCATGAGGAGGAACCGCAGGCACACACTGCAGAGGGTTGGCACGGCTAGGCAGTGACCCTCTTTAAAAGGGGCGGGGCGATAGTCCACAATGCTTTACAGAAGCAATGAGAAATCCAATCCTGTGCCACCTCCATCTGGAGGTGCACACGTGGGCATAGCAATGGGGAACCTATGTGCCACACACTATTCATTCTGTCAAGGTGTCTGCATGCCCCAGTCAGACCGCGGTTTTTTATAAATAGTCACAGGCAGGTACAACTCCGCAATGGGAATTCCGTGTGCACCCACAGCATGGGTGGCTCCCTGGAACCCACCGGCGGTACATAAATGTATCCCATTGCATTGCCCATCACAGCTGAGGTAATGTCGTGCTTAATGCAGGTGGGCTTCGGCCCACACTGCATGCCCCAGTCAGACTGGGGTTCTTTAGAAGTGGACACATGCAGTTACAACTCCGTGTGGACCGACAGCATTGGTGGCTCCCTGGAACCCACCGGCGGTATATAAATATATCCCATTGCAGTGCCCAACACAGCTGAGGTAATGTCGTGCTTAATGCAGGTGGGCTTCGGCCCACACTGCATGCCCCAGTCACACTGGGGTTCTTTAGAAGTGGACACATGCAGTTACAACTCCCTGTGGACCGACAGCATGGGTGGGTGCCAGGAAGCCACCGGCGGTACATAAATATATCCCATTGCAGTGCCCAACACAGGTGATGTAACGTCAGCTGTAATGCAGGTGGGCAAAAAATTAATTTGATTACACTGTAGGCGAGGGCCCCCAAAAATTGGTGTACCAACAGTACTAATGTACCTCAGAAAAATTGGCCATGCCCAACCAAGAGGGCAGGTGAAACCCATTAATCGCTTTGGTTAATGTGGCTTAATTGGTAACTAGGCCTGGAGGCAGCCCAGTTAAAATAAAAATTGGTGGAGGTGAAAGTTTCAACGCTTTAATGAGCATTGAAACGTATAAAAATTGTTTAGAAAAATTATATGAGTGAGCCTTGTGGGCCTAAGAAAAATTGCCCGTTCGGCGTGATTATGTGAGGTTTCAGGAGGAGGAGCAGGAGGAGGAGGAGGAATATTATACACAGATTGATGAAGCAAAAAGGTCCCCGTTTTTGATGGTGATAGAGAACGATGCTTCCATCTGCGGGTGCAGCCTACGTATTGCTTAGGTATCGCTGCTGTCCGCTGGTGAACCCCTTTCCTCTTCGGGAATGAGAGTGGAAAGGTTCTCCTTATACCGTGGGTCGAGCAGTGTGTACACCCAGTAATCCGTAGTGGCCAGAATGCGTGTAACGCGAGGGTCACGAGAAAGGCATCCTAACATGAAGTCAGCCATGTGTGCCAGGGTACCTGTACGCAACACATGGCTGTCCTCACTAGGAAGATCACTTTCAGGATCCTCCTCCTCCTCCTCTGGCCATACACGCTGAAAGGATGACAGGCAAGCAGCATGTGTACCCTCAGCAGTGGGCCAAGCTGTCTCTTCCCCCTCCTCCTCATGCTCCTCCCCCTCCTCCTCCTCAACGCGCTGAGATATAGACAGGAGGGTGCTCTGACTATCCAGCGACATACTGTCTTCCCCCGCCTCCGTTTCCGAGTGCAAAGCGTCTGCCTTTATGCTTTGCAGGGAACTTCTCAAGAGGCATAGCAGAGGAATGGTGATGCTAATGATTGCAGCATCCCCGCTCAGCATCTGGGTAGACTCCTCAAAGTTTCCAAGGACCTGCCAGATGGCTGCCAACCAGGCCCACTCCTCTGTAAATAATTGAGGAGGCTGACTCCCACTACGTCACCCATGTTGGAGTTGGTATTCCGCAATAGCTCTACGCTGCTCATAGAGCCTGGCCAACATGTTGAGCGTAGAGTTCCACTGTGTGGGCACGTCGCACAGCAGTCGGTGCACTGGCAGATGAAACCGATGTTGCAGGGTCCGCAGGGTGGCAGCGTCCGTCTTGGAGTTGCAGAAATGTGCGCAGAGCCGGCGCACCTTTCCGAGCAGGTATGACAAGTGTGGGTAGCTTTTCAGAAAGCGCTGAACCACCAAATTAAAGACATGGGCCAGGCATGGCACGTGCGTGAGGCTGCCGAGCTGCAGAGCCGCCACCAGGTTACGGCCGTTGTCACACACGACCATGCCCGGTTGGAGGCTCAGCGGCGCAAGCCAGCGGTCCGTCTGCTCTGTCAGACCCTGCAGCAGTTCGTGGGCCGTCTGCCTCTTCTCTCCTAAGCTGAGTAGTTTCAGCACGGCCTGCTGACGCTTGCCCACCGCTGTGCTGCCATGCCGCGCGACACCGACTGCTGGCGACGTGCTGCTGCTGACACATCTTGATTGCGAGACAGAGGTTGCGGAGGAGGAGGGTGCTTTAGTGGAGGAAGCATACACCGCCGCAGATACCACCACCGAGCTGGGGCATGCAATTCGGGGGCTGGGTAGGACGTGAGCGGTCCCAGGCTCTGACTCTGTCCCAGCCTCCACTAAATTCACCCAATGTGCCGTCAGGGAGATATAGTGGCCCTGCCCGCCTGTGCTTGTCCACGTGTCTGTTGTTAAGTGGACCTTGGCAGTAACCGCGTTGGTGAGGGTGCGTACAATGTTGCGGGAGACGTGGTCTTGCAGAGCTGGGACGGCACATCGGGAAAAGTAGTGGCGACTAGGAACCGAGTAGCGCGGGGCCACCGCCGCCATCATGCTTTTGAAAGCCTCCGTTTCCACAAGCCTATATGGCAGCATCTCCAGGCTGATCAATTTGGCAATGTGCACGTTAACGCTTGAGTGGCGTACTTGCGCTCGCGCTCAAACAGTCGCGCTAGCGACGTCTGGACGCTGCGCTGAGAGACATTGCTGGATGGGGCCGAGGACAGCGGAGGTGAGGTGAGGGTGTGGGTGCAGGCCAGGAGACGGTAGTGCCTGTGTCCTCAGAGGGGGGTTGGATCTCAGTGGCAGGTTGGGGCACAGGGGGAGAGGCAGTGGTGCAAACCGGAGGCGGTGAACGGCCTTCGCCCCACCTTGTGGGGTGCTTGGCCATCATATGCCTGCGCATGCTGGTGGTGGTGGCTCCCCAGCTGATCTTGGTGCGACAAAGGTTGCACACCACTGTTCGCCGGTCGTCAGGCGTCTCTGTGAAAAACTGCCACACCGTTGAGCACCTTGACCTCTGCAGGGTGGCATGGCGCGAGAGGGCGCTTTGGGAAACATTTGGTGGATTATTCGGTCTGGCCCTGCCTCTACCCCTGGCCACCGCACTGGCTCGGCCTGTGCCCACACCCTGACTTGGGCCTCCGTGCCCTCGCCCGCGTCCACGTCCTATAGGCCTACCCCTACCCCTCAGCATGGTGTATTACCAGTAGTGCAGAAACAGAACGCTGTAATTAAATGTGCCACTTATTGGCCTGTGGTTGGAGGCTGACTTTGCTTACGGAACGCCAGGAAATAATTTTGCGCAAGCCTGCTGTAACACTTAGCTGGCTGCGTATGAATTAGGAGGACTACTACACCCAGCAGAGACCCAGAACACTGAGGACAGTCACAGGCAGCCCAAATAGATTTTTTTCCCCAAATGTTTTTGCAAAGGCCCACTGCCTATATTCAATAAATATATCTCTTCTCTCTCTGCGTCACCGCTACTGGCCCTGGAGTATGTCAAAGAACTGCAGAGTGTTGCACTGTGGACTGCAATACAGCGGTGATTTAACAGCCAACACAGAGCCAGGAAATAATTTTGCGCAAGCCTGCTGTAACACTTAGCTGGCTGCGTATGAATTAGGAGGACTACTACACCCAGCACAGACCCAGAACACTGAGGACAGTCACAGGCAGCCCAAATAGATGTTTTTCCCCAAAGGTTTTTGCAAAGGCCCACTGCCTATATTCAATCAATATGTCTTCTGTCCCTGCCTCACAATATATGTGTTCTGTCCCTGCCTCACAATATATGTGTTCTGTCCCTGCCTCACCACTACTGGCCCTGCACTATGTCTAATTACTGCAGGGCGCAATGCTCTGCACAGCCGATATACAGAAAAAAAAAAAGTGCAACACTGCAAGAAGCAGCCTCCACAGTACTGCACACGGTTAGATGTGACCCTAAGAAGGACCGTTGGGGTTCTTGAAGCCTAAAATACTCCTAACGCTCTCCCTATAGCAGCTCCACCAAGACAGCACTTTCCCTAAAGTATGTCAGAACACATCTGTGGCGAGCCGCGGGAGGGGCCGATTTTTATACTCGGGTGACACCTGATCTCGCCAGCCACTCACTGCAGGGGGGTGGTATAGGGCTTGAACGTTGCAGGGGGAAGTTGTAATGCCTTCCCTGTCTTTCTATTGGCCAGAAAAGCGCGCTAACGTCTCAGAGATGAAAGTGAAAGTAACCCGAACATCACGTGGTACTCGTCACGAGTAACGAGCATCTCGAACACCCTAATACTCGAACGAGTATCAAGCTCGGACGAGTACATTCGCTCATCTCTAATTATAAGTGATATCTTTTTGCAAAGAGTCTTGATTAAAAATGTCCAGCCTTTTAGTTCATAAAGCCCGGTGTTAGTCGTTCAGTTGCTGACGCCATTTACACTGAACATTCATCGCTCTGATTTCCCCGATTTAGCAAGGATCTGTAGGATGATCAGCCCATGAATAAAGTGCCTTTACTCTATGTCATGGAATATAAAGTGCTAAGTTTCAGAATGCAATAAGTGTATGTTTCTTACCTTGTATTGGACTATTAACCCTTAAATAGAAGACTAAAACCTATGCTTTGTAGTGCCGGGAACTAGAATTTTAAGATAAGAAGTCAACAGACAAATTAAATAAGGCTAAGCTATGTTAACAGAGAAGACACACAGCTATAGCAGAAATATTGTCTAATGCAACAGTAATATCCTGACTTAGGTAATTTCTATGTCTGAGACGGGCCTTAAGAGCTTTGAGACTATTTGGTAGATGTCAATAAGCCTTATGATCAATCAGCTTTGTTACCTATGTAACACTACTCTTTGTACCAAGTAACTCTTGAATACGCCCTCGTCTTTCTGTATAAGAGTTGCTAATGTTGATAATAAAGTAGAATTCATTGAGTTCTCATGGAGAAGTGTCTTGACATAACATGGAGTGATTTCATGCTATTGATAGATAACTGCTAGCAAATCTTCTCATCACGGACTTCCATATCTACCAATTTGGCACCTGGCAACGAGGTCATCAGATCGGTACCGGTGTGGTCCGATAACAGCTGACACCCGGAACAGGGACCGAGTGACCAGAACCTCTGACCGACTTACTCTCAAACGGACAGAATGCACAGACCCATAATCAGGACAAAGCCGGCTGGTAAGAAACTGTTATTCTTATCCCTCATTGTGTCTATGTGATTCTGTCTGCTCAAAGTTGGGTAAGTGTGTTCATTTATATTGAGTGGTTCATTTAAGGTCTAAACTCAGTCTATTTTATATGACAAAGAACCCTGTCAAATAAGCTGTCTCATTGTCTAGGTTTGAATGAATGTGTAACCCAGTGTATTTGAAGGCCATAATAGTATCAATAGGTTGAATAATTGTCCTAGTGTGGCTATTCTATGATCTAAGTTCCTTAATCTACTGGTAACGTGTTCCGGTCTCTGACGAGGGACCGATGGTTTAAGTGGGTCCTGCACTGTGAAGCCTGAGTTTTTAGGGTCACGCAGTGGGAACACTTGTACTGTATGTTGTCTGTAGGAAAAGTGTCTGATTTGTGACAAGAATCTCTTGCCATAGTCGACATGATATCATCAGATGGGGTTACCCTCTCCTCAAATAAGGAGGCAAAAGGTTATTAAAAACCCATATAGATTACCAGTGAAACATGGGTAATGGATGGTCTAAGAAAGCCACCTTGGATGAGTCAGAATGGACAATGGCCAAAAACATAGTAAGGAATATGGAAGGTAAAGACATAGCTAAAGAATATAAGGCTTTGATGTCTATCATGAAGCAGGACACCAGACATGGGATCCTTAGTCCCCGTCTGTGGTCAAATACACGAATAGACTATAAAGGTAGTTTTAAAGATGCTAAACTCCTGGAGGCAGCTGGAGGTTGGGACAGATGTGCACGCCTGGTTGCTAAAGGGAAGTTAGAAGAAAGAATTGAAAATGATGGTGTCAGTAAGTACAGAATAAGAATGTAAGATCCTGAGAAACAGAGGTTGTCTACAGTTAGTAGGAGTTTATGACTGCTGTTAAAAAGACCTAGAAGAAGTGGCCAGAGATAAGGCTGATCCCTTCTTCTTCCTCTTGATGATGGAGGAATTTAATCCACCACCTGACCCTAAAGTGTCAGGTTCAGGGGCTATTTTCCTACATCATCTGAAAGACTGGGCTTCAAAGCATATGACAGAGTTAGGAATTACCCTACATGATGTTAGGCAGGAGAAGACAGAATCAGCAGAAAAATGTTTGTCTAGGATTCTGGTAGCGTGGAGGGACTTGGGATACATTCCTAATGTCCCTGCACATGCCCAACTTCTTACGCAACCCTTTGTGGGAGGTCTTATAAAGACCCTGAAGGACAAATTAGAAGCCACCCATCCTGAGTGGCGTACTCTAGAGGCTCAGGCTCTTCTTTAAGTTGTCAGCAGTTTGGAGCTAGGCTCCTGTACTACAGTTCTTGTAGACCTGGACAATAATGTATCCTGAAAACCTATCAGTTGCTACAACTGTGGCAAACAGGGCCACATGCGTAGACAATGTAGGGCACCTCCTAAGGCTCAGAATGGACAGTCCAAATCCAGGCCGTCCTCCTCTGACCATTAGGAAACAGGCAATCCAGTGTCTGTACTCATTTATGACGTCTGCCCTTTTCAAGTTAGCAAATCCAGAAAGGACCCAGTACCTATTGTCTCTGACTATTGGTTTAGAAGGTCCTCTCCCCTTTCTGGTAGACACTGGAGCAGCCACTAGTGTAATACAAAGCAGACGTGTCAAAGAGAGTGACGTAAGTAAACAAAGCCTTTTATGTGTAGGAGTAGATGGAACACCAAAAGATACTCCTTTGTCTAAGCCAATGGAAGTGAAGTTCACAACCAATTATTCTCTGACTACTCGATTGTTGGTTAGCGAAACCTCCCCTGTCAACCTATTAGCAGCGGATTTGCTGCAGAAAATCCACACCTCTTAGAGTTCAGGGAGGATGGGTTGGTTAAAATCACGGGTCAGTTAGCAGAGTAAGAAATCTGTATACTAGCTGCATTTTGTCAGTCTTCAGAAACCCCTATAGCCGTATGCACACCTTTGTTGTCAGAGGAGGAGCTGGAACAATACTTACAACAAGTTCCAGCCCCGCCTTCGGAGTGAGGGAACAGCGGATATAGGCAGACTAGTAGTACCACCAGTTCAGATTAGGTTGGAACCAGGAGTCCCATTGCCATGTATTTCTCTAGCCCTCTGTATAAAAGACAGTAGGTATTTGTTTGCTTTCACACACATAGGCAAGCAATATACCTGGGGTTGTGACGCTGCAGGGAGCTCAGATATCACCCTCCCTGTTCTCACAGCTCATGGGTCAAGTGTTGGAAGGCTGGCAACCTGCATCACAGGCTGTTGTTTTGTTATGATACGCTGATGACCTTTTGCTCTGTGCTCCAGACAAAGCTACATGTGTAGAGCCTTCAATTTCTCTTCTTCAATTCCTTGATGTAAGGCGTCAAAGAAAAAGCTTCAGTTTTGTTGTTCATCTGTGACTTTTCTTGGACATTGTCTCACGTCAGGAGCTCGTCATCTCACCCAGCATCGTAAATCTGCCATTATGGACATTAAGATACCCACTTCTGTCTCTAAAATACGTACCTTTCTAGGACTTGTTTCTTATTGTAGACCATGGACTGGGAATGCTTCGCAGCTGACGTAGCCACTGTCTGACTTTCTCAAGAAAGAACCCTTCCAACTTACAGAAGTAGCCATCTTGGCAGCACTAGCTCTGGGCCTGCCCAACTACGACAAACCCTTCAGGCTCTACTGCAATGAGAACAATGGACACACAGCAGCATGGAGGGCACCAACGACCCGCAGCCTACTACTCCAGCAGGTTAGACCCCCCGTCGTCCGACAATCACCTTCCTGTCTACGAGCAGTAGCGGCAGTCTCCAGGATGTTGGACAAGTCAGCGGACCTAGTTCTGGATTATGAGGTACAACTGTTAGCACCGCATGATATCTCTGCCATTCTAACACAGGTTCAGCCTAAGTACTTGTCTGCAGCCCCTTGCCTGAGACTCCAATGTGCCCTCCTGATGCCTGCCAACGTTACCATCACCTGCTGTCAGACTTTGAATCCTGCTACTCTTTTACCAGAACAGGATGACACTGAGCAAGCGACTCAAGAAGAACTTCACGACTGCTCCCATCTCATGCAGATGGAAACTTCTGGGTTTGATTCCGTCAAGGACACTCCACTACTTAGTCCCGATTTAACCTTGTTCATTGATGGCTCCAGGTATGCTGTAGATGGACAATTTCACACTGAATATGCGGTCACCACACAGACCCCTGTCCTTCATCAACAGTCCTTACTTGCACACGTCTCAGCCCAACAAGCTGAACTGCAGGCCCTTACACACACCTGTATGCTGGCACAAGACATGCTAACATTTACACAGACTCTAGATATGCCTTGGCAGACCAAGCAACCAAAGAAGCAGCCCTGCTACCCTTCACACCGGCAGTTCTAGCCACCTACCAAGAAGATGATGACATGTCACCATCGCTAAATGTCTCACAACATCTTTTGTATTTTCAGAAGCAAGCATCTTCCCATGAAGTGTTGGGTTGGTAAGCAAAAGGAGCCACTTCAGATTCCAGTGGCATGTGGACACTTCACGGGAAGCCTTGTCTTCCAAGAGCCTTGTTTCCAGTGCTAGCCTCCATAACACATGACCTCATGCATGCCTCAAAATTGCAATGTGTGATCTTGTTTCCAGGTATTGGTATGCGTCTGGTTTTCGGTAGTTGCTGTCTCTTATACGCAGGAATGTACAACTTATGCACTGTTCAACCCAGGAAGGACTGTGAAAACCCCTTCTAAGCACACTCCTAGGCCCCTTGTACCCCTTCCAGAGGTTGCAGATTGACTACATACAACTTCCTTAAAGGGGTTGTCCCGCGCCGAAACGTTTTTTTTTTTTTTAACCCCCCCCCCCCCCGTTCGGCGCGAGACAACCCCGATGCAGAGGTTAAAAAAACAAACCGGAGAGTGCTTACCTGAATCCCGGCGGTCCGGCGTCTTCATACTCACCTGCTGAAGATGGCCGCCGGGGTCTGCTCCCTCCGTGGACCGCAGCTCTTCTGTGCGGTCCATTGCCGATTCCAGCCTCCTGATTGGCTGGAATCGGCACGTGACGGGGCGGAGCTACACGGAGGCGGCATTCTGCACGAGCGGCCCCATTGAAGACAACAGAAGACCCGGACTGCGCAAGCGCGGCTAATTTGGCCATCGGAGGCCGAAAATTAGTCGGCACCATGGAGTCGAGGACGCCAGCAACGGAGCAGGTAAGTATAAAACTTTTGATAACTTCTGTATGGCTCATAATTAATGCACAATGTACATTACAAAGTGCATTAATATGGCCATACAGAAGTGTATAGACCCACTTGCTGCCGCGGGACAACCCCTTTAAATCTGGACCGTTTCAATACGTCCTTGTATGTATTGCTCTCTTCTCTGGCTGGAGATTTACCCCTTTTCTGAGGCTAATGCCAAAAATACAGCCAAAAAGCTTCTTTCTGAAGTGGTCTGTAGGTTTGGTGTTTCAGAAACCATTGAGAGTTACTGTGGTGCTCCCTTTAGTGAGATTGCAGGGATGTTAGGCATAGAACAGGCATTCCACACATCCTACCATCCTCAAAGCAGTGAGGGAGTAGAGAGGCTGAATGGGACCAGAAAAAAAAAAAAAAGATAAAATTTAAAAGCAATGACCGAATTGAATAAACCTTGGCCTGAGTGTCTTTCCTTGTCTCTCTTGTCAATAAGACACAAGCCCACTAGAGATGAGCGAGCATACTCGTCCGAGCTTGATGCTCGTTCGAGTATTAGGGTGCTCGAGATGCTCGTTACTCGAGACGAGCACCACGCGGTACTCGTCTCGATTAAACAAGCACTGACCATTGAATTCAATGGAGCCGGCAATACAGCTGGCTCCATTGAAAGCAATGGGCTGCTGGCGATCGCGGGATGAATTGTCGGGAAGGGCTTAAATATATAAGCCCTTCCCTGCAATTCATCCAGAAATGTGTAAAAATAAAAAAATATATATACTCACCTGCTCCCGGCAGACGGAGTTCAGCGCGGCCGGCTGCAGTCTTCCTGAACTGCTCTGAACAGCTGTGAGTAGTATTGAGCTGCCGGGGATTTAAAATCCCTGCCTGCTGAATGAGCTGCATCTGACTGGTCACAGCCTGACCAATCAGAGGCAGCCCTCACTCACACCCATTCATGAATTCATGAATGGGTGAGTGAGTGCTGCCTCTGATTGGCTCAGCGCAGGGACAGCTGAGAGCGGCTCTGGAGGGATCAGTGACTAAAGCTTTGCACGGACTACTAAGTCTATCTATTGAACTTGCAGACAATTCTGGTGTTTATGTTCCATTTACATCATGGTTGGAGGACATTTTTGGACAATGGAGTGCTTGGATCACGTCTCTTCTTACCACTTTGACTATTATGGTAATTGGTTTTGTAGTAGTAGGTTGTTGTGTAGTATCTTGTATACGCCGCATATTAGCAAAATCTGCTAAGAAGGTGATACCCACTATGATAGCACAAAATGGTATGTAAGCCCAGCTCTCATGTTCAGCCGGCTATAATTATTCTTGTATTGGTCAGAACAATAGTGAAATGTAATATAAAGGCTGGCAGACATAGCTAGGATGGACTGAAGTACTTCAAATGTTTACTGTTGTTCTGGGACAAGATAAGAAACAAAAGGGAGAAATGTCATGGAATATATAGTGTTAAGTTTCAGAATGCAATAAGTGTATGTTTCTTACCTTGTATTGGACTATTGACCCTTAAATAGAAGACTAAAACCTAGCCTTTGTAGTGCCAGGAACTAGAATTTTAAGATAAGAAGTCAACAGACAATTAAATAAGACTAAGCTATGTTAACAGAGAAGACACACAACTATAGCAGAAATAGTGTCTAATGCAACAGCAATATCCTGACTTAGGTAATTTCTATGTCTGAGACGAGCCTTAAGAGCTTTGAGAATATTTGGTAGATGTCAATAAGCTTTATGGTCAATAAGCTTTGTCACCTATGTAACACTAATCTTTGTACCAAGTAACTCTTGAATCCGCTCTCGTCTTTCTGTATAAGAGTTGGTAATGTTGATAATAAAGTAGAATTCATTGAGTTCTCATGGAGAAGTGTCTTGACTATAGATGAGCGAGTATACTCGCTAAAGGCAATTGCTCGAGCGAGTATTGCCTTTAGCAAGTATCTCCCCCGCTCGAGACGGAAGGTTAGGCTGCCGGCAGCGGGCACAGAGCTGTGGGGGAGAGCGGGGCGGAACGGAGGGGAGATCTCTCTCTCTCTCCCCCCCGCTCCCTCATGCTGACAGCCGCTACTCACCGCTCCCCTGCGCCGGCACCCGAACCTTCTGTCTCAAGCGGGGGAGATACTCGCTAAAAGGCAATGCTCGCTCATCTCTAGTCTTGACATAACATGGAGTGATTTCATGCTATTGATAGATAATTGCTAGCAAATCTTCTCATCACGGGCTTCCATATCTACCAATTTGGCACCTGGCAACGAGGTCATCAGATCGGTACCGGTGTGGTCCGATGACACTCTATTATCTCTGCCCCCTGTAGAAGTTATACCATGAGCGCTACCATGACCCCTGTATCATGCCAAAAGTAAAGCAGCCTGAGACCATTCATGTGAGGGGTTGCTTCTCATCCGAGGGAGGGGGCTCACTCACAGCCTAAGACCACCGCCATGAAAAAAAGGTATCTAAACCTCCTCCAAGAGCAACTTCTCCCAAACATCCCAGAGCAATGTAGTGATGCACAATGCTTTTCCCACCATAATGGAGCTCCACATCACAAGACAAGAGTGATAACTAAGTGGCTCAGTGAACAAAATATTGACATTTTGTGTCCATGGCCATGAAACTCCCCAGATCTCCATCCCACTGAGAACCTGTGGTCAGTCCTCAAAGTGGGAAGACAAACAAAAACTCAGAAATCGTGATAAACTCCAAGAAACGATTAATAATAATGGGTTACCATCAGTCAGGATTTGGCCCAGATGTCAGAGCGAATTGTAGAAGACTTGGAAAATAAGGGTCAACACTCTAAGGGCTCTTACCCACTGGCGATAAATTTTCTCGCGATGTGAGAGTGAGTGAAAACGCATGATTTGGAAACCAATGATTTTCAATGATAGGATGCAGACACCAGGCTTACAAAAATATATATTTTTATTTTAACCCATTAAGGACCAAGTGCTTTATAAATACGGCTTCAATCCCGACCGATAGTAAATATACGGCATGGGATTAAAGCTGAAGAAGTAAAAAAAAATTACAGAATACAGTAGAAGTTTATATGAAAAATAGAAACCGACTCACTGCCAGTGAAAACATAAACAGCTGCCATGAGCACCTTGTAACCCCGATTATACAAACTACATGATGAACCCTTTCCTGTCACTTATTGTAACGCAAATATCATTTTAAAAATAAAGGACTATAAATTTTAATTTTTTTTTTTGCTTTTCGTACAAATTACCCCAAATAAAATTTTTAAAAAATGGAAAAGAAATTCAGTCAAAAAATGAAGGTATTAAAATATAGTCCAGTGTGTGACAAAAAAAAACACAGCAAAAATAATTTTTGCAGGTCATGAAAAACAAATAGGGCCATAAAACCACCCCAGGGGTGGTCAGGGGCGTAACTATAGGGGGATGCAGAGGATGCAGTTACACCCGGGCACAGAAGCCTTAGGAGGCCCATGAGTCCTCTCTTCTTCAGATAGGTCACCCAGTACTATGAATAAAGCCTTAGTTGGGGGACCTGTTACAGATTTTGCATTGGGGCCCAGAAGCTTCGAGTTGGGTAGAATCACTAAAAAAGTATCTGGTCCTTTAGAAGCAAAACACCCTGGTCTTCAAGGGTTAATAAATAACCTCGGAGGTGAAGTTGCCATAGAAGCTTCTGTTAATAGATGGGTAATATGCGGTTATTCAGAAACGTTAGATCTATATGGTCCAGCGCCCCATAAACCCTCAAAAGACAAATCCTCTATGACTATTACAGAGCGGCGCACATATCTACCAATGTTCACAAATTACTATTTCACATAAATAAGACCACATCCCGGTCTGAAGAACCTCGTCCCAGAAATGTCTACTTACATCTTACCCATGAGGCAACTGCAAAACCCAAGGAGCAGATGAGGGAAGCAGCAGTCCTGAAGTTATCTGTGCTGCTCTCCCCATCTCCGCCTTATCTTCTTTTATCCGAAGCTCTTGCTAAGGCCAATATACACTGCAGTAAGAAGTTGTCGGAGTTGAATTACATTTTCTATATGTGAATGTAATGATTAGAGATGAGCGAGCACCAAAATGCTCGGGTGCTCGTTGCTCGAGTCGAACTTTCCGCGATGCTCGAGGGTTCGTTTCGAGTAACGAACCCCATTGAAGTCAATGGGCGACTCGAGCATTTTTGTATATCGCCGATGCTCGCTAAGGTTTTCATTGGTGAAAATCTGCAAAACCCAAGAAAGTGATGGAAACAACACAGAAATGGATAGGGCAGGCAAGGGGCAACATGCTGGGCTGCATCTCAGGTTCCCAGGTCCCACTATTCAGCCACAAAAGCGGCAAGAGTGGGCCCCCCCCTCCCAACAATTTGTACTTCGGACAAACCCTCATTAGTAAGCCACACCTTAGCTAAGCACCACACTACCTCCAACTAAGCACAAGCACTGCCAGCAGGACACACCGCTGCCTCTTCTCCTGGGTTACGTGCTGCCCAACCCCCCCCCCCCCCCCGCACGACCCAGTGTCCACAGCGCACACCAAATTGTCCCTGCGCAGCCTTCAGCTGCCCTCATGCCACACACTGGCCCCATAGCCACACCACCCTCATGTCTATTTATAAGTGCGTCTGCCATGAGGAGGAACCGCAGGCACACACTGCAGAGGGTTGGCAGGGCCAGGCAGCGACCCTCTTTAAAAGGGGCGGGGCGATAGCCCACAATGCTGTACAGAAGCAATGAGGAATCCAATCCTGTGCCACCTCCGTCAGGAGCTGCAAACATGGGCATAGCAATGGGGAATCCATGTGCCACACAGTATTCATTCTGTCAAGGTGTCGCATAGCTCAATCCACACTGCAAGGGGAAAGCCATCTGCACTCTGCCCTCTACCTAAGTCAGTCAGTGTCTTTGTGCCAGACAGGTCAAACACCGCTATGGGAACTAAGTTTGCACCAACAGCATAGGGGGGTCCTAGGAAACCCAAGACATGAACAAAAAATTGATCTGAGCGGCCAAACATGGCAGACTTGCACCGCGCCCTCGGCATAGGCCTCGGCCCACAGATTCAGCAATCCTAGACAGGAAGCGGACTTTCACTGCACCCAGGACATAGGTCTCTGCACAAACCCTCAGCAATCGCGGGCCTACAGCGGACTCCAATGCTAGCGTAGCTGTGCACGTCTCATTAGCGCTGTATTGCTCCTGTAGTTTGTCCCAATGCAGTGCCCCGGAAAGAAGAGCTAACGTCAGATTAAATACAGGTGGGCTTCGGCCCACACTGCATGCCACAGTTAGACTGGGGTTCTTTATAAGTACACACAGGCAGTTACAACTCCGTGTGGACTGACAGCATGGATGGGTCCCAGAAGCCACCGGCGGTACATAAATAAATCCCATTGCAGTGCCCAGCACAGCTGAGGTAACATCAGATTAAATGCAGGTGGGCTTCGGCCCACACTGCATGCCCCAGTCTGACCGGGGTTTTTTATAAATAGTCACAGGCAGGTACAAATCCGCAATGGGAATTCCGTGTGCACCCACAGCATGGGTGGCTCCCTGGAACCCACCGGCGTTACATAAATAGATCCCATTGCAGTGCCCTGGACAGCAGAGCTAACGTCAGATTAAATACAGGTGGGCTTCGGCCCACACTGCATGCCCCAGTCAGACTGCGTTTTTTTATAAGTATACAAAGGCAGGTACAACTCCCTAATGTGAAGTCCGTGTGGACCCACAGCATGGGTGCGTCCCAAGAAGCCACCGGCGGTACATAAATAAATCCCATTGCATTGCCCAGCACAGCCGAGGTAACGTCAGATTAAATGCAGGTGGGCTTTGGCCCACACTGCATGCCCCAGTCAGACTGGGGTTCTTTATAAGTAGACACATGCAGTTACAACTCCGTGTAGACCGACAGCATGGGTGGGTCCCAGGAAGCCACCGGCGGTACATAAATAAATCCCATTGCAGTGCCCAGCACAGCTGAGGTAACGTCAGATTAAATACAGGTGGGCTTCGGCCCACACTGCATGCCCCAGTCTGACCGGGGTTTTTAATACATAGACACAGGCAGGTACAAGTCAATAATGTGAAGTCCGTGTGGACCGACAGCATGGGTGGCTCCCTGGAACCCACCGGCAGTACATAAATAAATCCCATTGCAGTGCCCTGGACAGCAGAGCTAACGTCAGATTAAATACAGGTGGGCTTCGGCCAAGAATGTTTTCATTGTTGGAGGAGGAGGACGGGGATGCTTTTGAGGCAGTACGTGTCCTATCCCCGTGTCCGTGGTTATATGCACCTTACCAGTAACCGCGTTGGTGGGATAGTGGTCACGACTGTGGACCTGTTAGCACGGTTTTATTCCGTTGGTTTTCGGAATGTGGCCAGGATTAAGTGGGCCGTGGTGGGGGGCTTTCTTATTGTGTCGTTTAAGGTGAAATTCTTGGACTGCCGCCAGACGGACCACTGCGAAAGCATTTGCCAAGAAGGTTTTCATTGTTGGAGGAGGAGGAGGGGGATCTTTTTGAGGCAGTACGTGTCCTGTCCCCATGTCCGTGGTTATATGCACCTTCCCAGTGACCGCGTCGCTGAAATGTTGTCGCACCTGGCGAACCTAGTAGCGTGGCCTCGCCACCATCATGTCTTTGGTAAGCCTCCATTTCCACTACCCTGTAACATTGCAGTAGCAGCAGTATAGGCAGAGCCGAGAATTAGTAACATTTCAGCGGTAAGAGTATGCACAAACCCCAGTAACATTTCATTGGCAGCAGTGACGACAGACCCCACTAACATTTCATTTGCAGCAGTATACACAGACCCCAGTAACATTTCAGTAGTATCTGTATAGACAGACCCCAGTAACATTTCAGTAGTATCAGTATAGACAGACCCCAGTAACAGTAACGTAGTATAAGTCTAGACAGACCCCAGTAACATTTCAGTTCCAGCAATATTGACAGACCCCAGTAACATTTCAGTAGTATCAGTTGCGACATGCCCCAGTCACATTTCAGTTCCAGCAGTGCAGACAGACCCCAGTAACAGTAACGTTGAAGCAGTATGGGCAAAGAAGCAGATAAACATTTCCCTGGCAGCAGTGTAGGGAGAGCAAAGTATTTGTAACATTTCAGTAGTAGCAGTATAGACATGCCCCAGCAACAGTAATGTAGAAGCAGTATGGGCAAAGTAGCAGATAAACATTTCCCTGGCAGCAGTGCAGGGAGAGCATAGTATTTGTAACATTTCAGTAGTAGCAGTATAGACAGGCCCCAGTAACAGTAACGTAGAAGCAGTATGGGCAGAGCCCACTATTAGTTACATTTCTGTTATAGCAGTATAGACCTGCCCCAGTAACATTTCCGTTGAAGCATTATGGGCAGAGCCCAGTATTAGTAAAATTACAGTAGTAACAGTATACACCAACCAAGGTAACATTTCAGGAGCAGAAGTATCGGCAGACCGAAGTAACATTTCTGTTGCTGAAGGATAGTCAGACCCCTGTAGCATTACTGTGGCAGAAGTAAAGGTAGGCAGAACAGAGTTACATTTCTGTAGCAAATGTGTAGGCCAACCCCAGACACAGTGGTGTACCCTGAGTGCAGGCGAAGCCCATAAAAATTACTTGGATTACATTGTAGGCGAGGGCCCGAAAAATTGGTTTACCGACAGTACAAATGTACCCCACAAAAATTGCCCATGCCCAACCCAGAGGGCAGGTGAAACCCATTAATCGCTTAGCGTACTGTTGCTTAATTTTTAACTAGGCCTGGAGGCAGCCCAGTCAAAAAAACAATTGGTTCAGGTGGAAGTTTCAATGCTTTAATGAGAATTGAAACAGATAAATATTATTTAGAAAAGTTATATGAGCCTTTTGGCCCACAAAAAAATTGCCCATTCGCGGTGATTACGAGAGGTTTCAGGAGGAGGAGCCAGAGGAGGAGGACGAATATCATACACAGATTGACAAAAGTCTTTAAGTAGCACTGCTGTCCGCTGGTGGAGAACAGAAGTCTGGGGAAATCCAGGCTTTGTTCATCTTTATGAGTATAAGCCTTTCGGCACTGTCAGTTGACAGGCGGGTACGCTTGTCCGTGATGATTCCCCCAGTTGCACTAAACACCCTCTCTGACAAGACGCTAGCTGCAGGGCAAGCCAACACCTGCAGGGCATACAGCGCGAATTCGGGCCACATGTCCAGCTTTGACACCCAGTAGTTGTACGGAGCAGAGGCGTCACGGAGGACGGTGGTACAATCGGCTGCGTACTCCCTCACCATCTTCTTACAGTGCTCCCTCCGACTCAGCCTGGACTGGGGAGATGTGAGACAGTCTTGCTGGGGAGCCATAAAGCTGGCAAAGGCCCTGGAGAGTGTTCCCCTGCCTGCACTGAACATGCTGCCTGATCTCCGCGCCTCCCCTGCTACTTGGCCCTCGGAACAGCGCCTTCTGCCACTAGCGCTGTCGGATGGGAAGTTTACCATTCGTTTGTCCACCAGGGCCCTGTGGTATTACATCACTCTCAAACCCCTTTTCTCTTCGGGAATGAGAGTGGAAAGGTTATCCTTATACCGTGGGTCAAGCAGTGTGTACACCCAGTAATCCGTAGTGGCCAGAATGCGTCTAACGCGAGGGTCACGAGAAAGGCATGCTAACTAGAGATGAGCGAACCTACTCGTTTCGAGTAATTACTCGATCGAGCACCGCAATTTTCGAGTACGTCCGTACTCGGGTGAAGAGATTTGGGGGGCGCCGGGGGGAGGGGGGAGGCGTGGTGTAGCGGGGAGTAGCTGTGGGAACAGGGGTGAGTCCTCTCTCTCTCCCTCTCCCCTCCCACTCCCCGCTGCAACCCCCCACTCACCCACGGCGCCCCCCGAATCTTTTTGCCCGAATACGAAAGTACTCGAAAATCGCGGTGCTCGGGCAAAAAAGGGGCGTGGCCGAGTAGGTTCGCTCATCTCTAATGCTAACATAAAGTCAGCCATGTGTGCCAGGGTACCTGTACGCAACATATGGCTGTCCTCACTAGGAAGATCACTGAGTATCCTCCTCCTCCTCAGGCCATATGCGCTGAATGGATGAGAGGCAAGCAGCATGGGTACACTCTGCAGTCGGCCCAGCTGTCTCTTCCTCCTCAGGCTCCTCCCCCTCCTCCTCCTCCTCCACGTGCTGAGATATAGACATGAGGGTGCTCTGACTATCCAGCGACATACTGTCTTCCCCCGCCTCTATTTCCGCCTGCAAAGCATCAGCCTTTATGCTTTGCAGGGAACTTCTCAACAGGCATAGCAGGGGAATGGTGACGCTAATGATTGCAGCATCGCCGCTCACCATCAGGGTGGACTCCTCAAACTTTCCAAGGACCTGGCAGATATCTGCCATCCAGGCCCACTCCTCTGTAAAGAATTGAGGAGGCTGACTCCCACTTCGCCGCCCATGTTGGAGTTGGTATTCCACTATAACTCTACGCTGCTCATACAGCCTAGCCAACATGTGGAGCGTAGAGTTCCACCGTGTGGGCACATCGCAAAGCATTCGGTGCACTGGCAGATTAAACCGATGTTGCAGGGTGCGCAGGGTGGCAGCGTCCGTGTTGGACTTGCGGAAATGTGCGCTGACCCGGCGCATCTTGCCGAGGAGGTCTGACAAGTGTGGGTAGCCTTTCAGAAACCGTTGAACCACCAAATTAAAGACGTGGGCCAGGCATGGCACGTGCGTGAGGCTGCCGAGCTGCAGAGCCGCCACCAGGTTACAGCCGTTGTCACACACGACCATGCCCAGTTGGAGGCTCAGTGGCGAAAGCCAGCGGTTGGTCTGCTCTGTCAGACCGTGCAACAGTTCGTGGGCCGTGTGCCTCTTCTCTCCTAAGCTGAGTAGTTTCAGCACGGCCTGCTGACGCTTGCCCACCGCTGTGCTGCCGCGCCGCGCGACACCGACTGCTGGCGATGTGCTGCTGGTGACAAGTCTTGATTGGGAGGTAGAGGTTGCGTTGGAGGAGGAGGAAGGTTTAGTGGAGGTGGCATACACCGCCACAGATACCAGCACCGATCTGGGGCCCGCAATTCTGGGGGTGGGTAGGACGTGAGAGGTCCCAGGCTCTGACTCGGTCCCAGCCTCCACTAAATTCACCCAATGTGCCGTCAGGGAGATATAGTGGCCCTGCCCGCCTGTGCTTGTCCACGTGTCCGTTGTTAAGTGGACTTTGGCAGTAACCGAGGTGGTGAGGGCGCGTACAATGTTGCGTGAGACTTAGTCGTGCAGGGCTGGGACGGCACACCGTGAAAAATAGTGGAAGCAAATGTAATGGAGTCGAGCACCACGTGGTGCTCGCCTCGAGTAACGAGCATCTCGAACACCCTAATGCTCGAACGAGCATCAAGCTCGGACGAGTGCGCTCGCTCATCTCTAGTAACGATGATAACAATATCAGAGCAAAAGGGTAAGTTTATTGGGGAACACTGTGTAAATCAGAGGAGGCTCTAGCGCCTCTCTAGCCTGGATACATGATGAGGTATGGGCGGGCATGGAGGCATCCTGTGGCATATTTGTCTATAGATGTTGCCACTGGACCTTTAGATCCTCCACACCTGGGCTGTTGAGGATGGCGTCCAACGATTCCCATAAATGCCCAATTAGCGATAAATTTGCCAACCATGCAAGCTAAGGAAGTGGGTCAAGCCAGCAGAGGTATTCCTGTGACCCCCTTGCGTGTGTGGCTGAGTATTATCCTGCTGCCTCTTGGAAGCTGCCATGAGAGGAACACATGTGGCTGCAGAATGTCCTGAAGATATCACTAAGCTGTCATTGTCCTTGTACCACTACTAGGGTGGACCGACTGTCGTATACGATGGCCCCTCAGACCATCACACCAGCAGGGGGCAGTGTGCTGCACCACAACAAAGGCAGGATTGAGGCGCTCACCCTGAGGTCTCCAGACATGAACACTACTGTCATCGACTTCCGGGGAGGTTAGAGTGGCCGCTCCCATAGCGAACCCCCCATAACCCTCCAAATAAAATACCAACACAAGATTCGGATAAATTGGTCACAGCAGCCATTTTATTATTATTAACATAAAATACAATATAGAAGAATGAGGGGAGAGATCCTTGGAGCCACCTGGTGCTTAAAAACTTCATAATAAAAACGAACCTTGCCCACAGCCATACTGACCAACTCGTGGGCACCACTAGCCGCCCTTAGTTGGCTGATATATGTAAACTGAGGCCAGGAGGGATCTACTGCCACCCCGTTATCCAACCCAAAGCACCAGACACCAACAGGCTTAACGAAAGGAGGGAGTATTATCCGGTGAGGCCATACCCACCAAACTCCCCCCCAACTAATTTCAAACTACCTCCAAATACTTCCCCACCCTCTGACAGCTGCCATGACAGGAAAAACAATCTCCCTTCTTCCCCTGACAACAATTCTGCTACCTCCCCCTTTGTAACAAACTCCCCCCCCCCCACTCCAACACATCACTAAAACCTTTCACTATCTTCTCCTATTCCCCTCTTCTCTGACTAATAACCCCCATTAACCCCTTTGCTCCCTAAACCCCCCCTCCCTCTGTCATGCAGGGCTTTCACTATAGGCCCCTGCAGCCCCACCGCTCTTCCCGCTCCAGCCCTCTACTTGAGCCTAAGCCAACCCCCATAACTCTCCAAATAAAATAACAACACAAGTTTTAGATAAATTGGCCACAACAGCCATTTTAGCAACATAAAATACAGTATAGAAGAATGAGGAGGGAGATCCTTGGAACCACAAAAATCTGGTACTGCAAACCTTGCCCACAGATGTACTGACTGACTCGTGGGCACTAATAGCCGCCCTTAGGTGGCTTATATACGTAAGCTGAGGTCGGGAGGCTTTTATTTCCCCACTGCTAATCCCCCCATTCCTCACAACAAAGGCTGATATATGCCTATTCAATTTAATTCAGGCCTTGTTAATTCATTCTACTGACCAAGCCATTTGCCAACTCTTCCGCGGAATGATCTCGGAACACAGCACTACCAACTTGGGAAAAAGGTACCGCAGCCACAAAAAATCATATTGTATGTCCCTCTAAAGCTCACGACTGTTGAGATCATTCCACCCACATGTAATACCAATATATCCGGGCTTCTATCCATCCCTGTGAAACTGCTAACTTCCTGCAAAGTCCTGACTCCACAACATACCTCTCTGACCTAACCCCAATCACTGCCACCTCTTCTCTAAAACCCAACTGCCTTCTGCTCGGCTGCACTCTCGCTCTCGTGGCTGCTCAAAAGACGTACGAGTGGCCCAATAGCCACACCAACGCTTGTGAATGGCTACCTGCATAAAGTCAAATATATGTTATTACATAATTCCTCCGTATCCAACAATTTCACACACGATCTATGCATCAGAAACATCCCACCCTCTTTTTTTAACTACACTAACCCACTGGCCACCCCTCAGGCCGTACATACAACCTAAACCGCCTAGACTCCCATCTCCTAATTTTTTCACCATCTCCGTGCGCAAACCCCCTTTTACCGTTTCTGTCTCAGCTCCTGTCCTGAAGAAGTGGGACGAATAACCAGCCCTCTTCAAACCTAGTTCTACTAAAGCTTTCTCACATAGCCCACGAAACTGAAACCTGTAAAGAAAAGTTCTGTCTTCATGCCTGAACAAAGGACCTCCTCCTCCAACCACCCTTGCTCGATATTTCGCAAAACACCCAACTGGACACATCACCACCCCGCTACACATGACAAGGGCACTGTTGTACACCTACCCACCTAGTCCATCTATGATCTCCTCAACCAAATTTCCACTCCCGTACCCATGTGACTTACGTCAAATACATCCAGGCCTCCTCCCCGCTTACTGGGAGAGACTAACTGTCAGAACCGGCAACTCTGGGGGCCGCCGTGCCCGCACCACCGGTCCGGCCACCCGGGGTACAGGAGCACGGCACAGAGGTACCCCGGTTCTTGTGATCTCCCCGGGCCGCTGTAAGACTGGTCGCCGCCGGGTTGCTAGGGAGGCAGCTGGTGCTTCTAGTCGCTTGACTACCAGGCTGGCTTCCCTGGTAACTGTCTGTGCAGTGAGACTGGGGGCGTGCCCCCAGCACCGCCCTGATTAGCCCTGCTGCTGTCAGGCTCCCCGCCCCAATCAGCTTCTGGGGCGGGAGCGCTGACAGCATTTAAATAGGTGTGTTTTCCTCTCAGGCCTTGCCAGTGTTAGTTTGGTCTTCCAGCTGCACCCGCGTATTCTTTTGACTCCTGTTTGTGACCCCGGCTTTCTTGACCTCTGCTTTTGGACCTTGACTACGTTTTTGCCTGACCCCCCTGTACTGCGTACCCTCCTGTTGCCGACCCGGATTGTCTGACCGTTCTACCGTTGTTTGTCTTCAGTGTCTGTTTGTCTTCCCGTGTCCCGCTTCCCTAGTGAGGGTAGGGACCGCCGCCCAGTTGTCGCCCTGGGGGTTAGCCCAGGGGGGCAAGTAGGCAGGGACAGGGGTTGCGGGATATATCAGGGACCCCCATATCCCGGACACTGTCCTGACAGTAACACTGGCCGAAGGTAGGTCAGACTCGTGCATCCGCCCGGCTACTTTGAATCCCTCGATGGAGGCCGTGGCTGCGTTAGCGAACCAGGTCCAGGTCCTTACTAACCTTGTCCAGGACCTAACCGCCCGCATGCAGCTACAGGAACAAGTGGCGGCTGCAGGTCCCATGCAGCCCCCTTCCGCTCCCGGGACTATGTCAGAACCCCGAGCCACGCTGCCGGACTGCTTCTCTGGAGAGAGAGGTCAGTTCTTTGCATTTAGAGAGAGCTGCAAGCTCTACTTTGATCTCCGACCCCACTCCTCTGGTACTGAATATCAGAAAGTGGGAATTGTAATTACCCGCCTGAGGGGGGACCCCCAAAATTGGGCTTTCTCGCTACCAGCAGGCTCTCCAGCCCGACTATCCCTTGACGCTTTTTTTTCCGCCCTGGGTCAAATTTATGACGAACCCGACCGGGCGGGCTACGCAGTCTCCAAACTTCTGGCCCTGCGCCAGGGTTGTAAAATGGCGGAGGACTACTGTTCCCAATTCCGTCAACATTGTACGGAATCCGGGTGGAACGATGCCGCCCTAAAAGACTTATTTTTGACCGGTCTGTCTGAGGGTCTCAAGGACCTACTTGTGGCCCACCCAGAGCCTAGAACCCTGGAGCAAGCCATGACGCTTGCTATTCGGGCCGACCGACGTTTGAGGGGCCGACACGCCGCTCGGGCCACTCCACTCCCCACGCCCACTTCTTCTACCGACCTGACTCTCTCACTTCCCACCACCGAGCCCATGGAACTGGGAGCCATGAACCCCAAGCAGCGACGGGAATATCGCCTGAAGAAGAATCTTTGCTTCTACTGTGGGGAGCCGGGTCACCGCATTGCCACCTGCACTAAGAAGCCACGGCAGGAAAACTCCCGCTCCTAGGCAGTTGTCGGGAGGACTGTCTAGGAGCTAAGGTACTCCCTGTGTTATCCAAAATGTTATTGCCTTGCACCCTAGAATTTCATGCTTTCCACCGTACTGGGCAAGCCTTTGTTGATTCTGGGGCTGCGGCGAATTTCGTTAACTTTAATTTCGTTGCTCAACTGTCCGGGGTTTTTTTACGTTTAGAGACCCCGATTCTGGTTTCAGGAGTGGACTCCACCCCATTGCAAGCAGGGGTGGTTCATCTGGTTACCCCTGAAGTAAGGTTTACGATAGGAGCCTTACACGTGGAAACCTGCACCTTTCTAGTAATGAGAGATTTGTCTGTGGACGTCGTCCTAGGCCTCCCCTGGCTCCGGGAGCACAACCCGGTAGTAAATTGGGACACGTTGGAACTGGTAAAGTGGGGTCCCCGCTGTGCCAACCACCTTTGTGCGGTGAAGGTGGGAATCTCCACCTGCGAGGGGACCCCCCTACCAGATTACCTCTCCGAGTTTTCTGACGTGTTCTCCAAACAATTATCTGAAGCTCTGCCCCCTCATAGGGAATGGGACTGTAAAATAGACTTGATTCCTGGGGCCAAACTTCCTAAGGGCCGCATTTATAACGTTACGGTTCCTGAGAGAGAATCCATGAGGGACTATATCCAGGACAGCCTGGCCAAGGGGCACATCCGGCCCTCAGAATCCCCGGTGGGTGCCGGGTTTTTCTTCGTTGAGAAGAAGGATGGGGGCCTCCGGCCCTGTATTGACTATAGAGAGCTAAACAAAATCACAGTACGAAACCAGTATGCCCTTCCACTCATTCCTGACCTCCTCAACCAGGTCGCTGGTGCCCGATGGTTTTCTAAACTTGATCTCAGGGGAGCATACAACCTCATCCGCATTCGGGAGGGGGATGAGTGGAAAACCGCCTTCAATACGCCCCTCGGGCATTTTGAATACCTAGTTATGCCTTTTGGATTGTGTAACGCCCCCGCCATTTTTCAGGGGTACATGAACTCAGTGTTTCAGGATATCATGGGGGTGTTCGTGGTTGTATATCTAGACGACATTTTGATTTTTTCCTCCGACTTGCCAAGTCACCATACTCACGTTCAGACTGTACTAGCTCGACTCAGACATAACAAGCTGTTTGCTAAACTCGAGAAATGTGTGTTCGGGGTACAAAAGATATCATTTTTGGGGTATATCATCACGCCATGCGACTTCCAGATGGATCCTGAAAAGGTGAAAGCCATCACGGAGTGGGCCCAGCCAGGGTCGTTGAAAGCCCTTCAACGCTTCCTCGGCTTCGCCAACTACTATCGCAAATTCATCAAAGACTTCTCCGTGGTGGCTAAACCTCTAACGGACCTCACCAGAAAGGGGGCAGATGTGAGGACCTGGTCTTCTGAGGCTCTGAGGGCCTTCGATACCCTAAAGGCGGCGTTCTCTTCTGCACCTGTCCTAGTACAACCAGATCTGTCCAGCCCTTTTTTGGTGGAAGTAGATGCCTCTGAGTTTGGTGTGGGAGCGGTACTGTCCCAAGGTCCCTCCACTCTCACCAACCTTAGACCGTGTGCCTATTTTTCTAGGAAGTTTTCTTCCACCGAACGGAACTATGATATAGGCAACCGGGAATTGCTGGCGATTAAGTGGGCTTTCGAAGAGTGGAGGCATTTTTTGGAAGGAGCCCATCACCAGATCACGGTACTCACAGACCATAAAAACCTCACCTATCTAGATTCCGCTAAGAGGTTAAATGCTCGGCAAGCCCGCTGGGCCTTGTTCTTCTCTCGGTTCAATTTTGTGGTTACCTATAGACCCGGTTCTAAGAATGTCAAGGCTGATGCCCTGTCTAGGAGCTTTGGTTCTCCGGAACCTGCCGAGCCGGAGCCTGAGAGCATTCTCTCCCCTGGGGTGGTCCTCGCTGCTGTCTCCTCCGACCTTTCACCTCTCATTCACGCCGCTCAACAATCTGCTCCTGAAGCCCTTCCGGAAGGCAAATTATTTGTCCCATCGTCACTGAGATTGAAAGTGTTAGAGGAGACACACGCTTCTGTCCTAGCTGGACACCCCGGCATCAGGGGTACGCTGGAGTTAGTATCCAGACTCTATTGGTGGCCGCACATGGCCAAGGAGGTACGGGTATTTGTGTCCGCGTGCCCGGTTTGCGCAAGGGGGAAGAATCTCAGGAGACGTCCTGAGGGTCCTCTTCTTCCCTTGCCCATTCCGTCCAGGCCATGGTCCCATTTGTCCATGGATTTTATTACTGATCTGCCATCCTCGCTGGGGAATACAGTCATCTGGGTAATAGTAGACCGTTTCTCTAAAATGTCACATTTTGTTCCGCTTTGCAAGTTGCCTAACGCCAAACTTCTGTCTGAAATGTTCATCAAGGAGATTGTTCGGTTACATGGGATCCCCGAGGACATTGTGTCAGATAGAGGGGTTCAGCTCGTCGCTCGCTTCTGGCGAGCCTTCTGTAAAAATCTAAACGTAAATTTGTCCTTCTCCTCCGCTTTCCATCCCGAGAGTAACGGACAAACGGAACGAATGAACCAAGAACTTATCCAGTATCTGCGACTGTTTGTCTCTGATAACCAGTATCAGTGGGCCAACTACTTACCTCTCGCCGAATTTGCTATCAACAACCATGTTAACTCGTCGACCCAATTGTCACCTTTTTTTTGTAACTATGGGTTTCATCCCCGGTTCTCGCTTTCCACTCCTGTGGTCTCGAACAATCCGGCCGCCGACATATCCTCTGAGGAACTGTGCACAGTTTGGGTCCAGGTTCGTAAGAACCTTCAGGGTTCCCAAGAGAAACTGCGTAAATACGCAAATAAAAGATGTACCATCTCTGCACCTTTTGTAGTCGGGGAGCAAGTTTTGTTGTCCTCCAAGAATCTGAGACTCAAGGTTCCCTCCCTGAAACTTGCTCCTCGGTTCATTGGCCCATTTACTGTTTCTCAGGTCATCAACCCGGTGTCATATAAGTTGGCACTTCCTGACCCCTGGAAGGTCCACAAGGTGTTTCACAAAAGCTTACTTAAGAAGTATGTGACTCCAGTTCTACCCACCCAGAACCCGCCTCCTCCTTCTCTGGTACAGGGGGAACTGGAGTATGAAGTAGAAAGGCTGGTGGATGCCCGACGGGTTAGAGGTGTGCTGCAGTACCTGGTCCACTGGAGAGGATTTGGCCCTGAGGATAGGACGTGGGTCCCCGCCAGGGACGTTCATGCGCCACGCCTAGTCCAGGCATTCCACAGGGCTTTCCCGCTTAAGCCCGCACCTGGCCATGGGGGTCCGGTGTCCCCCCGTAGAAGGGGGGGTACTGTCAGAACCGGCAACTCTCGGGGCCGCCGTGCCCGCACCACCGGTCCGGCCACCCGGGGTACAGGAGCACGGCGCAGAGGTACCCCGGTTCTTGTGATCTCCCCGGGCCGCTGTAAGACTGGTCGCCGCCGGGTTGCTAGGGAGGCAGCTGGTGCTTCTAGTCGCTTGACTACCAGGCTGGCTTCCCTGGTAACTGTCTGTGCAGTGAGACTGGGGGCGTGCCCCCAGCACCGCCCTGATTAGCCCTGCTGCTGTCAGGCTCCCCGCCCCAATCAGCTTCTGGGGCGGGAGCGCTGACAGCATTTAAATAGGTGTGTTTTCCTCTCAGGCCTTGCCAGTGTTAGTTTGGTCTTCCAGCTGCACCCGCGTATTCTTTTGACTCCTGTTTGTGACCCCGGCTTTCTTGACCTCTGCTTTTGGACCTTGACTACGTTTTTGCCTGACCCCCCTGTACTGCGTACCCTCCTGTTGCCGACCCGGATTGTCTGACCGTTCTACCGTTGTTTGTCTTCAGTGTCTGTTTGTCTTCCCGTGTCCCGCTTCCCTAGTGAGGGTAGGGACCGCCGCCCAGTTGTCGCCCTGGGGGTTAGCCCAGGGGGGCAAGTAGGCAGGGACAGGGGTTGCGGGATATATCAGGGACCCCCATATCCCGGACACTGTCCTGACACTAACTCACCCAACCTAAACGCTCCAAAAAAGGCGAAAGCGAAAACACAGCGAAATAAACATTCCTCAAACCAATCCCTACAAACTCTTTCCAAAATCCCACCCATGCATTCCAAAAGCGCAAACATAACTGGTCGCCTACCATTCTTAACCAATTTTCCTCTCCGAAACCCCTTTAAAGCCTGCTGAACCAAAAAATTATTCGCAATATCCTTCAACCCCCGGAGCTGCAAACCTAATGCCACACCCAACACTAATTGGTTGATCTTAGCCACCAACGACCCATTCGCCGATGCTTCACCCAACAATTGTAGCAGGGCACTGACCAAACCACCTTCCGACTGTACTCCATCCATGTCCCCCACCCAGCACTCCCACTCACGCCATGCTGACTCATAAGCCATCCACGTACCCTGTGCCAGCGAACCCCGAATTAGGTGCTCTGTTGCATGTCGACCAACTTCCAAATTTCCGTAGGACACAGGCAACCCTCTTTCTCTGCTTCAGGCATCAGCGAATTAAATTGATCCCACTGAAAATGAGATAGAGAATCCACTGTATAGTTTTCAACCCCCGAAACATGTACAGCCACCACCCATGCATGCAACGATAAACAGGCTAACACCAAATGTGGCAACAAATCCACCACAGGCGCCAATTGCGCAGACATTAAATTAATGGAATAGGGAATCCGCATGTCACCTGATCACGGCAGGCGTAGTGGAACGCAAAACAACGCCTGCCATAATCAGGTGACACGCGGCTGACGGGTTACATCATCATACCTTGTCGGTCACCACGTGAACTGACGGTGGGAGCGGCCGGCAATAATGCAAGTCATTATATGTGTATATATATATATATATATATATATATATATATATATATATATATATATATATATATGTGTGTGTTTGTTGTGCTACATATGCTTGATAAAGGCCCAGATTAGGGCTGAAACGCTTTGCATGTATGAATAAATGACTGTTTAAGGACTTCGTCTGGTGAATGCCATCCCTATAGTTAAAGAGCGCGGAGGTTTTTTTCTTTTATTGGATACATATATTTCCCTATACCCACTGACCAGTGGGATATACCTTCGATGACTCTCCTGGTTCGCTGCGGTATAGACAGGACTGGAGGAATACTATTTATCATTCAAGGCAATCCTGGACTTCTAGGTGCAGGTGGGGTTTTCTAGCCAGAATCCCGCCTGGCACCGGGTACGTCACTGCTTTCCATCTGTGCCTATTGTGGGCGTGTGTATATGATCTTGGGCTTCTTTGAAATGCTGTCCAATACATGTTTCTGCCTTTTTGCCAAAATGGCAAAGACCTGCGACCAATTTGAAAAAGTCTGGGGAATCAATCACCACCGCTTCTTCTCCTTGTCCTCCTTTTCGGATTATGTTTGTTTCCCATTATCCAAGTAAAATTTTTCCAATGGCAACAAAAATATCTCAACGTATTCGTCCTTCCAATTTTTTTACCTCACTTCCTTCTTCAAATGCGCCCCCAAGGGGCTCTCAAAACATACATACACTTCCCCTATTGCCTTATCATCCAGCCAAACTGCATTGTCATTTTTCTCAGTCTGCACCGCCAGTCACATTCCCTGCATGTTTAGTGCTCCCCAGTCTCAAACTACCTTCCAAAGTCCCTACAGCTGCACCACCAGAGATCACAGGCGGCAACCAAGCCGCCACTGGAGACAGGGTCCCAACTAACCCCATCCCCCGCTCACAGTGCAACAACAAATCCTGAATATTCCCCAACAATGGCCAAAAATTCTTGTAACCCGCCTCCACATTGGTCCCGAGACCCCATCTACTCCCAGCAACCGCAACCCCTCTTCCTACATTCCTCGCCAGTAAATCATGAGACGCACAAAGCATAGATGCATGTTTACTAGACTGCATGGGAGCTGTGATTCTACTAGTCAGACAAACTGGATCTGGAAGGTGTTACTCCCGCTGGGCACACTAAAGCGCCACGCCTCAATACGGATGCAAGATTGTGTCCAATCAAAACTGCAAACACACACAACATTTGCACTCACAACTTGCACTTCTCCAAGCTAAGATGGAAGGACCCCTGTCCTTTACTAATGAGGGAAAGTGGGAAACCCCTGGCTAAAAGTGGGGTAATTGTCCCAACAAGGACAGCCCTTATGTCTTCATTTGGGACATAGCTATCCCTGATTAGGAACCTGGAGAGATGCACAAAACACACACAGGACACAACACTGTTCACACACACAATAAAGCACATGTCTGGCCACCTGCACCGACATAACACACGTCACTGTTCACAACAACATACCAGGTTGTACATACAACAAAGAACGGGAACCCCACGCAGAGCTCACATGCATAAAGATGGAAAACCATAGCTATTCCAAGTATCCTCACACCACGGGGAAAGAGAGTCAGCCACCATGCTGTGATACAAGGATCAATGTCAGGCATCACCCATCTGACACACACACAAGACATCAGACGTCTGGAGGCCGCACCTGCCAAGGGATAAGGAGAAACCTGCGGGCGTATTCACCCTAGAAACCACAAGGAGGGGAGGGACAGCAGGTGTCCAGACTGTCTTCAGGGAAGGAGAGAGAGAGACACTACAGACAAGCATGCAAACACCAGCTGGGATAAACGCAGAGATAGACAGTGATACATAAAATGACCATCCATCTCTCACAAGAGTTGCTGGTATTTATCTACCGCAAATGAGGGGGATTTGCTGGTGGAGAATACCACACTCAGCCAGCTTAATTAACCCCTACCGGTGAAGGTGTGCACGAGGAAACCTGTAGAACCACAGGTCTCAGACGCACAACCTTAACAGAAGGTCAGCGTCACTCCCGGACTCCTACACCTCCGACTGGTCCTGATGCCGACCTCCCGGACTTGCCTCCACTGACACTCCACATTCGTTGCCTTGCCACTGCAAACTACGCTGGACCGACACTGAGAACCGCAGCCATTTTTCTCTGCTTCCCGCTGGAGCCCAAGGGAACTCCCTATGACTGGTGCACTCCCTTGAGCTCACCATACTGCTGGTTCCCACTGCACTGCAGGTTCTCCTCTTCACCCGAATGGTCCCCCGCCCACCCGGCACTTCAGCAGAGGGGCTGACCATAGCGCCGTGTCCTTTCCCGAAACTTTGCTGCTGGTTCTGGCCCTCCTTTTCACTGCCACTTCCTCAGCCAGTACATTACCAAGTTAGCTGTCTCTAAGACTTCTCCTTTGTCCGCCGTCCAGTACCGCAGGCCTCGCCGCCCTGCCCAGCACAGGGCTCTCTGCTCACCGTTGTGGCCGGATGTCCAGGACTCCTCCTGCCAACGCATCTTCGTGCCCAAAGCAGTGGGAAAGGATTCGCTAGGCAGAGGGTCCCCTGAGGGACTCCTCAGTCGCCGCACACATGGGACTCCCTTCTCTGCAATCAAATGCGTAGGCAGCCTTGCCTGCCGTGGTCTCCTCATTGCTCTCCTGGCCGCATGAATACCCCAGGAGCGCCGCTGAGCACCGCCACCACTTGCTCCTCCAGCCGGCACCATGAACGTTGGCGGCCGCACGAAGCTCCGCCAACACCACCTCTATATCTGCCATCCAGGTAGCTGTAACTGCGTCTCACTGAACTCTTCACTTTCTCCTTTCTTCCACAAAATGGCGATCCCGTTCTCTGCTACTCCCCCTTTTGTAACAAACATCTCCCCCACTCCAACATGTCACTAAAATCCTTCACTATCATCTCCCATCCACCCCTCCTCGAGCTAATAACCCTCATTAACCCCTATGCTCCCTAACCCCCCTGGTCATGCAAAGCTTTCTCCATAGGCAAGTAAAGCCTATGGAGAAACGCTCCAGCCCTCTACTATATAGTTCCACTCTGTAGCAATCTAGGTTTATTGTTCATGACTAAGGTGACCAGATTTTTCCCGGGTCAAAGCGGAACAGAGGTGTATGCCTCAGGGGGCGGGGCTTATCATGACGTATGATTTTACCTCCGTTGTCATAAAAAGTACAGGGCCATTTAAAAAAAGACAGGGAGCAAATTCCGCAGCATTTCAGCATCCAAAAAACAGTCAAAATCCATATCACTGGTGCGGATTTTGACTGGAAATCAGCCGTGTATCCGCAGCTGGTTTCATACTATGCGGCGCTCCTCCTCACCTCCTCTGAAGGCTTCCCACTGTAAGCACTCCCAAACTTCTGGTTCCCAGTAACTTGCAGTGGCCTCACCCGACCTGTGGCACTGGAAACCAGAAGCCAGGGTGCGCTGACTGCGGGAAGCCTTCGGAAGAGGTGTGGGGGAGCGCCGCATAGTATGAAATCAGCTGTGGATACGTGGCTGATTTCCAGATAAACTCTGCACCACTGGTACAGATTTTGATTGTTTTTTAGATGCGGAATTTGCTGCTGAAATGTCCACATTCTGCAGCATTTCTGTCACATGTAAACATCTCCTAAGTCATTTTGACCGTAGTTATTTTTCTGCCCAAGCCCCCGGCTTATCTCGGTCCGTTTGTAGCTGTACATTGTCCTCCGTTGCATTGATTATATTGTATAATTTTGTGTCATCTGCAAATATTGATATTTTACTGTGTAGTCCCTCTATCAGGTCGTTGATAAATATGTTGAACAGAATGGGGCCCAATACTGAGCCCTGTGGCACCCCACTAGTGACTGTGGCCCAATCAGAGTATGAACCATTTATTACCACCCTCTGCTTTCCACCTCTGAGCCAGTTCTTTACCCAGATACACACGTTTTCACCCAATCCGAGCTGCCTCATTTTATATAACCACCTATTATGCGGCACCGTGTTAAATGCTTTAGAGAAGTCCGGATATATGAGATCAATAGACTCTCCTAGGTCCAGCCTAGAACTCACTTCATCGTAGAAGCTGATCAAATTAGTCTGACATGATCAACCCCCTCATGAAGCCATGCTGGTTAGGAGTTATTCCATTGTTCTCCTTGAGGTATTCTAGGATGGCATCTCTCATAAACGCCTTAAATATTTTGTACAACAAGGAAGTGATGCTTCTATAGAAAGTAATAACTGGAACATGGTGGATTACCGCACACAGTCTGCATTTCACAAAGCCATCTGAGATCTTGTACAGAACAAGAGAGACGATATGTTCTTCTTGACCCCAAAATTCAACAAGGTTCTGGTTGAATAACATTGTTTGTCTGAGTCTCTACCTAGCAAGCCTGCTTACTATCTGTCCATGGTTGTTTGTGCGCATACTTAGTTTTTACTGCAGTACTTCCTCAGAACTCCAGTGTCCTCTGCATTGTGATGGGGGAGAAGAAATCTGTAATGTCCACTGCCGGTCTCCATGCTATAGAAGGAACCGTCGGTCTCTGTGATGGCTCCTGCAGCGCTCCTGTGGCCTTTGTGATTTTGCCAGGTGAACTCCTGCAGCAGTACAGTCTTAGGAATCCTTCCTAGTATTGTGCTGCTGCAACAGCAGTAAGCAGCCCGCTCTCAGCTCACCCTACCCTTGTATGGCTACATGAAGTCCTTGGCAGCTCTCTCTGCCGTCTACTCTTTCTGGTGCACTTCTCTCTTACTTCTCCCGTCTTCAAGAAGTTTGCGTCCATTCTGGGATGGAGCTTAATTTTGGTGCATTAATTTTGCAAATGCTTTCACATTTGTATTGCTCCCCATACAGAATAATGGTGTGTGGAGTATTTTTTGGCACCCTCCCAGGTCCTCTGATACGTGTGGATGGACGCTATGATGAATCACTTCCTACTAGATGGAGGTTTATAATAGTAGACATGGCAGTATGCGAAAAGAGGGGACTCAATAATGAGTCTTGAGCTATACTGGGCAGTAAGGAAAGCGAGAAGACTCAATGCCCTGTCTTCAGTTTCTCATAGGTCGCCTGCACACAGCAGAGCCGTATTCCGCATGCGGAATCTATCCCTGACCGGCAACCCTGCGTACCTGTGAATTGTATTCTTTTTCTGTACTGCGGATGGTCTGGATGGCTCGCTGTCGGACATACGCAGTACAGATTTTACCATACCGTCACTATCCGATGACACGGGTGCCCGCGACCTTTCTGCAATGTTAACTGCAGAAGGGCCGCCGGTCGTACAGTTCCATTGACTTCTGTCTGTGTGGAATCTGGAGAAAAATGGAGCCTGCTGCGACAGATGATTTCCGTTTCAGTTCAGGAACAATCACTTCCCCATAGCATGCTTTGGACGGTATTTGCTGCAGAACCCGGGAGGCGGACGCCCGCCTCGGATTCCACAATGCAAATCCGTCCCTGTGCAGGTGGCCCTACCGGACTTGGTGTGCAGGACAGCCCCTAACATCATATGGTTAATACTTTAGTCTCCTTGCCTAGACTCCATAGACAATGGCCAACAGGCACCAGGCAGATGTGTCATTCATGCCACCTCCATATCTGTGGAGTAACAGAGTCCTCTTCTGCCTTTCATATTGGAACATGAATCATTGATTCATCTGAATGTGAATGCTTCCACCTTTCATCTGTCGTTCATATCGCTGATCACCAAGTTGAATGATGGGGGGGGGGGGTGATTCAGTCCCTTCCTCCTTATCTGAGCTACGAGGCATCTTGGCCTTCCTAGAGAGTGTGTGACATAGGCTGACGGCAATTATTATCCTCACTAACTTCAAAGGAAGGAAGATATACCCAAAAATAATGTATGCACTTCATCAGAAATGCTGCCGAGAGTCCTGTTTTCCCCTCCAGATGCTGTCTGCCGAAGATTAGCGATCCTCTAACTGGTGAGTTATGATTCATGATTTATTAAAAGTTCCATAATCACAGGCTTTCATGTGAAAACGCTGTGTCTATATTATGTGCTCGGCTTAGTCATTAAGACTAATGTATTCTGTGTGTCATCACACGACAATCCTTCCGGCAAGCGCTACAGGTGGCAACGTCTATTGTACCTCTTGACCGCCTCGATTATCCTGATGTGACACAAGGTAAGGATGGGGCCAAGGAGTTTTCTCCAGAGTCTGCCCCCCTCTTCTGCAGTATATCAAGGAGTTTTCAAAAAGTCATAAAATATCAAATTTGTATAAATTCTTTAGATCTACCATCTTCTGACAGTTTAAAGCAGGATAAGCCATCAGTTGCAAATCAACAGATGTTAGGAACCCTGCCGATCAACTGCTCTGTAGGCCAGTGTGCTTGTGCACTGAGCTGAATTATGCAGGAAGCAGACACCTCTGTTCCTACTGCAGTGGCCAATCTTGGTATTACAGGCAAAGTTCTCATTGAAGTGAATGACCTGCAATGCCAAGGTCATTCTGTGGGAACGGCGCTATCTGCTTCTTGCAGAAGTCAACTTAGTGCATGAGCACATTAGTCTAGCAAACAGTTGATCAGCAGGGGTCTCAGGTCTCACTGCTGATGCACTATTGATGGACGGTCCTAAGGATAGGCCATCAATAGTTAACAACTTGACAACCTCTTTAATATACCCATGGTCTCCCATCAGCATGGACTGCCTACTGTCCAGTTTACCTGAAGAGCGTTTCCTCTACTGCTGTGCCAAGACAACACTGAAAAACCCAAATTTGCCCACAGCAAATGTGCCCACACCCCAAAACTGACCTGGTCCTGGCCAATGGTATGGGGGGGGGGGGGGCACACCATGGCGGTATTAGTTAGGCACTGGATAGTACTGTGACTTGGCCACTAAATGCACTATTGGGATACCATTATGGCATTATTATTAAGGCACTACATATTAGATTGAACTACACTACTTATCTCCTTCCCAGCAAAGGGGTTATATAGATGGAAGCGAACCTCCACAGCGCCCCCTATTGGAAAGTAGCTTCCGTCAAAGTCAATGACCTGACATAACAGAACTGCGGATTTTATTAGTCTCGTCTCTAGAAAAAATGGAATAAAAGTAGTCAAAATGTTATACATTCCCAAAAATTGGATAAGTGAAGCCTGGAGGTCATCCGGCCAACAGCGAGCAGCCGTGGTGATGGGGGGAACAAGTTCGGGCTCTTGGAATGCCGTGACGCAAAAGCAAGTCTTTAAAAAAAAAAAAGTTTTACTATTTTTTTACCATTTTCCGGAATCGGGCTGAAAACATAAAATTCAAAAAACGAATAGCAGAATTCCTTTTTTTCCCCCAATTTCCCTAAAAGTTACACATTATATGTGCCATTAGAAAATACAACTGGTCCCGCAGAACACCGACCCCCATACGGCGCACCGACGGAAGAAGCCGCGGCTCCGAGAGTGTGAAGACGGAAAACACTGGAAAATTAGGTGATCATTAAGGCACAAACAGGCTTTGTCACTAAGGGGTTAAGAAAAGTTATGTTTTTTTATTAAATGGCCTCATCTGTCATCAGAAATCAATGTGTTATTAACGCACACGAGATCCGTTATATCGCTATTGGATGGAACTGGTATGTGACCCGCCCCCTCAGAGAAGCCGATCCGTAATGGTGATTGCAGCAGAGCCGAGTGCCGTCTGTGCAGGAGATCAGCAGCAGCGATGTAGGTGAGCCGAGTGTGCAGTGCAGAGGAGGTGAGCCAAGAAGTAGTCCCAGAGACGTAGCAGAGCGGCGCAGTACAAGCAGTAGTCAGAGGAGAAGCATTCAGTATTTACGCAAACAGTTTTCCCGTGAGCGTTCCATCATATGAACGGAAAATAACCGCTGATTTCAAGGGGTTAATTTGTATGAGTGGTTTTTTACGTGCGCGATGGGATAAGTCGCCACATGTCCTATTTTTGGGTGATTCTGTGCCTAAACTGTCCGTTATTTCCTGTGCAAAGCAAAAAAAATATTGCACATTCAAATCCGCGCCACGTGATTTTTTTGTCTACTATTGGACCGGCATGCAATTTTTGCGCACGTTATACATACGCATGAAGATCACAAGTGCAGCGAAGCGATGAGGTTGCAAAACGCATCACGCTTGTATAGAAAACGACAGTTTTACAAGTGCGACAGCGGTCCGAGCTTCATAGACCAATATCGCGTTCGCCGGCGTAAATACGTCTTAATAAGACCCTGGCAGAGCAGCGTGCGGCCGCTTCACGCCTGCTGGCTCCGTCTCGCTCTGCCATCATTGTGGGAGCAGCTAAACGGAAAAACCCCTTAGTGACTATAATACTCCTTTTTACTGCCGTCGCACAGCTTTACACCGCCACATACATCTTTTAAGGCGGGGCTTGACTGACTACTGACAGCCAGGCTCCTGCTCTAACCTCCAGGAATGGAGAACCCTCAGATCTGGCAGTTTAACCCCCTACATGCCACAGTCAATAGCAACTGCAGCATGTAAGCAGATGGCAGGGGGAGGGGCTTCTTTTGTCACCCACTGGCACTCTGCAATGTAAATGCAAGTTACCAGGGGGCTCCCATGGTAGTCGGAAGCCTGACAAAAGCCTCCATGTTTACCATGTAACTCAGCCTATTAGACCCGGCCTCGGGCAGTGCCTAACAGGCTGCTTTCTTAGACATAGTAGACTGCAGTACGTAAGAAATGCAGTGTATTATCCTAGTGATCAAACAATCCCATCTCCAAGGTCCCTTGAGGCACTAAAGCAATAGTGTCAAAAAAAAAGTTTAAAAAAGTTTAATTTCAAGAAAATCGAGTTAAAATAAATACACATTGTAAATGACGCGCGAAACTGTCGCAAATGTGAGCTCCATTCTTTCCAAAGCAGTCATACACCGGAGCGATGCTGCCAGGCAAAAGAATCGCTGCCTGTCTAATATTTTTGTGTCCCTCATTGTTTTCAATAGGACCGTCAAACACAGCGCACCGTGATGTCTCCCACTGACAACAATGGGGAACGCTTGCCGATCCTCGCATCCGCGGGTGCAGCGCACGTTGATGTACGGTTTCCCGATATCGCGCTCGCCGGCCTGAAGGTAGCCTTATCATGGTATGTACTAAGGGTGCTAGAGCACATTATACGGACCCGAAGTGCCGCCTGCTCAGCAAACAATTACATTTTTAAGTGAGGGGACAAAAAATAGTGCAAAAAAAGTTCAAGAAAGTTTCACTTAAAAAAAAAAAAAAATAATAAAAATGCACATTTTCCCCAGAAAAACCCTTTTAAATTGGCCAAGAACAAAAAAAGCAGCCCTGACCGGTATCACCGTGTTTGTAAGGACGTCCCGTCTTCAGTGTCAAGACAGATCCTGCGCCCTCGTATCGCACAAGTCCTATCTGGTACCGCTCAGTCCTGTGTGACGCTCACAGCCACGCACCGGGACAAAATCACCGCCTCGTGTTTAACCCCTTAAGGACCAGAGTGTTTTCCTCCTAAAGGACCAGGCACTTTTTCGGGATTTTACCCATGTGCGGGTTTTAGTGCCCACTTTGTTTTCCTTCAGCTTCCAAAATTATTTTTGCTGCCTTTTTTTTCGCTGACTTTCACTCCCCCCCCCCCCCCCCCCCGTTTTATTGGAGGGTAAAACGCTAAAAAGAGGATTTTTTTAAAAACGTATAGTTATATTTTTTAAAATTTGCATATTTAAGCTAAAATAAAGTTCGGGATCCTCATTTTGTTTTGGACGTTTTGATATGCAATATGCATAGTTTGGGATTGCAGCATGCATATAGTTAACATCGGCTCGTATTTTTATTTTATTCTGTAATTTTTTTCATTTTTTGTAATTATATTTTTTTTTAGCATACATGTCCCCCCCCCCCTCCCCCGACGTCATATAAGACCTCTGGGGGTCATTCACATGGAATCATAGACAGGTAGAGTTGGAAGGGACCTCCGGGGTCATCGGGTCCGACCCCCTGCTCAGTGCAGGATTCACTAAATCATCCCAGATTGTGAAGAAACATTGTCTTTTGTTTTTCATTTCCCACTGTAGCTGGGGCATCCAGAGGGGTCACATCCATAGGGGCCCCGATTACAGGGAAGCACCCCCCTGTAGTGACAACAGGGAATCCCATCGGTCACGTGATCGCCGGGTTGAATACTGGAAGAAACACTGTCACTTTCACTTCTTAGTAGCTGAGAAAGGAGAAGGCAAAAGTGGTTAAAAAACGCTTCTCCCTTCTCCCCAGGGTCCTCGACTGTGTCTGACAGCTGAGGACCCAACCTGCTCCTGTAGCAGCAGAGGTTTTAATTCTGTGCTGTATTTCTGCTCTCCGTCAGTATTAGAGCCCAGGACCAAACGCCGTATATTTATTAATAATAATAATCTTTATTTGTATAGCGCCAACATATCCCGCAGCGCTTACATAGACAGGGGGATACAGAAAGACAAAAGGACAAACATTACAGAACCACGGTTACATAGTAATCAAATGATGGAGACAGTAGGGGTGCGGGTCCTGCTCCAACGAGCTTACATACTACAAGTAATGGGGTGATACAGAGGGTAAAGGGGCTGGAGATGTGCACGGTATGGCGAGGTGGAGAGTGAGGGATGATATACACATAAACAATGGTCAGACATTTGGCCGTGTGACGGCAGAAACGGTGTGACTGCAGGAGCGGTTTATGATGGCTAGCAAGGATTGCAGTCAGTAGGTCAGGGAGCATGTTATCAGGCGGAGTACAGAGGGCTTTGTTTAGGGAATGCGGTATGCCTCCCTGAAGAGGTGCGTTTTTAGAGCACGCCTGAAGTTCTGTCAGTCCTGGATTGTTCGGGTATCCTTTGGTAGTGCGTTCCAGAGGATCAGTGCTGCTCTGGAGAAGTCTTGGAGGCGGGAGTGAGAAGTTCGAATTAAAGGGGCGCTCAGTCTGGTTTCGTTAGCAGAGCGGAGAGCCCGGGCTGGTTGATGGATTGAGATGAGGGAGGCAATATAGGGGGGCGCTGCACTGTAGAGGGCTTTGTGGATGAAGGTAGTAAGTTTGAATTGAATTCTGTATTTAATGGGCAGCCAGTGCAGTGACCGGCGCAGGGCAGAGGCGTCCGAGTAGCGGCTGGACAGGAAGATGAGCCTGGCTGCCGCATTCAGGATGGATTGGAGAGGGTAGAGTCTGGTGCAGGGGAGGCCGATCAGCAACGAGTTGCAATAATCGAGCCGGGAGTGGATGAGGGCAACAGTGAGCGTTTTTAATGTGTCCACAGTGAGAAAAGAGCGGATTCTTGCGATGTTCTTGAGGTGCAGCTGACCTGTTCGGGCCAGAGATTGGATGTAGGGGGTAAAGGAGAGATCAGAATCAAATATGACCCCAAGGCAGCGGGCGTGTTGTCTAGGAGTTATAGTGGCGCCACACACTGACATTTACTATGTTTAAGGGTTAAGCACTTAATACGCACTGCTAAAAGCCAATTCCTACTGGATCACTCACACCCGCAGCTTTTGTCATGGGCATATTTTGCGCACCAGTACGAGTTACTGGTATGTACTGATAAGCTGCAACGGCCTAAACACACGGGCGTGATTTTGCCCCATTGTGCAGCCATGATAATCGCGGCCACATAGTGGGATGAAACGAAACCACGGATTTCAATGGTTTGGTTTTCACTAGCAGTTCTCTTTCCGTTGACACTACGTGCGAGAAAACACAGGGCAGGACTCGTTCATGCACAACTACACTCCGTAGCGGCGAGCATAGTCGCACATACACCCGTGTGAAGAAGCCCTCATACGCAGCACACTTACGCGAGTGAGCCCTACGAGAGAGGTGAGGAAGCCGTACACGGATGATAAACCAGAAGCCGGGTCAAGTAAGGAGTCAGTAATGTGCTGGAGAAGCTCAGTGAGGGAGTGGACCTAATATCTTGCACTACCGGTTTATACGCGGCGCCTTAGTCTCCGATTGGCCGCAGCTGGCAGGCAGAGAGGACGATGGAGCAGGACGAGGTGAGTGCATGACACGCTAATGATGTTATTCTGTGTTTGGGTCCGTGACTCCATACATCCTGCCCCATTAATATGGAACTGGCAATGGAGGTAATTGTTTTTTGGGGTTTTCTCTTTTTTCCCATGCTGACCTACACATCTCCACCAGGTGGCAGTACACGACAAGGACAGAAGACGGGGAAAGTCGGGAACGAGTTGGTACTAGACATTAGTATTTACGGAGGGAGGTCTGTAAACTTCTACAGACGGTCCGACAAACTCTGCAGATCACTCATTAATATTTAACTTTTTGGGGAACTCTTCTAACTTATCCAATTTGGATTTTCATCCATGGGAACAGATTTACTCGGCCATTTTATTAGAGACCCCAGCATGATTCGCTCTTTCCATTAGGGAGATTCTCCCCGTGACCCCGGAGTGCAGCATAAAATCACATGACAAGTTTTCCGTGGATGAGTTTCAGTGTGGATCCACATTAGATGGGAAAATCCAGTGATCTGAGCAACTTCCCACGAGGCCGGTCATCGGTGCTAGACTAGCTGGGACCTCACTGCCAACTGTGGGGGTTTTACTAGTGTAACGATGTAGAGAGTATACCGAGAATGGTGTGACGGAGAAAAACATCCAGCGAAAGGGGATCCTGTGGACGGAAACAGCTATTCAAATAAAGGGGTCACAGAGGATGTCAAGAAGAGCTCTGACCATAATGTTCATCGCTCACGTGACTGACGCGACCAACATCTGGTTTCACTGATGCCAGTGATTGGCAGGCTCAATAAAGGCTACTTTATTCCTTATGCCCTCCCCTATGTGAAGACAAGTTCTTTTTTTAAAGCCCAGAAGCCAAAAATAAACAAAAATTTGCATCCTGAAGGTGAAAGTTGTCTGAGTCTTCAAGGGGTTAAGCGAGAACCTTCCACAATTGGCGTCTTTTGTGCGCTCACCTGCGAAACCCTTTACAAACTAGACAGAAATTGGCTCTCCAGAAGAGAACCTGATTGGAAGCGAGCCGACTCATGACGCATTCTCCGACTCTCTTCTAGTCCGCCGAAAACACTCTGAGCGGCCCGAAATAAAAGGAGCAATCAACGCGTTCCACGGGCGGCGCTCCCCGCGAGGAGACATCTGAAGAGGCTTTCAAGTCATGGAACAATGATATAATCAGCAGTTCATGTGGGGGAATGGCCGGGCGGGTCTAGCACAAAGTCCCACTCATACCAATGTGATAAGAGGTTCATGGCGAGTCTTAGGACCTCTGAGCCACCCACCTAGATTGCCGCTACGCAATTGTTACCATTAACCCCTGAGGGGCGTATTTTATACCTTAGGATGGGCACATATGGGCATACTTGGGTGCACAATATGCAGTGAATAGAACCTATTGATTACAATGGGTTTATTGTCAGGGTCCTCTTTTTGTGCGTGCATTTCACTTCCGCGAAAAAAATGCCATATGCATTTGCACACCAAAGGTTCCTATAGGAGTCTATGGGGGAACGCAAATGTGCACATATGTATGTGGCGGTGTGCGCAAAACTCTCCACATACCCACGGACACTGATACCTCAAGAGACTTATTAGTCTTTTAAATCAAGGCAGGGGTGATTCCCCCGCCCGTGTGAACGAGCAGTGCCTGTGTAAATATGCTCAGTATTTGCACAGGAATGGGCGCAAAAACACGCAGGAGCCATAACTCGCTGACATAACTTTACTATACTGCTGGTGGAGTCACTGTGTACATACATTACTTATCCTGTACTGATCCTGAGTTACATCCTGCATTATACTCCAGAGCTGCCCTCACTATTCTGCTGGTGGAGTCACTGTGTACATACATTACTGATCCTACATTACATCCTATATTATACTCCAGAGCTACACTCACTATTCTGCTGGTGGAGTTACTGTATACATATATTACTTATGCTGTACTGATCCTGAGTTGCATCCTGTATTATACTCCAGAGCTGCACTCACTATTCTGCTAGTGGAGTCACTGTCTACATACATTACTTATCCTGTACTGATCCTGAGTTACATCCTGTAGATCTTTTTATTATAAAAGTGAAAAACATAACAATAAGCAGAACATAAATATCGCTCACTTGGCATAAGACATAAACATAAAACAAAACCAAATTATCACTTGTGTTATCCGTACTTTGCCTTACTTCAGGACAAAGGAACAAAAGCAAAAGGTCCATCTGGTCCAAATAATACACACAGCACACTACACCAACCTGCACTCCAAAACTACACTCACTCATCCTCACCAATACATATACGCTACATACTACATATAACAATATACACACATGTAAGAAAACATCCCTAACTCTCAGGATCCAGCCTGAAATCCCAAAAAAAAGAAGAAAGAAGACGACTAATAACCAAAGCAATTATATAATAACAATAATGCAAATAACAAAAGTAGTAACAATAAGAACAACCCAATACCTTTTTTTTTAATTTTTTTTTTTTTTATATATTTTTTGCAATTTTTTTTTTTTTTTTTTTTAAATTTTTTAATTTTTTTTTTTTTTTTAAATGCCCACCACCTAAAAAAAATAAAACCTTACATAATCCTAAACTAACCCTATATCCACACCAAACCACCACACACCCCAAACAACCCCCTACGGTGCAGCCTGGGAGCCACGCCTGCATCCCAAGTCCGTGCTCAATGTCTATGTCCAGGACGAGCCGAGCTGCACCGCATACACACACCCTGCCCGCCGCAGCCTGAGGGCCACGCCCGCACCAACAGTCCGTGCCCAGTGTTCATTGTCCGGGACGTGTCAAGCTACGGCTGAGGCATTAATCCCCCCCCCTCCCCCCAATAAACCCCCACCCAACCTATCTATAACCCCTAACCCTATATACAAAACAAACCATATAACATATCTTATAATACACAACTACAAACCAACACTACATATTAATACCCGAAAGCCTAAGGTTCAGTTACCTGCAGCCGTACATACTTTATCTTTGACCGAAAACAAAAACTCTACTAGTGTCACACTCAGCCCTCCACAAGGACTGGATATGATAAGCCGGGCACCGACCAAATAGAGAAACACTATCCCTATAGTTAATCTGTCCCTACAATGTCCCTACTCCTTCCCTAAAACTTACCCTCAGAGAAACTGTCCCTACCTCTCCCTATTCTGTCCCTACAAAGACCCTAACAATAAGAAGACTGTCCCTAACGAAAGACAAACCCTCTCCATAGGAGAGAGGCCTTAGTCGTGCCCGACCTCTCATAATCCAGAGAACGCACCTTCACCAGGTCACCCAGGATGTTCCTATTCACCTCATCCACGGGGAGGATTTTCTCTTCCGTCGAAACTAGACACCGTGCGTTCCAAATGTGAAACCTAACCACTAGGCTGACTAAGAATAAAGTGCATCGGTCCCTGCGACCAAGGTCCCCGAATGCCCCATAGACCCATTCCGCATACGAGAGGCGTGCCAACCTGGGCCAACCAATGGAGGCTCCCACCCGTTTGTACACCTCTGTATTAAAGGGACACTGAAGCAGGAAATGCTCCATGCTTTCCAGTACGTTGCTGCACTCCTGGCGGGGGCAACCCCTATCCACCAGTGGCCTGCTCTTCAAGTTGCCCCTTACATACAGTCTCCCGTGGAAACAGCGCCAAGTCAAGTCCCAAAACTTCAAGGGGATCCTGTCAGAATTCAATAAACGTAACCCTCCCTCCAGGTCCCGACTTGGGCAGTCCTTGAGCGCCAGGGGCTTCTGGAAATGGGTCAACAGAACCCTCTTATCGAGGAGTTTCCTCGACAGAGTTCTGATCTCCCACATCCCCAGACCCCACCGACGTATCATCTTCAGAACCACGGTAGCGTAAGCCGGAAGATGCCCGTGCGGCGTGCGAAGATCCTTCACTCGCCCTCCTGTCTCCCATTCCTGGAAGAAAGGCCGAAGCCATCCCCAACAGGAGAATACCCACAGAGGAGCCCTCTCTTGCCAGAGGTTGCCTATATTGATCTTAACAAAGGTGTTTACGAGAAACACCACGGGGTTGACCATAGATAACCCCCCTAGTCTCCTCGTGCGATATGTGACATCTCTCCTAATTAGGTTCAACCTGTTCCCCCACAACATTAGGAAGAACAGGTTGTAGACCCGGGTCCAGAGAGGTTCTGGCAAAATGCATACGCTGCCCAGGTAGATGAATAAAGGGAGCAGGTATGTTTTGATCAGGTTAACCCTTTCCCGAAGGGTCAAAGACCAACCCTTCCACTGGGCCACCTTCTGAGTGGCACCATCGAGCCTGACCACCCAATTCTGCATGGGGTAATCTCCCCGGCCAAATTTGATGCCGAGAACTTTAGCCGAGTCCTGGGGCACTGGAAGGGTGTCCGGGAGACCAAATGTAGGATCTCCCCTTCCTAACCAGAGACTTTCGCACTTATCCCAGTTGATGCCGGACCCGGATGCTTCCGAGTAGCGATCCACCTCTGCCATCACGTACTCTGCCTCCCCCCTCGAGGACACAAAGACGGTGACGTCATCAGCGTACGCTGCCACCCTGAGGGCGGCTTCCGGCACCGCCCGATCCATCCCGACCCCCGCCATAGGCCCACCATCAATCATCCTAAGGAAAGGATCAATGGCAAACACGTACAGCAAGGGGCTCAGAGGACAACCCTGACGGACGCCAGACCCAACCTCAAATGGGTGGCCGACCCAACCGTTCACTAGCGGGAAAGTCTCAGCCCCCACGTACAATGTCCTGAGCCAATTGACAAACCCCACTGGCAGGCCATATCTCAGAAGAACAGACCAGAGGTACTCGTGATTAACCCGATCAAACGCTTTGGCCTGATCCAAGGACAGCAGGTACCCCTCCCAGTGACCAGCCCTACCCTGCTCCACTGCCTCCCGGACACCTAGAACAGCACTAAAGGTGCTACGGCCTGGAACAGAGCAATGCTGGGCGCCCGAGAGGAGCCGGGGTGCAAACTTGACCAGCCGATTAAACAGCACTTTTGCCAGAACCTTCCTGTCCGTATTGAGAAGCGCTATGGGACGCCAGTTCTCAATACGGCTCGAGTCTTTACCCTTTGACAGAAGGATCAAAGCCGACCTCCTCATTGACTTTGGGAGAGTGTCCGAGGAAAGACACTCATTGAAAACCTCAGTCAAGAGGGGACTCAAGAGGTCCTTAAAGGTCTTATAGTACTCAGATGTTAAGCCATCCGGTCCTGGCGATTTTTTGAGCGCAAGCCCATCAATCGCCAGTTTAACTTCCTCTATGTTGATCTCCTCTGTCAAAACATTAAGGGAGAGGTCATCCCCTGGCTCAGGAACAGCTTCAGCCAGGAAAGCCGACATCACATCTCGATCTAGATCCCTCTTCCTCAAAAGGTGCGAGTAGAAGGATCTGATGACTTCCAGAATCCCTGATCTGGACCTGTTCAGAGATCCCGTACCGTCGATCAGTCCAGTGACAACTTTACGATTCACTGACATCTTGCAGTTTCTGTAAGGGTCAGGTGAGTGGTACTTCCCGAAGTCCCTCTCAAAAACCAAAGATGCGTGCCTATTATACTGGCACCCTTTGAGCAAAGACTTCACTCTGGAGATCTCCTCGCGGCTACCTCCAGTCGAGACGAGATGTTCGAGTTTCCTCCTCAGGCCCTGATAAAGACGATACTTACTCAGGCTCCTGAGGCTAGAGAGCTGGCGGAAGAACCTCGCAGCCCTGATCTTGAACATCTCCCACCACTCTGACTTACTGCTACAAAGATCCAGTAATGGTACCTGGCTCTGTAGAAAATCCTCAAAGGACTGTCTTATCTCTGCTTCCTCCAGGAGTGATGAATTCAGCCTCCATAAGCCTCTACCCATCCGGGGGGTCTCTGCAACATTCAGGGAAAACAAAATCAGACAGTGGTCGGAGAATTCCACCTCAACAACAGAAACTGGTGAAGAGATGGCTTCCTCTTTCAAATAAAACCTATCTATTCTAGACCTGCACTCGCCTCTATAATAGGTGAAACCCGCGTGGCCTGGGGTGTGCCGGATGTGGACATCCACCAGGCGAGCTTCGCTAGCTATGCTATTAAGCGCGACGCTATCATAAGTCAGCTTGCCTAGGGAGCCTCCCCTGTCCCGGGTTCCTCGTGACTGCGTTAAAGTCACCCCCAAAGATCACCTGCCGACTAGTAAAAAGGTACGGCTTGATCCTCATAAAGAGATCTTTGCGGTCCCGCTTGGTTTGGGGACCGTAGATGTTGATTAGCCGAAGCTCTTGTCCCTTCATGAGAACATCCAGGATCAGGCACCTCCCTATTTCTAACTCGATAACCCGTCGGCATTCAACCGCTGCGGTAAAAAGTACCGCCACTCCGCTATATGGCTCGGCCGCAAGAGACCAGTAAGATGGACCAGACCTCCATTCCCTCCTTGCCTTATGCACAGCTGCCAAATTTGGCAGCCTGGTCTCTTGCAAAAACAAAATGTCAGCTTCAACGCGGCCGAGAAAATCAAAGGCCGCAAATCTAGCCATATCAGATTTAATGCTGGCAACATTAATGGATGCCAGCGTCAACGGAGCGGGTGCCGCCATCATTGGTGATTGAGTTAGATGGCTTTCTTCTTCCCACCCCCCTTCTCATCAGGGTCTGAGGATGACCCCTTGCCACGTTTCTTGGACACTGAAAGGTCCATGGCAAGGGGCTCCTCGACCTCGTCCTCCTTGCCACTGGGCTCTGGGCCAGCCCTCCCCCTGGAGGTCACCAAACCCCCATAAGAGGAAGGCTCAGCACCCCCTGTAGGCCCCACGCTTGTCCTAGGCATCTCTTCCTCCGAGGACGAGAGAGCTTGGTACCTGTTGGAGAGCCCAACAAGAGGAGAGTTTGGATTGCCTTCCTGCACCTGGCCCGTTGCAGGGGAAGATTTCCCTTCCCTTTTTTTCATTTTCTTGGAGCCCTGCTTGCGCTTTTTCTTTTGCCACTCATCCTTGCCCTCACCCACACTTTCATAGTGGGAAGAATCTGAATAAGTGGCATCCTCTTCCCTTTAAATCCTCCTGACCTCCTCATCCAGCTCCCTGTCCCCTGGAGCCTCAGCCACATGATTTGCGTCCAGAGCAGGGGCCAGCATTGACCCACCTGCCACCTGGGTTTCCACCAGCTCCCTGCCCCTTCCGCGCTTCTCTTGGCGCCTTAGCTTGGCTGCCCCAGCATGTTTGTTCTTCCTTGGCTCCTGGGCTCCATCGCCTCTGCTGGTCCCCTCCCCTGCAGAAGCAACCTCACGGCTCTCCTCCGCTGGGGCCCTGACCGCATTGGCAAAAGAGCGTGGACAGCGACTGAATGGGTGACCGAGGTCACCACACAGGTGACACCTAATCTCTGTACAAGATGCCGCAAGATGACCTACCTCGCCACACAGAGCGCACTTGATGACGTTACAGGCTGCACTCAAATGTGTGGGGTCGCCGCACTTGTGACAGAGCTTCGGCTGCCCCTGGTAGAAGGCCAAGATACGATCCCTGCCAAGGAAAGCCGCGGATGGTATGTGGGCCACCGAATTCCCTGAACGCTTAAGTTTCACCATAAACGTCCAGGCTCCGGACCAGATGCCGTGTTCGTCCCGGTTCTTATTGGGCATATCCACCACCTCTCCATACCGACTTATCCAAGTCATGATATCATAACAAGAGAGGGACTCGTTACGAGTCAAAACGGTCACTCTCTTGACTCCAGTCTGGCGGGTTACCACTTGTGCAGCGAAACCGCGCCAGCCGGGCTCGTCCTTCATCAGCTCATAATTCCCCCAGAAGAGCTCCAGGCCCTCCGGGCGAGCAAAGCTGATGTCGAACTCAGACGTGCCATAAGGATGGATCAGGGCATAGATGTCATTTGCCCTGAAACCCATCTTCAGCAGAAGCTCCACCACCTTACTCCTGGATGGGCACGCGTCATTGCCTCTCCACTGAAGACGAGCCACATTCCTACGGCCAATGTCCTGCCCGGTTGTCGGCAGGGACCAGACGGTCTCCCCCCTTTGTTCTCGGAAGGCACCAAGACCATGTCTCTCCACCCAGAGAGACAAATCCACAACTCTGCCCCCTACATTCATCGAGCTCTCCCCCCTCCTCAAGGCCTCCAGGAGGCGCTGTTGCAAAACGCCGTCCCCAGAGCCCAAAGACGAGGAGGACGCATCCCCCCTCCCTCCAGCGGCGACACTGGCATAACTTCTACCAGATGTTGTCGCCGCTGGAGGGGCGACTGGATCCTGACCCACCCCCTGACTACCCTCCAAAGCCCCACCCTCCCGTACAAAAGGTGGCATACCAGCCGGGGAATCGGGGACACCTGTTCCTGCAGGAACAGGGGCAGCAGGAACAGGGGCAGCAGGGGTACCAACAGCCGCATCCATTACCGCACTCACTTCTCCATTAGCTGCTGGACCAGGACCCATGTTACCTTTACTCTTAATTTTCTCTTTATGCCCTGAGGGCAAGTCCATGGCACCTTTGGTGGGTGGCTGAAGATGTACTTCAACATTTCTTTTGACATTGGTGGCTGTAGCTCCGCCCACCTTAGCCACTCTTGGATTTGCAGTTCCCCCAGCTTTCCTTCCAGCAGCAGAAGGATGTTTACCATGTGTGGGAGGATCGGCAGACCCAGCCACCACCCCCTGCGCCCCCTCTGCACCGGAAAGGCGCTTTAGGGACACAGGGGGGACAGCTAAGCCACCACCGGTGGGACCTGGCGCCGGATCACGCCCCCCTCCCACTGGGACGTGACCAACAGCGCCAGCACCTCTGGACTGGCCGCGACTCTTCGCTTTCCGAACGCTCTTCTCCACCTCCTTTACTCCTCCATTCCCACTACTAGCACAAGTGGGCTTGGAGTTTTGGGCCGCATTAACCCTCTCTTCCCCAGTCCCCTGCACCGGACCCACCATAGAGCCCGGGACTAGGAGCTCAGGGTTACCACCCTGGCCTGACTTTTCAGCCAAACCAGAGTGCTTGGTGACATAAACGAACTTTTCTTGAATATACGTTTTTTCCTTTTTCCTCCTCTTTTTGCTTGAGGTTTCTGGGGGCAAATCCTTTCCAAAGTAGCAGGATTGTAGCCTCTCTGGGGACTCCTGCAGCTGTATCTGCCGCATTATCAGCGCCCCCTCTCCACTGCTGCTGCAGCTGTCGTCGGTGTCCTCCTGGTCAGATTCGCCTGACGTGGGGGGCAGGCTGACCTGTTCAGCTGGGATGCTGGGCCCAGTAGTCCCACCTGGCAGCGACGATTGCTGCTCACCAGAGCACCCAGCTCGCCCATCCTCAGCACTGTCTGATTCGCCTGTGCTGCTGCTTGAGCACCTGGCAGAGCGCTCTTTAATGCCGCAACTGCTCACAGATGCCATTTTGCTAAACCTTTCGTCGTTTAACAGTTTTTCTTTGAAAGGCCCACTTCTTTGCAGAATCCTTTCCCTCTCCTCTGCATAAAACTCAATGGCCTCCTCACAGGCTTCAATCTGCCGCGATATGGCTAACTTCCTGGTGCGGGATCTGGCCCGCTCCGCATCATAGCGGGCAACGTGCAGCTCCTGCTTATATTTATTCAGCTGCCTCCCGACATGCCCAAAGTCCTTCATATACTTGGCAATGCGTGCTGCCACATCCGTTACAGACTCGCCCTCCTTGCGATCAGCCCAACTTGCCTGCAAACGTTGTTTTGCCGCATGGTCCTCCACTCTCTTCCTCTGGCTGCGGGTCCTCTTGGGCTCCTCCAGGGGAGTCAGGGTGACATTGCTGCCACTCCGACCAGGTGTTCTCCCCTCCTGGGGTGCAGTCCTCCCTCCCCCCGACCGAGGCCAGAGGGAGGAGGTCTGGGACTCCATGGCTGGAGCAAGCCCAGCACCTGCAGCCTTTGCTGGGTAGGTTTTTCTCCAACTACTGACCACACCCTGGATCCTGCAGAGCTCTCACACACCCAACCTTCTCCAGAGATGCACTCACTATTCTGCTGGTGGAGTCACTGTGTACATACATTACTGATCCTACATTACATCCTATATTATACTCCAGAGCTACACTCACTATTCTGCTGGTGGAGTTACTGTATACATATATTACTTATGCTGTACTGATCCTGAGTTACATCCTGCATTATACTCCAGAGCTGCACTCACTATTCTGCTGGTGGAGTCACTGCATACATACATTACTTATCCTGTACTGATCCTGAGTTACATCTTGTATTATACTCCAGAGCTGCACTCACTATTCTGCTGGTGGAGTCACTGTGTACATACATTACTTATCCTGTACTGATCCTGAGTTATATCTTGTATTATAATCCAGAGCTGCACTCACTATTGTGCTGGTGGAGTCACTGTGTACATACATTACTTATCCTGTACTGCTCCTGAGTTACATCTTGTATTATACTCCAGAGCTGCACTCACTATTCTGCTGGTGTAGTCACTGTGTACATACATTACTTATCCTGTACTGCTCCTGAGTTGCATCTTGTATTATACTCCAGAGCTGCACTCACTATTCTGCTTGTGGAGTCACTCCGTACATACATTACTTATCCTGTACTGCTCCTGAGTTACAGCCTGTATTATACTCCAGAGCTGCACTCACTATTCTGCTGGTGGAGTCACTGTGTACATACATTACTTGTCCTGTACTGCTCCTGAGTTACATCCTGTATTATACTCCACAGCTGCACTCACTATTCTGCTGGTGGAGTCACTGTGTACATACATTACTGATCCTACATTACATCCTATATTATACTCCAGAGCTACACTCACTATTCTGCTGGTAGAGTTACTGTATACATATATTACTTATGCTGTACTGATCCTGAGTTACATCCTGTATTATACCCCAGAGCTGCACTCACTATTCTGCTGGTGGAGTCACTGTGTACATACATTACTTATCTTGTACTGATCCTGAGTTACATCCTGTATTATACTCTAGAGCTGCACCCACTATTCTGCTGGTGGAGTCACTGTGTACATACATTAAGGCCCATTTACACGGAGCGATGATCACTCAAAAATCGCTAAAAAGCAATAGTTAGAGCAACAATCCTTGCGTCTAAACGCACAGCCATTGTGCACTTTTCCTGCACTGCTAGCTGATCGTTAAATTCAGGCCAACCTAAAAATCATCCTGTGGTCTTATTAGGAGTTCTCCACGGGGAGTGCTGATAGCATTATTTCAGCTATTTAACCCCTCGGAGAACAAAGGAGCTGAAGCACATAAGAGTTCTCTTAGCTATTAACTGCATTCAGCTAAAGACTTCTTTTGCATGCTAATAAGCTATTAAGTATCTGAGTAGCTACTTAATTGTTTATGCAAAATGATCGCTCAAAGCTGTCACTCATACTGTCGCTCCGTGTAAATGGGCCTTAAGTTATCCTCTACTGCTCCTGGGTAATAGTCTATATCATACTCAGTACAGACACTGAACAAGCAGGGAATGATGGCAGATTTTAGCTCTGAAGCATGTCCGATTGTGAATGCAGCCCAGATTTTCAGTTTGATTTAGTAATTGTATTGTAATATTTGTTGAGATGATGCAGATGAGAAGAGTTGAAGGTGGAGGGTTCTGAGGTTCCCCGTGACTGGTAAAGTCAATATGGAATCAACTGATGATGATTTAATAATCCTAATTTACATCCAGAATTTCCATGGACTTTCTTGCCATCTGCATCTGAGTTTCCATAGGAACGAGTACTGCATTTAAATGAGTCTGAGAGCTGCAGGGTGGTTAGTAATCACAAGAGTAATTAATATGTTAATTAATACAGAAAGAACTTGTGGACCTCCTGCCATTCACATCTTCATGTCTTGTTCCTCCTCTGCTCTCCTCTAGTTCTTTCTTCAGAATCTGCGGTCTGTGATCTCAGCCTCCTTAGTCATTGACCTCATCTGAGAGCTCCGACCTTCTTAAATGGCAGAAAATGAAAGTCAAGGATTTAGAACAAAAAGTTCAAGTCAATGTGTAAAAAATATCACAAATACTTGGGGCATTGGAGCAGCTTTCAGGGGGGCTTACACGATAGGACTGCTACCCAACTGGGGAACATTTTCCATCTTTGAATTGAGTAATAGAGGTCTGCTTTGATCAGTGAAAGAAATCTGCTGCTTCGTTATCTTCTGCTATCTCTGTTGCTATTGGGGCAGTTGCTATGACCTATTAGAGGGGACCAGTGGACCACACTGCTTAGTCCATACAGAGAGAAGTGTCTGATTAGCCTTTCTCTTAATACCAGTAATTATTAGAAAATTATAGTACCAGTGTTTCTGGTGGCACAGTGGGCCACACAGCTGTGCTACATGGTACATGCATTATGATCCCCACACATTACACACACAGCTCTACTACCTGCCACACACAGCTGTAGTACATCCATCTTGATTCCCACACATCACACACACACACAGCTCTACTACATCCATCCAGACCCCACACATTACACACACAGCTCTACTACCTGCCACACACAGCTGTAGTACATCCATCTTGATTCCCACACATCACACACACACACACACAGCTCTACTACATCCATCTTGATTCCCACACATTACACACATAGCTCCACTACATTGTACATCCATTTACATCCATCCTGACCCCACACATCACACACACAGCACATGACACACACAGCTCTGCTACATTCTGTTTCACACACTTATGGGTCTTTATGTAGTCCATTTTTCAAACAGAGGCCATAGTTTGTGTCTTGTCTAATCATTCTTTGTTTGTTTCTGTCTACTTTGGATTATCCCCTTCAGGTCTTAGCTTGTTGTCTGGGTCCTAGTGCTCTCCTGTCCTCGAAGATAGTGTTTTAGACAGGCTCAATAATAGGGAAAGCTTAGGTCTGTTTAGGGACAGTGGGGTCTGCTGTTGAGGGACAATGTCAGGGAGAGAATGTCAGCATTTTTTTGTTTGTTATTTCAGTTCCACCTTCTGTTTCTGTCTCCTCTGCCAGTTTCATTATGTTCATCATCATCCTCGGATTATATCACAATTTGTCCCTGTCCTCAGTTGCAGTTGTGTTTTTGCTGTGTTCATATTTCTGGCAGCATCCAGCTGTTATACTATTCAGCTCTACCGTAAGTAAGATATCTGATTACTGGGAGTCACTGTTAGTACCCAGGAAAGGCCACTGCTAGGGGTGAAGCTGAGTTCTGTCATTTAGTGTCCAGCGGGTGTCATTAACAAGTAAAAGATATTTGGTGGCTCATAATAATGAAAATGACCTGAAGGCTATTCTGTTATAACTTGTCTTTAAGATGAGGCCAAGGCTTCACACCAAGAACATTATCCTCAGACAATCTCATGTTGTAAACACCTTTCATTAAAGGGGTTGTCCACTTGTCAACTATTGATGGCTTATCCGTGGGATAAACCATCAATAGTAGATTGGTGGGGGTCTGTCACTTGGGACCTCTGCCGATCAGCTCTTTACTGGGCCAGTGTACTCATGCATTAATCTGATTTCTGCAGGAAGCAGACAGCTCTGTTCCCACTGCAGTGGTCAGGTTTCGTATTACAGGCCATTCACTTCAATGGGAAACTTGACTGTAATACCAAGCTTGACCACTGCAGTGGGAATGGAGCTATCTGCTTCCTGCAGAATTCAGATCAGTGTATGAGCGCACTGGACCAGTAAACAGCTGATTTGCGGAGGTCCCAAACAATCAGTAGTTTACAACTGGACAACCCCTTTAAGGATTGGTAATCCCCTTTAGGTACTAATATTTCCTTAAGAAAATGTCCAGTGGCATAAAACCACTATTTTGACCAATACAGGCTTGCTGTCATTGAACAGAAACATTCTCATTAATATTTCGAGTGGTTGTGATCTACTTCTGTTCAACAGCAGATGTTTTGTTACAATATGTCACTTTAGATGACAGCAGCAGGTGCCACTTTATTTGCCTTCCAAAGGATTGCCTAGCCTGCTGTCCTGTAACAAACCATCAGCTGTGTAAGTCAGGAGGAGAGCAGGACCTGTCTGCAGTGTGTAAACAATGATGGTTTTCATTCAATGGAACTGGACCTGATTGCTGTATAATAAAAAGTAGCATTTTCAGGATTTCTGCTTGTTGTCGTGGAATGGAATCAATCTTGGTGACTTTCAGAAGCAGATGAATGATTGTAACCTGTAACTGATGATCTGTTACAATGTGTCACTGCAGACTCAGGCCAAAGTGAGAGTTTTGTGTGACTCCCAGCCTATTCACTGACAGGAAGCAGAGATGTTAAAACATTCAGTGGTCAAAAAAAGAGCCTCGATAAGCCGGCGTGTAATGTTTGGCTGACGTGGGCTGCGGCGCTGAGAACCTTGTCTGACTCGGCATTAGTCACTTCTTGCATTTACTGGCTGAGAATCGGCTCGCTCCTCAGTGTCCCCGCAGAGTACAAAGGATTTTCCTTGATAAGACGGGATCTTGTCTCCGTGTAACAGAACAGAACTCTCCTCCATCACATTGTCACCGCTCTGCCTCCTACTGATGCCAGACACTTTCTGTGTGTTAATAGAAGATTAGTGAGTCTGGGAGGTGTGTGGGAGAGTCAGTGACTCACAACTGCGGCTCTGCGAGGCTGTGGATATACTGGACCGCCTGCAGCCATAACACATATGTTCTGTGAATGCAGAACCCGTGTGGTCAGTACTGTGTATCACTGCATAGCATGACACGTATGTGCACCCCCTGTGCGACTTACTGTACAGCTGCAGACACTTCTGATTCATCATACGGATTGTGCCATTCATAGGAATTCATATTCACGCTTTAAAGGAATGAAAGAAACTGTAACTTAAAGAAGGAGAAAGTGGAAAGAAAGGAAGGAATACAGTAAGGTAGGCAGAGAGGAAGGCAAGGAGGGAAGAAGTAGAGGAAAAATGAAAAAGAGAGAGAAAAGTGGAAGAAAGGGAGAGAAAAGGCAAAGAGGGAACGAGAGAGGGAAGGAAGAACAGGAAAAAAGAAAAGGAAATAAAATGGAGAGAAGAAAAAATGAAGTGAGGAAGGGATAGAATAAGGCAGGTGAAAGATAGGGGAAATTAGGAAGGAAGAGAGACAACGGAAAGAAAAGAGAGCAATTGGGAAGGAAGGGTGAGAGAAAAAGCAAAGAAGGAATGGAGAGAGAGAAAGAAATGGCAAGGGGAAAGAGAAAAGGCAGGAAATGAAGGTTGGGAGAAAATGGGAAGGAAGGGAGAAAAAGGAAAAGGAAGGGGGAGAGAAAATGAGGAAAGAAAGGAAGAGAAAAAAGGGTGAAGGAAGAGACAAAGGGAAATGAGAAGAGAAAGGGAAAGGAATGAAGAGAGAGAGAAAAGGCAGGGAAGAGAGAAAGAGAGAAAAGGCAAGGAAGACAGAGAAAAAGGAGATGTAAGGAAGGAAGGGTACAAAAAAGTATAGGAAGAAGAAAAGAAAGAAATAAGGTAGGCAGAGAAAAGCAAAATAAGGAAGGAGGGGAGAAAAAAGGGAAGGAAGAAAGCAAACAGTAAGGAAGGGTGACAGAAGAGAAGACAAAAAGGAAAGGCAGGGAGAGAAGGGAGAGAGAAAAAAGTGAAGGAATGATCAAACATGGGAATGGAGGAAGAAAAAGAAGAAAGGACGGAATAAAATAAGGCAGGGATAGAGGGGAAAAGAGAGAGAGGAAGGGATATAATGAGATAGGAAAGAGAGAAAAAACAAGGAATGGAGGGAGGAAGGAAGAAAGGAAGGACGGAAGGAAGAAAGGAAGAGAAGGATATAATAGGGAAAGAAAGAGAGAGATGGCAAGGGATGGAGGCTGGAGTGAAGGATTGGAGGAAGGAAGGACAAAATAAAGAAGGCAAGAGAAGAAAGAAGGAAAGAGGGAAAGAGAGAGGGAGCAAAGAATATAATGAGGTAGGAAAGAGAAAGAAGAAAATAAAGAAGGCAAGAGAAGAAAGAAAGGATAGAGGGAAGGAAAAGAGCAAAAACAGAGTCCTAGAGAAGGTGACTGGGGGTGGGGGTGGGGACCAGAAAAGAGGAAAGAAGAGGAAATATTAGAAAGAGAGCAATAATGACTAAAGCGAACGCTGGGATTGCTGGGTGACCTTCTCATGCTGCCATGAGTCCTCTCAATGTCCACGTATCAGGGAGTGGGAGAGTAAGAGACTATTGGATGGGAACTCTTAATGGCGACTTTCAATCTTCCAGCCTGTAATATACAGACTGTGTCCCAGCCTTATGGCAATAGGAGTGCTGCTTCTGTGCATATACTTGTCCTAATATACAGCCCAATGATGTGCCAAGTTCCATTTGTTTATACTGTGTTAAAGTTGAGTGTATATGTGTTTCTGTGATTCTGGTCAGCAGCCCCTGCAATGGGAATGTGATGCTGGAGGGACACACCCCTATGAGGTCAGCCTGCCAGTATGAGAAGGAAGCAGGATGTGACGACACAGAGAGAGCAGCAGCCATCTTTGCAGAGAGAGAACCAAGTGTCTGTGCTGCATGGAGAGTGTGTGGAGATCTTATAGGACTTTTCTGTGCAGCTAACCTGTGTGTAATTCAGTCCAGAGGCAGACAGAGTATAAAGAGACAGTATGTTCAGTGGAGCCATGCTTAAAGGACTGTGCCCAGTGGCTAACCAGTAATACTGACATTGTGGCTGTGGACATTGCCACCAAAGTTATAGACTGGCAGTGCTGTTGAGTACCGGACGGTAACTGCACAACCCCTGGCTTATATCACACCGCGGTGTATGGATTCTGCAGGACTGTCAGTGTGCTGAGCTACTTGCTGTTGGATTCCATTGCATCCATTTGGTTTTCCTGGCTGCTGAGAAGAATCTTATTGCCTCGGATGTTGTGATAACCGTGAGGAGAGGACGCTTCGCTATACAAGGAAAGAATGACATCGGGCCCCGACGCGTGCTTCTACACACTGTAAGCAGTCCACCCGGACCACTGGTAAGAGGGGTGCGCACCCAAATGTGAAGTTAGGGTCAGTTAGGGATAGTTTTGGGACTATTGTTCTTTCAGTGTCCGTGCTGTGGAGGTGGACATAGTAAACATGGAATATATTGTGAAATCTAACTTGAATTGTTCCAACTATACTGTGTATTGTGCTTGTCCTTATTCCTGTTCTTTTACCATTAACTTGCCTTTATTAACCTGTAGTAAATACATTTTTCTTAACTTGACCACCCCGTGTGCGTCCTTTCTGGTTGCGGAGACCAAACCACCTGCCTTGCTCTCGGTTCACAAATTGGCGTAGTCGGCAGGATCCGCTTTCCAGAATGGACGGCAATGCACCAGTTAGAGGGGATGGTGCCAGAGGAGGAATGCCAGCAGGGGCTATAGTGAGTCAGTTAGTTAAATTTGATGGCAATAATATGTCTGTGAGTATGTGGGTGGAGCAGATAAGAATGGTCCAGCGAATGTACCACACCACACCAGAAGTACTAGTAGAGCTAGCAATATTGACGTTACAAGGTGATGCTAAGACCACAGTGATATTAAGGCCATTCGATCAAAGGCAGACATTTGAGCAAGTGGTACAGATTCTAGAAACCATCTATGGAGAAACAGCATTGCTGGGATCGCTGCAGGCTCGATTCTTCCAGAGAGTGCAAAAGGAGAATGAAAGTCTCCCCCAATATGCAAATGCCCTACAAGAACTGATCCGAGATATTCAAGGGAAGGAAAGAGGCTCACCGGCCTTCTGTAACCCTGATCGGACTCTCCGTGACCAGTTTGTTCTGGGGATCCGCGACGGCAGTTTGACTGTTGCTATGCAGGACTTTATACGACGAGAGACTAATGCTAAATTTCATGACGTGCAGGTAGAGGCCATCTCACGTGCCAAAAGTATTGTCCCAAAGCCCCAGACCGCAGTTGGAGTCACTTTGTCGCAGGGGGCTAGCTCCAGCCTAGAAACAGTAGAAAGAGTGCCAGCTAAAGAAATTCTAACAGTAATGCAGAAATTGCAAGAGCAAATGGAACGCTTGCAAACCTGTTGTGATGAAAACTCTATGAGAATTGCAGACTTCCAGAGAACTAGAGATGAAGGAGTGGGCCGTCCACACCAAGAAGGTCAAAACCACCCACAACCCCGCTGGAGGGATGAGAACAGGACCTACCAAAGGGGTCCCAATAATTTAGTACAGCGCTCAGGAGAAACCGAAGGGGCTTACCGAAGGGGCCCAAATCGATGTCCAGAACGACAGGAAATACGCTGCTGGGAGTGTGGACGGATGGGCAACGTTGCTGCCAGATGTCCAGACCAGCGACAAGCTTATGAGAGACTGCCGTTAAACTAAGGTCCCCTGCTCCTGTAGGGCACAGAGTAGGGGAGACTGAGAAGGAGATTATGTGGGGAAAATGCCCTGATGATGACCTAATTGCTGCAAGTCCTGTCATCCAAATGGAATTAGAAGGTATTCCGGTTATAGGGATGATTGACACGGGTTCCCAAGTAACGACTCTGAGTAGAGATTGTTATAAACGATACTTCCGACAACATGTGAAATATGATCCCCATACATTCGTACGAGTGGTCGCAGCCAACCAGTTACCAGTCCCAGTAGTGGGAGTGACCTGGATGAATGTCCGGTTATGTGGTCAAGATCTAGGTAAGAAAGGCATTGTGGTGGTACAGGAGCCACATGAAGTAAAGGCCCCTGTCATTTTGGGGGATGAATGTGCTAAAAGAATTGGATCAGATCCTCTTTGAAAAGAAAGGTCATGGTTATTGGAAACAAACTACCACCCATCGGCCTACTCAAGCAGCGTTCCAGCGGCTGATCCGGATATGTGGCTTACAGGAAAGCTCGGATGCACAGCGTCCTCTGGCACGAATTTCTGTCCCTATGCATACAAAAGTTACACTGCCACCCCGTCGGGAGATGATAGTGTCCATGCCTGTAGGCACCTGTCGGAAATTAGAAGGCATAGCTGTCTTGGTAGAGCCACTGCCGGCAGCCGAAGGAGGTGTTGATCCGCTAGTAGCCCGTTCCTTGGCAATGGGAGAGTACCACTCCGATGTGTAAACACCTGGGACCAGAGTGTAGATCTGACACCAGGAAGGATGCTGGCTAACATCTATGTAACTCCGGAAGAAGTAAAGGGGGTAACACCGATGCATCTGAAGCCGGCTGAAAGAGATGAGTGGACCATAACTGTGTCTATGGGAGAAGATGAGGGTCCCTCCTCTGAATGGAATGGCTGTGCAATTCGAGAACAGATGAAGATGGAGACTTATTTGTGTTCTCCAAAACAGGTCCAGAAGATAGATGAGCTGTTGTGGGAAAACAGAGCCACTTTCACACGTTACGCTGAAGATTTTGGATGTACAACTGGGATCTGCCATGAGATTCCCACAGGAGACACCCCTCCAATTAGAGAGCGCTACCGACAAATTCCTCCACGGTTGTATCAGGAAGTGAAAGAACTGTTGACTAAGATGCTGCAAGGTGGGATCATCCGAGAAAGCCAAAGTCCCTGGGCAGCTCCAGTGGTGTTAGTAAAAAAAAAAGATGGGTCTCTTCGGTTTTGTGTTGATTATCGGAAGTTAAATGCCTGCACCGTGAGAGATTCCTACCCCTTACCCCGGATTGAGGAGTCCCTCTCAGCGCTAGGGAGAGCTCGGTACTTCTCCTCACTAGATCTGGCTAGTGGGCATTGGCAGGTGCCGATGGCTGAGAAAGACAAGGAGAAGACAGCTTTCATCTTGCCCATGGGACTATATGAATTTAACCGGATGCCCTTCGGGCTGACAAATGCACCCGGAACGTTCCAGAGATTGATGGAGAAATGTCTCGGTGACTTCAACTTTGAGTTCACTCTCATCTACTTGGATGACATTATAGTGTATTCTGCAACCTTTGAAGACCATCTCTACCAACTGGGTCAAGTATTTCGACGATTGTGGGAACACGGGCTCAAATTAAAACCCAGCAAATGTCGGTTGTTCCAATCTGAAATTGATTACTTGGGTCATTGCGTATCAGGAGAAGGGGTGAGACCGTCGAGGGACAAGATAGCGGCTAGTCAGGATTGGCCAACACCAACTACCCTGCGAGAAGTGAGGGCGTTTCTTGGAGTAGCCGGTTACTATCGACAGTTTATTAAGGATTTTGCCAGGGTAGCAGCACCACTAAATGCCCTCCTACGGGGCACATCTGGTGGTCCGAAGAACCGGCCTGTGAAATGGGGAACTGAACAGGAAAAAGCCTTCCGGGAATTGAAGGATGCTCTGACAACGACCCCAATCTTGGCGTACGCTGATTACCACTTACCGTTCCAGCTATATACGGATGCGAGTCTGTATGGTCTCAGAGCAGTGCTTTCCCAGGTTCAGGATGGCCAGGAGTGGTTATAGCATACGCCAGCCGGTCTTTGCGGGATTCTGAAAGAAATCCTGAGAATTATAGTTCATTTAAGTTGGAGCTGTTGGCACTAGTATGGGCCATGACTGAGAAATTCTCTGAATACTTGACTGGGGCTGAAGTTTTAGTACTGACTGACAACAACCCATTAGCTCATATGGAAAATGCCAAGCTTGGGGCTTTAGAGCAGAGGTGGATAGCCCGAATGTCTAAGTTCAATTATCACATTAAGTATCGGTCCGAGACAGAGAACCAGAATGCTGATGGACTTTATAGGGTAACTACCCAGACCCCCACAGGAGACGTGGATCACGAGTTAGAGCATGTGGAGGTGCCTGACTTCAGCAGATTTGGCCACCGCTAATCAGTGTGAAATGGAAGGGACTGAAGTGGCTCCTTTCTTTGGTCCCTCAAGACAGGAATGGGCACAGATGCAGCAGGCCCATGAGGGGCTGGCACGGATGATCAAGTTTGTTGAGGAAGGCAAGAAGCCCTGTAGAGAGGAAAGAGAACGACTGACACGGGAGATATTATCGGTTCTGAGTCAGTGGGAGAAGTTGGAGATGAAAAATGGAGTTCTATGCCGAAAGATTTATCTACCTTCTGAAATCGACGTTCGATACCAAATTGTGGTGCCTAGTGAACTGGCTCGCTCATTGGCGATGGAGGCTCATAACAAGAATGGTCACTTTGGTCATGAGAAGACCTTTAGTTAGTTACAGCGTCTGATTTACTGCCATGGTCTCCGTCAAATGGTTGAAGAAGTATGCTGCAGCTGTCGAACTTGTGAGATCCATAAGGCAATAGAACAGAGGGCTCCCCTGCAAACCATAGTGACCCAGGAACCTTTGGAAATCGTCATGATAGACTATCTAATGGTGGGCCCATCCAACAGCGGGCATCAGTATTGCCTCGTAATGGTGGACCACTTTACCAAATTTGCAGTGGTAACCGCCACCAAGGACCAGACAGCTGAGTCAGCAGCTCGGGCTCTGTGTCAAGATTTCATTCGAGTGTATGGGTGTCCTCAACGCATCCACTCCGATCAGGGAGCCTGCTTAGAGGGCCATGTAATGAAGGAAGTTCAACGTATCTATGGAATAAAGAAGTCGCACACAACTCCATACCATCCGCAAGGGAACGGGGCCTGTGAAAGATTCAACAGAACTTTGCTACAGATGCTGCGGACGCTGGAGGAAGACAAGAAGTTACAATGGCCTCAGTTCTTGTCTGAGATGGTCTGGGCCTATAATAATCAGGTCCATTCTACAACGGGGTACTCCCCTTATACTCTCTTCTTTGGGCGTTCTGGGCGAAGTATGGGAGAATTACAGCTGACTGATGTGGATGGGTTCCCTCCAAGGGATCCAAACTCCTGGATACGAGCACATCGGCAGAGACTTGAGACGATCCATTGATTGGTGCGGCAGCGTCTGCGAGAGCATTCTCATTCTGATAAGACCCCAGTGCAAGAAGCACCATTGCAGCCAGGCGACCTGGTTCTGGTGCGTGTCAAGAAGCACCAAGGGAAGCTGGAAAGCAGATGGGAGGCTGTGCCATATCGTGTTGTTTGCCGCAAGTATGCCAATGGGCCAGTGTACCAAGTCCAGAAGGAAGGAGCTGATTGTGTTCGAGTACTTCACAGAAATATGCTGCGCCTATGTCATTCTGAAGAAACAAATTGTACCAGAACTGCCAACATCAACGAGCTCCCACAGTCAGAGACTGGTGGTGTGGAATGGGCCTATGACGATGAGGATGATTGTTGGCCGATCCTTGCTCCTGAGGATGTTCCACCGATGACTACTGAGCCTCCAGCCTGTGCCCCCACTGGTGCGGAGTCTGCTAGTACTTCTCAGCCCATGGCTGAAGTGCCCCAGAGTATTTCACAGGTCCTCAGACGGACCACTAGGACAAATGCTGGCACCCCCCCTGTTCGGTATTTGCAGGATGAGTTTGTTTAGCCTGCCATACAACGGTACACTACCACTTTGCGCATAAAAGTACAACCCTCTGGATATTCAGTCGTTGGCAGGGACTGCCAATCTTAAAGTGGGGGGGAATATGTAATATACAGACTGTGTCCCAGCCTTATGGCAATAGGAGTGCTGCTTCTGTGCATATACTTGTCCTAATATACAGCCCAATGATGTGCCAAGTTCCATTTGTTTAAACTGTGTTAAAGTTGAGTGTATATGTGTTTCTGTGATTCTGGTCAGCAGCCCCTGCAATGGGAATGTGATGCTGGAGGGACACACCCCTATGAGGTCAGCCTGCCTGTCTGCAGACCCAGTATGAGAAGGAAGCAGGATGTGATGACACACAGAGAGCAGCAGCCATCTTTGCAGAGAGAGAACCAAGTGTCTGTGCTGTATTGAGAGTGTGTGGAGATCTTAGAGGACTGTCCTGTGCAGCTAACCTGTGTGTAATTCAGTCCAGAGGCAGACAGAGTGTAAAGAGACAGAATGTTCAGTGGAGCCATGCTGGAAGGACTGTGCCCAGTGGCTAACCAGTAATACTGACATTGTGGCTGTGGACATTGCCATCAAAGCTAAAGACTGGCAGTGCTGTTGAGTACCGGACGGTAAATGCACAACCCCTGGCTTATATTACACCGCGGTGTATGGATTCTGCAGGACTGTTAGTGTGCTGAGCTACTTGCTGTTGGATCCCATTGCATCCATTTGGTTTCCTGCCTGCTGAGAAGAATCTTATTGCCTCGGATGTTGTGATAACCATGAGGAGAGGACGCTTCGCTATACTAGAAAGGGACGACATCAGGCCCCAACGCGCGCTTCTACAAACTGTAAGCAGTCCACCCGGACCACTGGTAAGAGGGGTGCGCACCCAAATGTGAAGTTAGGGTCAGTTAGGGATAGTTTTGGGACTATTGTTCTTTCAGTGTCCGTGCTGTGGAGGTGGACATAGTAAACGTGGAATATATTGTGAAATCGAACTTGAATTGTTCCAACTATACTGTGTATTTTGCTTGTCCTTATTCCTGTTCTTTTACCATTAACTTGCCTTTATTAACCTGTAGTAAATAAATTTTTCTTAACTTGACCAACCCGTGTGCGTCCTTTCTGGTTGCGGAGACCAAACCACGTGCCTTGCTCTTGGTTCACAAGCCAACCAGTAATCAAGAGATTCTCCACTCTGATTGGCTGAGTGTATTCTCGGGTTGTTTTTCTGCTATGCAGGGACATCAGGGAGATTAATATTTGCACCCCTAATGTAAATGACCTTGTAGTGGCGCAGTACATGCTTTCCTGGCCCCCTCCATAATGTCATACATGTCTGTCTTATGTAGATGCTCTGTGGAAAACAGTCTTGTCATTCTGTTATGTGTATTGCATAGCTGCCGCAAGTGAGAGGTTAATGTCTGCAAAGTGTGAGCTGACTGTTTGTAAATGTATCTATTTATGTCCTGTCACGTGATATAAGAGAGGTTATAAAAGTGAGTGTTTGAGAGCGGGAAAGTGTCCATGTCTGCTGGAGTCAGAGTCAGGAGGTCCACCTACATGGGGGCACCTTTAGCCCTCGTGTAATGAAGTATGGAAGAAGAGGAGTGATATTCCGGAAGGCCTACTTCTATGCAGAAAGAGTGAGCCCCCAAATAGAGAGAGAGTGAGCAACAAGTGAGTGAATTCTTACGAGGCCTAGTGCAGAGGTAGGGCTCCTGTCTACGGGCAAATTTTTATTGTGTTACCCGAGGCGATAATCTAATCATGGGGAACGCAGTGAACGCTCTCCATAGCTATGGAGAGAGCAGCCCCCCTGTCCACGAGCAGAGAATCATAGCGATTCTCCGCTCGCGGCCGGCAAAACGCAGCATGCTGCAAATTGCCGCGATTCTCATCGGTGAGCCTATCTGTCAGATAGGCTCACCATGGAAATTTTTCTGCTGGCTCCTGCTTCCAGGCGGCGGCTCCCGCGGTGGATCCCCCGTGGACAGGCTGCCGAACTCTACTTCAAAAGTTCACACTCAAGCATCCTGAGGTCTTGGTACTGCTCAGTGGAGGTACGTGTCTTTATTTGTCACACACAGGCGTCTTGTAGTCTGGGTCTGGGTCCTGCACCTTCCAAGTCTGTAATTTGTGCCTTGTGTATTGCTGAAGTAAAGTTATTCCAGGCCCTGACCGTTCCCGGGGTCCTGACGTACTCTATTACTGCTTTTGGCTTAATTATTTTTCCTGCCGATGTTCATGCTGGTGGGTACCGGAACGGTGGCGTCACCCGTGACAATCTCAGCACCATGCCAGCGGTGTCCAGAAGAGGCCCAGCGCTGCCCTGGCCTTGGCTGCGAGCGTCTCTCCGGGAAGGAGCGTGGTAAGTGTCGCCGTGACAAGCCAGCATCTTGCCCTCACAGCTCCTCAGCATATGCCATGTGTCCGGGGTCACCCTTTGGGACGCTGCAACCTCACGTTTATATTAATAGGTGTGTCACACTAATAGTTTAAAAAAAATATTTAGCTAGTACCCGGATCGTAAAGACTAATCAGACTGAGCAAAAAGCACGAAGAGACGGAGATCCAAGGACAGCGAGTGCATGATGAGTGGAAGGATAACGAATAGACATGCCAGCAGTAATACAACGGAAGAGAAGGTTCTTGAGTTGATTACAGTAGATATTATTTTGTACTGCGTAACCTGCAAGGAATAAGTGTTTACCGGAGAGCAGGAAGGATGTCAGAGGAGTCATTCACATCATTCCCAAGTGCATGAATATGAATGAATTACATCGTGACTGTATTCAAAACGTTTCTGAGAATGTATGTATAAGCAGCCTGGTTCTCAGACACCCACAGAAATCCTGCAGCACCCCTACCCCTCTTCTCATGACTCTGTGGATGTGCGGCAGGTTATTAGACAAGAGGGTTTTGGGGTAACAAGCAGTTGTTATCAACCACTTGGGTCTCGCAGTCCAGCCAGGTCAAGATGAAGCACTTGCATTAGCATCAGAGGATAAAGCAGGGGTGTCCAACCTCTTGGGCTGCATTGGAGGAAGAAGACTTGTCTTGGGACGCACAGTAAATACACAAACACTAACGAACGCTGATAAGCAAAGAAAAAAAAAGGTCCATGCATAATTTTCATGATATACGCCTGTACAGATGACCAAAAACGTCCTCACGTAATAATCCTAATCCATAGTGCTCCACACAACCCCCTATGTCCTCCACAATCCTCTCCATAATCCCCATCGTCCTTCACACAACCGCCATAGTCCTCCATACAACCCCCATCATCCTGCACAGTCCTCCAAACAAGCCATATTCTCCTCCACAATCCTCTAAACAACCCACATTGGAGGACTGCGGAGGACAATGGGGTTGTTTGAAGGACAATGGAAGTTGTTTGTCCTCTGCAGTTCTTAAACAACCTGTATCACCCTCTATAGTACTCCAAACAATCAGAGGCCCATTTCTGACACCATGGAGGGACACGGAGAATCTGCTGGCCTCACTGAGATCACTATCTCTCGTCCTCACTTCAATAAGAGCAGTCAGGACTCGGGAAGACAGGAAGGAGAATCGCCGCCGCAGGCTGGACCCCGAGTGACTGAGTGAGTCAGACAGTCACAGAGCTGCAAGTGCCGGCCAGTACCTCTTCTGTATGAGCCTGTGCCTGAGTGGAAGCTTACAGCCTTCCGCTGCCAGGTACCGCCTGCAGCCTCACCTCCTCCACATTCAGCCTTCCCTTTGTGTTGGGACACATACAATGCCATTCTGGACTACATGAGGCCCGCGAGCTACGGGTGGGACACCTTTGGGATATAGTTACACAGACTTAACTTGAAGCTCTTGGGCTCTAATTCAAAATTTGCAGTCGAATCCTCCACCTACCATGTTTCTTTAATTAAACTAGCACCTTCTTGAGTGGTAGAGGGTCCTTTGGGCCCCCTCAGCTACCAGGGCCAGAACAGATGGGTATCAAAGTCGAAACACAGAACAGGCACACAAAGTATTAACAAGTTCACAACTTCCTAAAGCCAGTAAATGAAGAGGGATAGCAATCCAGAAGAGATACACAAGGAGTCGCAATTAACCAGCATAGTCAATTATTCTTGGTCAAAAAGGCGTTTTATATGGAGATAATATTTCTGGAATATTTGTTAAGAACCAGAGGTTTGAGAAGCGAGACGTGGAAGGAATTAGGCATGCTCAAGGAGGCGAGAAGCCACAACTTATGGCATATGGGGTTCACCTTTTTGGATACCTCGAATGGTCCCGAAAATTGAGGAGCTAGTTTTAAGGAGGGGACTTTTAACTTGATATGTTTAGAAGAAAGCCATACTTTGTCACCTGGAAAAAACTGTGGTCGGGATCGGCGCTTGCTATCGTCGAACTTCTTCATCTTAGTAGTTGCTCTCTCCAGTGTAGTCTTGGTCTCCTGCCAGATTTTTGGAAAATTTTCCACCAATGAAACTGCTGCCAGAACTTCAGATGTGGAAGAGAATGGCAGAGAAATCCTGAATTGATGACCATATACAACGAAAAAGGATGCTTATCAGTGGACGCACTGACTTGATGTGTTATGGGAAAACTCCGCCCAGGGAAGCAGATTAGACCAATCGTTTGATGTATCTTGGTAAAGTGACAGAGGTAATTCGTCAAAATTGGTTGGTAGGTTCAACCTGCCCATTAGACTATAAATGGTATGCAGAAGAGAGTAGTCCAGAGATACACCCATAAATTTACAAAGGGTCCACCAAAATTTTCAAGTAAACTGGACACCTCTATCAGACACTATGTGAAAAGCACATTCATTGAGCTGGAAGATATGGTCAATGAACCTCTCCACTAGTTGACTGCTGAAAAGTAAACCAGGCAAAGGGACAAAGTGAGTCATTTTGGAAAACCAATCGACCACCACCCAGAAGACTGGGCACACATTGGATAAGGGCAAGTCTTTGATAAACTTCATGTCTATGTGCTGCCAGGGATCCTCATGAGTGGATAGAGAACAAAGAAGGCTTACAGGTTTTTGTTTTAAATACTTGTTTTGAGCGCAAGTGGTGGAAACACAGACAACGTTTTGGATATCTTTCATCATATGTTACCATGCAGTGGTTGCTTGTCCTCCCGGGGCAGCGATGTGCGGGTCCTGCGGTCGGGGCGCATCCCCCCGGCTTGTTGTCCGGCTGTTGGGGGTGCGGGTGCCCGGCCGGCGTGGGTGGCATGGTGCTGGTGGCGCGCAGCACCGTGCGCGCGCACCTGTGAGTGCAGCTGCCGTGCATGAGCTCCCTTTGATTATGTTCCGTTGGGAGTTGTCTGTCTCCCTCTCTCTGCCCCTGGGCGGAGGCTTTTGTTTAAAGGTCGGGCAGAGACTTGCAATCACTGCCAGTTATTGGTTTCCCTCAGTGTGCTAGCTAGTCTGCCTCTGTTGGTCTCCTGCCTCAGTCATCTCGTCTGCTATACTTTGCTATTGACCGCCAGGTTTTTCTATATGTCTCATTTCTGCTTAGTATTGTTTATGTTGGTTATTTACATCTGCCTTTTCTGTCGGTATCCTACCCTTTCCATCCAGGTACGCCAGCATCCCTTTTCGGTCTGTAGTGAGAGTAGGGACCGCTGCCCAGTTGCCCGCCTGGGGTTAGCCAGGAGTGGAGGCAACCAGGCAGGGACAGGGGTTGTGGGTGAGATTTAGGGCACCCGGGCTGGCGTATCACGGGTAGAATACCGTAACACAATAACTGTCCCTTAAAATTGCTCTCCAATAGAGGCCACAAGTACCCTCGCAAGTCAGTTGCAGGATTTAGTGGTCGTGATCCAAGACCTGTCTGGTCGTATGGTGGCCCAGGAGCAGCGGGAATTAGTGCATATTTCTACCGCCCCTTCTATTCCTGAGCCCAAGTGTCCTCTTCCTGAGGTATTTTTAGGAGAGAGGAGCAAGTTTTTTGTTTTTCAGCAGGCATGTAGATTGTATTTTCGGATGCGGCCCCACTTCTCCTACTCAGAATCCCAGAAAGTTGGATTGATTATGTCCTTACTTCGGGGTTCCCCCCAGACATGAGCCTACTCCTTGCCTGATAGTTTGGCTTGCCTGCTGTCAGTTGATTTGTTTTTTCAGGAACTTGGAGGTATTTTTGATGAGCCAGACCATGCGGGGTTGGTGGTATCTCATCTCATGTCTCTACATCAGGGGCAGCAGTGGGTAGAGGACTATTGCTCTAAATTTAGACTGTATGCAGGTAAAACCTCTTGGAAGGATAGCGCCCTTAAAGATGTGTTTTTGTTGGGTCTTTCTGACGCTGTCAATGATCTACTCATTTCTCAGCCCGTAAGGCTAGGGAATGCGGCAGACCCGCTCCCCCTTCTCCCATGCCAACTTCTAGTGCCGAGCCTATGGAAGTGGATCAGCTAAGTCCCGAGGAACGGCGACGGTACCGGATGACTCATCGCCTCTGCCTCTATTGTGGGAAAGCTGGACATCACGTAGCGACCTGTCCTCAGAAGCGTCTACAACATCAGTCTTAACCGGCGGAAAACTTCACAGGTACTCCCTAAGTTGTTGGTGCCTTGTCAGATTGGCTTCCAGAATTTCACTTGGTCCAGTCAAGCTTTTATTGATTCGGGTGATGCCGCCAATTTGATTAGTTTAAGTTTTGTCACACATCTGATGACTGAATTCTCAGTGTTAAAGACTCCCATACGCTTCACTAGTATTGATTCTACCCCTCTGTCTGCAGGTGTTGTACAATGGAGGACTCCCATGTTACAGTTCACTGTGGGTGTTGTCCATCCTGAGAATCTGTCGTTCTTGGCAATGGAAAGGATGTCTGTTGATGTAGTGCTCGGTATGCCCTGGTTGGCATTGCACAACCCCCGATTTGATTGGTCCACTCGGGAATTGACACATTGGAGGTTCTCCTGTCATAGTCCCTTGGCTACTATATCCATGTGTTCAGCAGATACCATACTTATTCCTGAGACTTTGCCTCCCCATAGGGAGTGGGACTGTGGTATTGATTTGATCCCCGACAGTCCCATCCCTAAGGAAGCCATTTTCAATTTGTCTGGGTGTGATCACGAAGCCCTTAAGTCCTATATCTCAGAGTCTCTGGCCAAACGACATATCAGGCCATCCAGGTCCCCTGACGGGGCAGGTCTCTTCTCTGTAGAGAAGAAGGATGGGACATTGAGGCCTTGTGTGGATTATTGGACTTTGAATAAAATTACAGTGAAGAACCAGTGCTCCTTGCCCCTGATTCCTGATTTATTGAATGGGATTTACATGTGCGGCACCTGAGGCTGATCTTACCTGTTTGCATGAGTACCAACTTTTTGGCAAGTTGGAGAAATGCATTTTTGCTACTAAACAATGTCTTTCCTTGGTTATGTGGAGTCTGATAAAGTGGCAGCAATCTCCCAATGGGTCAGACCAGATAACCTGAAAGCTCTCCAGCGGTTTTTAGGTTTCACAAATTTCTACCGTAGATTCATTAAGAATTATTCTGTTATTGCTCAACCCCTGACCGATCTTACCAAGAAGGGTGCCGACTTGGTAAGATGGTCGACTGAGGCCCTAGAGGCTTTTAGTCGTCTCAAAAGGGCGTTTATTGCTGCCCTGGTGCTAGTACAGCCTGACGCGCGGCGACCGTTCTTTATTAAGATCGATTTGTCTGAGGTGGGGGCGGGGGCTGTATTGTCTCAGGAAGTCAGCGGGGGACCTGGGTATAGTCCATGTGCGATCTTCTCGCGGAAGTTCAGTTCAGCGGAATGTAACTACTACGTAGGTAATCGCGAGTTATTGGCGATTAAGTGGTCTCTAGAAGAGTGGCGTCACCATCTTGAGGGGGGGGAGGCATCCCATTACCATGTATACTGATCATAAAAACTTGGTATATCTTGCCAATACTAAGAGACTCACAGCTCGTCAGGCCAGGTGGGCGTTGTTTTTTGCCAGGTTTAACCTCATCGTTACATATATTCCAGGGGAGAAGAACGTGAAGGCAGACACCGTCTTATGGAGTTTTGGTTCGCCGGAAAGTGAGACAGTGGCTCCCAAGAATATCTTGGCACCTGGGGTGCTGGTGGCAGCTGTAGAATCTGGTCATGTTCCTCATCTACAAAATTGTCAGCAGGACGCTCCCTCGGGGGTGCCAGAGGGCAGATGGTTTGTGCCAGAGACCTTGCGTCTCACTCATCTGTTCTCGCAGACCATCCGGGGGCTCAGGGGACTCTGGATCTTTGTACTAGAGACTACTGGTGGCCAGGCATGTCTCTGGAGATCCGCGACTTTGTTAAGGGATGCTCTGTCTGCGCACGCGGTAAAAGTTGGCGTCGGCGTCCGGAGGGGCCTCTGAGAACGTTACCGGTGCCTTCTCGTCCGTAGTCGCATTTATCGGTAGATATTATCAACGATCTACCTGAGTCTCAGAAGTTCACCACTATCCTAGTTGTAAAAGAAATCATTCATCTACATGGGGTTCCCGAGAACATCGCATCTGATCGCGGTGTTCAGTTTGTTGTGCAATTTTGGTGAGCCTTCTGTAGAAACCAGGGAACGTCGCTTTCCTTCTTGTCAGCATTCCACCCGCAAACCAATGGTCAGACTAAGCGGAAGAACCAGGATTTAGTGCAATATTTACGGTTGTTTGCTAGTGAAAAGGCTCATCACTAGGCAAAATTTCTACTGTTGGCAGAGTTTGCACTAAACAACCGTACTTGTTCTTCCACTGGGGTATCTCCATTCCTTTGCCTATATGGTCAGCATCCTCGCTTCCTTACAGCTATTTGTACTCCGTCGGCCTGTCCTGCAGCTGATGTCACAGATGCGCTGCAGGGGGTATGGAGAGAATTACAGAAGAACCTGGAAGCAACGGGAACTTGTATGCAGTTGCGTAGTGGGAGGAGTCTGTCAGTATCTGAACCTTACAGGATGGGACAGAAGGTATATTTGTCTTCTAGAAATCTCAAATGGAAGGCTCCGTCTTTGAAACTGGTGGTGCGTTACGTGGGTCCCTTAGTCATCACGCGTGTAGTAAACCCGCTTGCTTATGAACTTGATTTGCCAGCCACATGGAGGGTTCATAGGGTTTTTCATAAGTCATTATTGAAACCTTTTGTCCCTTATTTTATCAGCTCTATGGGACTTTTCCCTCAACTATGATCCTTTTGCTTAGGTGGTTCTGGGTCTGTAGGTTAGGTAATTAGCTTAACATCTTTATCTAGCTAGCTATCTTTGGTGTGATTGTACACCCACCAGGCAACTAATAGCACCTCTGTGGTTTGGTTACCACCCTTAAGGCCCATTGACACTGGACGAATGTCAGGCAAACGATGCCCGACACTTGTCCCTGTGTGTACTAGTTCCCGACTGACCTATGCCGTTGCACCTCAGTCTCGTTTGGTTGTGAATAGAGGCTCAGGGGTGTCTCCATAACAATACTCCCTCTGTCTAGTGGCGTATTTCTATACTTTTGTATTTATTTGGTGTTTATCAGACCTAATTTAATATTTTAGACAGGTATAAAAGTTATATTTTAGAGGTGTATTCAGTGACATTTTCCAGGGGGAATGTTCTTTATATGAATGGAGGCTATGGTTACCCCTGGCAGGGTCTATGATGTATTGGGGCTTCTCATCAAGATCACTGGGATCGAAGGATCTGGACAGTGTGTCATCTTTGACATTCCTATCAGCAGACCAGAAGTGCAAAACAAAATCAAATTAGGCAAACAATAAGGCCCACCGGGCTTGTCAAGGATTAAGTCGCTATGTAGTCTGTAGATAGTCAAATTCTTATGATCAGTATAGATCACTATAGGCTGACAGGCTCTCTCTGCAGCAGGAATCGCCAAAACTCTAGAGCCATCTTGATGGCCAACAGTTCATGATCGCCTAGGGAGTAATTCCACTCAGCAACAAAGAAAGACTTGGAGAAGAATCCACACATCACCATTTTCCCAGATGCACTTCTCTGCATCAGTGCCGCTCCCACTCCGGTGGAAGATGCATCAACCTTCAAGAACTGTTTGGAAATCTCCAGTCTGTGCAAAATGGGTGCCAACACAAAGGCTTGGAAGGCGGCTTTTGCCTCCAGAGACTAGCGCATAGCATCTACCCCTTTATGGGAGAGGGCAGAGATAGGCGCCATCAAGGTGGAAAAGTGAGGCATAAACTGCTAGTAATAGTTCGCAAAGCCAAAAAAACAAAATTGCTGAAAAGCACGAAGACCAGATTGACGAGGCCAGTTCAGCATAGCTGATACTTTGTTAGGGTGCATCTGCAGGCCCAGATTAGAAACTATATACCCTAGAAAAGAAAGAGAGCTTCTTTCAAAGACTTATTTCTCAAATCTGGCATAGAGTCGGTTTTCCCATATCCACTGGAGTATTGTACGGACTTGTCTGCTATGTGAGCCGATATCTGGCGAGAAGATCAGATTATTATCAAGATACATGACAACACACTTGAAGAAGAGGTCCCTGAAGATGTCATTCACAGATTGCTGAAAGACGGCTGGGACATTACTCAGTTCGAAAGACATTACTATATACTCATAGTGCCCATCCCGAGCGTTAAAGGTGGTCTTCCACTCATCACCTTTTACGATGCAGATTAGCTTGTAAACTCCTTGTAGTTCAAGCTTTGTGAAGATATGTGCACCGTGCAAGTGGTCAAACAGCTCAGAGATTAAGGATAATGGATATTTGTTCTTAATAGTAATAGCGTTTAAGCCTTAATAGTCTATGCAGGTCCGGAGTGTCCTGTCCTTTTTTTTCACAAAGAAGAATCCGGATCCAGCAGGAGAAGACTTGCAAATGAATCCTTTGTTGAGATAGTCTTTGACGTATTCTGCCATACTTTGGGTCTCAGGGGACGAAAGAAGGTATACCCTGCCTCAAGAACCATAGTAGGCCTCCGGCAGGCCCTGGAGGTTCTGAAGCACTGGGAGTCGTCACACAGGCTATGCAAGAAGCAGGCACTTGGAATAGATGGATGACCTCAAACGTAAAACCTCCCCAGACCTCCAATCCAAGGTGGGATTATGCAGACAAAGCCAAGGCAGACCCAACAATGGGGAACTGGTGGACCTCAGAAGAACTAGCAAGGAAATCCTCTGTGAGTGGAGAACAGCTACTTTCAGACCCAGAGGCTCCATGACAAACTGAATGGTCTCGGAAAGGGTTTGATGGCTTGAGAAACAAAAGGTTTCTCAAGCCATTAAACAGGAATTTGGTAGCGATCCACCACGACCTGATGCAAGAAGTTCCCTGCCAAACCAGAATCCAGGAAGGCTGACACAGAGAACTGAGTATCGGAGATGGACAAAGTCATGGGTAAATTTAATCTTGGAAAGGAACTAGGGTAGCCTCTCCCACTGACATTAGGCTCAAGAGTTTCCCGGCTTAAGAAGACAGGTACAGATGTAATGCCCCTGAGCTTTATAGTACATACACAGATTATTGGAATGTCTGAGAATACACTTGTCCTCTGTAAGCTTGAGCCAATTGACCTGCATGAGCTCTGGACCAATAGTCAAGGAGATAGTCGGAGGGGTAGAAAGCAGCCCCATGGAACTTGGTTGCCAGTCAGATAGATCGCTTCTCTTGGGTCGCCTTTTTGATCCTTTCCTGGAATCGAAGATCTATTCTTGTAGCCAGAGAGATCAAGGTGACAGGGAAGACGGACTCTCATGACCCGCCAATTTCTCCTTAATGCGACTTGCCAGGCTCTCCCAAAATGCCACCACCAGGGCCTCATTATTACAGCTCAACTCCAAGGCCAGGGTTCGTAATTGAATGGAGTATTGGCCCACAGTGAGACTGCCCTGAGGTAGACACTAGGGAGGAGGCAGCCGAGGTTGTACGACCAGGTTGTACGACGAGGTTGTATACCCTTAGGAATGTCTACACAAACATACTTAGGCTATTGATTACAGAATCATCTCTCTCCCAGAAAGGGTTTATCCAGCACCTGTCTGGATAGGTGAGACATCATGAAAGCCACCTTAACATGGTCAATAGGGAACAGTTTGAAGTGTAAAGAGCACTGATTAATAAACCCGCGGCATTGCTTTGGATCTCCTTTGTAATGTGGAAGGGCAGATAATCGAAGGGCCGGAACCTACCACCAAGGCCACCTGTGGGGACAGTGTTGGAATTGTGGCTTCTATGGAAGGCTGTGTTGGCGCTGCCATAGTGGTTATGGTGTTCAGGCGAACATTCACGTTGTACAGGTATGACTGTATTTGCTCCTGGCGATCACGCTGTTGAGCCATCTCTTGGAATAATTCTGAGAGTCCCCTATGGGAGGGATCAGCGGGGTCCATAGCCCAAGTATACTGTTAGGGACAGTGAGCATGGACCCACTGTGCCAACTAATCTGTTTTGCATTGGGCTAATCCTAAGGGCGTTATCCTGGTGGTTCCCCAGTATTCACCTTTTAACCCCTGTACAGGGATCTAGACTCCGCTGTGGAAAGCAGGCTGCTACTTCCTGGAATAGTCCTGTTGTATTTGGCAGCTGACCTACGGGAGTCAGAGATAGCAGTGCACAGGAGCCAGAAACACACCAATACTTGGGCAAGGAGGAGGATCCCCAGCTCAGATAATTAGGAGAGCAATAGCCTATTACCCTGCAGCAGGACTTAGAGCACTGGGGAGGAGAAACTTCTGCGGTGTTGATGGAATGTACCCAGCTATGAACCCATTCATACAGGAGGAGCAGAGCAACGCCCGCATTGGTCCCATTCAGCAAGAAGACAGCAGACTTGGGTAGCCGGCCTAACACTTTTAAAATCCTATTGTACCCTATTAAATCCCAAAAGCTAACCTATAAATGATAAAGTATGGTGACCATCCTGAAAAAGACAAGTGCAGCATTCGAGGAGTGGGCCCGCAGCCAAGGAGAGAGCGGGGTAGAGAAAGGCCTTGTCACAGGGCTCTACCATCTCCTCCTCTGTGGGTATCTCTGGATCCGACAAAGGTGACACTGGGGGAGAACAATGGGATAATAACCGGAGGTTACCTATAGTCCAATTATCACTCGTGTCGCCACCGTATCGTCCTCTGTGGTGGATCTCCCAGATGTAATAAAGTAGTCCACACGAACTTATGTGCAAATAAAACAGTCTTTGTACAGTAGCCAATTGTCGTGGTGCAGCAGGGAAGATTCTCGGGGAATTTGCATAATCTACAGTCTGAGTTATCTGTGAGATTTCTCTTCCGGCAAACTCTCTCTCCTGTCACAGACTCACGATCCTCTCGCTTAGTAGTGGTTTTCCATTCCTCCAGATGCATGCGGTACCGATGCAGCATACCCACATGTTTCCATCATGTCTGGGCTTTCACTCTCTCTACACATGGAAGCCAGGAACAGGCCCTGGTGGGAGCAGCAGACCACCTCTCCGACTCCATGGCTCTCTTTGTCTGACGTTCACTCTCGTTACTTGACATTGACTCTCATTGCATTCAGCAAACACATATATGTCACGATGTCACATGACACATACAAAACGTTACATTTTCCAGACAGGACTAGACATACCAGACATTAACTCATTCAGTTCTGCAGCCATACAATGCACATAAACCTAATGCATTCCACAAACAAGACACTGACAAGACAAAGGCACGAGAGAGACACAGAACATTATGGAGGGGCCCTGTTAACTCTGGGCCACTACACAACCTCGCACAGCAAACTTTTTCAGGCTGTAAGACTTCTCGTGATTAGCAGAGGCAATGCGGCATTAAGTGACGACTACTGATTTCAGCTGCCAATTACCAATATCATTTGTTACTAACCTTCAAATCAAGAGCTACCTAGATCAAAGCTCTCAACCCTAGCTGGTAGAGGGAAGATTCTAATATGCATACCCCCATATTATGCGTAAAAGGATTTTCCAGGCTCCAAAAACAAACTGTGATGGCAAAGTGTGTAAAATACAAAAAAAGCCATGCTTGCCTCTTAAGCCCTTGAGGACCAAGCACGGTAAATATAACGGTGCTTGGTCCTGAGCTTTAATCCCTGCTGATAACACATGTACAGTGCAGGATTAAAGCCTCTGCTGCTGCAAACAATCAGGAGCAGGTTGGTTCCTCAGCTGTCATACAGAGCTGAGGACCCGGAGGAGAAGGGAGAAGCAGTTTTTAACTACTTCTACCTTCACCTTTCCCAAGTACAAAGCGCTCAATGAGCGCTATGTACTAAAAAGTCAGAGTGGAAGTATAACTTCCACCGTGCGACCTGGTGATCCCGTGACTGCCGGGTGGCCCCTGGCATAGCACAACTGCAGTGTCCTAGCAGATCCAGATCAGCTCTGCCATTGATTACTATCACTGCAAAGGGGTGTCTTCCCCTGTAACTGGGGCTCCTATAGATGCAACCCCTATGGATGATCTAGCGATATGAGTGACTTCCAATGAGACCGGGTCATCAGTGCTAGACTATCCGGGGCCTCCTTGACGACTGCGAGGGGTCTTCTCATGCAACGGTGTAGAGAGTATACAGAGAATAGTGTGATTGAGGACAAATATTAAATGAAACTGTGGATAGAAACAGCTTGTCACCGAAAGGGGTCAGAGGAGGATGTCAGGAATCATTCTGACCAGCAGGTGCTGCACAGTCAGGAGCAGCCGAACATAATTCTAGTGCTCCAAGTAACGTGTCTGAAGACATAATTCCCCATTCCTTAGCACGGATGGGCTATAACCGCAGATGTTTCAGCACCATTGTGTCCTAGAGAAACAGAAAGGCGAGACCCCAGGGGGCAAAAAGCACAAAAATTGTATCACTGAGCAGTGGTAAAACATCTCCTGGTCAGATGGATCCAGATTTCTGTTACACTTGCTGATGTTAGTCAGAATTTGGCGCAAGCAGCATGAATCGATGACCCCTTCCTGTCAGCTGGTCAGAACATGTCAGCACCTCCATCTACTGTGCGACAACTACAAGAAGCTTCCTGTCCGCAGGGGCCAATATTTATGCAGAACAAATTCCTCAGCTAGTGGAATCTAGACCATGAAGAACTGCTGCCGTTCTGAAGGGCAACGCGCCACTAGATGGGGGTCCAATAAAGGGGCCGTTCAGTGTACATTTTATATAATAGCATAGGCCAGGGTGTGACAGGAACGACTGCTTTATGGTACCACTAGTCAATGGGAATACATATTCAGAACATTCTCACGGCACAACGATGAGGCACAGAAGAACAGCGGATCCGTCAACAGCAGCTTATTGATGGTCAGAACATTTAACCCCCTTCATGACTGCTGATGGTAAATTTACATTGGGCAGTCATGAAGGGTGTATGGAGGGGGCTTAGCAGCAGAGTCCTCTCCATACCCGGCAGCTATAGGCTGACAGCCTCCAGTAACTGCCCCGATCAGAGTTAGCCTAAGTTCACATGGGTGAGCCCGATATTGGGTTGTGAATCATGACCCGACATCGCGCTCTCCATCCATGTGAAATCCCCGAGGATGAGAGGTGTTTTCAGGGATGCAGGGAACCTCTGCTGTGGCAGTGGTGGAGGTTCACAGCGTTTACCCCATTGTTTTCAATGGGAGACCTTGCATCGCACTGCGTGCACCTAGCAAGTGGTGCGATGCTGCCGCCAGCCCCATTGAAAGCAATGGGCGGTGTGATGCAGGGCCACGCACAAGATAGAACATACCGTGACTTGTTTCCCACATCGCGGTGCAATGCGGGGAAAAAAAGAAAAAAAATCGCTTATGTATATGTCCCCATTCAAAAGAATGGGGTTCATATTTTTGCATCTCACAACGTACAAATCTCAAGTAATTTTCAAGCCCTGTGAAGCCGGCCTTAGATCTGATTACTGTGGTTAACTCTTAGATGCCATGGTCAAAACTGACCGCTTGTGTAAACAGCTAGCAGTAAAGGGAGTGAACCCTTCCCACACCTCATCAACACCTCTTGCAATGCCAATTGAGGGGTGCTAATGGGCTAGCATGGCAACCTGGAGCCTACTGAATGCTCCCAGGGCTGCCATGCATGGACACCTATCAAGCCCTGTTTATGGCAGGGCTTGACAGGCAGCATCAAAAATCACTATATACTGCAATACTGAAGCATTGCAGTTAGAGATGAGCGAACGTACTCGTTTCGAGTACTTACGCACCCGAGTACCGCCATTTTCGAGTACTTCAGTACTCGGGTGAAAAGATTCGGGGGGCGCCGGGGGGCTGGGAGAGGCGTGGCGGTGCGGGGGGTAGCAGCGGGGAACAGGGGGGAGCCCTCTCTCTCTCCCTCTCCCCCCCACTCCCCACTGCTACCCCCCGTGCCGCCACGGCGCCCCCCGAATTTTTTCGCCCGAGTACGGAAGTACTCGGAAATCGCGGTATTCGGGCGAAAAAGGGGCGTGGCCGAGCACGTTCGCTCATCTCTAATTGCAGTATATACTACAAACATTCAAATAATTGCAAGTTCAAGTCTTCTGTGGGGACTCAATGAAAGTGTAAAAAAAATAACTAAAAAAGTATTTTGACAGTAAAAAAAATATTAAAAGTGCAAATAAAAAAAGGATTTTTCTGCTTTCCCATAAAAATCTAAACAATTAAAAAACCCCCATATACTTGGTGTCGCTGTGTACGTAAACTAAAAAAAACTATAAAAAAAAAAAATAGGAATATTTATCTTGTTAAAAAAGTAAACAAAAGACATATGTTTACCAAAATGCTACTAATAAAAGTTGAACCCACAAAAAACGAGCCCTCATACAGCTCAATCGACAAAAAAACTGTAAAAGTTACGAGTCTCAGAATACGGCGACGGAAAGCAATTTTTAAAAAAAATGAAAGAATATACAATGCTACAGAAATTTGGTATCATCATATCCATACTGATCCCTAGAACCCCCCCCCCCCCCAAAAAAAAATGGGGCAATAACACTGTGCTTCAATTACATCATATAGTGCATTAATTGTACCATTAAAAAATACAACTTGTCAGGCAAAAAACTCGTAGGGTCACATCAACGGAAAAAAAACTAAAAAGTTATGGTTCTTGGAAGGCAGGGACAGAAAATGGGAAAAAAAAAGAACAACAACTGGTCCTGAAAGGGTTAAACTAAAAACCAACTAAAAAAACTAAGGAAAACTATGAAAAGGCTACATGGTCATGTGACAAAGATCCTAAATGTTACCCACCGTTAAAGGTTTTACTATCAACCATTTTTCTACATGCCGCAGATTTGGAACTTTGGAACCCAGAAAAATGGCGCATTCCCACCGTGTCCCTAAGAGCCGGCCATTCACGGAACGGGACGCCTCTAGTGACTGTTGGAGACTGTTACCGTTTACCACAAATGTCAGCGCTAATGAAATGATTGCCATTTTAATTTTTTACAATTATGGGAGTCATTAAACGGTTACTCTTTTATGACGCATCCCAGTCTCCTTGTAAAATGATTTTCTCCTGAATACTATTAACGCCTCTTATACGTATGAAAGATTTTATCGCGCCGCATCTCCCAACTTGTCTCATCTAAGCTCCTTCTACCAAAGGAAAAACTGCAAAAAGGTTAATTGGAATGAAGGTTTATCAGTCCTACACGTAGCATACATACCGAGCCCGCACCACAATTCATCTACCCACTCGCCCCCTCCGCCAGAAATCAAGGCTTTATTTACCAGTACATGACGTGCTCTAAATAAGCCATAACCCCTATAGTGCTATGGGGACCACCGGCAGGTTAGTAAGGTCTAGCTGGAAATTAAAGGGCTCGGCCAGTTGTGAGCTATTGATGGTCTATCCTTAGTATAGATCGTGGGGGTCAGCTGCTTGCCAGGCTGGTTGCTCTCATGCATTGAGCTGATGTATGAGGGAATCAGACAGTTCCGTTCCTACTGCAGTGGTCAGGATTACAAGCAAAGTTCCCATTGAAGTGCATGAGAACTTTGCATGTAGTACCAAGCTTGACCACTGCAATGAGAACGGAGCTGTCTGCTTCCTGTATACATCAGCTCAATGTACAAGCGCACCAGTCTGGTGAATATCTGATTAGTAGGCCTTGCATGTGGCTAAATTCTGATGTTCTATTATTCATGGCCTATCCTAAGGATAGGTCATTAATAGTTTACAATTGGGCAACCTCATTAACATTGTACATTAGCAAATTATTATGGGGCACATACTACTAGGGCACGTGGCCATAAGAGACGTCCAGAACCATAGCTGGACAGATGGAGGACTTGGCATGAGCACATGCTATATTGTTACTAGCCAATCTAAATGGACACCATGTCATACCATCACCAAAATCAACTGGGCACCTGCATCCTGGGAGCTCTGAGGTTTGTATCATTGTTGTCCCGATGGAATAAGCCTGAGTATAGTTATAGCTTACAAACCATACACATTTGTAAAATACAAAAACAATCCGGCCCCTAAAAGAAGTTGCCATTTTGCTGCAAAACTCGGCACGCAGTTCCATCTCAGGCAGATATGTAAGTGATGAGAGTTGTGCTGTGATTAGATGAATGGTCTTGTCACCACAGACCCAAAAAGTAGTTCCCCCCTTGGCCTATAAAAGGCTCTCGGAGGCTCCTTGTGTGTAGTGACCTCTTCTTCCACTTGTAGAGATAGTTGACCACTAGACATCTCTACGACGCAGAGAAGAGATTTCACCAGAGTCTGAGAGGGGCGCATTATTAGGCTGCATTCCCACGAACGTACACTACCGTTCAAAAGTTTGGGGTCACATTGAAATGTCCTTATTTTTGAAGGAAAAGCATTGTACTTTTCAATGAAGATAACTTTAAACTAGTCCTAACTTTAATAAATGCACTCTATACATTGCTAATGTGGTAAATGACTATTCTAGCTGCAAATGCCTGGTTTTTTGTGCAATATCTACAAAGGTGAATAGAGGCCCATTTCCAGCAACTATCACTCCAGTGTTCTAATGGTACAATGTGTTTGCTCATTGGCTCAGAAGGCTAATTGATGATTAGAAAACCCTTGTGCAATCATGTTCACACATCTGAAAACAGTCTAACTCGTTACAGAAGCTACAAAACTGACCTTCCTGTGAGCAGATTGAGTTTCTGGAGCATCACATTTGTGGGGTCAATTAAACGCTCAAAATGGCCAGAAAAAGAGAACTTTCATCTGAAACTCGACAGTCTATTCTTGTTCTTAGAAATGAAGGCTATTCCATGCGAGAAATTGCTAAGAAATTGAAGATTTCCTACAACGGTGTGTACTACTCCCTTCAGAGGACAGCACAAACAGGCTCTAACCAGAGTAGAAAAAGAAGTGGGAGGCCGCGTTGCACAACTAAGAAAGAAGATAAGCACATTAGAGTCTCTAGTTTGAGAAACAGACGCCTCACAGGTACCCAACTGGCAGCTTCATTAAATAGTACCCGCAAAACACCAGTGTCAACATCTACAGTGAAGAGGCGGCTGCGGGATTTTGGGCTTCAGGGCAGAGTGGCAAAGAAAAAGCCATATCTGAGACTGGCCAATAAAAGAAAAAGATTAAGATGGGCAAAAGAACACAGACATTGGACAGAGGAAGACTGGAAAAAAGTGTTGTGGACGGATGAATCCAAGTTTGAGGTGTTTGGATCACAAAGAAGAACGTTTGTGAGACGCAGAACAAATGAAAAGATGCTGAAAGAATGCCTGACGCCATCTGTTAAGCATGGTGGAGGTAATGTGATGGTCTGGGGTTGCTTTGGTGCTGGTAAGGTGGGAGATTTGTACAGGGTTAAAGGCATTCTGAATAAGGAAGGCTATCACTCCATTTTGCAACGCCATGCCATACCCAGTGGACAGCGCTTGATTGGAACCAATTTCATCCTACAACAGGACAATGACCCTAAACACACCTCCAAATTGTGCAAGAACTATTTACAGCAGAAGCAGGCAGCTGGTATTCTATCGGTAATGGAGTGGCCAGCGCAGTCACCAGATCTGAACCCCATTGAGCTGTTGTGGGAGCAGCTTGACCGTATGGTACGTCAGAAGTGCCCATCCAACCAATCCAACTTGTGGGAGATGCTTCTAGAAGCGTGGGGTGCAATTTCTCAAGCTTACCTCAACAAATTAACAGCTAGAATGTCAAAGGTGTGCAATGCTGTAATTGCTGCAAAAGGAGGATTCTTTGACGAAAGCAAAGTTTGATGTAAAAACAATGTTATTTCAAATACAAATCATTATTTCTAACCTTGTCAATGTCTTGACTCTATTTTCTATTCATTTCACAACGCATGGTGGTGAATAAGTGTGACTTTTCATGGAAAACACAAAATTGTTTGGGTGACCCCAAACTTTTGAACGGTAGTGTATATCGGCTCGGTTTTCACGCCGAGCCGATAAACGTCCTGCTCATCTGCAGAGGGGGGAGGATGGAAGAGCCAGGAGCAGGAACTGAGCTCCCGCCCCCTCTCTGCCTCCTTTCCGCCCCTCTGCACTATTTGCAATGGGGAGAGGCGGAACAGGGGTGCGGCCAAATTCGCGGAACTTCGCCCCGCCTCCATTCATTGCCAACAGTGCAGAGGGGCAGAGAGGAGGCAGAGAGGGGGCGGGAGCTCAGGTCCTGCTTCTGGCTCTTCCATCCCCCTGCAGATGAGGACAACGTATATCGGCTCGGCATGAAAACCGAGCCGATATACGTTCATGTGAATGCACCCTTAGGATGTGAGAAGCTGGATGGCCATATTGATGAACTGTCCCTCACCGGGCCGTTCTGACCAGACTGCTAGGAGGTGTTGGCACACAAGGTGACTGGGCTCAGGATGCCCCCTACACACCACCAATATAAAGGAGTGTCTGACAAGACAGTTAGGAGATGTTGGGACCAGTGGATGCGTGAGGGCACACAAGGCGACCGGGCTCTGGACGCCCCTTACAGACCACCAGTAGAGAGGACCATCTGACCAGACTGTTAGTAGGTGTTGGGACCAGTGGATGTGTGAGGGCACACAAGGCGACCGGGCTCAGGACCCCCGACAGACCACCAGTAGAGAGGAGCATCTGACCAGGCTGTTAGGAGGTGTTGGGACCAGTGGATGAGGGCACACAAGGTAACTGGGCTCAGAACCCCTCAACAGACCACCAGTAGAGAGGAGCGTCTGACCAGACTGCTAAAAGATGTTGGAACCAGTGGATGTGCGAGGGCAGACAAGGTGATGGGCTCAAGATGCCCCCTACAGACCACCAGTAGAGAGGAGTGTCTGACGAGACTGTTAGGAGGTGTTGGGACTAGTGGATGTGTGTGGGCACACAAAGTGACCGGGCTCAGGACGCCCACTACAGACCATCAGTAGAGAGGACCATCTGACTAGACTGCTAGGAGGTCTTGGGACCAGTGGATGAGGGCACACAAGGTAACTGGGCTCAGGACTCCCCGACAGACCACCAATAGAGAAAAGCGTCTGACCAGACTGTTAGGAGGTGTTGGGACCAGTGGATGTTCCAGGGCACACAAGGCGGCCGGGCTCAAGACCCCTGACAGACCACCAGTAGAGAGAAACATCTGACCTGACTATTGGGAGGTGTTGGGACCAGTGGATGTGTGAGGGCACAAGGTGCACAGGCTCAGAACACCTCCTACAAACCACCAATAGAAAGGAGCATCTGAGAGTCTGACAAGCGGCAGCATCTCCAACTGTTTCGTTGTCCACCATCCAGAGACAGGTGGTGCCATTGCTACACCCCTGTGTCTGTCGGAACCATTTCAAGGCACTTGGCTGAAGTACATTTGGTCTCTCAGCCCCTATTACATGTACAGCCTTTGAAACCCCCGGTTGCCTCCATTTGCAGTGGTGTTTTGACCCCCGAAACTGGATGCTACGGAGTAGAACCGGGTTGTCTTCAGCAACAAATCCAGGTTTAGTTTGGGCACTGATGCAGAGACCTACCATGTTTCTCCAAAAATAAGACCCTGTCTTATATTAATTTTCACCCCAATGGAGGCACTAGGTCTTATTTTCGGGGATGTCTTATTATACTTACCTTGCAGCCATGGTCTGTGTCCTCCCACTGGTCTCCCGAGCTCTGGCGTGCTTGCTTGCAGCCCTCAGCCACTGACAGAAGATAACTTCCTGGTTCCAGGATTCATAAATCTTACCTCCAGGAAGCGATGGCTCTAATTGGTCTTGAGCGCTGTCAACCAATCAATACAGCGCTCAATGAAACAATGCAATGGCTGTGATTGGTTCATCGAACACTGCATTGATTGGTTCTCAGCAAAGTCTCTGCATCTCTGGCGGTGGCTTCTTCTCACTCCACAGCAGACATCGCTATCGCCGCCAGAGATGCAGAGAAGAACGCAGTCGCAGTCAGTGTCCTCCCACTGGTCTCCCAAGCTCTGGCGCGCTTCCTTGCAGTCCTCAGCCGCTGACAGAAGATCACTTTCTGGTTCTGGGATTCATAAATCTCGCCTCCAGGAAGCGATGGCTCTGATTGGTCCTCGAGCGAATAAGTATAATAAGACATCCCCGAAAATAAGACCTAGTGCCTCCATTGGGGTGAAAATTAATATAAGACAGGGTCTTATTTTTGGATCCTGCCTCCACAACGCGATGGCTGCGATTGTTTTTTTATGTGCTGTTCAGCCAATCAATGCAGCACTAGATGTACCAATCATAGCCATCGCATTGTTTCATTGAGCACTAAATTGATTGGCTGGCAGTGCTCGAGGACCAATCAGAGCCATCGCTTCCTGGAGGCGAGATTTATGAATCCCAGAACCAGAAAGTGATCTTCTGTCAGCGGCTGAGGACTGCAAGGAAGCGCGCCAGAGCTTGGGAGACCAGTGGGAGGACACTGACTGCGACTGCTAGGTACGTTCAGAACATCCTGCATCCTGTGTTCCTTTCATAGTGGCTTCCAAGAGGCAGCAGGATAATGCTTAGCCGCACATACAAGGGGGTCACATGAATATCCCCACAATATTGTCACACTTCCATGGCTCCAACAAGGTACTAGAGCCATCCATGCCTGCCCATATCACATCTTGTATCCAAGATAGAGGTGGCCCAAGAGGGTACTAGGACCTCCATACCTGCCCATATCAAATCTTGTATCCAAGCCAGAGGTAGCCCAACAGGGTACTAGAGCCTTCATGCCTGCCCATATCACATCCTGTATCCAAGCTGGAGGTGGTACAACAGGGCACTAGAGTCTCCATACCACCCATATTGAATTTTGCATCCAAGCTAGAGGCTGTCCAAGAGGGTACTAGAGCCTCCATACCCACCCATATCACATCTTGTAGCCAAACTAGAGGTGGCGCAACAGGGTACTAGAGACTCCCTGCCAGTCCAAATCAGATCTTGTATCCAAGCTAGAGTATGTCCAACATGGTACAAGAGCCTTCATGCCCACCCGTATCACATCTTGTATCCAAGCTAGAGGTAGTATAACAGTATACTAGACTCCATGCCTGCCTGCATCACGTCGTGTAACTAAGCTAGAGGTCGTACAACATTTTACTAGAGACTCCATTTCCCCCATATCACATTTTGTAACTAAGCTAGAGGCGGTACAACAGGGTACTAGAGGCTCCATGCCCACCTGGACCACATCTTGTATCAAAGTTAGATTTGGTACAACAAGATACTAGAGCCTCCATGCCCGCCTGTATCACATCTTGTATCCAAGTTAGAGGTGGTAGAACAGGGTACTAGAGCCACCATGCCCAGCCGTATCACATCTGGCTTCCAAGTTAGAGGTGGTACAGTAAATGATAACTTTGTCTGCTGAATCAGTGGCACAGTTACTTTAACTTGGCACAGTTTCAGAATGTTACTGTTAGAGTATACTACCCTTGATACGCCAGACCGGGTGCCCTAGAACTTACCCACAACCCTTGTCCTTGCCTGCTTTCTTCCATTCCTGGCTAACCCCAGGCGGGCAACTGGGCAGCAATCCCTACTCTCACTAGGGACGGAGAAGGGACACTGGCGTACCTGATGGAAGGGTAGAATACTGACAGAAAAGGCAGATGAAAAGCAACCAACACGAACAAACTAATCAGAACCGAGGCAGATGGAAAGCAACTGTAGCAGACAAGCTGATAGAGACAGGAGACCAACAGAGGCAGACTAGCTAGCACACTGAGAGAAACCAATAACTGGCAGTGATTGCAAGTCTCTGCCCGACCTTTAAACAAAAGCCTCCGCCCAGGGGCGGAGAGAGGGAGACAGCCAACTGCCAACAGAACATAATAAAAGGGAGCTCGTGCATGGCAGCTGCACTCACAGGTGCGCGCATGGTGCTGCGTGCCACCAGCACCACGACGCCCACACTGTACAGGCACCCGCGCCCCCGGCAGCCGGACAGCAAGCTGGGGGGACGCACCCCTACCGCGGGACCCTGCACACCGCCGCCCCGGGAGGACCAGCAACCACCGCATGGTAACAGTTACAACACAGTTGCAATACCTTGGCAACACTGTCTCTTGTCAATCACCATGTAATCAAATCCCACTTTATAAAAAATAAATAAGAATAATGAACAGGCACTACTCTACACTACAAGAACCACCGTATGGCAAATTGGATGCAGCAATCAAGGGCAAAGGAGAAGTTCTCTGATGCTTTCTCATGGTCTACTCAGTCTTTATAGCTATTAAGCAAGCCTGGAGTAGCTCCAACACTGCTCTCAGCACCATGGCCTCACAGTCTGCAATTCAGCGGGCCAACGCCTGGAGCTACTGCAGCTCGATAGTCTGGACTGTACGAGTACTTTGGTTCCGATCCAGGTCACGTGTCCAGGCTGTTCCTAACCTCCCAGCAAGGTCTCTCATGGCCCACAACTTGCCCCCCCCCCCCCCCCCAGCACTGCACCGACTGCTCACACTACACAACAACACAACAACATGTTTCGTGCAACACCTCGCCTTCCATACCAGAGTAGACGCCTGCGGGGAACGACGTGTCCTACCATTCATCCCTTACATGCACATGTCCTGCCCAGCAGAGGGACCTCATCATGTACAACTTCCAATGGCCACCATGTTGGTGATGGGAACCACAACAGAGACTGTTACACAAGTCAGATAAGACGCATTGGCACAACAACTCCCAGCAGTAATGTAATAATGGTCACACTATAGCACATCTCCTACTCAACGGCCCATTTATACGGACCTATTAGTGCAGCGTATTACGCATGTATTTTTTACACATACAATACGCTGCTCTGAATCCCCATTGATTTGCATTGTGGTATTCAGATGTGTATTTTTCACGTTTTTCCGCATGTCCGATTTCAGGGCGTGTTACTGAATTATTATTGAAGTCAACGGGATTACGTAAATACGCAGATTTACTCGGGAAATCAATGGGGTTTCTGGTGGAGTATTTTTGCGTATGTAAATACGCAGTGTTTACAAGAACAAAAAACCTACTACAGCGAGCGAAATACGCCATGAATACGCTGAGCTTTGGTTCATCAATATGCTGCGCATTCACGGACCGAAACCTGAGTACATCCATGTGAATGCAGCCTAAGGCCACCCACACACTAGCGCATTTTTGACCTCAGGCTGTCCTCGTTAGACCCCATTATAGGGCTATAAGGCTATGAGCATTGAAGTTTTTTCCCACGGACCGATGAATGGCGTTAAAAAATTTATTGCATGTCGTAATCCTGTCCGTATCACGATGAGAAATAGGACTTGCTCATGCACGTCACTGCTATGTCTGTGTAAATCGCACAGCATGGCTAGCGTGCACCTAGCCTATGGGCTAAATTACATCTCCATAAGAATAGTACATGCAATGTGCAATGTCCATGTATACTGGATATCACACGGAAGGGTGTCCATGCGTGGACGATGCAAGTTGAGTCTTTAGGCTGCAACTCGCAATACAGCTGTGTGAGTCCAGCCTGTGTCCTATTCTGGTCCAATGTCTCAGACAACACTCACCCAAGTAAGTCAATGTGTGGGCAAGAATAAAACAGAGCGCATGCGGATGACATCCATGTGCAGTCCAGATCATTAGTAAGCAACACTAGAGAACAACCCCGGGCCCCTGTTTCTCTTGGGGTCTTCTTGTCATGCGAGAAAACAAACTGGATGATACATAGATTAAAAAACGGACACACACAACATACATGGTTGCAAATCGCACATTCACAGGGATTGAAATCGATCTGTTATCACTGAATCAAAATCAAACATCCTTGTTCGAATTAGCCCCAATAGTGATGGTCCTCCTAAAAGCAGAAGGTACATTTTTGGGATTTCTGGAAATTTTTGACATGGTTTGAGTATTCCGATGGCCAGATCTTGGTTTGTTGGCCATCCATTGGCATGCCTCAACTAGGAGATGATCCTGTCCCTTGTTTCCAATAGAAGTTGTCAAGTAGTTTTTTTACATGGCTTGAGTATTCCGACAACCAGATCTTGGTTTGTTGGCCATCTATCGACACGCCTAGAAAAGGAACCTGGACCTTGTATTCAGTAGAAGGTAGAATTGGTCAAGTAGTTATAATAAGTAGTCTAAGCGGTAAAGTTGACTCATCACAAGCCAGGTTTTGAAATCTCCTTGCAACTACTTGAGATGTACGACACATAGTCCAACCTTCTCAATGTCCCCTCCAGCTCCTCTCACACGGCTGCTGTCGCAATTTTTATAAACTTTAACTAGAACCTTGATCCTCATTTTCTGTCCCACAAGGCAAATTTCTACTGTGTCTCCGAATGCCATTTCCATCATTTGTATTCACCTCTCGTCCACGAAGCTTAATTCAAAAAAGTTCCACTTGAGTTCATTCATCTCAAATTCCACAATGAATTCTCTTGTTTCGTCATCCCTAAATCAATCCTCTGGCTTTTTCACAAAATATTTGCATTCCTCCATTCCCTTCATATTGTAAGATCATTTTTGTCTGGTTTATTACAACATTGGGACACGAGGCAGGGACGAGTTATTGTTAAAAGGTCTCCTTCATAAGACCCTGTGCAACATACTCTGGCTCCATGCACCACCATGCATCGATCATACCAAAAAAGTGCGGAAATATGGCAGGAAATTAGTAAGCTGTATCTATCAATCCATAACCCTATTTTATACCTAAGATATTGAGAACCCAGACAGTTTTAGGGCAGAGCATAGTCCGCCGGTGCCCGATCCCCTGCTGGTCTTCACTTCAGGCTGCAGTGAGTCAGCACTGATGTTATCAACACCAGGGACATGTGACTGATGCAGCCAATCTTTGGCTGACTTCGGCCAGTAATTAGCTGAAGCAGTCACATGTCCCATTGCCAACAGAAATGGAGACCGAGGATGGGAGGCAATAATCAAATAGTAGATCTGGTGAAGTGAGTTTGGCTTTTTTATATTATTCCACTACTCTGAGCATGCTTGAAAAAAGTTTTCTCTCTTAGGATAGCCACTTTAAGCAGTACACACGTATAAGAGCTATGTGTGGCACTGTCCAACAACCAGGGGCACAACTGAAGGATCGAGCCGGGAAGGAGGTTGGGGTGACACCCTATTCACCTAGCGGGCCTCTATATCAGCTGCCCACTCATGTACTGGTATAGTAGGGGCTGGTTCAATCTTCTGGTTCACAGCTGGTGCTTCCTTGGGGTCATGATGGCCTTCTACACCATAGGGGGAACCAGAGCAAATAACATCTCATGGCCAGCATAACATGGGCTAGGGTTGGTGGCAAGTTTCCATAAACTGTGCCAAGGACATTATGGGTGGTCCGGAGCTGTGAGGGTGTCCTGATAGTCTACAGACATCCTTGCACTGCAAAACTTGAATGTCAGCACTGGAAGTAGTCTGCACTGCAGCAGTCGGCTTCCACTGATGGCAACGGGGGAACGATAGGGGAGGTAAGTATAACACATCCCCGGATTCAGTGGGTCACCTACTTTTAGCCCATAAGCTTAGTCTCTTTAACTTCTTGGTCATTTTGGCTAAACAAGTTTCCTAATCTGTGCAGCAATCCTCTCGCTGAGCAAGTGTAACCAAAAATATCTGATCTTTTTAGCACAGCCGTGCTCATTACGAATACTGGGAACTGGGTACTTAAAGCCCACAAGTGCCAATTAGCCACTGCTAGATTCAAGTCGGGTACTGGTTGACTCAAGCTGAAGTTAAGAGGACCCCTTGGTGTGCCCTTTCCAATGCAGTTGGGGCGTTGGCTCTTTTCATCTTCAATTGGACTGCTGGAGATAGCAAAGCGCTTGTACTCAGCTACTTCCGTCAGCCCCACTGAAATGAATGGAGCGGCACTGCACATGTGCGACCTCCTCTCCATTCAATCTCCTCCTCACTGGGGGTTGGTACAGAGAGCCCGCAGGGAAAGAGGGGTCATGGAACACCAGTGGGGGCATCAGTGGTAAGACCTCCACTGATGAGACTTTTATCACCTATCCTGTGGATAGGTGATAAAAGTCAATTTTGGGAATACCCCTTTAATGGACTGGTGTCAATATGGGACTGCATACTCAAGATGTGGCTGCCCCAGTACTTGTTAAGGTGGTAAAATAATACTTTCTTCTTTTGAAGCCAAGCTTTTTCTAACACAAGACAATGTTTTGTTAGCTTTCGATGCAGCAGACTGGCATTAATGGATACCTTAATTTAGCTGATAAACAATTATCCAAATCCTTCTCCTTTGTGGACTCATCTATGGGCCATGTAACTACACTGGTGGAAATTGAAAGCGTTACACCCAGTGTTGCAGAAAATGTATGAACCTTGGATGAAAATTTCTCTATATGAAGGGTATTGAATAAAAATTAAATGAAGTACAAGGATTAGTATGCAAATTATGCTACATTGTTTTAGTTTCTAAGTGATATGTAAGAAGGTCCGTTATTCCCCAGGATCATGGTGGCCAAGTATGCCAAATCATATAGTTCGATCTCCGTATACCCAAATGACTGACTTAGAGACGTTGGATAATTGGCATGAAATGGCAGCATCATATAGTGAGATGTCTGGAAGGACCGGCCGCAGTGCAATGTCAGTACAGAGAGTCATTACTCAGTGGGTACAGGGAGGCTCCAGTACTCACAGACCCAGCCCAGGTCCACGCAGAAGGGCAACGCCACGTGAAGACCACCACACTGTGCAGATGGCAGTTACTGATAGACGGATGCCAGCAGCACAGATCTGAGCGGGGGTTGGAGTTGGAGTCACCCCACGAACAATTATAAACCGATTAATTGAAGCTGGTTGCATTTTCGGACCCCCATCCAGTATGTTCTGTTAACCTGGTTTCACTGCCAGCAACGACTAACCTGCTGTACCGCTAGATGCAACTGAACATATGAATGGAGAACAGTTGTGTTTAATGACGAGTCCCAATTCTGTCTGGGCTAAAGTGATAATCGCCAATGTATCCATCAGCGTTTTGGAGAAAGGGCCCACCCTGCTGTGATTTCAGAGCGCCACACATGACTGACCCCTGGAGTCATGGTTTGGAGGCAATCAGTTACGACAAAAGGACTGAGTTGCGGGTGGTGGAAGGCACGATGACTGCCCACCAGGCTGGGGCATAGAGTGGTACACCCTGTTGTCATACCCTTCATGACCACCATCCACAATGGTATCTTCCAATAGGATAATGCCTGTGCATGGATTGGCCTGTGCAGTCCACAGATTTATCTCCAACGAGCATGTCTGGGATGCCATAGGTAGACATATTACGTCCCATGGCCGCCCACCACAAACCGTACAACTGACTACAGATGTCATGCAGGTATGGAGAGGCCCCAGCAATATATCCAAACACTTATCGATTGCCTGCAAGGATCCAAGTGTTTATAGGCACTCATGGCAGGCACAGTCCTTACTGTAACCTGTACCCAACAGTAATAAACCCTTCCTGATTCTTTCCAGTTTGCTATCGGTTATTCTGGGTGACTGTACAGACCTACCAGGTTACATGAAATCCCACCAATTCCCTCTGGAACATTTTCCATTTCCACCAGTACGTCTTTACATATTTTATTTTGGGTATCAGACGTTGAATTAGGGTTTGATAGCTTTGTTGATATGGCGAATCCAACTGAAACAGGCATGACTGGTCCAAGTATCTCAGGTTGGGGTAAAGTGTCATGACGGTCTGGGACGACAGAATCTTCCTTGCTTAGAAATTCAACTGGCCATAAGCAGACCTCTCTAGAGTCAGCCATGAATATTACACACTTGGCAAATACTGGTGCCTATAAGATGGTAAATGATTGGCAGATGCTCTTATATTTCCCTGAGATTCCTCTTACAAGTTACAACAAGCAGTTAATAGTGGAGCGACTCGGATTGAAATACAGTAAATCGCCATGCATCCTCCTACTCTGTGTGTTGGTTTTCAGCGGTGATGTAATGAATGGAGAAATACATGGAGCGTTCATGCCTGCGTAGGTGCGAGCAAGAAATGACAAGAGGTATTTGACTCTGCGTGTACCTAAGAGCTCTTAACGTGATAATAACCCTGATAATAACTCTGCGCAGAACCGCCGTCCGTGAATAAAATATAATGACACTACAATGGGTAATACGGGAAGTCATAATGTACACGCTTTACAGACAACCATCGTTAGCCCTGTGACCTGCCACTAGCATTCAACACACACTAATTGATCAATCATTGGTTTACCTTGGAGTAAGAATAGTGATTGGCTAAAAAAAACTAATTTAACAATATTATAGTAGTTATATTTTTGTACGTAGCTGCGATCAGAGATCTGTCGCGGGCGGGTGTCAGCCATCAAAGACGGCCGATACCCGCCGTGTATGGAGCTCCTAAGCCCCCTCCATAACAGTATGTGCAGTGGATGTCTATTCACATCCTAACTTCATGGGGGTCTGCACAAGACGTAAATAGTCTGTCACAAAAGGGTTAATTGAGTAAATGGATACTCATATAATCCATGCTTTCTATCTCTTACAAGGGCCACAACACAGGATTGAAGTCCATGTTCTGGGCTCCCAGGGGCCGGTGCCCCGTACCATCGTGTAGCACATCCAAACCTTCCTATCCAAGTATGTAACTGTTATCTCCCCATAGGACACCGGTATGAGACACAGCGCCGGGTCCGGCTCCTTCACTATACGCTGTTAGTACTGAAGGGAGACTCCATAGCAACTACCTGCACACCGCAGATCATAAGCATGCAGTGTTACTAATTTACACTTGACTGCCAACGATCTCCATAAGGTTGAGGTGCAAACTCGTAAAAGTGTATGCGAAGGCTAATTGAGTTTATAACTGGTTGCTAAGTAGCCGCTAAGAGGAAAAGCGGAGCTTTTCTTTAGAGAGGTTAAAAATTTTTAGGCTTTACTGATATGTTTCTGGGAAGTGCGAGGATACGGCATTCTGGGAAGTTCTTGGCTTGAGCGATCTTGCAATTTAAAGGAGCGCTAACTTTTTTAGACAACTTCTGTTCATCTATTGGCTTCTGTTAGTCTCATTATTTCTTTAATATATTTGCATTAAAAAAATGTTTTTGCTTTACCGCTGTTAATCACGTTTGAAGTGGCTGCCACTAGAGGTCTCCCTTACAGCTTCTCTTCAATCCACTCTCTGTTGTTAGGTACATAACTTCCTTACTAACAAGGAAACACATACATTTCCATAGCAACAGGGGGAGGGGCTATCTTCACAGGTAGATTCCCTGCTCTTACAAGCTGCAGTCTGACAGATCTTCAGACATTGTGATAATGATCTCCATGGTCCCAGCCTCTCCTGCTGTTACAGTATGTGTCTGTGTGTCCTTCTCTGCACAGACATTACACACATCATAGTGGGTTTACTATTTGGCCAAAATGTCTTTAAATGTCTAATCGTCTTGGAAAATCAGAGTGGCGGGCATTCAGATGCTGCGTCCCTGCTGATTGGAGCCGAGACAGTGTGATGAAACATAGGAAGTAAGGGCAAGGAAGTCAGGACAGGGAACTACTGGCAGAAAGCTAGGCTTGCTACACGCTCCCTGCCTTATATTTGGATTGCAAACAGCAGAATAACAGAAGGATGGAGAAGACCACCTGAAAATCAGAACTTACAGGTATGAAACAAGGTGAAAACAGCAGCAAATGAGGGGAAGGAAAACCTGGGGGATTGTAGAAAACTTCTTAAAAACTCAGGTACGCTTTAATATAGTTCATCACAAAGAACCAATGACTCTTCTCCATCACACTAATAGGAGTGCAAAGGAAAAATCATTAAAAATTGAACACAGTGGGATATTTTTTGTAATGCAGAGAACACAAAAATACCAAGCGGCACCACTTCGTAACCAACCCAGCCACACCATATAACACCAACACAAAAACCGAAGAGTGAGATGTGCCCTAGTGACCAGAATTAGCAAAAATGACTATTTTTATTAACATATAAAACATATAAAATGACGTACAAGAAGAGCCACTGCAGAACACTTCAGAGTACCAAAAGCCACTGTAGAGGGTCAGCATTACTACTGACGCCACTGTGGGGGTTACTATTACTACTAAGGCTGCTGTGGGAATTACTATTACTACTGGAGCCACTGTGGGGGACACTATTACTACGGAGGCCACTATGAGGGTCACTGTTACTACTGAGGCCACTGTGGAGGTCACTATTACTATTAGGAGTACTGCAAGGGTCAGTATTACTACTGGGGTTACTGTGGGGGTCAGCATTACCCCTAACACCAACCCTAAGACCACTGTGGGGGTCACTATCACTACTGGAGCAATTGGAACAAATGTGGGGGACACTATTACTACTGAGGGCACTGTGAGGCATACTTTTACTACTCAAGCCACTGTGGGGGTCACTATTACTACTGGGACAACTTTGGGTGTTGCTATTACTACTAAGGCTACTGTGGGGGTTACTATTACTACTGAGGACACTGTGGAGGTCACTATTGCTATTGAGGCCACTGTGGGGGTCAGCATTACTACTGGGGCCATTGTGGGGGTCAGCATTACCGCTGAGGCCACTGGGGGGCCACTAATACCACTGAGGGGAATCATTATTACTACTGAGGTCACTGTGAGGGTCACTATTACCACTGAGGCTATTAATTGGGGGTTACTATTACTACTATGGCAATTGTGGGGGTTACTATTACTACTGGGGTGTATATAGGGGACAGTATTACTACTGAGGCCACTGTGGGGGACAGTATTACTACTGAGGCCACTGTGGGGGACAATATTACTACTGAGGCCAGTGAAGGGGGTTACTATTACTACTGGTGATCACTCCTGCACAGCGGCCAGATGCACACACTAATGTCAGTGCGTGGTCCCGGATCTTCCTCCCTGACCTCTCCTACCTTCACACAGTTTCACCCACAGCAGCACTGAGGAGAGGAACAGAGGCTACCGGGGGGGGGGGGGTCAACATTACTACTTGGGTCACAGTGGGGGTCACTATTACAACTGAGGCCCCTGTGGGGGGTCAGCATTACTATGAAGACCTCTGTAGGGGGTCAGCATCACTATGAAGGCCTCTGTAGGGGACACTATTACTGCTGAGGGACACTGTGGGAGACTCCATTATTATTGAGGCCACTTTGGGGGTTACTGTTACCACTATGGCCCCCAAGGGGGGTGGGGGGGTCACTATTATTACTGGAGCAACTGTGGGGGTTACTATGACTACTGGGGTGTACATACGGGACTCGATTTCTACTGATGGCACTGTGGGGGGGGGGGTCACTCTTACTACTGAGGCCACTGTGGGGGTCACTATTACTACTGTGGCCACTCTGTGAGTTACTATTATTACTGTGGCTAATGTGGAGGTCGCTAGTAAGACTGAGGCCCCTGTGGGGGTCACTATTACTATTGAGGCTACTGTGGGTTTCAGCATTACTAGTGGGGCAACTGTGGGGGTGAGCATTACCAATGAAGCCATTGTGGGGGTCAGCATTACTACTGAGGCTACTGTGGGGGTCACAATTACCACTGAGAGGGGTCAGTATTTCTACCGGGGCAACTGTGGGTGTTACTATTATTACTGGGTGTAAATAGGTGCACTATTACTACTGAGGCCACTGTAGGGGTCACTGTTAGCACTAAGGGTGGATCACTATTACTACTGGAGCAACTGTGGGGGTTGCTATTACTACTGGGGTGTATGTAGGGGACACTATTACTACTGAGATCACTGTGGCGGACACTATTAATACTAGGGCCGATAAAGAGAACAAACCTCCCCTTCATCTCCAAACTACTAGAATGCCTGGTTTACTCCTGCCTTATAAGCTATCTATCAAAAAACACTCTTCTCAAACCCCTACAGTTTGGTTTCAACCCCAACACTCAACAGAAACTGCCCTTACAAAGGTGTCAAATGACCTCCATTGACAGCCAATGACAGCCAAATCAAGGGGTAATTACGCTTTATCGATCTTCCTCGACCTTTTCGCAGCATTTGACACTGTTAACCACAAACTCCTCCTCAGTATGTTTCGCTCCATCAGTCTAAAGGACACTGCTCTCTCCTGGTTCTCCGCCTACCTATCTGACCGCTCAGTCAGTGTCTCCTTTGCTGGCTCTACCTTCCCTCCTCTTCCCCTTGCTGTTGGCGTCCTCCAGGGCTCGTCCCCCTCCTCTCCTCACTGTTGGGGTTCCCTGGTGCTCAGTCCTTGGCCCCCTCCTTTCTCCATCTACACAGCCCCTATTGGACAAACCATCAGGAGATTTGGCCTCCAATACCACCTCTACGCTGATGACACCCAGTGACATCTCTGCACCTTTCCTCCAAAACATCCCCGACTGTCTGTCCGCTGTCTCGAACACTATGTCCTCTCTCTACCTAAAACGGAACCTCTCAAAAACTGACCTATTGGTATTTCCACCCTCTACTAACCGACCTCATCCTGACATCTCCATCTCAGTGTGTGGCGCCAACATAACTCCCAGCACACCCACTGCCCTGGGGTTATATTCAACTCTGATCTCTCCTTTACTTCCCACATCCAATTTGTGGCCCGAACATGTCAGCTGCACCTCAAGAACATCGCAAGAATCCGCCCTTTCCTTACCGTGGACATGCTACAAAACGCTCACTGTTGCCTTCATCCACTATCCCCTCGACCATTGCAACTCGCCGTGGATCGGCCTTCCCTGCACCAGACTCTCCCCTCTCCAATCCATCCTGAATGCGGCAGCCAGACTCATCTTCCTGTCCAGCCGCTACTCGGACGCCTCTGCCCTGTGCCGGTCACTGCACTGGCTGCCCATTAAATACAGAATTCAATTTAAACTCACTAGCTTCATCCATAAAGCTCTCCACAGCACCATGCTGTCCTACAGTCTCTCTCATCTCAATCCACCACCCAGCCCGGGCCCTGCGCTCCGCTAACTAAATCAAACTGAGTGCCACTTTAATTCGAACCTCTCATTCCCGCCTTGAAGACTTCTGCAGGACAGCACCAGTGCTCGGAAACGTGCTACCCAAAACTATCCGCACAATCCCTGATTAACAAAACTTTAGGCCTGCTCTAAAAATGCACCTCTTTAGGGAGGAATACCATATCCCCTAAACCAAACCCCTGTGTACTGTCCCTGAAAAAAAAGGCTCCCTGTCCTACTGACTGCAATCCCTGCTAGCCGCCATCAACCATCCCCAGCAGTCACACAGATTCAGCCACCACACGGCTTAATGTCTGAACATTGTTTGTGTATAGTATCCCACACTCTCCACCTCACCAAACCGAGGACATTACCAGCCCCTTTACGTTCTGTAGCACCCCATTATTTGTACTATGTAAGATCGTTGGAGCAGAACCCTCTCCCCTATTGTTTCCATCAACTGATTACTACATGTAACCGGGGTTTTTGTATTTTTGTACTTTTCTGATTCTGTAGCCCCTGTTTTTCTAAATGCTGCAGAATATGTTTGGCGCAATACAAATAAAGATTATTATCATTATTACTATAATACTGCCCCTATGTACAAGAATATAAATACTATAATACTGCCCCCTATGTACAAGAATATAACTACTATAATACTGCCCCCTATGTACAAGAATATAACTACTATAATACTGCTCCTATGTACAAGAATATAACTACTATAATACCGCCCCATATGTAAAAGCATATAACTACTATAATACTGCCTCCTATATACAAGAATATAACTACTATAACACTGCTTCCCTATGTACAAGAATATAACTACTATAATACTTCCCCCTATGTACAAGAATATAACTACTATAATACTGCCTCCTATGTACAAGAATATAACTACTATAATACTGCCCCTATGTACAAGAATATAACTACTATAATACTGCCCCTATGTACAAGAATATAACTACTATAATACTGCTCCTATGTACAAGAATATAACTACTATAATACTGCCCCCTATGTACAAGAATATAACTACTATAATACTGCCCCTATGTACAAGAATATAACTACTATAATACTGCCCCTATGTAAAAGAATATAACTACTATAATACTGCCCCCTATGTACAAGAATATAACTACTATAATACTGCCCCCTATGTACAAGAATATAACTACTATAATACTGCCCCCTATGTACAAGAATATAACTACTATAATACTGCCCCTATGTAAAAGAATATAACTACTATAATACTGCCCCCTATATACAAGAATATAACTACTATAATACTGCCCCCTATGTACAAGAATATAACTACTATAATACTGCCCTCTATGTACAGGAATATAACTACTTTAATACTGCCCTCTATGTACAGGAATATAACTACTATAATACTGCTCCTATGTACAAGAAAATAACTACTATAATACTGCCCCTATGTACAGGAATATAACTATTATAATACTGCTCCCTATGTACAAGAATATAACTACTATAATACTGCCCCCTATGTACAAGAATATAACTACTATAATACTGCCCCCTATATACAAGAATATAACTACTATAATACTGCCCCCTACGTACAAGAATATAACTACTATAATACTTCCCCCTACGTACAAGAATATAACTACTATAATACTGCCCCCTATGTACAAGTATATAACTACTATAATCCTGCCCCCTATGTACAAGACTATAACTACCATAATACTGCCCCCCTATGTACAAGAATATAACTACTATAATACTGCCCCCTATGTACAAGAATATAACTACTATAATACTGCTCCCTATGTACAAGAATATAACTACTATAATACTTCCCCCTATGTACAAGAATATAACTACTATAATACTGCCTCCTATGTACAAGAATATAACTACTATAATACTGCCCCTATGTACAAGAATATAACTACTATAATACTGCCCCTATGTACAAGAATATAACTACTATAATACTGCTCCTATGTACAAGAATATAACTACTATAATACTGCCCCCTATGTACAAGAATATAACTACTATAATACTGCCCCTATGTACAAGAATATAACTACTATAATACTGCCCCTATGTAAAAGAATATAACTACTATAATACTGCCCCCTATGTACAAGAATATAACTACTATAATACTGCCCCCTATGTACAAGAATATAACTACTATAATACTGCCCCCTATGTACAAGAATATAACTACTATAATACTGCCCCTATGTAAAAGAATATAACTACTATAATACTGCCCCCTATATACAAGAATATAACTACTATAATACTGCCCCCTATGTACAAGAATATAACTACTATAATACTGCCCTCTATGTACAGGAATATAACTACTTTAATACTGCCCTCTATGTACAGGAATATAACTACTATAATACTGCTCCTATGTACAAGAAAATAACTACTATAATACTGCCCCTATGTACAGGAATATAACTATTATAATACTGCTCCCTATGTACAAGAATATAACTACTATAATACTGCCCCCTATGTACAAGAATATAACTACTATAATACTGCCCCCTATATACAAGAATATAACTACTATAATACTGCCCCCTACGTACAAGAATATAACTACTATAATACTTCCCCCTACGTACAAGAATATAACTACTATAATACTGCCCCCTATGTACAAGTATATAACTACTATAATCCTGCCCCCTATGTACAAGACTATAACTACCATAATACTGCCCCCCTATGTACAAGAATATAACTACTATAATACTGCCCCCTATGTACAAGAATATAACTACTATAATACTGCTCCCTATGTACAAGAATATAACTACTATAATACTGCTCCCTATGTACAAGAATATAACTACTATAATACTGCCCCCTATGTACAAGAATATAACTACTATAATACTGCACCCTATGTACAAGAATATAACTACTATAATACTGCCCCCTATGTACAAGAATATAACTCCTATAATACTTCCTCCTATGTACAAGAATATAACTACTATAATACAGCCTCCTATGTACAAGAATATAACTACTATAATACTGCTCCGTATGTACAATATAACTACTATAATACTGCCCCCTATGTACAAGAATATAACTCCTATAATACTTCCTCTTATGTACAAGAATATAACTACTATAATACTGCCCCCTATGTACAAGAATATAACTACTATAATACTGCTCCTATGTACAAGAATATAACTACTATAATACTACCCCTATGTACAAGAATATAACTGCTATAATACTGCCCCCTATGTACAAGAATATAACTACTATAATACAGCCTCCTATGTACAAGAATATAACTACTATAATACTGCTCCTATGCACAAGAATATAACTACTATAATACTGCCTCCTATGTACAAGAATATAACTACTATAATACTGCTCCCTATGTACAAGAATATAACTACTATAATACTGCCTCCTATGTACAAGTATATAACTACTATAATACTGCCCCCTATGTACAAGAATATAACTACTATAATACTGCCCCTATGTACAAGAATATAACTACTATAATACTGCCTCCTATGTACAAGTATATAACTACTATAATACTGCCCCCTATGTACAAGAATATAACTACTATAATACTGCCCCCTATGTACAAGAATATAACTACTATAATACTGTCCCTATGTACAAGAATATAACTACTATAATACTGCCCCCTATGTACAAGAATATAACTACTATGATACTGCTCCGTATGTACAAGAATATAACTACTATAATACTGCCCCTATGTACAAGAATATAACTACTATAATACTGCCCTCTATGTACAAGAATATAACTCCTATAATACTTCCTCCTATGTACAAGAATATAACTACTATAATACTGCCCCCTATGTAGAAGAATATAACTACTATAATACTGCCCCCTATGTACAAGAATATAACAACTATAATATTGCCCCCTATGTACAAGAATAAAACTACTATAATACTGCCCCCTATGTACAAGTATATAACTACTATAATACTGCCCTCTATATACAAGAATATAACTACTATAATACTGCCCCCTATGTACAAGAATATAACTTCTATAATACTGCCCCCTATGTACAGGAATATAACTACTATAATACTGCCTCCTATGTACAAGAATATAACTACTATAATACTGCCCCCTATGTACAAGAATATAACTACTATAATAAGACCCTTATATTATTGTATGCCTTACTTATTGGCAGAAATATATATATGCTTTTTTTACTTGATATAAATCCCTAATATCAGCACTGAGGGTATACATGTATCAGAATGTAGCCATTTCCCGGGAACGGTTACATGGTTATACAGTATTATGAAAGGATGTGATTTTGCATTTGACTGCAGGTAAACCATCTGCATTATCTGAACCTTTGCGAGCAAAATAGTTTAATGTCATATCTAGCTCTGCTATATCTGCATATCTTCATACTCATAGGTAATAATAGCTGGATATGATATATAGCACCATAGGCAGTATCTGCAATTCAGTAAACATAGATACATGGGTGTCTCCCTTCAGTCTTTGTCTGTGTTTCCCCCACAGCCCCCACTCGCCTCCTGGTGACGCAGGACCCTCTGCAGTGCAGAATGAGTCATTGTAAGTCCGAGGAGAGTTTAATCACGGTAAGCAGCTGAGACATTGAGAGTTTATGTGAGTTGGTGTGCCAGCTCTGTGAGCGGGTATACAGGGATTATGTGCATACCTGTACAGCGTCTCCTGCCGCACGCGCACATCTGGATCCGGAGCGCTTTGTGTCACTGAATGAAGACTGATTTGTACAGAAAGATAGAGGAATATACACTCGGTGTCAAAAACAATCACACCTTTTTTCAGTAAAACCCGGCATGCATTTCCATCTTAGGCAGATATGTAAATGATGAGAGTTGTGGTGATTAGATGAACGGTACACACAAAGGGGTCACAGGAATGTCCCCACAACACTGCCACACTTCCGTGGCTGCCCGGTCACCAGCTATATCCCCAGTAGACCTGTGTGGGACCATCTAGGATGCCAATTTCCATAGCCCAAGAGTTTGCATAATCTAGAGGTTTAATTACAGCAGATGTGGACCGATATGCTGCAGGTTACCATACGGAAGCTGTATGCCTCCATGCCTGCACCTAAACTAGAAGCGGCACAATAGGGTACTAGAGCCTCCATGCCCTTCCTTATCACTTCTTATATCCAAGCTAGAGTTTGCCCTACAGGGTTCTAGAGCCTCCATGCCCTTCCTTATCACTTCTTACATCCAAGCTAGAGTTTGCCCTACAGGGTTCTAGAGCCTCCATGCCTACCCGTATCACATCTTGTATCCAAGCTAGAGGCGGAATCAACAGGGTACTAGAGCCTCTATGACCGCCCCTATCACATCTGGCATCAAAGTTAGAGGGGGACCAACGGGGAACTAGTGCCTCCATGCCCGCCTGTACCACATCGTATATCTGAGCTAGAGGTTGTCCAACAGGGTATTAGAGCCTCCATGCCCACCTGTATCACATCTTGTATATGAGCTAGGGGCAGCCCAATAGGGTACTAGAGTATCAGGATTTGAATCCAGGAGCTCCTATAATCCAGGTGGTGTGTCTCTCTGCTGAGCTATTCAAGCACTCTGGATAACTCCTCTGCTGAATCCTGTCCTGGTTTCCTGCCCCTGTTTGCATAATTGGCTCCACCTTGTTCCTTGATCAGACTCAATATTTAAGCCTGGCCTTGTACCTCCTTCCCTTGAGAGATTATTGTGCTCTCAGCCCTTAGTCAAGCTCAACTACCAACTGCTGTCTCTATAATTGCTGCTTCTGTGTACTGACCTCTGGCTTCTCCCTGACTACGTTACCTGCCTGCTTCTTTTGTAGCGCAACCTGTGTATCGATCTCTGGCTTTCCTTACCATGATATCGGCCCGCACTGGTCGCAACAAGAGACTCCGAGCCTGCACCTGATCGTAACATAGAGCCTCCCTGAAGTATGTATATAGTTTATTGAAATGTGTGTATATCACTTTACTTTGCCCTCGCTCTATCCTGGCTTTGATGATTGGAGGACCAACAACTCCTCTGTGGAAGTGACATGAGGAACGTCTGTCTCATTCGATGCTCTTCTCTGCTCTCCAAGATGTAGTGGCTTTCCTTTCCGGCTCACACTTAAATCAGCCTCCTCCCTCCTAACGCAAGACATACAGCATTCTCTAGACATGTCTTGCAGTCACAATAGGGAGAGTATTTCAGGCAGGATCAATACTATCTAAGGACTCTTTTACATGGGCTGAAAAATTCATTCAGATTCCTGCATCCAGTGGGTTTCTTATCACTCAGTATAAATGGCTGCCCTGAATGAACGGCGAGTGAGAATTCGTTTGCTTTTCATTCATCGTTCAGTTTCTGCATGCAGAACGACGGATCAGCCTGAGTAAACAGGCAGCTGTTCATTTATGGGGAGGCTGGCAGCCGGAATGATGCCCGGCCCGCTCCGGCTCCATCCAATAGCAATGATCGTTACTGTGTAAAAGCAAGCAAACTATTATCACTGGAACCACCTGCCGGCATCTGTACCCCACAGGTCGTCCCGTGTAAAAGGGATGGGATTCCAACATCTGCGGCATACGGTGCTTCTGGTATTTTACTAATTTGGCACCCTTAATGGAGTTGTACGATGGAAGCATACTGAAGCCCAGAAAGAGGTGTGAATGTGCCCCAAGGAAACAGATTTTGATGTGGATTTCATCTGTTCTAATGGAGAGGGAGTGGGTGGGTGGGGGGGGGATCTACAGCAAAATCTGCAACAAAATCCATGTTACATGCGGATGTTTATGTGGATTTTAAGAAATAAATCGTCAACACGCCTCGCTTTTTATATACAAAGAAAACAGTAACATTACAGCTAAATTTCAAGACTGCGGCATCACTTGGACCATGAAGGAGGTTCATATATAGCCAGGAGAATATAAGCCACTTCTCCAGCCAGCCGCAGACCTGAAGGGGTACAAAACCCCTGAAGCCTCTGCCTGTACAGGGTATCTTTTCCATCTGCTTTGGCTCACACCCTTACTTATGTTACAAGGCTTGTTAGACATTGACTATTAGGTGCCGCTGCAGAGCTATTGTATCATCTCAATTTGCATGGTCCATAAGTCTCTGTACACGTTCCAGGTAGTCCCCACAAGGAGAATCTGTACCTCTCCCTACTCAGGACAAGTAATGCAATGTATGTGCACAGTGACTGCACCAGCAGAATAGTGAGTGCAGCTCTGAGGTATAATACAGGATGTAACTCAGGATCAGTGCAGGATAAGTAATGTATGTGCACAGTGACTCCACCAGCAGAATAGTGAGTACAGCTCTGGGGTATAATACAGGATGTAACTCAGAATCAGTACAGGATAAGTAATGTATGTACACAGTGACTCCACCAGCAGAATAGTGAGCGCAGCTCTGGAGTATAATACAGGATGTAACTCAGGATCAGTACAGGATAAGTAATGTATGTACACAGTGACTCCACCAGCAGAATAGTGAGTGCAGCTCTGCAGTATAATACAGGATGTAACTCAGGATCAGTACAGGATAAGTAATGTATGTACACAGTGACTCCACCAGCAGAATAGTGAGTGCTGCTCTGCAGTATAATACAGGATGTAACTCGGGATCAGTACAGGATAAGTAATGTATGTACACAGTGACTCCACCAGCAGAATAGTGAGTGCTGCTCTGCAGTATAATACAGGATGTAACTCAGGATCAGTACAGGATAGGTAATGTATGTACACAGTGACTCCACCAGCAGAATAGTGAGTGCAGCTCTGGGGTATAATACAGGATGTAACTCAGGGTCAGTACAGGATAAGTAATGTATGTACACAGTGACTCCACCAGCAGAATAGTCAGTGCAGCTCTGGGGTATAATACAGGATGTAACTCAGGATCAGTACAGGATAAGTAATGTATGTACACAGTGACTCCACCAGCACAATAGTGAGTGCAGCTCTGGAGTATAATACAGGATGTAACTCAGGATCAGTACAGGATAAGTAATGTATGTACACAGTGACTCCACCAGCAGAATAGTGAGTGCAGCTCTGGAGTATAATGCAGGATGTAGCTCAGGATCAGTACAGGATAGGTAATGTATGTACACAGTGACTCCACCAGCAGAATAGTGAGTGCAGCTCTGGAGTATAATACAGCATGTACCTCAGAATCGGTACAGGATAAGTAATGTATGTACACACTGACACTGCCAGCAGAATAGTGAGCGCAGCTCTGGAGTAGGGTGTGTGCAGGGTGTGGTCTCAGAAGGAGGTTTCAGCGGTGTTTGGATCCCAGGGAATGTGCACCTTTCTGGGCTTCTCTGGAAATGGATTCCCACACCTCCTTTTTCCGGAGGCCACTCAGGGGGAGGGAAGTGATGGCAGTGGCGGCATCAGCAGGGGCAACAGCAACTTTGAGAAAAACTTTGCCCCCAGTGCCAGAGAAGCCAGCAATGGCGGCAGCAGCACGTAAGAAGGCAGGAGCTATAGATGAGGTAAAGAGGAGACAGGGTCCTGGTCGCGGCTACAGCAGCATGCCCCTGTTTGCCAGCATGGCGGTTTCCGACAGCATGAGATTGTGACCCACGGTCAGAGCCGCAGGAAAGAAGGTGAGCCACAGACACTGGCAAACATGGGGAAATGGAGTGACAGACAGAAGGAGGAATCCGTGATTGAGCTGGCCTCCTGGCTGGTTAAAAATATAAATGACTACAACTTTGCAGGGAAAATGTTGGTCATGCAAAAGGGGAAGCTGCACGATGCCAAGATGGTCATGGAGCAAAAAACTTCTAAAGAGAAAAGGGCAGAAGCCAGGAGGGCAATGAAGGAGTGCAAGGACGGCATTAGCATGTAGGAAGCAGTAAGGGCAAAAATACTAGAGGACAGCGGTCCCTTTAAGGAAAAAATAATGAATGACGACCGGTTTGCAAAGATGGCGGCAAGGTGCAGTGGCCAGGAGCAAGCCGAATCGTCAGGTGATGGTGAAACCTTTGATGAGAGTTGTACAAGGATGTGCAGCAGACTCTAGAGGAGCAGGCCGTATGTTCTGAAGAGCTAGCACCAACACAGAGTGGCACTACAAGTCCCAGAGACAGAGATTGAACTGCCACCTACCTCAGGGGAATCTACGGAGGGAAAAATAGTAAGGTGGCAGGTACAGAAGACCTCACAGCCCGAAGCCTCCGTGCTTATGGGGGGCTTTAAGTTTAGCAGTGAGTTGCCAGAGGAGGATGCGGGGAAAAGGAAAAGAAGAAAGAAACCAGAGAAGCTGCAGGAAAAGTTTATATTTGTTTCAGTTCCTGGGAGCGCTGGTCTGGCTGCGAAGTCGGATCAGAGTTCTGACCCCAAACCCTCCCCCTGGCCTGGGCTCTGTGGTGGGCCTGGAGCGGGGGCTAGGGAGAATAGGGCTGAGCTGGTCAGACACACACCTGTGTTAGTTGGTAATGGGGGCAGGGAGATCAGTAAGAAAGGCGCAGGAAAGGCCAGTACAACTGGAGGTCGTGGTAACGGCAAGGAGGGTGGTAGCGGTGCCACTAATACAGCAAGCGGTGCCTGTGATGTGGAGGGGAATGCGGACCTAAAATCTGGTGTCTCCCATAATCAGGGAGCAAGTCAGGCCGGATTCTGGGCCTCCAGTAATGCAGAGGCAAAAAATAAAAAAAGGAAAAAATAAAAACAAAAGTAAGAATACAAGCAAAAATCCAAAGGCATTACCATCCTCCTCTGGAGAGGCATCACCATCTACCACTTGAGAGGCATCATCATCTACCTCTGGAGAGGCATCACCATCTAGCACTGGAGAGGCATCGCCATCTACCACTGGAGAGGCATCACCATCTACCTTTGCAGAGGCATCACCATCTACCTTTGCAGAGGCATCACCATCTACCTTTGCAGAGGCATCACCATCTACCACTGGAGAAGCATCAGCATCTACCTCTAGAGAGGCATCACCATCTACCTCTAGAGAGGCATCACCATCTACCTCTAGAGAGGCATCACCATCTACCTCTGGAGAGGCATCACCATCTACCTCTGGAGAGGCATCACCATCTACCTCTGGAGAGGCATCACCATCTACCGCTGGAGAGGCATCACCATCTACCTCTGGAGAGGCATCACCATCTACCTCTGGAGAGGCATCACCATCTACCTCTGCAGAGGCATCACCACCTAGCTCTGGAGAGGCATCACCATCTACCTCTGGAGAGGTCAGGACCCATGGATTACATGATCCAGGAAAAAAAGTAGCAGATGCAGGGGTGGATGTGAGAGAGTGTGTGGTGGATGTGAGGGACAATGCTGAGGGTACTCGTTCCTCTGCAGCTGCTGGGCCTTTGGGCATCTTAGGTTTGGCTAGAGGCTCAGGAGCGAATAATGTGGTTAGGCCACAGGGGTCACAGGGTCCATACACCCTTCCAGTGGCGACAAAAGCTGGTAGGAGTTATGCCAGTGTCCCCGCTGGAGGGAGGGGGGAGGCTCTAGGGAGGGCATTTTGCAACAGAGCCTCTTGGGGGCTTTACGGAAGAGGGAGAGTACAATCACAGTTGGAGGAAGAGAGGTGGACATATCTCCCTGGACAGAGACACATGGCTTGGTTGACTTCCGAGAGCAAATGGGGGAAACCGTATGGTCCCTACTGACACCCGGGCAGGTCATAAGAATGTGGTCCATCTTCGCTGGAGAGGCAATGATACATGCCCCCCAAAGGCAAGGATATTGAAGCTTCTGCTGAGAATGGGCTTCATGGTCTTTGACATCTTTGCGCTGATCCATCCCTAGGGCACGTCCAAGTTTGACATCAGCTTCGTTCTCCCAGATGGTCTAGAAATCTTCTGCGGGAGTTACGAGCTGGTAAAAAGTGAGCTTGGCTGGTGAGACTTTTGCCATCCAGGTGGTGCTCGCAAGAATGAGCTCAAGAAGGTGACCGTTTTGACCCATAACGAGTCGCTTTCTTGCTTTGATATAATGACGTGGCTCGGTTGATATGGAGAGGTGATGGATATGCCCAAAAAGAACAGAGATAAGCATGGCATATGGTCCAGTGCCTGGACTTTTATGGTCAAGCTGAAGCAGGTAACTCAGTGGCTCACATACCATCTGCAGCCTTCCTCAGCAGGGATCATATCCTGGCCTTTTACCAGTGGCAGCTGAAGCTTTGCCACAGGTGTGGTGATCCCTCGCACTTGGCACCGCTTGTAAGATCTTGAAGTGCGCTCTGTATGGGGGTCTAGGTCATCTGGCTGCCTCCTGTGCGGAGATTAGGTGAAACCTATGTGGTGACCTCGGTCACCCATTTAGTCACTGTCCACGCTTCTTTGCCAATGCGGTCTCAACCCCTACAGACGCGGTTCATGATGTGGCCTCTGGGGGAAAAAGGGGACTAGCAGAGGTGGGGGAGCTCAGGAGCCAGGGAAGAAGCATCAAAAGATTCCTGCTGAGCAGAGGCGTCAGGAGAAAAGGAGATGAAGAGAGCTGACAGGAGCTCACGTGGCAGGTTGGTCAATGGTGGCCCCTGTTCCAGAAGCGAATCTTGCGGCTGAGGCTTTGAGGGACAGCGAGTTAGATGAAGAGGACAGGAAGATTCAGAGGGAGTAGGATGAGACCAAGTCTGCAGATTCCTCCCACTATGAAAGTGTGAATGAGAAAGGCAACAGGTGGTTAGAGAAAAGGCATAAGCTAAGTGCCACAAGGAGAAAACGAAGGGGAGATTCAAGATCTTCTCCCACCCGGGCCAAATACTGGAAGGAGAAGCCTGCTTGCCTCTAGTTGGACTCTCCAATAGGTTCCAGGACCTTGAATACACCTAGTTCCAACAGGGGCTACTCTGGAGCCTGGAAACAAGGATGACAGGGTTGGGGGATCACTTGCTATGGACACATCTGAGGAAGCATGTGTGAGGAAGAAAGCTGTATATTTTAATTACTCATGATGGCAGCACCCACTCCACTGATGCTGGCATCAATTAACGTTGCCGGAATTAAGCCTGATATGGCCAGATTTGTGGCCTTTGATTTTCTCGGCCGCGTTGAAGCCGACATTTTATTTTTGCAAGAGACAAAGCTGTCTGTTTTGGCAGCCTTACATTAGGCAAAAAGGAAGTGGAGATCAGGTCCTTCCTACTGGTCTCTAAAGGCCAAGTTATATAGCAGAGTGTTGGTCCTTTTTACCGCAGCGGTTGAATGCCGACAAGTTATTGAATTAGAAATGGGAAGGTGCCTGATCTTAGATGTCCTAATAAAGGGACAAGAATTAAGACTTGTCAACATCTATGGTTCTCAGTCAAAAACGGACAGGAAGAGTCTCTCCATGAGGATCAAGCCCTACTTATTTACCAGCCGCCAGGTTGTCTTTGGAGGTGACTTTAATACAGTCACAAGAACCTGTGATAGGGGAGGAGACAGGCTCTGGAGACAGGCGGTTGGCTTTTGACAGAGTCGCACCTAATAGCGTAGCTAGCGAGGCTTGCCTGGTAGATGTCCACATCCAGCACACCCCAGGCCACGAGGGATTCAGCTTTTATAGAGGTCTGAGTAGGTCTAGAATTGACAGTTGTTTTTTTTAAGGAGAAAGTCATCTCCTCACTAGTGTCTGTTGTTGAGGTGGAATTCTCTGACCACTGTCAAATATTGTTTTCTCTGAATGTTGCAGAGACCCCCCAAATGGGCAGAGGTTTGTGGAAACTGAATTCATCACTCCTGGAGGAAGCAGAGATAAGGCGGTCCTTTGAGGATTTTCTGCAGAGCCAGGTACCATTACTGGATCTATGTAGTAGTAAGTCAGAGTGGTGGGATATGTTCAAGAAGAGGGCGGCAAGGTTCTTTGAGAGCTCCCCAATTCAAATGCCTGGACAGGTACCGCTTGTATAACGGCCTGAGGAGGAAACTTGAACATCTTGTTTTAAATGGAGGTAGCCGTGGGGAGATCTCCAGGGTGAAATCTTTTCTCAAGACGTGCCAGTACGACAGACACACATTCTTGGTTTTTGAGAGGGATTTCGGGAAGTACCGCTCACCCGACCCTTACAGAAATTGTAGGATGTCAGTGAATAGTAAGGTTGTCACTGGACTGATCGATAGTACAAGGAACCTGGCTAAAACTGTCCCTGAGCCAGAGATAGACTCCTCCCTTGATGTTTTGACAGAAGAGATTAGAGTAAAGGAAGTTAGTCTGGAAATTAATAGGCTTCAGCTCAAAAAATTGTGAGGTCTGGATGACTTAATAACTGAGTATTATAAGGCCTTCAAGGACCTCTTGAGTCCCCTCTTGACTGAGGTATTGAATGGGTGACTTTCCTCGGCTTTGATCATTCTGTCAAAGGGTAAAGATTCGAGCCGTATTGAGAACTGGCATTTCATTGCGTTTCTCAATACGGACAGGAAGATTCTGGCAAAAGTGCTGTTTAATCGGCTGGGGAAGTTTGCACCCTGGCTCCTCTCGGGGGGCCAGCATTGCTCTGTTCCAGACCGTAGCATCTTTAGTGCTGTTCTCTGTGTCTGGGAGACAGTGGAGCAGGGTAGGGCTGGTCACTGGGTGAAGGGGGGGGGGGGTGTACTTGCTGTCCTTGGATCAGGCCAAAGCATTTGATCGGGTTAATCATGAGTACCTAGGGTCAGTCCTTCTGAGATACGGCCTGACAGTGGAGTTTGTTGATTGGCTGTAAAAATTGTATGCAGGGGCTGAAACTTTCCCACTGGTGAACGGTTGGCTTGGCCTCCATTTTGGGGTGGGGTCTGTCATCTGTCAGGGCTGTCCTCTAAGTCACCTATTGTACGTGTTTGAGATAGATCCCTTCCTTAGGAGGGTTGATTTGGACCTATAGCGGGGGTCAGGATAGATCTGGGGGTGACCGATCCTACTATGAGAGCAGTGGCATACGCAAATGATGTCACACTATTCATGTCCTCGAGAGGAGGCGGAGCTTGTGGTGTCAGAGGTGGATTGCTACTCAAAGGCATCCAAGTCTAGGGTCAACTGGGATAAGTGTGAGAGTCTCTGGTTAGGAAGGGGGATCCTGCATTTGATCTCCCGGACACTCTTCCGATGCTCCAGACTTAAAGGGGTTGTCCCGCGATAGCAAGTGGGGTTAAGCACTTCTGTATGGCCATATTAATGCACTTTGTAATATACATCGTGCATTAACTATTGGCCATACAGAAGTTATACACTTACCCCCTCCGGTGCTGGCGTCCCCGTCTCTATGGTGCTGACCAAAGCTGCCTTCTCCCTGGATTAGACGCGCTTGCGCTGAGGGGCCGCTCAGGCGTGCTCGCGCCGCACAGGGCTTCTGCGCATGCGCAGAAGCCCTGTGTGGCGCAAGCACACCGGAGCCGGACAGAAAGCGCAAGCGCCTCTAATCCAGGGAGAAGGCAGCTTTGGCCGGCGCCATGGAGACGGGGACGCCAGCACCGGAGGGGGTAAGTGTATAACTTCTATATGGCCAATATTTAAAGGGGTTGTCCCGCGGCAGCAAGTGGGTCTATACACTTCTGTATGGCCATATTAATGCACTTTGTAATGTACATTGTGCATTAATTATGAGCCATACAGAAGTTATAAAAAGTTTTTCACTTACCTGCTCCGCTGCTGGCGTTCTCGTCTCCATGGTTGCCGTCTAATTTTCGCCGTCTAAAATGGTCGAATGGCCAAATTAGACGCGCTTGCGCAGTCCGGGTCTTCTGCTTTTCTGAATGGGGCTCCGTGTAGCTCCGCCCCGTCACGTGCCGATTCCAGCCAATCAGGAGGCTGGAATCGGCAATGGACCGCACAGAAGAGCTGCGGTCCACCGAGGGAGAAGATGCCGGCGGCCATCTTCACCGGTAAGTATAGAAGTCACCGGAGCGCGGGGATTCAGTTAAGCGCTGAGCGGTTTTCTTTTTAAGTCCCTGCATCGGGGTTGTCTCGCGCCGAACGGGGGGGGGTTGAAAAAAAAAAAACCCGTTTCGGCATGGGACAACCCCTTTAATGCACGATGTATATTACAAAGTGCATTAATATGGCCATACAGAAGTGCTTAACCCCACTTGCTATCGCGGGACAACCCCTTTAAGCAAAAGTTCTTGGCATCAAATTTGACCAGGGGGATTACCCCATGCAAAATTAGGTAGAAAAGGTGGATGGTGCCACTCACAAGGTTAATCAGTGGAAGGGTTGGTCTTTGACCCTTCGGGAAAGAGTAAGCCTGGTCACAACATACCAGCTCCCTTTATTCATCTACCTGGGCAGCATATGCATTTTGCTAGACTCTCTCTGGCCTTGGGTCTACAAACTGTTTTTCCTGTTGTTGTGGGAGAATAGGTCGAACCTAATCAGGAAAGATGTTACGTACTGCACGAGTAGACTAGGGGGTTATCTATGGTCAACCCTGTGGTGTTTCTTGTAGACATCTTTTTTAAGATCAACATAGGCAACCTCTGGCAAGAGAATGCTCCTCCGTGGGTCTACTCCTGCCGGGGATGGTTTCGGCCCTTCTTCTAGGAATGGGAGACAGGAGGCTGAGTGAAAGACCTTCACACGCAGCACGGATGTTTCCTGGCTTACACTACCTGGGCTCTGAAGGTAATACATCGGTGGGGTCTGGGGATGTGGGAGATCAGGACTCTAACAAGGAGGCTCCTCGATGAAAGGGTCCTGTTGACCCATTTCCAGAAGCCCCTGACACTCAAGGACTGCCCAAGTTGGGACCTGGAAGGAGGTTTACATTCACTAAATTCAATCCGGGTTCCCTTGAAGTTTGGGACTTGGCTTGGCACTGCTTTCACAGGAGACTGTATGTAAAAGGTAACTTGAAGAGCAAGCCTCTGATTGATAGAGGTTGCCCCTGTCAGGCATGCAGCAATGTGTTGGACAGTATGGAGCATTTCCTGCTTCAGTGCCCCAGAGGTATACCAATGGGTACGGGTCTCCATAGGCTGGGCTCAGCTGGCACACCTCTTCTATGAAGAGTGGGCTTATAGAGCCTTCAGAGGTCTTGGTGGCCGGGACCGCTGCACTTTATTTCTAGTTAGCCTTGTGGTTAGGTTCCATATCTGGAGTGCACAGTGCTTAATCTTGATGGAGCTAAACGTCCTCCCCGTGGAGGAACATCTTGGTTGACCTGGAGAAGGTACGTTCTTTGAAGTATGAGAGGCTGGGCACATCTAAGGCTTCTCTCCTATGGAGAGGGCTTGTTTTTTGTTAGGGACAGTTTTTTCTTAATTTTCTGGTGGGGGGCTGTGAGAGCACCATGAAGCCTTTTGTTTTGATTTGGGAAAAATGGAATGAAGTAGAGCTGCAGATCAGCTGACCTTAGGCTTTCTGGTTATGTGAATAGTGTATGATATATATGTTGGTTTATTGGAGTTTATTGTGTTGTTTTCATATATACCGATATATATTCACGATTTGGGTGGTAGGTAGGTTGGGTGGGGAGTTGGGGGAAGTGGGATTCACGCCTTGAGCCATAGCCTGGCACATCCTGAATATTAAACTCTGGTCACGGACAGGTGGAGCGGGCTTGGCCCCCAGGCTGCGGCGGGCACAGTGTGGTATTATTTTTAAAAAACCTGGTCTGGCTTGGCACAGGTTTGGCCCCTGAGCTGCACTGGGGAATAAAAAAAAATCCATATCTATATATTTTTTTTTAGTTAATTTTTTTATGCCAATTGGCTTAGTCTTTCTGTTTGTATTTGGTTATTTATGCTATTTATGTTATTGCTTTAATTTTATTTGTGTGGGTGCAGTGCGGTACGGCTGGACCTGGAGTTATAGTTTCCATAGTTTTATGTTTTTAGGTATATTGTTATATATTGTGTTATATGTTGAGTGTGTACGTGTGTGGGATGGTATGACGGGGAGGACGTCCGGATATAGATAGTTATTTTGTTTGTGGATCATGGACTGTGGGTGAAGAGCCTTATATTGCTTTATATGGTTATGTTGTCATTCTTATTGTTACAGTTTGTGCTCTTGTTATGTTTTCTACTTTTATAATAAACTAGCTTACCCGTCGCGCGTTGCTGCGAAGACAGAGAGACATACATTCATTCGTTTTTATATATCTAGATAACAACCAATCACAGCGCAGCTTTCATGTTACCTCAGTGGTATAATATATAACAACCAATCACAGCGCAGCTTTCATGTTACCTCAGTGGTATAATATATAACAACCAATCACAGTGCAGCTTTCATGTTACCTCAGTGGTATAATAAATAACAACCAATCACAGCGCAGCTTTCATGTTACCTCAGTGGTATAATATATAACAACCAATCACAGCGCAGCTTTCATGTTACCTCAGTGGTATAATATATAACAACCAATCACAGCGCAGCTTTCATGTTACCTCAGTGGTATAATATATAGCAACCAATCACAGCGCAGCTTTCATGTTACCTCAGTGGTATAATATATAACAACCAATCACAGCGCAGCTTTCATGTTACCTTAGCAGTATAAAATATAACAACCAATCACAGCGCAGCTTTCATGTTACCTCAGCAGTAAGAGAAATAACAACCAATCACAGCGCAACTTTTATTCTGCCTCAGCAATATAAAAAATAGCAACCAATCACAGCGCAGCTTTCATGTTACCTCAGTGGTATAATATATAGCAACCAATCACAGCACAGCTTTCATGTTACCTCAGTGGTATAATATATAACAACCAATCACAGCGCAGCTTTCATGTTACCTCAGTGGTATAATATATAACAACGAATCGCAGCACAGCTTTCATGTTACCTCAGCAGTATAAGAAATAGCAACCAATCACAGCACAGCTTTCATGTTACCTCAGCAGTATAAGAAATAGCAACCAATCACAGCACAGCTTTCACTTTACCTCAGCATTCTCAATATCCAGCAATTGTCTTGCGGAACGTTCGGCGGATGCATCATTTTCTGGTTGAACACGCCTCCCGTTGCTCGTAATGCCTTTTGCTTTCGTGCTTGAGATGGAAATCAAACGATCTTTGTCTGGGGGCATAACTGTCGACGATGCTCGCACGCGCGCCACCTATCGTAGGATAGATGTACTATGCCAGTAATCTTCCCAGGAGTGTACTCAGCAACTTCCCAAAGTCTCATGGCGATTGGATGAATGGTGTAGTAGCGCATAAAGGACAGACAGACAGACATTCATTTATATATATCAGGAAGTGAGAGAATTAGATTCCATATGTAAAATTTGGACGCTAATTCTTTAGCGCTTAGAATTGAATAATCGAGTTGGGACCCATTAGCTTTTCCTATTTATGACATAATCAATGCCCGTGCCAAATTTAAAGTTTCCATGACATTGGGAAGCGAGAAAATTAGATTCCGTATGTAAAATTTGGACGCTAATTGTTTTGCGCATAGAATTGAATAATCAAGTTGGGACCCATTAACTTTTCCTATTTATGATATAGTCAATGCTCGTGCCAAATTTCAAGTTTCTATGACATTGGGAAGTGAGAGAATTAGTGGCAGTGATGGAAATCGAACGATCTACGTGGGGGGGGGGCGTAACTGTCGACGCTCGCACGTGCGCCATTTATCGTAGGATAGTTTTACTATGCCTATAATCTTCCCAGGAGTGTACTCAACAACTTCCCAAAGTTTCATGGCGATCGGATGAATGGTGTAGTAGCACATAAAGGACAAACAGACAGACATACATTCAATTTTATATATATAGAAGATCTATAGGATGCAATTTAGGAGCAGTACAGGATCAGTAATGTATGTAGACAGTGACTCCACCAGCAGAATAGTGAGTGCAGCTCTGGAGTATAATACAGGATGTAACTCAGGATCAGTACAGGATAAGTAATGTATGTACACAGTGACTCCACCAGCAGAATAGTGAGTGCAGCTCTGGAGTATAATACAAGATGTAACTCAGGACCAGTACAGGATAAGTAATGTATGTACACAGTGACTCCACCAGCAGAATAGTGAGTGCAGCTCTGGAGTATAATACAGGATGTAACTCAGGACCAGTACAGGATAAGTAATGTATATACACAGTGACTCCACCAGCAAAATAGTGAGTGCAGCTCTGGAGTATAATACAGGATATACTCAGGATTAGTAGAGGATAAGTAATGTATGTACACAAAGACTCCACCAGCAGAATAGTGAGTGCAGCTCTGGAGTATAATACAGGATGTAACTCAGGGTCAGTACAGGATAAGTAATGTATGTACACAGTGACTCCACCAGCAGAATATTGAGTGCAGCTCTGCAGTATAATACTGGATGTAACTCAGGATCAGTAGAGGATAAGTAATGTATGTACACAGTGACTCCACCAGCAGAATAGTGAGTGCAGCTCTGGAGTATAATACAGGATGTAACTCAGGATCAGTACAGGATAAGTAATGTATGTACACAGTGACTCCACCAGCAGAATAGTGAGTGCAGCTCTGGAGTATAATACAGGATGTAACTCAGGATCAGTACAGGATAAGTAATGTATGTACACAGTGACTCCACCAGCAGAATAGTGAGTGCATCTCAGGAGTAGGTTGTGTCTTGGAGAGCTCTGCTGGAACCAGGGTGTGGTCAGGAGTCCCAGGTGAAGATCTAGCTGGGATCCCAGGAAGAGTGCACTCTCTTGGGTGCGTGCTTGTTATGGAGTCGCGCACCTCCTCCCTCCGATCTCGGTCGGAGGGAGGGAGGGCAGTGATGGCGGCGGCATCAGCGACAGCAACATCTTCGCTACATGTGCCAGAGAAACCAGCGATACCGGCAGCAAAGAGGAGGCTTGGATCTACAAGCAATACGGTGAGGAGAGCGGGCTCTGGGCGTGGGTGCAGTGACACGGCCCGGGTTGACAGCGCGGCCACAATGGACATCGCAGCAGGTGAGGTTGTGACCCGCAGTCAGGCCCGCAGGATAAAATGTGAGCCACAGACAGAGGCAAAACTGTCTAAATGGAGTGACAGACGGGAGGAGGAATCTATAATAGACATGGCCTCCAGGTTGGCAAAATACATGCAGGATTACCAGACTGCAGGGAAAATGATTGTCCTGCAGAAGGGAAAACTGCAATCTGCAAGGATGATGAAGGAGCAGAAGTCATCCAAGGAGGACAAAGCAGTGGCCAGGAGGGCAATAAGAGACTGCAAAGACTGTATTAAAATGTGGCAGGAAGTCAGAGAGAAGATCTTGGAGGAGAGCGGCCCCTTTAAGGAGAAACTGATGAATGACGATCGGTTTGCAAAAATGGCGGCAGGGCGCAGTGGCCATGCGCAAACTGACACATCAGGTGATGGGGAGAGTTCGGATGAAGAGGAGTATGAGGATGTGCAGGAGAGTCTGGGGGAGCAGCCTGTGTGCTCTGGTGAGCAATCACTGACCCAGAGCAGCACCACAAGTGCCAGAAGTCTCCAGCCTGAGGAGGTAGAACTGCCACCGACATCAGAGGAGTCTGAGGTGGAGGGGAAAAGAAAAACAGGAGCACTACAAGTGCAGAAGACCCCACAGCTGGAAGCCCCTCCAGATATGGCGGGCTTCATGTTTGGCAATGATTTGCCAGAGAAGGACTCTGTAGTTCATAAAAGAAGGCAGCAGAAGAAACCAGAGAAGGTGCAGGAGAGGTTGGTGTTTGTGTCAGTTTCTGAGAGCACTGGTCCAGCTGAAAAGTCGGATCAGGGCTCTGACCCCAAGAACCCCCCTAACTCAGGCTCTGAGGTGGGCCAGGAGCGGGGCGTTAGGAAGAAAAGCGCTGAGCTGGTCAGACCCCCTGTCTCTGTATTAGTTGGTAATCGGGACAGAGAGGTCAGAAAGAATGGCGCAGGAAAGGCCAGTACAGCTGGAGGTGACCGAGGTGACAGAAAGGAGAGTGGCAGCGGTGCCACAGGCATGGTGAGTGGCAGCGGTGCCACAGGCAACATTGCAAGTGGGGCCTGTGATGCGGAGGGGGCTTTTGGCCAAGCAGGATCTCGGGCTTCCAGCGATGTGGAGGCCAAAAAGAAAAAAGCGAAAAACAAGAAAAAGAATAAAAACAAAACTGATGAGGTGCTTCCAATTACCTCTGGAAAGGCCAAGACCCAAAGTCCAGATCCAGCTAAAGGAGTGAATGTGAGAGAGAATGCTGGTGATGGGAGAGAGGATGCTGGGGGTGCTGGTTGTACCTCTGCTATTGCTGTGTCTGCGGGCATCCCAGGTACATCTGGCAACAGTGATGCCACACAAGTGGATGCTGGTTTGGGTGGAGGTTCAAAGGATATTACTGCAGTAAGGCAAGAGGGGTTACAGGTTCCAGTCGCCCCTCCAGCGGCGACAACAACTGGTAGGAGTTATGCCAGTGTCGCCGCTGGAGGGAGTGGGTCCTCCTTGTCTCCAGGCTCTAGGGAGGGCGTTTTGCAACAGCGTCTCCTGGAGGCTTTACGGAAGGGGGAGAGTACAATCACAGTTGGAGGAAGAGAGGTGGATCTATCTCTCTGGAAAGAGAGACATGGCTTGGGTGCCTTCCGAGAGCAAAGGGGGGAGACCGTATGGTCCCTACCAACACCCGGGCAGGACGCAGGTCGTAGGAATGTGGTCCGTCTTCGTTGGAGAGGCAATGATACATGCCCCCCGAGGGCAAGGGTAGTGGAGCTTCTGCTGAAGATGGGCTTCAGGGCGGTTGACATCTTTGCCCTGATCCATCCCTACGGCACGTCTGAGTTTGACATCAGCTTCGTTCGCCCAGAGGGCCTAGAAATCTTCTGGGGGAATTACGAGCTGGTGAAAAACGAGCCCGGCTGGCGAGACTTTGCCATCCAGGTGGTGTCTCGCCAGAACGGTATCAAGAAGGTGACCGTTTTGACTCGTAACGAGTCACTTTCTTGCTTTGACATCATGACGTGGCTCAGTAGGTACGGAGAGGTGACGGAGATGCCCCAAAAGAACAGGGATGAGCACGGCATATGGTCTGGGGCCTGGACGTTCATGGTCAAGCTGAAGCGTTCAGGTAACTCAGTGGCACACATACCTTCTGCAGCCTTCCTCGGCAGGGATCGTATCTTGGCCTTTTACCAGGGGCAGCCGAAGCTCTGCCACAGGTGCGGGGACCCCTCACACTTGAGCGCCGCTTGTAAGACCTTGAAGTGCGCTCTGTGTGGGGGTCTGGGTCATCTAGCCGCCTCCTGTGCGGAGATTAGGTGTAACCTGTGTGGTGACCTCGGTCACCCATTTAGTCGCTGTCCGCGCTCCTTTGCCAATGCGGTCTCAGCACCTACGGATGGGGGTCATGATGTGGCCTCCGGGGGTGAGGGGACTAGCAGAGGCGGAGGAGCTCAGGAGCCAGGGAAGAACCGGCAAAAGACGGCTGCTCAGCAGAGGCGTCAGGAGAAACGCAGACGGAGCAGGGAGCTGACAGGAGCGCCCACAGCAGGTGGGTCGATGGTGGCCCCTGTTCCAGAAGCAAATCTCGCGGCTGAGGCTTTGAGGGACAGCGATTTAGATGAGGAGGACAGGAGGATCCAGAGGGAGGAGACCAACTCTGCAGATTCCTCCCACTGTGAAAGTGTGGATGGGGAAGGCAAGAGGTGGCTAGAAAAACGGCGTAAGCTAGGTGCCACGAGGAGGAAACGAAGGGGGGATTCAAGATCTTCTACCACCCCGGACCAAGTACTGGAAGGAAAAGCCTGCTCACCTCCAGTTGGACTCTCCAATAGGTTCCGAGCCCTCCGAGACATCTCTTCCTCCTCTTCAGAGGGGGAGGCGGAGGGCAAGGTTCCTAGGGCAAAGGAAGGGTCTACAGGGGGCGCTGAGTCTCCACCTCGTGAAGGCATAGTTCCTTCCGGGGTGGAGGCTACCCTAGAACCTGGAAACAAGGACGACGGGGTCAGAGGATCCCCTGCTATGGACACATCTGTGTCCAAAAAAAGAGGCAAGGGGCTTTCCTCTGACCCCGAGGAAGCGGGTGTGAGGAAGAAAGCCGTCTAATTTAATCACTCATGATGGCGGCACCCACTCCGCTGACTCTGGCATCAATTAACGTTGCCAGCATTAAGTCAGATACGGCTAGATTTGCGGCCTTTGATTTTCTCGGCCGCGTTGAAGCCGACATTTTATTTTTGCAGGAGACCAGGCTGTCTGATTTGGCAGCCATACATAAGGCAAAAAGGGAGTGGAGGTCAGGCCCCTCCTACTGGTCTCTTGCGGCCGAGCCGTATAGCGGAGTGGCGGTCCTTTTTACCGCAGCGGTTGAATGCCGACGAGTTATTGAATTAGAAATGGGAAGGTGCCTGATCTTAGATGTCCTCATGAAGGGACAAGAATTAAGACTTGTCAACATCTACGGTCCCCAGTCAAAAAAGGACAGGAAGAGTCTCTTTATGAGGATCAAGCCCTACCTTTTTACCAGCCGCCAAGTTGTCTTTGGAGGTGACTTTAATGCAGTCACAAGAGCCCGCGATAGGGGAGGCTCTGGAGACAGGCGGTTGACTTTTGACAGCGTCGCACTTAATAGTATAGCTAGCGAGGCTCGCCTGGTGGATGTCCACATCCGGCACACCCCAGGCCACGAGGGGTTCACCTATTATAGAGGTCAGAGCAGGTCTAGAATAGACAGGTTTTATTTGAAGGAGGAAGCCATCTCTTCACCAGTGTCCGTTGTGGAGGTGGAATTCTCCGACCACTGTTTAATATTGTTTTCTCTGAATGTTGCAGAGACCCCCCGCATGGGCAGAGGTTTTTGGAGACTGAATTCATCACTCCTGGAGGAAGCAGAGATAAGACAGTCCTTTGAGGATTTTCTGCAGAGCCAGGTACCATTACTGGATCTCTGTAGCAGTAAGTCAGAGTGGTGGGAGATGTTCAAGAGGAGGGCGGCGAGGTTCTTCCGTGAGCTCTCCAACCTCAGATGCCTGGACAGGTACCGCCTGTACAACGGCCTGAGGAGGAAACTCGAACATCTCGTTTCGACTGGAGGTAGCCGCGAGGAGATCTCCAGAGTGAAATCTTTGCTCAAGAAGTGCCAGTACGATAGACACGCATCCTTGGTTTTTGAGAGGGATTTCGGGAAGTACCGCTCGCCCGACCCTTACAGAAACTGTAGGATGTCAGTAAATAGTAAAGTGGTCACTGGACTGATCGATAGTACAGGATCCCTGAATCGATCCAGATCAGGGATTCTGGAGGTCGTCAGATCCTACTACTCGCAACTCTTGGGAAAGAGGGATCTAGATTCGGAAGTGGTGTCGGCTTTCCTGGCTGAAACTGTCCCTGAGCCGGGAGTAGACACCTCTCTTGATGTTTTGACAGGAGAGATCAGAACAGAGGAAGTTAAACTGGCGATTGATGGGCTCCGGCCCAAAAAATCGCCAGGACCGGATGGACTAACGTCCGAGTATTATAAGACCTTCAAGGACCTCTTGAGTCCCCTCTTGACGGAGGTATTAAATGAGTGTCTTTCCTCGGGCACTCTGCCAAAGTCAATGAGGAGGTCAGCTTTGATCCTTCTGTCAAAGGGTAAAGACTCGAGCCGTATTGAGAACTGGCGTCCCATAGCGCTTCTCAATACGGACAGGAAGGTTCTGGCAAAAGTGCTGTTTAATCGGTTGGTCAAGTTTGCACCCCGGCTCCTCTCGGGGGCCCAGCATTGCTCTGTTCCAGGCCGTAGCACCTTTAGCGCTGTTCTTGGTGTCCGGGAGGCAGTGGAGCAGGGTAGGGCTGGTCACTGGGAGGGGTACTTGCTGTCCTTGGATCAGGCCAAAGCGTTTGATCGGGTTAACCACGAGTACCTCTGGTCAGTCCTTCTGAGATACGGCCTGCCAGTGGGGTTTGTTGATTGGCTGCGAATATTGTATGCAGGGGCTGAGACTTTCCCGCTGGTGAACGGTTGGCTTGGCCGCCCTTTTGAGGTGGGGTCCGGTGTCCGTCAGGGCTGTCCTCTAAGTCCCCTGTTGTATGTGTTTGCGATAGATCCCTTCCTTAGGAGGGTTGATCGTGGACCTATAGCAGGGGTCGGGATGGACCGGGCGGTGCCGGAGGCTACCCTTAGGGCAGTGGCATATGCCGATGATGTCACGCTCTTCGTGTCCTCGAGAGAGGAGGCGGAGTTTGTGGTGTCGGAGGTGGACCGCTACTCGGAAGCTTCCGGGTCTATGGTCAACTGGGATAAGTGTGAAAGTCTCTGGTTAGGAAGGGGGGATCCTACGTTTGATCTCCCGGACACCCTTCCGGTGCCCCAAACTTCAGCAAAAGTACTTGGCATCAAATTCGGCCAGGGGGATTACCCCATGCAAAATTGGGTAGACAGGCTGGATGGTGCCACTCAGAAGGTAAACCAGTGGAAGGGTTGGTCTTTGACCCTTCGGGAAAGAGTTAGCCTGATTAAAACATACCTGCTCCCTTTATTCATCTACCTGGGCAGCGTATGCATTTTGCCAGAGCCTCTCTGGACCCGGGTCTACAACCTGTTCTTCCTAATGTTGTGGGGGAACAGGTTAAACCTGATCAGGAGAGATGTTACATACCGCACGAGGAGACTAGGGGGGTTGTCTATGGTCAACCCCGTGGTGTTTCTTGTAGACACCTTTTTTAAGATCAACATAGGCAACCTCTGGCAAGAGAGGGCTCCTCCGTGGGTCTACTCCTGCCGGGGATGGTTTCGGCCCTTCTTCCAGGAATGGGAGACAGGAGGGCGAGTGAAGGACCTTCGCACGCAGCACGGATATCTCCCGGCTTACGCTACCTTGGTTCTGAAGGTGATACGCCGGTGGGGTCTGGGGATGTGGGAGATCAGGACTCTGACGAGGAGGCTCCTCGACGAAAGAGTCCTGTTGACCCATTTCCAGAAGCCCCTGGCGCTCAAGGACTGCCCAAGTCGGGACCTGGAGGGAGGGTTACGTTTACTGAATTCAACCCGGGTCCCCTTGAAGTTTTGGGACTTGGCTTGGCGCTGCTTTCACGGGAGACTGTATGTAAGGGGTAACTTGAAGAGCAGGCCTCTGATTGACAGGGGTTGCCCCCGCCAGGAGTGCAGCGACGTGCTGGAAAGCATGGAGCATTTCCTGCTTGAGTGCCCCTTTAATACAGAGGTATACCAACGGGTAGGGGTCTCCATAGGCTGGCCTCAGCTGGCACACCTCTCCTATGCGGAGTGGGCTTATGGAGCCTTCAGAGGTCTTGGTGGCAGGGACCGCTGCACTTTATTCCTAGTTAGCCTAGTGGTCAGGTTCCACATCTGGAGTGCACGGTGTTTAATCTCGACGGAGCTGAAAGTCCTCCCCATGGATACGGTATGTAGGAACATCCTGGGTGACCTGGTGAAGGTGCGTTCTTTGGAGTATGAGAGGCTGGGCACATCTAAGACTTCTCTCCTATGGAGAGGGCTTGTATTTCGTTAGGGACAGTGTTTTCTTAATTTTCTAGGGGCAGAGTAGGGAGAGAGGAGGGACAGGATAGGGAGAGAGGAGGGATAGGGCAGGGACAGTTTTCCATGAAGGGTCAGACTGAGGGGCAGACTAAGGACAGTCTAGGGCAAATTAGGAAGAGTATAGGGAGACCTTTTTTTAAATAAAAAAAAAGAGGGATAGTACTTTGTGATGTCTGTGCCCGGCTTATCACCTCCAATCCCGGTGGCGGGCTGTGAGTGCACCATGAAGCTTTTTGTTTTGATTTGGGCAAAATGGAATGAAGTAGGGCTGCAGGAGAGCCGACCTTAGGCTTTCGGGTTATGTATATAGTATATATTATGTATGTTGGTTGGAGTGTATTATGCTTTTGTATATGTTGTATATTGTATATATTCACGTTTTGGGTGGTAGGTAGGTTGGGTGGGTGGGGAGTTGGGGGGAGTGGGATTCACGCCTTGAGCCGTAGCCTGGCACGTCCCGAACATTGAACTCTGGGCACGGACTGGTGGAGCGGGCATGGCCCCCAGGCTGCGGCGGGCACAGTGTGGTATTAATAAAAGAACCCTGGTGTGGCTTGGCACGTCCTGAACTAAGAACTCTGGGCACGGACTGTTGGAGCAGGCTTGGCCCCCAAGCTGCACTGGGGACCCACAAAAAAAAAAAAAAAAAAAAAAGAATATTTTTAGTTAGTTTTTATGCCAGTTTGGCTCGGTCTTTCTGTTTATATTTGGTTATTTACATTGTGTTTATGTTATTGCTTTGCTTTGTGTTGTGTGGGTGCAGTGCGGCACGGCTGGACCTGGAGGTGTAGTTACAGGGTTTATGTAGTTATAGTTTCCTTAGTTTTGTATTTTAGGTATATGGTTGTATATTGTGTTATATGTAGAGTGTGTATGTGTGTGGGTGTGTACGGCGGGGAGGAAACCCGGATATGGACATTAACTTTGTTTATGGATCACGGACTGTGGGGGAAGGGCCTTATATTGCTTTATATGGTTATTCTTATTGTTACAGTTTGTCTTTGTTGTGTTTTTTACTTTTATAATAAAAGATCTACAGGATGTAACTCAGGACCAGTACAGGATAAGTAATGTATATACACAGTGACTCCACCAGCAAAATAGTGAGTGCAGCTCTGGAGTATAATACAGGATATACTCAGGATTAGTAGAGGATAAGTAATGTATGTACACAAAGACTCCACCAGCAGAATAGTGAGTGCAGCTCTGGAGTATAATACAGGATGTAACTCAGGGTCAGTACAGGATAAGTAATGTATGTACACAGTGACTCCACCAGCAGAATATTGAGTGCAGCTCTGCAGTATAATACTGGATGTAACTCAGGATCAGTAGAGGATAAGTAATGTATGTACACAGTGACTCCACCAGCAGAATAGTGAGTGCAGCTCTGGAGTATAATACAGGATGTAACTCAGGATCAGTACAGGATAAGTAATGTATGTACACAGTGACTCCACCAGCAGAATAGTGAGTGCAGCTCTGGAGTATAATACAGGATGTAACTCAGGACCAGTACAGGATAAGTAATGTATATACACAGTGACTCCACCAGCAAAATAGTGAGTGCAGCTCTGGAGTATAATACAGGATATACTCAGGATTAGTAGAGGATAAGTAATGTATGTACACAAAGACTCCACCAGCAGAATAGTGAGTGCAGCTCTGGAGTATAATACAGGATGTAACTCAGGGTCAGTACAGGATAAGTAATGTATGTACACAGTGACTCCACCAGCAGAATATTGAGTGCAGCTCTGCAGTATAATACTGGATGTAACTCAGGATCAGTAGAGGATAAGTAATGTATGTACACAGTGACTCCACCAGCAGAATAGTGAGTGCAGCTCTGGAGTATAATACAGGATGTAACTCAGGATGAGTACAGGATAAGTAATGTATCTACACAGTGACTCCACCAGCAGAATAGTGAGTACAGCTCTGAAGCATATTCAGTACATATATCAGGTGAAACAGTTTGTAGTACAAAGATGTAACTTGTAGCTCATGGAGCCTTATGCAAATTATGTTTGAGTCCTCACCTACAATGTGTCACTAATTCTACAGTCCTATGAGTCAGGGGGACCTCTGGCATCTTTGCACCCCTTCTAACTACTCCCCTGATTTTAATGGGAAACCTGTTACATGCCGCCCCAACCGTAAGTATGCCTATTGCCTCTGTGTATATGTTATTCTTAAACGCTGCAATGTTTCAGAATAGACCCATTTTGAAGGTTGACGCAGAATGGAGCTCTGAGTCACATAGACGGGCCGCGCCGGCCGCTCCCTGACTGACAGGTCTCTTGCCATAGACAAGCCGGGAGGCAGCTGTCAGTTAACAGACTGTGGGCAGAGAGACCCTGGCACGGCTCGGCCCCTTTGACTCTGGGCTCCATTCCGAGTCCAACTTTAGAGTATGTTTCTTCTGAGACGCGGGAGCAGTAGGCGGACTTGTCCCGGCTCATCCTGACTGTTCTCTTCAAGTTTTTATTTGTATTTTCGGCACTTTATATGGCTGAGATATATATGTGGCTGAAGCTTTCACCAGCGCTAAAACCTGCTATTTCAGAAACGATGCAAGATTGATGTGTAATTGCCGAGTACAAATAGGTATCTGACTCACCGTGGAGCGAGGAATGAACCTTTTTATCTCATTACAATAATCTCGCTCAAACTAAAATCTTGTTTTCGCCTCGAGACGGTAATTGAGACCTGAGCTCCGGCACCTCACTTCCGCGCAAGATGCTTTTATGCAAATTAGGTCAGAAACAACAGCGGAAAAGCAATTATGAAATGTGTTAGTTTGTTGTTACCCTTAGGTATGCTGCTTTACCAAAACCATTGGGTTTCCAACTGAGCTTTTTTAGGTTAACCTCTTCCAGACCGCATAATGTAAATATACGTCACGCAGTGTGTGGAGCCGAGCCTGCTGACGGAGTCGGCTCTGATGGTGGACTTTACCTATTTAGATGTGGCAGTCAATGCAGTAGGTGAGATGGGGGGGGGGGGGCTCCCCTCTGATGCCCCAAAACCTCTCTAAATATAAAAGTATTGTAAGTAAGTACTGCAGAATACAGTACAAGTCCCATAATAGGTCTAAAAAAAGTGATAAAAGGTTTACTAAATTTTAAAAAATATACAAAAAATTTTATTTTTGCATATTTCCCCTTAAAAAATGTCAGCAAATAAAAAAGCATCATTGGTATCATTATGTCCATAAAAATTTGACACGCCGATATATTGCACTCGTTATCCTGCATGGTAAATGCCGTAAGGAAAAAAATACACAGCGCCACAATTGTGGGTTCCTGTGTCTTCAAAAAATGGAAAAAAAGTGATGAAAAAGTCAAATGTAAGGGTGAAAACTGCAGCTCAGCCTGCAAAAAAAAACGAGTCTTCACACAGCTGCATTGATGGAAAAATAAAAATGTCATGGCGGTCAGAAGGCGGCGAGGGAAAGCAATTTTCTATTTTAACAAATATTTTTTTTAAGCACTAAAGCATAAAAAACTCTATAGATTTGGTATCGCTGTGAACATATTAACACACAGAAGAAAGATTAATGTCATTTTTATGCACGCCGCAGAAACAACCCGCCCCAAATACAACCAATCCCTCAGAAAACAGGCCCTCATATATCTGCATTGGCAAAAAAAAAAAAAAGTTCAGAGTTTTTGAAAATGGGGAGGGAAAAAAACAACAAAATTGGCCGTATCCTTAATGCGTTAAAGGAGTTTTTGGAACTTTGGGAGTTTTTTCTAGCGATGACTTATCCTCAGGTCATCAATAGATAATCTTGGGGAGTCCAGCGCTCTAGATCCCTGCCAATCAGCTGTTAGCATGGACAGCGCTGGAAGTAGATTGTGCTGTCCGTAGGGCAGCAGACGGGGTTCACATTGCAGATACAACTCCCATTGAATTCATTGGCTGTGTTTGCAATACCAAACTGGGATGCCGCAATGTTGTCAGTGCTATCTGCGGTACCGGGAATCAAGTGATCGCAGGGATCTCGAGCCGCGGACCCCACTGATTATATATTTATGACCTATCCCAGAGATTGGTCATAAATAGAAAAAACACCCAAAGCCCCAGGCAAAGCCTTTAATATTTGTGTCATGTTTCTTTCTACAATATGACTGACATGAATATCCATTTTGCCGTATTGATTGCTGGGTATCACATGACACCTACACAACAATCACGCTATATTGTTTCATATAGAACATAAAATGGTAAAATATTACAATGTTTCCTTTCTCTACTTCCCAGAAAGGCTTCAGGCGAGTCCTGCAATTTCCGGTAATTAGCCAGGATTTTTCCTCGTCATCTACCATATTGCGTGGGTGCTAGGGCTCATATACATGGCATGATACGTATTATGGAGACGTACCGTAGAGGCTTCCTGCACGCAGCCCTGAGGGAAGTCACCATGAGCTAAACCTCTGGGGATCACTTGTCCTCGAGGCTCTCTTCCTAATAAACCACCAATGTAAATTAGGATAAAACCTCAAGATCAGATTTATATACAGTCCTGGCCAAAAGTCTTGACACAAATTGTGGATTTCACAAAGTCTGCTATTTCAGTGTTTTTAGATCTTTAAGTCAGATGTTTCTGTGGTTCTTGAAGTTTAATTATAAGCATTTCATAGGTTTTTACACTTTTATTGATAAATACATCAAGTTTAGGCAAAGCCTCAATTTTTATAGTGTTGACTGTAATTTTTTTCTAAGATTTCTGCACTTCGCCCCAACATGCTGAATATCAACTTCTAGGTCAAATCCTGACTGATGGCAACCCATTCCTACCTACTACTTGGAGTTTATCACAATTTCTGTGTTTTTGTTTTTCCACCCAGCTCTTGAGGATTGACAACAGGTTCTCAATAAGATTGAGATTTTGGCAGTTTCCCGACCGTAGACCCAAAATTTCAATGTTTTGCTCATGATGGTGGAAAAAGCATTATTCATCACTAAATTGCTCCTAGATGTTTAGAAGAATTTTCTCCTGGATAGTTGGGAGAAGTTCCTCCCGGATAGTTGGGAGGAGGTGTAGATCCCATTCTTTATTCATGGCGGTGGTCTTAGACTGTGAGTGAGTCCACTGCCTTGGATGGAGAGCAGACCCTCACATGAATGGTCTCCGGATGCTTTACCATTGGCATGACACAGGGGTCATGGTAGCGCTCACCTCTTGTTCTCCAGACAGTCATTCTACTAGATGTCCCAAACAGTCTGAAGGGCTTCATCAGAGAAGATAACTTCCCCCATTCCTCTGCAGTCCAATCCCCGTACATCCTGCAGAGTGTCTGCCTGCCCTGGATGTGGATCTTGGAGAGAAGTGGCTTCTTTCCTCCGCCTCCCTGTGTGTACAGATGCACTGCTGCCTGCTGCCACTCCGGAGCGAGCGCTGCACTTTTGCTAAACCACTCCGTAGCCAAACCCTCTCTAGTAGACCTGGCACCCGCTGGACTTCATTGGGTGCCATGAAGAGGCCTTCACAAAAATTGGGTGGAAATGATTTGTTTGTGGTGAAGTTAATTTTCATGGCTTGCAATGACTTTACACTTTATTACATCTGATCATCTTCATAACGATCTGGAGTTCATGCAAATCACCACTATAAACAGTGAAGCATCAGTGAACATCAAAATTTGTGTCAGTCTCAAAACTTCTGCTGACCAAATCACAATTTCTAAAAATGACAAACCTTCAAAAACCCTAAATTCTTCATTATTATACAAAAAATGCTGAATATCTGTCCCCAACAGAAGGAACCGAATTAACTCTCCTACAAAAAATAAAAATTACATGATATATTCGTATCTACTAAATTTCCCCTTTTTCTGCAATTTAACCCCGTGGCGGTTTAGAATAACCTCAGTTTGTTTAGCAGGATATGGACATTACCGTTTTGGACAAACAGAGCTTGTTCTACTTTAGCTATATCTCTATCAGATTCTTGGCTAGAAGCTTGTCGGTAGCCCTTACAGAACCGAAGCTGCAGTCGTTTGAAGTGGGGTCGGGAATACTGGATTTACAGCTGTTGCTTTTCAGTTGGTGCCTGCAGAGGAGAGAGGGAGGGAGGGGAGCTGCAGCATAGAGGTTTCATTTTTTTATAGTATGGGTTGTTATACGTATGCCAGTACAAATTATGGGTAAGTTTTTTATATCCTTTTTATTTTTTATTTAAAGTCTTTTTTACGGGGAAAAAAATTTTTTACATTTTTTTTTTTTTTGTAAAAACATTTAGATGCCATGGTTAGGAATAACATGACAAAAAATTCATGTCCCCCTCCCCTTGGACAGGGAGATATACAGAAGAATTACAGATCTATTTATCCAGCACAGTAAGTTCCTTAGAAATAAAAGTTAAAAAAATGCCAAAATAGGCATTTCTGTTTATCTCACTTCCGTGAAATAGGAGTAAAAAAAATAATTAAAAAGTCATCTATATACCTCTAAATGGTACCAATATAAACCTCAAAAACAGGGCTGATACCGCTCTGCTGACTGAAAAATATCCATGCCCCGGTCCTGGAATACGAGGGGCACAAAGTCTATTTATACAAAAAATATAAAAATATTTGTATTGTGCAAAAGTAGTAAAAGATAATAAAACCTCAGTAAATTTGGTGTTGTCCTAATTGTGATGACCCGTAGAATACAGGTAACACAATATTCATACGACATAGCAACTGCATAAGAAGAAATCCCCCAAAACAATGGGGAAAGAGTTGTCTTTTTTCCATTGCCCCACAGCAAAAAAAAAAATTAATAAAAGTTCCACAAAGTGCGAAATGTCATAGAGTTACAAAAAGGAAAAAATAAACACTAAAGGGAAAACTGTATCTCAAGGCTAAAAGTAATTATGTTACTGAGGGGTAAAAACTGCATTAAGGCAGCTGAGCTCGGCACCAAGCAGGGGAGGCAATCTACAATAAACAAGTGCCGTTTGGGAGGGTTGGTCCAATTCCAATGTGACTGTTAAGGGGTTAATATTTCTCCTTCTCACAACGTTCCACATCGTTAACATTTATGTTCGGTATTAACAAAGGAAAACAATTCGAAAAAAACTTTCATCATATTTTTTTTAATATAAAATCTATTAACCCCTTCCTGACGCGGCCCTTTCGTTTTCTCCCACCCATAGCGTCTGTATGTTTTGGTGACGCGGCTTGTTTTCTACAAGCTTACTTTTCAGTGGTTCCATTTAACGTACGAACAACGGATTTAACAAGGTTTCCCAATTTCTAAGTAGAGCGAAATAGTAAAAAAGCAATGCGCCATTTTTGGGGTGTTTTGACAGTGCAGTAAAATGACTTTATTCTGCGGCTCCGTATGGTTACAGCGATGCCAAACTGATGTTTTGGTTTTTTTACTTAAACAATAAAACACCTTTTTTTAAAAAAAAAAGTGCTTTCTGTCGCCGTCTTCTGGCTGCCAGAGCGGTTTTATTTTTCCGTTCACCCAGCAGGTTTTGTGGCTCATTTTCTGTGAGGTGACCCGCAGTTTTTATTGGCCCCATGTTAAGGTACATATGACTTTTTGATTGTTTTTTGTTTAATACTTTTCTTGGAAACTGGTAGATTAAGAAAGACGCAGTTCTTGGATTGCATTTATTTTTCTAATGGTGATCACCATGCAGATTAACCCCTTAATGACGCAGCCCCCCCTTTTTTTCCCATTTTTGTTTTTTCCTCCCCCTTTAAAAAAAATCATAGCTCCTTTATTTATCCATCGCCGTCGCCGTATGAGGGCTTGTTGTTTTTTGCGGGGCGAGTTGTATTTTTCAGTGGTGTTATTATTTAATGTACCATATAATGGACTGAAAAACCTTTAAAAAATTCTAAATGGAGTAAAATGAAAAATAAAAGCGACATTCCGCCATCTTTCAGTGCGTCTTGTTTCTACGGCGCACAAACTGCAACAAAAGTGACAGTACAAGATCGCAGGGTCAGTACGATTACTGTGATACCAAACTTATAGTATAGGGTTTTTTTTCTGTACTACTTCTTTATTTTTTTTTTCAAAAAGCATCTAATTTTTTTAAATAATTTTCTGCCGCCATCTTCTGCGCGCCATAACTTTTTAAATGTTCCATCGAGGTAGTTGTGCAATGGCTCATTTTTTGCGGGATGTCCTGTAGTTTACGTTAATACCATTTCAGAGTACATATGACTTTTTGATCTCTTTTTATTGCATTTTACTGGGAGACAGAGTGACTGAAAAAGCGCATTTCTGGCGTTCTTTTTTTTTTCTTCAGACGACGTTCTCCATGCGGGGTAACTAATGCATTCCTTTGATAGATCGGACATCTACGGATGCAGCGATACCAAATATGTATTTTTGTTTTATGATTTTGATTTTTTTATTATAGGTATGGCAAAAAGGGGGGTGATTTAAACTTTTAACGCTTTTTTTCTTTTTTACAATTAGTAAAACTTTATTAATCTGATTTTTACTTTTTTTTTTACCCCCTGCCCCCTAGGGAGCACCACAACCAGGGCTACTTTGAACACACCTGCAATGTGACAGGCAGTATATCAAGCCACCCTACAGGGACGGCTTGAAAGGCAGTCTGCTAAGGCAGCCCTAGAGTCTTTCAGAAGGCCCTCGGCTGCCATAACACCTGCTTACCTCCCGAACAGGACCCCCATATGGGACCCTTAGAATTGACAGCGGCATTTAAAGGGTTAAAAGCCACGATCAGCCACGCAGCCGATTGCAGCTATTGCCCGCGGGTTTCAGCTGCAATAAACAGCTGATGCCCGCGCTGTATGAAGAGAGGTCACCCCGCGATCTCTCTTCATAATACCCTGACACTGCATGACGTACATCATATAGCGGGAAGGGGTTAATAATATGTTATTTTAATACAGCAGACTTTTATGGATGCAGCAATACTAATTTTTCAAAAGGTTTTCTTTTTCTTTGATGCGATTACTTGGAAAAGTTTTTTTTCTAAACGTAATATTTTTTTCTGATATTTAAAAAATATTTATCTTACTTATCTTCACCATTTTATTACTTGACTTGAAATTTGTAATGTTTGATCACTTATACAATATACTGCAATACCATATTGCATTATACTTTATTCTGCTGGTTCCACAGGCACATCTTAATAGGCAAACCGCCATAGCAACTTTGGGGGCCTTCATAATGCCCGATGTTGCCATGAAACCCGGACGGCACCCCCAGGTCTCATCGCAGGGGCCATTCTGGACATCTCAATCCCCATCGGGTCATTAAAGTGTCACTGTCAGAACTGATTGGCATTACCCCCAATTATGACTATTGCAGGTGAGTGTGAGCTGTCAAAGACAGCCGATACTCGTCATGTATGGAGCGGGCTTGGTTCCTGACATTTAGGAAAAGGTTAAAAGTTGCCCCACAGGGGTGTACTTTTTGGCAATGTAGAGATATAGTGGCAGTTACATCCGGGATCTGGAGCTTGAGGGGCCCCAAAGCACCCACTGCTATGTAAGAAGACACCAGTATGGCACATGGCAGATGCGGGGGGTGTTACAGACTTTACAATGAACCCCAGAAACCTCAACTGTTCATCTGCCTCTCCAACCATATAAGATTCTGTAGTCCCTTATGAGGCTCCTAAAAATATATAAGGTGACAATCATGAGAAGGAAGACCCTGCTCTGAGGCCGCCATTGCCTTATTGTGCTTTGACTTCCAACGTGTTTCCTACTACAGTACTATAAGAGTCTTCAAGGCAATGGCTGGTAAGGAGAAAGGTATCCCAAAGGTTAGCTGGGTGTGCTTAAAGGGGTTGTGCTAATATTATGTCCACAGCATAGGAGATATATTGCTGATCGGTGGGGGTCTCGAGAATGGGGGTCCCGTGTCCCCCTCATTGCGTGGTTACTGCACTCGCTGCAGTGAGGAGGAGACTTAATGGAGCAGCTGTCAAGCATGCTGCCGCTCTATTCACTTTTAATGGGACCGCCGAGATACCGGAGCGGTAAGCAGTCAGACGCACTGAAATGAATGGAGAGATGAAAGAACATGCTCAGCAAGCGCTCCGTTCATTCTAATGTCACTGCAGGGAAGAAGCAACCAGTGCAGTGACAGGCAGAGCGAGATACGGGAGTCCCGTTTTCGAGCTCGGCGGTGGTCTCAGTGGTGGGACATCCACCAATCTACCGGTTAACCTCTATCCTGTGGATATCCCACAGACAGGGCATAACTTGTAATCATGGTAGACACATCAAAATGAATACAATTGAGGTGCAATACTAACTTGTGGTCAGGTGGGGCGCTGTCTTTAGAAGAATGCAGCCATGATTTTCTATTTCTGCTCCACCCCTTAAAACAATACTCTATTCTGCTTTATTTTCACTCTACGCCTCATTCATACGAAAATACCCAAGCGTCAGACTTTTTGGATATGAGATTGTAAACTACACTGCACAACACTATTATAAACCAAAAATCCTAGAGGTGCTAAACAGAAGCCCATCATAAGGTTGACAGATCTGTAAATAGCATCTTGTTGACAGTTTCCATATAGCAAACTACTGTTTCCAGTAACAATCAGTAGCAGGGATGGAAGATGAGATGTCATCAGATGACAACCTGGAGTGAAGACCAGGGCTACCTCAGTGCAGAACGTTGGAAGGTTTAAGCTCTGGAATTTACGGAACTGTGAATTCAGCTCTTCAGCATTTTACAGGCTGCAACTCAGGATTGATACAAGATAAATAATGTAACGTATGTGTCACAAGTCTAGTGCGGGACTGAAGTCTCGTGCTGTAGCGACTTGCAGTAGTCCAGGAGTAGCTGAGATCTGGTACCAAAGTTGGCAGCGCAGTACGGAGGGTTGATGCAATAACGTAGTCAGGAGGTATAGCCGAGGTCTGGTATACAAGATAGCAGTGCAGTACAGAGAGTTAAAGTAATAGCGTAGTCAGGAGGTATAGCCGAGGTCTGGTACACAAGTTGGCGGTGCAGTACAGAGGGTTGAAGCAATAACGTAGTCAGGAGGTATAGCCGAGGTCTGGTACACAAGTTGGCGGTGCAGTACAGAGGGTTGAAGCAATAACATAGTCATGCGGTATAGCTGAGGTCTGGTATACAAGATAGCAGTGCAGTACAGAGGGTTGAAGCAATAACATAGTCAGGAGGTATAGCCGAGATCTGGTACACTAGTTGGCGGTGCAGGACAGAGAGCTGATGCAATACCGTAGTCAGGAGGTATAGCCGAGGTCTGGTATACAAGATAGCAGTGCAGTACAGAGAGTTGAAGCAATAATGTAGTCAGGAGGTATAGCTGAGGTCTGGTATACAAGATAGCAGTGCAGTACAGAGGGTTGAAGCAATAACGTAGTCAGAGGTATAACTGAGATCTGGTACACAAGTTGGCGGGGCAATACAGAGGGTTGAAGCAATAACGTAGTCAGGAGGTATAGCTGAGGTCTGGTATACAAGATAGCAGTGCAGTACAGAGGATTGAAGCAATAACATAGTCAGGAGGTATAGCCGAGATCTGGTACACTAGTTGGCGGTGCAGGACAGAGAGTTGATGCAATACTGTAGTCAGGAGGTATAGCCAAGGTCTGGTATACAAGATAGCAGTGCAGTACAGAGAGTTGAAGCAATAATGTAGTCAGGAGGTATAGCCGAGGTCTGGTATACAAGATAGCAGTGCAGTTCAGAGGCTTGAAGCAATAACGTAGTCAGGAGGTATAACTGAGGTCTGGTACACAAGTTGGTGGTGCAGTACAGAGGGTTGATGCAATAACGTAGTCAGGAGGTATAGCCGAGGTCTGGTATACAAGACAGCAGTGCAGTACAGAGGGTTGAAGCAATAATGTAGTCAGGGGGTACAGTCGAGGTCAGGTACACAAGATAGCAGTGCAGTACAGAGAGTTGAAGTAATAATGTAGTCAGGAGGTATAGCCGAGGTCTGGTACACAAGTTGACAGTGAAGTACAGAGAGCTGAAGCAATAGCGTAGTCAGGAGGTATAGCCGAGGTCTGGTATACAAGATAGCAGTGCAGTACAGAGGGTTGATGCAATGACGTAGTCAGGAGCTATAGCTGAGGTCTGGTATACAAGATAGCAGTACAGTACAGAGAGCTGAAGCAATAACGTAGTCAAGAGGTACAGCAGAGGTCTGGTATACAAGATAGCAGTGCAGTAGAGAGAGTTGAAGCAATAATGTAGTCAGGAGGTATAGCTGAGGTCTGGTACACAAGCTGGCAGAGCAGTACAGAGGGTTGATGCAATAACATAGGAGGTATAGTCGAGGTCTGGTACACAAGTTGGCGGTGCAGTACAGAGGATTGAAGCAATAACGTAGTCAGGAGGTATAGCCGAGGTGTGGTATACAAGATAGCAGTGCAGTACAGGGGATTGAAGCAATAACAAAGTCAGGAGGTATAGCTGAGGTGTGGTATACCAGTTGGCAGTGCAGTACAGAGGATTGAAGCAATAATGTAATCAGGAGGTATAGCTGAGGTCTGCTATACAAGTTGGCAGTACAGTACAGAGAATTAAAGCAATAGCGTAGTCAGGAGGTATATCCGAGGTCTGTCACACAAGTTGGCAGTGTGGTACAGAGAGTTGAAGCAATAACATAGTCAGGAGGTATAGCCGACGTCTGGTATACAAGATAGTAGTGCAGTACAGAGAGTTGAAGCAATAACGTAGTCAGGAGGTATAGCCGAGGTCTGATATACAAGTTGGCGGTGCAGTACAGAGGGCTGGAGCAATAACGTAGTCAGGAGGTATAGCCGAGGTCTGGTATACAAGTTGACGGAGCAGTACAAAGGGTTGAAGCAATAATGTAATCAGGAGGTATAGTCGAGGTCTGGTATACAAGACAGCAGTGCAGTACAGAGTGTTGAAGCAATAACATAGTCAGGAGGTACAGCCGAGGTCTGGTATACAAGACAGCAGTGCAGTACAGAGTGTTGAAGCAATAACATAGTCAGGAGGTATAGCTGAGGTCTGGTACATAAGTTGGCAGTGCAGTACAGAGAGTTGAAGCAATAATGTAGTCAGGAGGTATAGCCGAGGTCTGGTATACAAGATAGCAGTGCAGTACAGAGGGTTGAAGCAATAACGTAGTCAGGAGGTATAGCTAAGGTCTGGTACATAAGTTGGCAGTGCAGTACAGAGAGTTGAAACAATGACGTAGTCAGGAGGTATAGCCATGGTCTGGTATACAAGGTAGCAGTGCAGTACAGAGAGTTGAAGCAATAACGTAGTCAGGAGGTATAGCTAAGGTCTGGTATACAAGATAGCAGTGCAGTACAGAGAGTTGAAGCAATAACGTAGTCAGGAGGTATAGCCGAGGTCTGGTACACATGTTGGCAGTGCGGTACAGAGAGTTGAAGCAATAACGTGGTCAGGAGGTATAGCTGAGGTCAGGTACATGAGATAGCAATTTTCTCTTGTAGGTGCAGGTGTAGGATAGGAGCATGTTTACTGGCTGAGTGCAGCTCTGGAGTATAATACAGGATGTAACTCAGGAGCAGTACAGGATAGGTAATGTATGCACACAGTGATTCCACCAGCAGAATAGTGAGTGCAGCTCTGGAGTATAATACAGGATGTAACTCAGGATCAGTACAGGATAAGTAATGTATGTACACAGTGACTCCACCAGCAGAATAGTGAGTGCAGTTCTGGAGTATAATACAGGATGTAACTCAGGAGCAGTACAGGATAGGTAATTATGTACACAGTGACTCCACCAGCAGAATAGTGAGTGCAGTTCTGGAGTATAATACAGGATGTAACTCAGAATCAGTACAGGATAAGTAATGTATGTACACAGTGACTCTACCAGCAGAATAGTGAGTGCAGCTCTGGAGTATAATACAGGATATAACTCAGAATCAGTACAGGATAAGTAATGTATGTACACAGTGACTCTACCAGCAGAATAGTGAGTGCAGCTCTGGAGTATAATACAGGATATAACTCAGAATCAGTACAGGATAAGTAATGTATGTACACAGTGACTCTACCAGCAGAATAGTGAGTGCAGCTCTGGAGTATAATACCGGATGTAACTGAGGGCTGAGAAAAATAAATGAAATAATCCAAGTACAAAGTGACTCAACTTTTTATGCAGAGCACACTGGGAGTTGTAGTTTCACCACATGTTGAAGATCGCTACTCTAACTAGGCCCAAGGAGAGGTTCATTCTGTGCAGGTCGAGATGATATAATGAATATTCTACATTCACAGTCCCTCATTATCTAGATGTTTTGTCTTCACGGAGTTTGAATGTAGAACAGTCTGAGGAGCTTTCATGATATGTTTTGATATTTAGATCATGATCCGCACCGGAGTCTGTCTCTGAATTGTTTTCATTTCGTTAATGTGTTTCTGGTAACGCAAGATTCAAGGTCGCATCCTCACAGTGAGAGACACTTTGGTGTCCTGTTACTACCATGTCCCTGCAAGGGTCGGCAAATAGAAAAGGAATCAACAGCAAAGGAAATGGAGGCTCCCAAATATGCAGTTGCAAGAAAAAGTAACTGAACCCTTCGGAATCGCCTGGATTTCTGCATTGAATACTAATAAAATGTCCGTCCATAATTGTGACTTAGATGGCAATCTTACTATTAATGCACAGTTTTACCTACATCTTTTTCATTGAACATTGCAAGGAGAAATAATTGGTGAACCTCTGAATTAATGAGTTCTCCAAGAACTTAATGATAAAGGGTGTGGCAGTTAAGTAAATAAGATTGGAAGTGTAGGTTTCATAGGTGCTTTGCTCATTAAATGAAGGCACACAAAACCTGGTTACTGACAAATCTGTTATTTTCTAGAAAGATTGGTTAGTGTGAACCATACCTTGATGTAAACAACTTTCAGAAGATGTGTTATAGCAACACATGAAGCTGGAAAAGGCTACAAAAGCTGAAGACCTAGGTGTACATCAATCGATCGTTAGATAAATTTTTTATAAATGGAGAACATTCTACTATCTCTAGGAGTGGACATCCTGTTATATCACCTCAAGAGCATAACGGACGACACTGAAGGAGGTGAGGAAGAACCCAAACGGAAGAGCTAAAGGCCTACAGCAGACTCAGATGTCCAACCTTAAATCTTAACAAAGATTTGGAATTGAAAACCAAGCCAGATTCCATACACAGACAGCTGTTTCAGAGTGTTTGCCCCTCATTATATGGAATCTGGCTTGGTTTTCAATTCCTAATCTTTGTTAAGACCCGTATAAAGGGTTGGACATTGACTTGCAGGAATGCTGCCATCCAGTAGGTGGCACTGAAGAGACATTGTTTCATCTTCCTTATTTGCATATTACCCAGAGGAGCATGAATGGCCTTATAAGTTTCCTCCCTCACCTTCTAGGTGCTCTCCTCAGGGCGAGACAATACTCCTGATCCACTATCAGAAAAACACTAAGCAAGAATGGTCTTTATGGAAGGATACCACAGAGTACTACTGTCCAAAAAATCATTGCAGATCATCTCAATTTTGCCTGAGGTCACCTGGATGTTTGACAATGCTTCTTGATAAATGAGACAAAAGGAGAAGATTTTAGTACAAACACACGCTTCGTGTGAAGGTAAAGAACACTGCATACCAAAACCTTCTTCAAACATGAAGCCTGGTGGAGGGAGCATTACAGTTTGGGGCTGTATTGCTCCTCGTGGCCTGCATGCCTGAAGAGATGTTGGGGGAGGCAACAAGACAACGGCCCAAAGCACAAAAGTAAATCAACTAGAGCATGGTAACTGTTATTCAATCCAATACTGACTCCTGTAATATCCGTGATCCCCTCTAGAACGGACCTCTGTGGTGATCCACTAGTAATGGTGACTCCTCCAATACTGACTCATGTGGTACTCCACTGGAAACTGTGATCTCATCCAGTACTAATGCCTGTGGTACCCCAGTAGTAACCATGATCCCCTGTCATATTGACTTTTGTGGTACTCCAATAGTAATGGTGACTCCTCCAATACTCATCCCTGTAGTACACGACTGCTAACCATGGCCCTGTAAGACCTCACTGGTAACCGTGATCCCCTGCCATACTGACCTCTGCAGTACGCCACTGCTAAAAATGGTCCTGCTATACCACACTGGTAACTGTGATCCCCCTCCAGTACTGACTCCAGTGGTACCCCACTAGTAATGTTGACTCATCCAATATTGACCCCCTATGGCACCCCACTGGTAACTGTGATCTCATCAAATACTGCCCCCTGTGGTACCCCACTAGTAATGGTGACTCCTCCAATACTGACTCATGTGGTACTCCACTGGAAACTGTGAACTCATCCAGTACTGATGCCTGTGGTACCCCAGTAGTAACCATGATCCCCTGCCATACTGACCTCTTTGGTACCCCACTGATAACCATGGCCCTGTTGTACCTCACTGGTATCTGTGATCCCCTCTAGTACTGACTAGTAATGGTGACTCATCCAATACTGGCCCCCTATGGCACCCCACTGGTAATTGTGATCTCATCAAATACTGCCCCCCGTGGTATCCCACTACTAACTGTGATCCCCTCCAATACTGACCCCTGTAGTACACCACTGCTGTGATCACCTCCAATACTGACCCTTGTGATACTCCACTAGTAACCATGATCCTCTTCAATAATGACTCCTGCGGTACCCCACTGGTAACTATGGTACCCTCCAGTACTGATCTCCATTAGCAACTGTTATCCCCGCAGTACTAACTCCTGTGGTACTCCACTAGTAATGGTAACTCCTCCAATACTAACCCCTGTGATACCCCACTAATGACCCTGATACTCTCCAATACTGACAATTGTGGTATCCCATTGGTTACTGTGATTTCCTCCAATACTGACAATTGTGGTACCTCACTAATAACCATGATCCTCTCCAATGCTAACCCTTGTAGTACCCTACTAATAACCATGATTCCCTCCAATACTGACGCCTGTGGTACCCCACTGGTAATCATGGTCCCATTCAGTACTGATCCCCATGGTACCCCACTGGTAACAGTGATCCTCTCCAATACTGACCTCTGTAGTACCCAACTAAGAACCATAATTCCCTCCAATACTAACCCTGAGGTACCACACTGGTAATCATGATGCCCTTTAAAACAGGCCCATGTTGTACTCCACTAGTAATAGTGACTCCTTCAATAGTGACCCCTATGGTACCCCACTGGTATCTGTTATCCCCTCTAATAATGCCCCCTATGGTATCCTACTGGTAAAACTGACCCAATGTTATGCTCAGCCATGCGTCTATTAGGGTGTTCTGCTCTTCTGTCACTGTGCCCCTTTTGTGATCCCCTTTTGGGTGCCTGCTGTAGTATCATGGTATAAAGTTCTCCCATCACTTTGCCAACCTTGTGTATGCATGTACCTGCCAGCTTGTGCTACTTTTCTGTTATTTTCCCCATTAGCATGCCCTGTTATTCCAGCATTGAGTATGTACCCACAGAATGAGTCTCCCCGTGCCATCTCCCGTTATGTCTCTGATCTCTAAACGTGCCATTCTTGCACTTTTCTAGATTCCTCCCAGCCTCATAAGCTCCTCTGTCTCCATACCAGTCCTCGTATGTCCCTTTGTTCTGCCAGTATGTGCTGCTCTCATGGCAATATGCCCACCTCGACTTCAGGCAGCTCTCCAGTCATCGTGTCCCTTTACCCTTCCGGTTACTGATGCTCTCCTGGCACTGTCTTTGTGTACTATGTGATCCCTCAGTATGTCTGTGCTCTGTGAATGTATGCCAACATTAAGATCCTGCCAACCTCAACAGCACTTTGCCTTAGTGCAACCCTTTGCCCTTCTAGTTTCAGATGCCCTCTTGTTATTATACCCCACGGGCTGTGTTCTGTCACTCGTGTCACTGTGCCACTTTGGTCTGTCCCTACTCTCACGCCTTACTTAGAGAGTCCATGCTTACTGTTGTGTGCAACTCTCTGTTCTCTGTTTGTTTTACATCCTGCCATTGTGCCCACATTGGTGTTCTGCCAGCATCAGTGGTTTTTCTGCCTCTATACCCACCTTGATGAGACCCTTTGTCTTCTAGTATGTACTGCTCTCCTGACAATGTGCACACCTTAGTGTATTCCCCCAGCATCACCCTGCCCGCTTTACTGTGCCCATCCTTTACGGTTGCCCCTTTATTATGCCTCTCTGTAACCGTGCCCGATTAGTATACCTATCTGTCGCCATGCCCTCTTTAGTATGCTTTTCTGTCACTGCCCCCATTGTAGGGGGTCCTTTTCTCCTTCCGCTATACACTGCTTACTTCTCCCTTTGTTCTGCCAGGGCATTCAGCATTCCTCTCACTGTGCCCACCTTACTCCTGGCAGCTTATGCTGATCTTCTGTCGTCATGCCCACTTAGTGTATTTTTTTGTTCTGGCATCCAGCGCTATGTTTCTTGTTATTGTACCCATTTTAGTGCCTCTTTCTGTACTGTCACTGGTAATTTTCTATCTTCTCTGCCTACCTTAGTGCGTGCCTTTGTTCTGCCAGTGTATGCAGCTCTGTTGGCAATCTGCCCACCTCGTTGTGTTCCCCTGCATTGTCACCGTGCCCTGTTCTCTCCTTTTAATTTGCAACAGCTTTATTGTCCCTGCACCCCTTTGCCCATTTAGTTTGTGGGAATCTCTAGTGATCACTCGCTCTTCTTCTACGGGCTTCCAGCTCTCCCATCTCTGCATCTACCTTGGCATGACTTGTGCCCTGCCAGTATATGGCATGGACTACTCTCCTAGCACCATGCCCGTGTTGGTGTGCTCCTCTGTATCGTCACCATGCCCTCTTTCCCCTTTCTTCAGTCATTGCACCTACCCTTAGTGGTGCCCCTTAATTTGCCCCTATGTGCCACCTTTGGAGCCCCTTACTGTGTCTGCTTCTCCAGTGACCATGAATGGTTGCCGGTGACTACCTAAAAGATCTCAGCCCACTGTCTTCGCGGCAGCTCCTCAGCAGATACTACAATGAACCCCTCGTCTCCTCTCTCTATAGTCATTGCAAGCGCATTTGGCAGCGCCGAAGCCTTCCAGGAACAGGAACCTGCCATCCTTTCCAATAACTTGCTTCATAAGTCGACGGTCCAGATGTAGCAGAGCAGAAATTGTTATTAAACGGCTTCTCCTAGGACCGTAAGAACACAATGGGCATCGTTTATCAAAGCTGTCTGACAGTAAAGGTACCCGCATACGGGGGGGGGGGGGAATGTCGCCTGAATAATCGCTGGAGCGAGCGATTATGGGCAACTGTCGATCCGTGTACAGACGGCCCTGACAGCGCACCGAGCGACAAATCGCTTAGTTGTCGCCGGTCGTTCTGTTTCGGCTCACTTTGATCACGTGAAAAAATACACAGTATGTCCTATTTTAAGGAATAACCCCCAGTGAATGGGCGGCGCAAATACTCCACATGTCGATCGGCGCTCATTGCATCGGCCTGATCTGTACCAAAATCAGCGACATGTGAGCGCACCATTGGGCTATGTGCACACAGGGTGGATTTGGGTCGGACAATCTGCGCCATTTACAATAGCAGATATCTGGATACGATTTTCAGAATCTTGTCCGTACGCTGCAGAAAGAATCTACTGCAGTACCTGGCATGCGGTGGAATTTCATTCCGCAGCATGTCAATTTTAGCAGCAGATTTGTGATGTGGGGGGTGAACTCCGCAGCAAACTCCACGTCCAACCGGCCCTCACAGTCCACAGCAAACGGCGCAGATTATGTGACAGATTGTGCACTGCAGATCGGCTGCAGAATCCCCGATGTGGCATCAGAATCCACCCCGTGTGAACATAGCATTAGCGTGCGTTCAGATGTAACTAATCGCATGTTTCAGCCTTTCGATTTCAGTTCAGTTAACCCTTTCCAATCCACTGTCTGACGTCTGAAGACATTATGATTTAAGGCTGTACAGCTCCGATGTAGGAAGACGTCCGTCAGGGTTCTCTTACTGTATATTGCCAGCCTCTCTGCTGTCGGAGACTATCCAACGTGTCACCTCATGCAGTACTAGCTTTAGCCAGCAGATAGCGCCGTTGTATAATGGCAGAAAAAGAGTAAGCCCCCTAGGAAAACCAGGATACAAATTGGATTGGAAAGGGTGAAAAGGCTGAAATCGGCTGCAGATTTGCACACAATCAGCTATGTGTGAACGCATTCCTAGGCGAAAATGCTGCAGCTATTCTGCATTGAATATCCCGTCAAAATCTGCACCACTGGTGCGAATCCGCAGCTGGTCCCAGCCTGTGCAGCGCTACTCTCATCTCTCAGGGGTGTACTCTGCTGTGTACAGACAACCGCTACTGAGCGCCGCTGGTCACGTAGTGTCCAAGTGACATCACATGACCAATGCATCACACCGGCGGTTGGCGCTCAGTAGCGGTTGCCCACTTGCTGCACTATTGGGAGATGAAAGTAACGCTGCGCTGCAGCCTGAGATTATCTGCGGATCAGCGGCTGCGCTGCAGGCTGAGATCATCTGCGGATCAGCGGCTGCGCTGCAGGCTGAGATCATCTGCGGATCAGCGGCTGTGCTGAGATCATCTGCGGATCAGCGGCTGCGCTGCAGGCTGAGATCATCTGCGGATCAGCGGCTGTGCTGAGATCATCTGCGGATCAGCGGCTGCGCTGCAGGCTGAGATCATCTGCGGATCAGCGGCTGCGCTGCAGGCTGAGATCATCTGCGGATCAGCGGCTGCGCTGCAGGCTGAGATCATCTGCGGATCAGCGGCTGTGCTGAGATCATCTGCGGATCAGCGGCTGCGCTGCAGGCTGAGATCATCTGCGGATCAGCGGCTGCGCTGCAGGCTGAGATCATCTGCGGATCAGCGGCTGCGCTGCAGGCTGAGATCATCTGCGGATCAGCGGCTGCGCTGCAGGCTGAGATCATCTGCGGATCAGCGGCTGCGCTGCAGGCTGAGATCATCTGCAGATCAGCGGCTGAGTTTGAGTTGAGATCCGCACTAATTGTGCAGATTTTGACGGGCTTTCTGATGCAGAAATGCTGCGGATTCCGCCATGGAACTTCCGTCTGTGACTAATCTGCAGCACGTGTGCGGACAGCTTTAGTAAATGAGGCCCGATGTGTAGAGATAGCCGCAGTCTTGCTATTTGGATACCCAAGGCCGGCTGCTATACTCAGCTCTGCTACATCTGAACATCCAAGCTGCATTCATACACACATTTGCGCGGCTTTCATCTCGCCAGACATTTCGGGACCCCCCCCCCCCCCCTTGAAGTCTTTATCCACTCCAAGAAACTCTCATCTCTTTTCATGCCGATGCATAAAAGGGGATGAGGAGGGTTATGTTCCGGCGAGATAGGTCCACGTCCACGTATGACGCACGTCCCTGCATTTATTAGGATGGGGTCCTGCCGATTTGGCGGGAAGGTCGGGGGGAGGAGGACGCTATCATTACCCAGAAATGGGTTTTAAATAACATCTTTGCCTCCTCTGTTCTTTGGGCGGCTGGCGAGGACCTGTGATGTCAATATCCGCTCCTCGCACACGTACGCACACAGTATGAAGTTTCCCCGAGAAATAGTCGCTGTCTAGCGTCTGTTTCCCACAGATACCGAACATAATTTCACAGCGCGCTGCACCGGTTGCGTGATCGGGACACATATTATCTGCTCATTACACGCTTGTTACCCCGGTATTATACACTGCTAATTGTATGACATCCATTGGGGTCCTGTCAATGCTCACACACACAACAGGCGACGCGTGCGCGGTCTCACGACAAAAGGAATCGCAACACGCCGATCTACGACTCGTATGAGCAGACGACGCAGCAGAGCTGAGTTTGTCACTTGGCACAGGACTTCAGGTAATCCCACTGCACAGGTCAATGCAAATTTCAAGCTTACAGTAAACAAAGGGGTCGGGGAGGGGGGGACGGGAGTGGGGTGCGATGACTAAAAGGGGCACAAGATCTAATGGTACATGGACATACGTGTAAAATTAACCACAACCTCCCACACACACACAAACTGCGTTTAACACTCCCACGCACACTACGGCACTACTACCGCATTGCGACAAAAATGATACGTAAGTGCGAGTCACAACTAACCCACACCCTTGTAGTTAGAAGAGACATACAGGTTAGGGGGGAGAAGAAAAAAAAAATAACCTACAGTATTGGGTGCAAAAAAAAAAAAAAAGGTGCGATGGTCTGCAGGGAAATGAAACGACGAAGAAGAGATGTTCTGCGTCATTAGAGTCAATTAAAACCCCGCCGGTCAAGATGGTGGCTGAGACTGGTGACTGGGGGTTAATAATCTGCAGCATTACGAACAGAGAATTGGTAAGCATGAAAGCCAAAGATCGGATTCTGCCGTCACAAAGGGAAGACGTAGCCCCAATCTGTGTCCCTGGAAGGGTAACTGGCCCTTTAAATGGAATTTCAGACCATATTGGGGTTATTATCAATAAGACCAATGCAATCACATCCGAGCCTACGAGGGGTTAATAGCGTAGTGATGCTCTGCAGCTCCGTAATACTCTGCAGCTGGTGTTGTGAGGCTCTCAAGGTTAGGAGGAACAAAGAAGGCAATTTTGCTCTTATCACAGTTCAGGTCTAGATGAGCTGCAGAGAAGGATTCGCTGGAGGGTAAAGCAATGTCAACAAGGGGCTTACGGGGTGCAATGCTCTGCAGAGCTAAGTACATCCCTGGCAAAGACTGTTTGCCGAGGGGGAGATGGTCTGCAGAGGTCATGTAGGTCTGAATGGACCATCTAATGTTCTGCAGGACTATGCGAAAGCCTTGATGGTCTTTAGGTAACACAGAAAGTGGCTCTGCAGATTTGTTAATGGGAGGCAGAGAGGAAGCGATGTCCTGCATGGGTAAGCACAGAATTTCCTCGGTTAATGGTGCATGCCAAATGGTAGGTAGTATGCACATAAAGTTCTGGAGGCACGAGCGAAGCTGAGGAAATGATGCTCTGCAGATCACAGCAGGTGCTACGGAAGGGACGATCTGCAGAGCGGAGTGTGACAAAAGAAATTGCTTCTGCGGGCACGAAAACCAAAGCGGAGCAATGGGGTAATTATGGACATGTGTGCCATAACAATGCTCTGCAGGGGTAATTATGGACATGTGTGCCATAGCAATGCTCTGCAGGGGTAATTATGGATATGAGTGTGCCAAGGCAATGCTCTGCAGGGGGTGGTATGGATGTGTGTGCAAAGGCAATGCTCTGCAGGGGTAATTATTGGAGTGTATGCAGGGACAATGCTCTGCAGGGCTAATTATGGGAGCGTGTGCCATGAAAATGCTCTGAAAGGGACAATGCTCTGCAGAGGTAATTATGGGAGTACGTGCGGTGGAAATGTTCTGCAGGTGTAATTACAGGAGTGTATGTAGGGATGATGCTCTGCAGGGGCAATTATGGGAGTACATTCCATGGAAACACTCTGCAAGAGTAATTCTGGACATTTGTGTCACAGTAATGCTCTGCAGAGGTAATTATGGGAGTACATGCAGGTAAAATGCTTTGAGAGGTGATGATGGAAGTATGTGCCGTGGAAATGCTCTGCAGTGGCAATTATGGGAGTATGTGCCACGGAAATGGTCTGCAAGGGTAATTATGGGAGTGCGTGCAGACGCAATGCTTTGAGAGGCAATTATGAGAGTGAGTGCCAGGGCAATGCTCTGCAGGAGTAATTACAGCTGTTTGTGTCACAGCCAGGAGTAATTATGGCAGTATGTGCCATGGCAATCCTATGCAGGGGTATTTATTAGAATATGTGCCAGTGCAATGCTCTGCAGAGGTAAGTATGGGAGTATGTGCCAGGGCAATGCTCTGCAGGGGTAAGCATGGGAGTATGTGCCAGGGCAATGCTCTGCAGGGGTAAGTATGGGAGTATGTGCCAGGGCAATGCTCTGCAGGGGTAAGTATGGGAGTATGTGCCAGGGCAATGCTCTGCAGGGGTAAGCATGGGAGTATGTGCCAGGGCAATGCTCTGCAGGGGTAAGTATGGGAGTATGTGCCAGGGCAATGCTCTGCAGGGGTAAGTATGGGAGTATGTGCCAGGGCAATGCTCTGCAGGGGTAAGTATGGGAGTATGTGCCAGGGCAATGCTCTGCAGGGGTAAGTATGGGAGTATGTGCCAGGGCAATGCTCTGCAGGGGTAAGTATGGGAGTATGTGCCAGGGCAATGCTCTGCAGGGGTATTCATGAAAGCATGTACCATGGCAATACTCTGCAGAGAAGTCATTATAGGAGTATGTGCTGTGACAATGCTCTGCAGAGAAAATTGAAATGCAAGGATGAGGTTGGGCAGAAAATACGAGTCTAGGAATCGTGAGGAGGGGCAGTGGAAGTGTGCAACATAGAGAATGCAAAGCAGCACCATGGAAGTCCTTGCCAGGAAGGAGAAGACAGGGACAGGATGAAGGACTAGTGTGGCAGCTGAAGGGTTAAGGGCTGAGCTCTCGTTGGGTAAGGCAGGGGTTAAGTGTCCCCAGAGCTGTGAGAAGTTGCAGGATATAAAGCTCTACAGGTGTCCAGCCAGAAGGAAAAGACATTGGAAGTAAGCAAGACACCCCAAACCTGGACCACTAGAAAAACTGAAGATGGTGCACTTACCAACAGCTGGAGGAGGAAACCAAGGAGCAAGAAGACATGATGGGGAGGGGGGAGATGAGGAGTGCAAAGAAATCCAAAAAGTTTCTCCAAAGCAACAAAAATGGAGGGAAGGAGAGAGAGGAGATGGTGGTAATGATAGGGAGGATGAGGAGGAATGGCAGACAAGAAGGTGTTTGTACAGGACCAGCAAAAGAAAGCTGCAGTCTGTTCAGATGAAATATATGACTCATCCAGAGGAGACTCAACAGGGGGAGAGCAGAGAGTCACACAAGCAGGATGAGGCACACTGTACAAGGGGGGCACCCCACACCTAGCTGCCCAGTATATAGGTGGGCAGCGCTCTATACACAGCCCCCTCATACAATGCCAGCTGGGCAGGTATGTGTCCTTGCCCTCATCCCTCACCCCTTATTCTAGCTGTCACTCCCAGGCCTGCTCACAACTGGAGACAGACGCAATGCTGACGTCACCGGCCGGCTCTCTGCTCCTCATCTGCAAATGACAATGAGGGAGGGGGAGGAAGAGATTAGTGATTCATAGTCCTGCTCCCTAAAAACCTCTATATATGTGGCCGTGCGATTACATGTCCTGGGGATGTCATTCTGCGTGTGCACTCAACCGTCTACATTATCTATCTATCTGATATCTATCTATCTATCTCACATCTATCTATCTATCCATCTATCTATCTATCTCATATCTATCTCTCTCATATCTATCTATCTATTTATCTCCTATCTATCTATCTATCTCTCTCATATCTATCTATCTATCTATCTATCTCATATCTATCTGTCTATCTATCTATCTATCTCATATCTATCTATCTATCTATCTCATATCTATCTATCTATCTATCTATCTATCTCCTATCTATCTATCTATCTATCTCATATCTATCTATCTATCTATCTATCTATCTCATATCTATCTATCTATCTATCTATCTATCTATCTATCTATCTATCTCATATCTATCTATCTATCTCTCATATCTATCTATCTATCTCCTATCTATCTATCTACCATCTATCTATCTATCTATCTATCTCATATCTATCTATCTATCTCTCATATCTATCTATCTATCTCCTATCTATCTATCTATCTATCTATCTATCTATCTATCTATCTATCTCATATCTATCTATCTATCTCTCATATCTATCTATCTCCTATCTATCTATCTATCTCCTATCTATCTATCTATCTATCTATCTCATATCTATCTATCTCATATCTCTCTATCTATCTCATATCTATCTATCTATCTCATATCTATCTATCTCATATCTATCTATCTATCTATCTATCTATCTCATATATATCTATCTATCTCATATCTCTCTATCTATCTATTTATCTATCTATCTATCTATCTCATATCTATCTATCTATCTCATATCTATCTATCTATCTCATATCTATCTATCTATCTATCTATCTCATATCTATCTGTATATCTAATATCTATCTATCTATCTCATATCTATCTACCTATCTATGTATCTATCTATCTATGTATCTATCTATCTATCTATCTATCTATCTATCTATCTATCTATCTATCTATCTAATATCTCTCTCTCTCTCTCATATCTATTGATCATCCATCTCTATATCGTATATCACACGGAGTGAGGGGAGGGCGGACATGCACCATGTGAACTGCTGTTACAGAACACTAAAGATAATGGGGCGTCGGGGAGCCTGGACATTTGCTGCAAGGAGCTTATTATATTGCAGAGACATTGCGGAGGTGATGTGACTGTCCCCATATGGTGGCTCATATGACGAAATGTAATGTCTGCTCTTACACAGGACTGCAGGTAAACCCTACTGCATTAGGGAGGCACTCCCAAGGAAGAGTTAAAAGCCCAAACTGCAGCCCGATGCATGTACAAATCTAAGTGCGGCTCTAGCATCTCATGCTATCTATAGGTGAAGAGCTGTAATTGAAGTAAATGGCTCCACGTACATCTCCCCTATGTGTCTGGATCCCCTCCAGCCAATCAGCACGTTCCTGCAGCCTGGAGTAAATCTGGAAGGTTCATTCATGATTTTTTTTTTTCCTTTCTCCTCATTGACTCATTCATGTTTTCCCTTCTCATTCACCCCTCCTCTCCCTTCTATTATCCATTCACTTGCCAGGCTGCCAGCGCCGAGCATGCCCAGTGCCTATCCCCCCTCACCCCCGGCTAGGGTAGGATTCTTATGAATGAACATTGACGTCAGAGTGGGGAGGTACACTAGAGCTTGGGTGGGACACGTGACGAGGGGCTGGGTGGGTATTTAAAGCGCCCGCTGCTGTCCCTGGTGCTGAAACTGCACAGAGACAACACACTGAAGACTACAAAGAGAGGGAGGGAGTCCACACTGAGACTGCCGAGAACAAGTGAGACTTAAATGAATGCATGGGGGGGGGGGTCATTATAGCATGCCGTGACTTTACCGCTAGCAACCGTATAGAATGATCAACATGTGATCTGACGCTATCTACTGTATTTACTGTATGTTCCACTACTGCATGCTGCAACGTCTTCCTTGCTTGAGATTATCCAGTGATATCTGCTGCGTACGATCAACCTGTAGGTCTAGAGTTCCCCTATATAGTTCCTTCAGTGGACATGGCAGACTATATATGTCCTGTACAAACTATAGGTGTGCCACCCCTTTCTTCATTAGTCATTACTGAGGTCTTTAATGTCAATGAATTGCTAGCTTTAACCTTTGCATGGATGAAAGAAACTTTCATCAGTTTTCCGTAACCCTCGGAGAACTCTCCTCACACCCACGTGGGCATTTTCCCTATCCACTGTTTAGATTGCATGTAATTAACCATACCGGGTATCTGATAAGAGGACTCGGCTCCAGATCATGATGTAGGCTGAAGCTTGATACACTGGGAACGTCTTAATGGGAAGGGAGATTATGCATGGAGGATTCTACTGAAAATGCAAAAATACATCAAATTTCCTGTATAGACTTGACTTGCCCGGTGCCAACCGATGCTTGCCAGGCTTGCCAAAGAATGCTGGTTGGCAGCTTGCCATTTATATGCAGGAAATCATCTAAATTAGGAATCCTTTTGGAATTTATATTATATATATATATTCAGTATCGGAACTGGTGACGTTCCGGCTCCAGATGATGATTTCATTTCTGGACAGTGTCAGCAGAAAATCAAATTGCCCTTTGTTTTTGGTAGAAGTGACGTGAAATCCTTAATGAGAGCAGAGAGGTTTAAATGCAACTAATGAATGAGGGGGGCCAATGACGCATGAACTGACACATCTCATTATAGCAAGAACATTACCCCCTCGCCTCCCTGGCTCCTGATACATTCACATACTGATGGGTAAAAGATTCTCCCAGCTGCATGAACTGTATGGTGTGGGCACATTCACAGATGTCGACTCTGAAAATGTATCGTCTTGTCTGTAGCAGAATGAGCTAGAGATCTAAAATCGATACAATGTATCATCAGCACATCCTCTGTATATGGTATAAGGAAGAAAGGGGGGTCTAAACTTAGTAATGAAGACCAATGGGCTGGAAAAACACCAGAGGTGGTTATAAATGGGTGACACTGTTGAAATGGGGAAAATGAAAAAAAATTAGAACTCATTGAAGTCAATATAGAGATAAAGGAAGACCGGCAACAGGTAGCAAATAGCATCACAGAATGTGGCAGTGGGTAGAAGCCAATAAAAAGACGTACTGACTAGAGAATTGACTTAGGGGAGGAACAATGCAACGTGAAGATCAATACTGGGGGGTGGGGGGGATGTGGGAAGTAACAAGGAGCAGGGAATGAAGAACTCAGGGATAGACGTACAGTAGCCGGTGATGAGCTAAGGCTGAATAATAAATGATGAGAGGAGTGGGAAACATAAAAGAGGGGTTAAAGAGTGCAAGATGCAAAGTAGTCATGGACCAACAGGAGCACATAGACAGACAAGACGGGATGAGAAGGTTACAAAGACATGGAGATGAGGGATCCAATATAGATAATAGAGTTGAGTGCAGCATATGACCGTGGATCGAGAAATGCAAGAGACGAGTTATAAAGAAGGACATCAGAGAAACAAAGTAGATAGAGCAAAGACGAGGACAGGCACAGATGAAGCGTAGAAGACGCAGATGATAAAGAATAAGATGTAAAGCAGGAGAGAGTGAAGATTGAGATGATATATCAGAATGAGGTATCACCGTAGGTAGAAACCAATAAAAAGATATTGACTAGAGAATTGACATAAGGGAGGAAGGATGAAATGTAAAGATCAATACTGGGGGGAGGAAAATATGGGAAGTAACAAGGAGAAGGGGACAGAGAACTCAGGGACAGACTTACAGTAGCCGAGGATGAGCGAAAGATGAATAATGCTTGATGAAAATTACAGAAGAGTGCAGGAAGTAGTAAGAGCCGAGAAATAGGCATAGACCAAGAAGAGAACACAGGCACTGTAGACAAAACAGGATGAGAAGGTTACAAAGACCTAGAGGATGAGGGATCCAATGTAGACGTAAGAGTTGAGGACAACAAGTGATTGCGACCAGAAAATGTAAGAGACTAAGTAGAAAGGAGATCAGAGACACAAAGTAGATAGAGCAAAGATGAGTACGGCCACAGATAAAGAGTAGGAGATGCAGATAAGACATAATATGTACACCAGGAGAGACGGAACATAGAGTGGGAGGCATTTAAAGGATATACTGGAACCAGATAGTAAGTAGATAGAAAACAATAAAAGGAGATATCGAATAAGGAATTGACATTAGGGAAGGAAGTTAGAACGTGAAGCTCAATAATGGAGGAAGAAAACAAGGGAAGTAATTAAGAGCAGGGAATGGAGAACTCAGTCATAGGCTTACAGTAACTGATGATGAGCGAAAGATAAATATGAGGGAAATGGGAAACATTGAAGAGGGGTCAAAGAGTGCAGGAAGTGATACAAGCCGAAAAGTAGTCATGGACCAAGAAGAGAACCTAGACAAGACAGGAAGAGAAGGTTAAAAGGACATGGAGGATAAGGGATCCAATAGAGATGTAGAGTAGAAGACAACACATGTTTGTAGACCAAGAAATGGAAGAGATGAGTTGCAAAGGATATCAGAGACACAAACTACATAGAGAAAAGAGGAAGATGGGCACAGACGAAGAGTGAGAGACGTAGGTGATACAATATATGATTAAATGTAGATTAGGAGATAGGGAGCGTATATTGAGAGATAAAAGAGATGTTATTAGAATGATGAAGTAGATAGAAATAAAAAGAAATATCGACTAGTGAACTGACATAGGGGAGGAAAGATGAAATGTGAGGATCAATACTGAGGGGAGGAAAATATGGGAAGTAACAAGGAGCGGGGGATGAAGAACTCAGAGATAGACTTACAGTAGCCGAGGATGAGCTAAAGATTTTTATTATGTAATGAGAGAAATGTGAAACATAGAAGAGGGGTTAGAGAGTACAGGAAGTGATACGAGACGAGAAGTAGTCATAGACTAAGAAGAGAACATTGACAAGATAGGAAGAGAAGGTTACAAAGACATGGAGGATGAGGGATCCAACGTAGATGTAAATTTGAGAACAAAACATGAATGCGAACTAAGAAACCCAAGAGATGAGTTGCAAAGAAGGAGATTACAGACACAATGCAGATAAAGCAAAGATGAGGACAGCCACAAAGAGTAGGAGATGTAGACCAGGAGATCAAGAACATAAAGTGGGAGGTACTGAGAGGATATATTGGAATGAGGAAGTACCATAGGTAGAAACCAATGAAAAGAGATATCGACTAGAGAACTGATGTAGAAGAGGAAAGATGGAGCATGAAGAGCAATACTGGGAGAGAGGAAAATATGGGAAGTAGCAAGGAACAGGGGCTAGAGAAGTCAGGGATAGACTTACAGTAGCCGAGGATACGCTAAAAATGAATAATACAAGATGAGAGGAGTGAAAAACATAGAAGAGGGGTTAAGGAGTGCAAGAGGTGATACAAACCAAGACGTAGCCATGGCCCAAGAAGATAATACAGGTAGACAGGACGGATGAGAAGGTTACAAAAACATGGAAGATAAGTAATATAGACGTCAGAGTTGAGGACAAACATGAATGTGGACCAAGGAGTGCAAGAGACTAGTTACAAAAAAGGAGATCAGAGATAAAAAAAACAGTTAGAGCAAAGATGAGGATGAACACAGATGAAGAGTAGGAGATACATAGTAGATGACAAAACATAGACCAGGGGAAGGAAAACAAAGAGGGGGAGACATTCAGAGGATATATTGGAATGAGATAGTAGGGAACAACCAACAAAAAGAGATACTGACTAGAGAACTGACATAAGGGAGGCAAGATGGAATGTGAAGATCAATACTGGGTGGAGGAAAATATGGGAAGTACCAAAATGCAGGGGATGGAAAACCCAGTGATAGACTTAACCGATGATGAGCTAAAGATAAATAATACATGAGGAGAGGAATGGGAAACAGAAGAGAGGCTAAAGAGTGCAGGAAGTGAAAGGAGCCAAGAAGTAGTCATGGACCAAGTAGAGAACATAGGCAAGACGAGATAAGAGAGTGACAAAGATATGGAGTATGAGGAGGACGAGGGATCCAATATAGACATAGAGTTAAGGACAACACATACCAATGAAAATAGTGAAACACTTTAATATAGAGACATGGAAATGGACAGATAGATCTTAGAAGGTGGTGAACCCAAAGAGGTGATCAGACAGGGACAACATAGGAATGGCCCTAGCTCTGGAGAACGGATCGATAGACATAAAATAGGAGATGGGGTACATGTTTTTGGGGAATGGGAACAAAGTACAATATATATGCTCCAGGGGTGTTTAGAGTCCAAGGTTATTTGGAGAACGCATCTTGTGAAGCTGTTGGCAGTTTAGGCAGTTGGCAGAATATTGACATGTGCAGCTCAATAACAATTACATCTCAATGTCTGACTGCAAATTGTGTGTGCGGTCATCTTCCACCCACACGAACAGACCCTTATGTTTTCTGTAGTTAATTACATTTCTGTGTGTTGACAGGAAGAACAGTGATATCTGCTTATGTAGCTGTAGAGTTGGAGTTGCAGAATACACAAAGAAGTGGAAACCGCAGAACATAGAGGAGTAAAATCATTGATTGCCTGGTAACGGGGAGCATAGGGGTGGACATAGTCTCACTGATGGAAAACATAAGGATACAAACCTAGATGTAGGCGGGGGAGAGTAGGGAATAATATAGATCTGGGGATTGAGATTCAGGGGCAGACACAAAGATCAAATGGTGATCCAGTGTAGACAGACGGCGGAGATGGAGATCCCATGAACATGGGAACAAAGGAAAGTCTGGAGGATACATATAGAGCTGGGATAGAGCATAATGAAGGAATGTAGAGGTAGTGGCAGTGGGATCATATGGAAAAGCATCAAATGTTTGCACATATGGGTCAATGTGGGTGTGGGATCAAAAATCAAAAGGCACCAACACAGAGCAGGAGCTGGAGATTACATAGACAGGCAGGAGATAGAGATGACGTTGATGGGCAGGAGATAGAGATCACTTAAATGGATGGGCAGGCAATAGAGATCACATAGATGGATGGGCAAGTGATAGAGATCATGTAGATGGACAACAGATAAAAAACACGTAGATAGCCAAGAGAAAGAGCTGATGTAGATAGGCAAGGGATGGAGATCAAGTAAATCGGCAGGAGATAGTGATGATGACCTAGACAGGCAGAAGATAGAGATCATATAGATGGATGGGCAGAAGATGAAGACTACGTAGGTGGATGGGCAGGAGATGAAGATCAGGTAGCTGGTGAAGAGACAGAGAACATATAGAAGAATGGGCAGGAGATGAAGATCTTGTTGGTGGGTGAGAGACGGAAAACACATAGAGGGGGGGAAGATGGAGATCACAAGGAAAACTAGGCAGTAGATGGATATCACATAAACCAGTAGTAGAGAGCACATATGGACAAGAGATGGAGAACATCTAGATAGGCAGGAGATGGAAAACACAGGCAGCAGAAGAAAAACACCTAAACAGGTAGAATATGGAGAACACCTAGACAGTCAGGGAGAACACAGATAGGCAGAAGGTGGAGAACAGGCAGATGGACAGGAGGTGGAGAACATCTAGATAGGCAAAAGCTCGAGACGACATAGAAATGCGGGAGGCAGAGAATACATACATGAACAATAGAACGAGTACACATACGTGGAGAACAAAGGTGAGATAGACAGCAATTACGGATTAAAATATAATGAGCACATGAAGAATAAATAATCTGGTAATGATGAACTCATAAGAAAGATTGTAAAGCATTTAGCTGAAAATCTAAGATCAACAAGGTATAATACAGGCTACACGAGGCATCTCGATAAATGAGAAGAAAACTGCACAGGAAAGGACTAGAAGTATACATGAACACAATAGAAAGAGACGAGTTGAGAGACGGGCTATGAAAATCTTATTTTCATATATTGGGTACATTTTAATTCTTTCAGAGGTTTTCTGGGTACTTAGAAATATCTGCATAGCTATTCTCAGGAAACGGTTAACCTGCAGATGATAATGGGTTGGTATGCACTCCTTCCCCTTCCAGATATTGAATGCAGTAGGGCATCCCCATTGAGAGTTGTAGCAGAGGGGGAATCCTTCCTTCCAAGAGGTGGGCAAGGAGATGATGGTGGTTTGGGAGGGGTACATCCTCCCACTCACACACATAATGATTCCTCTGCAGTGTCTGGTGCAGCGTCCCTGTGCACCCGGAGGATGGGGGAAGGAAAGGGAGGAGGTCTGCAAGAATCTTCATCCTACGTTCCTATAGAAACTGCTTACAGTGCACATAAATTGTTTTCGGGGCAATACAGTAGTCCTAGATATGCATTCTGTATATGGATAGTAGGTACGTCAGGTCTATGCAGGCAGTGCTGGAGCTGAAGAGGTTGAGTCAGATAAACAGTTAAGAGGATTGGAAGGAAGGGAGGAGGGAGAGATTCTTCCAGGGAATCCCAGATTGTCAGACGGCGCTCAGTACGTGACACTGATCCAAAAGCAAAGGCATGCGGATATTCTCTGACAAGTTAGCAGCCATGCTCACAAAAGCGCTACAGATTTTCCTAAAGGGTTTCCCAAAAATGATGCAGAATAGAAGGTCTATAAAAGTAAGAGCACCAGAAATAAAGCAATAAGCATGAATGATGCCACCTACTCTACCACCGAAACCCACCACCTTAGCACAGGGCTAAAACATGTTCATATTACTACATGCCTCTCTTTTATACATGGCATAAACTATGGAGGGAGAGCAAAAGAAAAGAGATGCCAGCTAATGGGAGACAAAGGTAGCAAATATGAGCTAAGGTACGCCCATGTCTATGGTACGTTCAAGTCTATGCAAGGTGTAGGGTAAGCCCAGGAGGTCAATGAAGCACGATAGGATGTGATGTTGATGCAAAACCAAATTCTATACAGAGATGAATGTGTTAACTTACAGAGACCTGCAGTATTTCTTGATGGGAGGGAGCGAGAGGGACCTGCAGAATTTTGTAAAGGGAGGAGGAGACACCTGCATGAGTCTAGAAAGGGGGGTTTGGGAAAGACCTAAAGGATTTCCACAATGGAACTCCCTGGCTCTATTCTCTCCACACCCCCACAGTTTCTCTCTCCTATGCAGACACATTCTGTCTTCCTCCATCTTCTTCTGTCTGCTGCTCTCTATCGCTCCCTCTCCCTCCCCAACCAGCACTGATGCTTCCAGGAAGAGGTTGATCTCAACAGTAAGCAAAAATGGTGTAATTCAGTGATGACTTCACAAACCAATAAACACTTTATCTCTTTTTCTCTCCCCCCTTTTCCATCTTCCATTCTCATCGTTTTTTGCTTGCTCCCTACGCCTTTATTTTGCTGATTTATAAATTAATTCTATTCATATTTATTATAATCATATTTATATTTACGTATTGATCATGTTGCCCTCCCTCCACGTTGCCTATTTTCACCATTCCTCTGTTCATACAGAAATGTTCCCCGCACCCCCCTTCCTACTCATCCTGACCCTTACCCTAATACATGCTCCCTTTTTTCATGCCATTCCTGTGAATGAAGAACAGAAACACCAGCCCATCCATCGAGCAACACACAGCGATGCTGCACAGCCCCCTCAACTAGAGGACCATCAAGAGATCCCACAACTTGTTAAAAGCCAGCATGAAAAAAGTGAAGGCATCCAAGAGAGAGCAACTCCTGATGTCCAGTCTCCCTTCAGCTCTGATGATGAGGATGAGCTATTTAAGGACATAAGTCCCAAAGCCCTAGCTGCTGTGCTCTTAAAGGCATTGAACCCAGATGATGGAGAGCAAACTCCTTCTACTACAGCAGAAAATATGTCCGCTAGTGACCAACAGCTTGTTAAAGAAGAGACAGGTAACAGAGAAGAAGTGTTGACTGAAAGAGTAAGAAGCAGAACACAAAGCTCTGACAAAGAAGAAACGATAAAAGAGAATAAGAAAGTGAATGAAGGAGAAGATATGGAAAGTGTAAAATCACTGCTGCAGGAACTTGAGGCTTTTGATCCTCCGTCTAAAAAAGAACAGGATTCCCCTCAAGAAGGGACCCTCGAGAGCGAGGACCTGCAAGAACTAAGAGAACTGTTAGGCTTTGGAGAACAAACGGAGGAGGGAAAACGAAGCCCGATGAATCCTGTTCCACACAGTCCTCGAAGGCTGGTAGAGGAAGAAGCAGCAGAAGAAGAAGGGGAAGAGGACGAAAAACTTGCCAATGTTGCCCAAGATCTTCTTCTTCAATACTTAATAAATGGAAGTGAAAATGATGATGAAGATGAAGAGGAGGAGGAAGAAAAGGAGAATGAACAAGACTATCCAGTAGATGATTTTGTTGGTGGTCAACGGCCACTGTTCGAGGATGAGGAAGAGGTAAACACCCAGAGTAAGAGGTCAAGTGATGATGATATAGATGAAGTAGATCCACAAACTATTGATAAACTCATTGAGCTTTCCAGTCGCTTACAACTGCCAGCTGACGATGTGGTAGATATAATTAATGATGTGGAGAAGAGGAAGAGAAGAAGGATGAAGAAGAAGAAAGCAAGAGATGACTTTCTAGGCCGAAAAGAAAGAATCAGGAATCCTCCACAATCATGGCCAGATTCTACCTACTACCCCAGAAGAAAGCTCGATCAACAGTCTAATTGGAATAAAGTAGACACAAACTGGAAAAAACCTTCTTCGTCAAACTGGAATAGAAACAGGTTGTCAGAGTCTACTTGGAAGAAGTTGTCAAACCCAATTTGGACAAAAGCATCTAAATCTAACTGGAAGAAGGTGTCAGAGCCAGGCTGGAATAAGGTGTCAGAACCAAGATGGAATAAGGTGTCAGAACCAAGATGGAATAAGGTGCCCCAGTCAAATTGGAATAAGGTCTCTGAGCCAAGCTGGAATAAGGTGTCCCAGCCAAGCTGGAACAAAGTATCCGAACCAAGCTGGAACAAGGTATCTGAACCAAGCTGGAATAAGGTGTCTGAGCCAAGCTGGAACAAGGTGTCTGAGCCAAGCTGGAACAAGGTGTCTGAGCCAAGCTGGAACAAGGTGTCTGAGCCAAGCTGGAACAAAGTGTCTGAGCCAAACTGGAACAAAGTGTCTGAGCCAAATTGGAATAAGGTCTCCGATCCAAGCTGGAATAAGGTGTCTGAGTCAAGTTGGAATGAGGTGAATAAGCCAATCTGGAATAAGGTGTCAGATCCAAGCTGGAATAAGATGTCAGAGACAAATTGGAATAAGGCATCTGAACCAAACTGGAGCAATATGCCAGACACAAAGTGGAATAAGATGCAGGAACAAAGCTGGAATAAGGCATCCCAACCAAGCTGGTTGAAAGCTATGGATCCATATACACGTAGATATCGTGCACGTCCACCGCCATACACTAACTACATCCGGCCCAGAACCTTCCAGAACCCTCCAAGATACTATTATAAACCTCCTTTCCCACCGCAGGATGATTACTTTGATGATGATCAAGATAAGCAGGAGGAAATGGAGAACTATATTGAAAGGATCTTGCTGACTCATCCTGAGGTTTTCCAGTGATATAATCCCAGACATAATCCCAGTCAAATATAACTTAACAACTTGACCCAGTAAGAAAATCCAGTCCAGCTCCATTATATACAGCTCAACTGAGAAAATAAATGGATAAATGACTCATTCACCCTCCACTGATCTCAGTTGGATCCATCTAGACCAACTTAAGTAAACTCAGCATACAACAATTATTTATACATATAGCAAGCTCTCCATTTGAGTGCCTAATAGTGTCAGTGTGATAACTGAATCCACAATAGCATCTTGGCCGTCCGGTATTATGTTAGATGACTACATTACTTAAAGATGACCCTACAGCCTAGTCTACTGGTCCACCTCTCAACATGTTAAATGTACAAAACAATGATTCCCTTATGAGTACACCTAAAGTCTAGAGATCTGGCAGTAGTCAGGTATACTTGAGGATCTGGACTTGAGCTTCTATGTTGGATAGTTCCACAACCCCAAGTTGAAAAGTGGACTTTCCCAGCCTTGCAATTCCAGGTTAAGGAGTCTGTATCTTAACGAAAAAAAACTATTGCACTATACAAGTTTCTTATTCTTGGTACTCACTGAAATATCCAAGAACGTGAAACGCTAAGTCTTTAACCCTTAGGATGATCTAAAAGAATAGTCATAGTAGGCTTGTGACCTATGCACAGTGGAGACAGCTATTTGAAGGCACTCATGGACAACACAAGTTCCTACGGAAGGTATAGGCCAGTGAGGACTGTTTTATAGATGGTGCTGTCCCAAGAAATTTTCAGCCTACTGCCCTACTCTACCATACACTCCCTATAGAGGGTGGAGTGTAATTGCAATAAAGTAAAGCAACCATACATGTAAATATATCAAAACCTGGAAAGACGGTTGAGAACATGAAATACTCGTCTCCACTGTCCGTAGGTAAGCAATGCACTGAAAAGGCTGTCAACCTAAGGGTTAAATATTTATTATATCATAGAAATTGGGAGGTAAAATACGTCTCTCAGTATTGAGCACAATATTTGTAGTCCCATTAACCCCACAATACAGGGAAAAAAAGCAAAAAAAAAAAGGTCTCATACTTATGGGGTACATTGCCCCTTCCCCACCGCTCCCGTCTGAGTTCCTCTTCTCCTAGACTAACTGTGGTTGCATGCCCCCACCCCACCCCTTCTCTCCATCCAGTGTCTTGGCTGCTGTAGCCTGTTCTGTGATGCTGTTGGTGTTCCTTGCTAATAAACGAGCTTTTTCTCTGCTCCACTTTGTACATATCATATGAATACTTTTGCTAAGGAAATAAAGCTAACTATTTTATTATGAGTTATGGTTGTTATTTGGCCCGTGCAAAAGGTTGAGGGCCTGGGGATACAGAAAACAGTTTGGGGTGTTCTATACAAGCAAATAAATCCATATTATTACAGTACGGCAGAACTAGCTAATCTGACTACAATGGCTTATAAATAGGGATCTGCAAAAAATGTGTCCAGTTCGGGATTCGAACCCCCGAATAATATCTGATTTATATAACCCACTGAAGTCAACTGAGTCTACAATACGGATCTTTACTTTAGATTCAGACCAACAGAGATATATTTTTAGGGTCTACTGACATCTGTGGGTCTTCTATAAAGAGAATACATAATTTTAAACTCTGTTGATTTCTGTGGGTCTTCTATAAACAGAATACATATTTTTAGAGTCTACTGACTTCTGTGGGTCTTGTATAGAAAGCAGACAGTTTCTCTACATAGTAGTCAATGGAGTGGTCTTAAAACTCTAGTCTGATGTCCCAGGACTGGAAGGCAGGGAGTTATATTACCTGGTGCCACCCTCTTTCCGGTATCACCGTCAATCTTCCTGTGGCCACTCTTCATTATTTCAACGTGTCTGCAGCACTCCCATTACTATGTGCATTGGTAGTCAGACAGTGCAGCTTTGTCACATGAGCAGAGCTGGCCAATCACAACAGTATCTGGTGACTTAGACTACCAATGCACCATCAATGCTCAGTGAGAATCGGGTAGTCTAAAAATCATCATGGCCAGCTGGGACATATGAAGAGGGCACAGGAACAGGTGGATCAGTGGTCAAACCAGGAAAAACACGGCATCCGTTAATGAAGCTACCCGCTTCAGTCCTGGGACAAATTTTGTCCTGTCACCGGAGGGTTGATTTAAGTATCTACACTATGTTGATGAAAATATTGGAACACACCTAAAAGGTGATGAAATTTAATTTCACTCACATTTCCCAATATGGTGATGGGCGGCCTTTGACCTCAATGACTGCAGTAAAGCTCCTAGGATGCTTTTCACCAAATTCCAATAGATGTGTGAAGGGATTTTCCTCCATCACTCAAGGAGAGCTTCAGAAAGTTATGCGGGCAATGTTGGGCGTGCATGGTTACGCCATTCTAGTTTGTGCCAAAGATGCTCCATAGGATTCAGTCCGGACTTTGGACAGGCCAATGAAGTTTGCCGATGTTCTGCTCTTCAAACCATGAGTATGACATGGTGTTCGGTTATGTTGGTAGAGACACAGAGCTGTATCAAAGTATTGCCAAAGGGTAGGTGATACCACATTGTTCACAATGTCTGTGCCTATTGGCATTGAGGGTGGACTTCACTATAATCAATGGCCCTAGTTCTTCCCAGCAGATACACTCCCCACACCATAACTGAACTTCCTTCACACTTTACTGCTGTGAGTATGTAGTCATCTAGAAAGCTCTCTCTAGGCAACCACCACACTCGATTGTAGCCATCCGATCAGAAGATGGTGTTCAGTGATTCAACTGTCCACAACACTTTCATCCACTCATTTACAGACTAAGAACGATGCTCCATCGCAGGTGCCTCTGTGAATTCACTGCTATGATGTTGGGCTTGTGTGCAGCTGCTCGTCCATGGTAACCCTTCGAATGCAGTTCTCAATGGTAGGTTCTGGTACTAATGGATATTCCAATGGCCTGTGGGACCTCCTGAGTGAATGTTTGGAAGGTCCAAAAGCGCTGCAATGTCCCGTACTGATGGATTCCTCAGGTGACATCCCACCCCCATACCCCATTGTTGGTTTCAGTACTGGGATATATACCTGTGTGATACTCCCCTTTATACTTAATGCTCACATATCTGATTTGCATATCCCCTTCACCTGACAACATAAAACTAGTGGGGGTCCCAATACTTTTGTAGGGGTATTCAAAGGCTAATTGAATGCTGCCAGGTGTCCAAGAGTATACTACAATTAAATACCCTTCAAACTACCACCACCACAAGCCTACCCAGTGGACAACATGTATACTAGATATATGGCTTGTGTCCTTTACTGAATCTTGAAACTCTCATTGGCAGGTCACAGAAACAAACAGAAGTTTGGACTCCTTAATCCAGACAAAATTATTCTTAGTCCATAACAGTCCAGTTTTAGTGAAGAGACGCAGTTTAAAGGTCCTGGGTCCCAATACACGATAGGTAACATGACCCCTTCCCCACCTACCATGTACCATTTATAGTAGAGATCTTGTCCTATATAAGCCAGAGGAGCCTATGTTGTGCTCGGGGCCCAGGGCCCAGGTATGCCTGCACTGGGTCCTTTACATCTTCTACCTGTTATTTGTTTTACATCTTATTTTATAGGTTCCTGAAGAACAGACACGTTGCTAATAGTGTCTCGATACACATAATTACATATACAGAAGTTCTCCTAAATCTTTTGTTCTCGTCTTCATCCCGCTGTGTCACCCTGCTCATTTGCAATAAAAGATCATGAAGAGTTATGTACTAATTTAGTCTGCTCATTAGTTACTAAATCACTGTAGCAGTGAATGTTTAGTCTGTCTAGTTCTTCTTTCCAGCCAGGCAGCATATTGCCTTTGGAGTATGTTCAGCTCAAGAAGGGTTCTGGGTAGGCCCATTCTGGCCAGTCTCCTCCTGCTCACACTCGCCATGATAAGTCTTTGATAGATCACACAGACATTGATCATCCCTACCAGTTAATCAGAGGATCCATAATTGGCCAAGATGCTCTAAACTGCCAAGGCTGTTCTCAATAACCCTTTTGCTATCCTAGACCACCAGGGATGCTAGCATCAATTCATTAATATAGATCACTAAAGAGTTTATCATTAGCCCATGAACTATTTTAGACCAATAAGAATGTTACTAATAACCTTTTAAAGGGGTTCTCCAGTTGTAAGCTACTGATGGCTTATCTTCAGGACAAGTTACCATTTGTAGGTCAGTGATGGTCTGCAGACGAGGACCCTTACTAATTAGCTCATTTCAGACCCAATGTGCTCATACACTAAACAGACCGTTCCGTTCCCACTGCAGTGGCCAGGCTTGGTATTGCTGGCATTGATTTAAATAGGAACTTGGCCTGTAATACCAAGGCTGGCCACTGCAGTGGGAATGAAGCTGTCTGCTCTCTGCAGATGTCAGCTCAGTGCATAAGCGCACTGGCCCAAAGAACAGCTGATTGGCAAGAGGCCCCAACAATGCATCACCTCCTATCTACTGTTGATGACATATCCTAAGGTAGGCCATCAATAGCTTACAATTGGACAACTTCTTTAACTACCATAGGCCACCAAGAATGTTACCATTAAAACTTTCACTACACTAGACCACCAGGGATGTTACCATTACTCTAATCAATCTAGACCACGAGGTATTTTATCATTAGTCTATGAACTACTTTAGACCATCAGGGATGTTACCATTAACCCTTTAACTAGCCTAAGACACCAGGAATGTTATCATTATGGTTCAAAAGTATTTTATTGCCCGCATTGGGAGATACAGTACAGCAACAATACAGTTTACATATCCGTCAGGGACGAGTCACTGTCATGTCGCCTGACGATTTTGGCTTTTCCCTGATATCCCGTGCGGAATTTTAAGAAACAAATAATACAAGTGTAACATAACAATTCAAAGTATAACATTTGCCTTCCCTGAGTCTTAAACACTGAACAACTCTTTTCTTTGCGGGAGAATAAAGCTTGATAAAGCAAAATCGAGTCAATGAAGTTATAGGTAAGTTTTGATATGTGTGGAAGGCCTTGATGGCCAAAGAGAATGGAAAGGAGAGGGAGAGGGTGGAGGGATTTGGGGGGGGGGGGGCGGATATGAGGGGAGGAGGAAAAAGTTGTCAGATAGGGGGAAGAAGGGTAAAATAGGATAGGGTGTTAAGGATTAGAAAAGCATAGAATAGGTCCGTCTTGTCCATGATCTGAAATTCTGAAATCGTCTTGTTATTCGTTTCATTTATGCCGGCGCGTCTCGTTATTTTAACTGATTTTAACTGATCTTAACTGATTAGAGTGCAGCAGAGCCATCACGCAACCATGCTTCTAGTTCGGGTGAAGCCCGGAACTGTAGCCAAACTGCCCAGGTGTTATAAAATTTAGAATGCCTCATCTCATCTTTGGCGCACAACTCCTCCATCTGTTTCAGGTTATCCATGGCTTCCAGCCACATCAGATGTGTTGTCTCATTGCCATTAGGAAAAAGCATAGGAGAGAGTTTTTGATATTTGACAATGGTCCCGGTATTATCGATAATAAGGCCATCTCAGGGGAAAAGTCAACCGCGCTCTTGCAGGTAGCTATGTATAAGTCCTCAACCTCTCTCCACAGTGGTTGTATCTGGGGGCAAGACCACCAGAGGTGGACAAAGGTTCCCCGTTCGTTAAGACACCTCCAGCAGAGATCCGGATACTGGGGGTAGGCTCTTGCCAATCCCACCGGGGTCCTGTACCATCTGGTCAGGATCTTGTAGTTAAGCTCCTGAAGCTTGCTGGAGACATTTGATTTGTGAGTCAGGGTATATGCCTTCTCCCAGGCCTCTGCTGTTATTTCTATTCCTAGCTCCCTTTCCCAGGTCATCTCCAGAGGTCTGTTCCTATCTGCCATGTCCCTCTCTAGTAGTAGCTTGTACATTGATGAGATGGTAATTGGGGGGGCTGGGTTAGAAATGCAGATCTTTTCAAAAGCTGTGAGTGCCCCTCCTAGTTGTTGTAAGCTACCCGTAGATCTGGTGTAATGGCACAACTGTAGGTATTGGTACCACGCTCCGGTCGGGGGATCCCTTCCATCTAGTATTTCCTGTAGGGTCTTCAGCCTCACACCTATCATAATATCCCTAATTCTGGGGACTGATTCTGCTGTCCCTGTTAGTAGTGGGGTACCTTTTGGGAGGTCTGGCGCGTCCGGGTTGTCCACTAAGGGAGTGAGTGGGCCTGGGGATGTGATCAGTCCCGACCTTACGGCAGGACCGACCCAGGCGCTGAGCAGGTTTTCTATAAAGGGGGAAAGCCTCATGTCCCTGAATCTGTCCCTTCCTGGGATCCAAATGTAACCCTGTCCCCTGTGTTGTGTGGAGTCCTGTTCTGCTTCCACCCATCTTTTTCGGTCCCTGCTGTGGAATAGGTCTAGTATGCATTTGGTCAGGGAGGCCTTGCGGTAAAGTGCGAAGTTGGGGACTCCCATTCCTCCACTTGTTTTGGGGCTAGTGAGGGCGCTCCAGTTCCTCCTGGGTCTATGGTTGCCCCAGATGAATCTCATGACTAGACGTCTAATTCTTGCAAGGAATGTTCCCGTTAGTTTTATAGGGACTGTTTGGAAGATTTATAGGAACCTGGGTAGGGAGTTCATTTTAATTGTGTTTATCCTTCCGAACCATGATAGTGCGAGGGTTTTCCATCCGGTTAAGTCCTTCTCAAGGGCTGTAATTAGCGGGGTGTAGTTTTTTTCAAAAAGTTTCTCAGGGTCCGCTGTGATGACCGTCCCCAGGTACCTGAATCCATCCCTTTTCCAAACAAACGGGAACTTTGCCTGCATTGCCTCTATGTCTTTCTCGGGCAGTGTTATGTTTAGTATTTCTGATTTGCTGAGATTAACTTTAAAGTTTGGCACCCTGCTAAACGACTCGAACTCTTTCATTATGCACGGGAGGGCCACTCTGGGGTTAGTGACGTATATTAGTAGGTCGTCTGCATATAAGGCGACTTTATGCTCCGTCTGGCCCGTTTAAACCCCCCGAATATCTTTATTAGCTCGCAGTGCATTCGCTAGGGTTTCCATTACCAATATGTAGAGGAAGGGAGACAGGGGACACCCTTGTCTGGTGCCATTGCTGATCTTAATTGGCTCAGACAGTTCTTCATTAACCCGCACTCTGGCCACCGGGCCATTGTACAGGGCCATTATTTTGCTTAAGAAGCGCGGACCTAGGCCTATCATCTGCAGGACAGCCTCAAGAAACCTCCAGTTCACCCTGTCGAATGCCTTTTCGGCATCCACAGATAGCAGGCAAAGCGGGTCCTTTGAACGTTGCACCCTTGACACTATGGCCAGTGTTCTAATCGTGTTGTCCCCTGCCTCCCTCCCCGGGACGAATCTGACCTGGTCTCTGTCTATTAATGATGGTATAAGGGGTCTCATGGGGGCCGCTAGCATGCTGGCATAGATTTTGGTGTCGACATTCAGTAGTGAAATGGGCCTATAGCTACCACACGCCGAGGGGTCCTTTCCAGGTTTTGGTATGACTGTTATATTGGCCCCGAGAGCCTGGGGGGAATGGGTGTTCGCGCGATACGTCATTGAAGGCATCTAGCATTAGAGGGGCCAGTTCCTCGCCGCACACTTTAAAAAAGCGTGGGGTGAAGCCGTCCAGTCCAGGGCTTTTACCGATCTTGAGAGCCCGAATTGTATTGGATATCTCTGACAGGGGGAAGTCCTCTTCCAGGGCATTCCGCTCAGCTACAGGGATACTTTTAGGGCTGTTTTGTTTTAGATAGGCACCCTGCGCTAAGTCTGTTTCCTCCGGTGTCTCTGTCCATTCTCTCTGCAGATTATAGAGGTTGTGGTAGTAAGAGTGGAAACTGTCTAGAATCTCCCTATTGGTATGAACCTGTACTCCTTTTCGTGTCTGGATGGAGAAGACATATGTTAGTGGTATCCTTGGGTTGAGGGCCCTAGCTAACCCTCTGCTGCATTTGTTCCCGTACTCATAGAAGTACCCTTTTGCCCTGTCTCTCTGGCAGAGTGAGGTTTGGTCCAAGAGCTGTAGAATCTGACCGCGAACCTGAGATTTCTGCTGCTGTCTTGTCGGAGGGTGATGTTTTGTTAGATGACTCTAGGGTGCCCAGTTTAGCGACTAATCCCTCTAAGGCCCTGTCTCTCTCCTTTTTTAGTCGTGACCCGTGAGAGATGAAGATGCCCCTTAGTACGCATTTGAGCGCTTCCCATTTAATTGGGGTCGGGGTTTCATCTGTCATGTGGTTGGCTTTGAACTGTTCTATTGCTAGCTGGATCTCTTGTAAACATGCCCTATCGCCTAGCAAATTGTCGTTTAGCCTCCAGTTTTTGTTTAGCCTGTTTTTTTGACCCCCATCTAAGGATCCCCAAACCGGAGCGTGGTCCGACCATAAGAAAGGTCCAATGGAGCATTTAGGGTTTCTGTCTAGGAGTCTGTGTGAGATAAATAGCTAGTCTATTCTGTGATAGCTTTTGTGTACTGGTGAGTGGTAGCTGTAGTCCCTATCTCTAGGGTGGAGTACCCGCCACATGTCTACTAACCTTAAACTTGTCAGCTCTCTTATAAGCCTGCGTGTTGCTGTGTGTGCAATTTTAGACTTACCCCCCGTTGAGTCGAGATCAGGATTCAATCCCAGGTTAAAATCGCCCCCCAGGATTATGGCGGAGCCATCTGCGAAGGACGCCAGGGCCCCCAGCATCCGGATCCCGAAGCGGACCTGTGTCTGATTAGGGAAATAAGCGTTAGCAATGGTAACCACTTCCGAGCGCAGTTGAATCTTCACAAACAGATATCGTCCCTCGGGGTCGGCCTCCGATGAGAGAAGTTTGTGAGGGAGTTGCTTGTGGATGGCAATAGATGTGCCTCCGGCTTTTTTCTGTGGGTGTGGGCTGTGATACCAGGTTGCGTAATGGCGGGGCTTGCAGCTAGGGATACTTCCTATTTGAAAGTGGGTCTCTTGGAATAGGGCGATCATTACGTGTTGCCTGTGGAGGTAGTCTAGTATCTGTCCTCTTTTGGCCGCTTGTTTAGGCCCCTCCCGTTGTAGGTGCCGAATGTGAGGATAGCCATCGTCATGCGATCGCTGTGCGAGGTTTTTCAGGGACCGGGCGGACAAGAATTGGGGAGTAGGATACAGTTGAGGGGTAAGAAGGAGAGCAGAGATGTGGAAGGGAATTAAGAGTAGTAAACGGTATGAAACAACCGTGTCGTGGTGAATCTGAGATTCTGGCGAATCGCCAGGTGTCGCCCTTAGTCGGGCGGCTTTTCACCCAGTGGGGAGAGTGGGAGCGCATCAAGGGTACAGGAGCTCCCTCCCGCCGCGCCCCCCTTTAATGACATATAGCTAGGTGACCTCACTGAGGTCTCCGGTGAAGGTAACAGTAATAGTAAAGGTAAACCCCGGGCACCGGCAGCCCGGAAAGGTCAGAAAATTTTAAGGCGGCAGGCACTATCGGGTCCCAACCTCCCACGCGCGTAAGTGGTAAAGAACCGCAAGTCCCTGTGCGGGACCCCGCGAAACAACATGCGCAGGCGTCCATCAATAGTCTTGCTCTCCAAGGCCCGCATCTCGTAGGGTGAGTGCCGTTGGTCCGTTAGGACCTGAGAGTCATTCTTTAAGTGGCATGGTCTCTTCCCCTGTGGCTCTCCCGTTGTCTCCTTGGTTGGACTGTCTGCCACTGCTCTCTGGTGGATTGCGCAAGCAGGCTGGGGGGAACAGGCCAATCCGGGAGTGTTATTTGAGGCAGTTCAAATGTGCCTAGGAATTTAGGCAGGTCCCCCAGCGAGGGGAAAACTGCAGATTTGCCGTTTTTCCTGGCTGACAGCGAGAACGGGAATCCCCAGCGATATTGGATTCCTTGATCTTTGACGGCTGACAGGAGGGGATGTAAGGCTTTTCGTAGCTGTAGTGTGTGGCGGGCCAGGTCCTGCAGTATGATGATGGTTGTACCGCCGTGGGTCAGGAGGTCTGGTAGATCTCTTGCTTTGCGCATTATTGCCTCTTTGTCGCGAAAGTAGTGGATCCTGCATATAATGTCCCTGGGACGGTCAGGGTCAGCTGCTCTAGGGCCCAGCGCTCTGTGGATTCTGTCGATTTCGACGGGGCGATCGGGTGGTCTGTCCAATATGCGCATAAAGAGCGATTGTGCCCATGGTTCAAGTTGGTCCCCTTCGACTTCCTCGGGGAGGCCTCTAATACGCAGATTATTTCTCCTGTTTCTATTTTCTAAGTCGTCTATGTGCATAGTAAGATTAGCGATCTGATCCGCTTGGGCCTGTATCGCTTGTTTATGTGATTCCAAAATTGCTGCCGTTTCACTCTGAACTTCCTCAACCTGATGCAGCCTATGGCCAATCTGGTGTATCTCGGCATGTATGGACACCAGGGCTTGTTTGTTAGAGGTTTCAAACTTAGCAAACAGAGCACTTAAATCGTCTCTTGTGGGTATAGCCATTATGTGGGTTTTCCACGTGTCTTCCCCTGTATCATGTGGGGACATTGTTGGCAGCATCCTCCTTGCTTTCTTGGAGGACTCCATTATATAATCTGTGGGAGATTGTTGAATGTCCCAGGGAGGACTACTACCCCCAGCATGTGTCTGTCCCTGCTGTGTAGTGGGGAGAGGGGCTGTGTGAGGCTGCTGTGTTGCAGGGCTGTTGCCCTGAGTACTCACTGTTGCCCTGCCATGGGCGCTGGGGGGGTCCTTTGGGCTGCTGCTGTTGCTGCTGCTGCTGTGATAGGAGGTGGAGGGTCTCTGTGGAGGGGATCCTTCTGCTTCTGTGAAGCCTCCGGTCTCTGTAGCGGTGCGCGCTGCTTGTGTGGGAGCCGCTGGGGTGTCCCGCACGTGGCGCTCCGGCGCCATCTTGATTCTGCCGGGAGCTGAGCGCGGAGTGTGGAGGAAGCGCTCTATGGTGCCGCCGCTACCTTCCTCCGCTGTAGCTTCTGACCTTTCGGTCCTGCTCCTCCCCATGGAGTGTTTTCAGAGGGTTCCGCTTGGATCTGCCGGTGCCCGGGTCCTCTGAGTAGGTGAGCGCCGCAGGAGCTTTCTGAGCAGCGTCTCACTCCTCCATGCGCCGGTCACGCCCCCGATGGGGATGTTATCATTAAAGCTTTTACTAGACAAGAACAGTAGGGAAGTTACCATTAATTGATTATAATCTAGGCCACATAATAGTTAGAGTGGGTGTATATTAACAATAGACTATTACAAAATAAGATTATACGTGCTTTATTTACGCTTCAAGCTTGGTTCTGCTGCTGTACCTATGTTATGAGCATGGTTCTAGTACTGTATTTAGGTTATAAGCTTGGTTTTGGCGCTGTATGTATGTTATGAGTTTGCTTCTGGTGCTGTACTTATCAGCTTGATCCTGGCACTGTATTTATGAGCTAGGTTCTGGTACTGTACTTATGCTATGAGCTTCATTCTGGTACAGTATTTATATTATGAAATGGTTTTTGGTGCTGTATTAATATTATGAGTTTTGTTCTGTATTCTTGCTATGAGCTTTGTTCTGGTACTATAGTTATGTTATGAGCTTGTTCAGGTACTATATTAATGTTATGGGTTTGGTTCTATGTTTATGTACTGAATTTGACTTTGGTGCTGCACTTAATGTATGAGCTTGGTTCTGGTGCTGTATTTATGTTTTGAGCTTAGTTCTGGTACCGTGTATGTTATGAGCTTGGTCCCAGTGTTGCAGTAATGTTATGAGTTTGGTTCCGTATTTATGTACTGAGTTTGGTGCTGGTGCTGCATTTATGTACCAAGGTTGCTTCTGGTGCTGTACCCAAGTTTTGATCTTGGCTCCGGTACCATATTTATTCCCAGAGCTATTTTGGTGTGAGTATGGTGGGCAAGCAGAATATCAGTAGACTGCCTATCAGTGCAATGTATATCTTTCTTTTCTTATAACAGAGGGGCACCCAAAACATTTTGCACAGGGTGGCATCAAACCTATGCAGGCACAGGATAATCACGCAGAATAGAGCACAAGATTTGGGAAAACTTTTGTTCAAACCTCATTTTACTTAAAGGGGTGTTTCCATCTGGGTCAAACATGGCTGCAATGTGTACTCCGCTAGAAACAAGGCAACTAGGAGAATAGAAGCAGCCAAGTATGGCTGGCCTATGCTGTTTTAGTTACACCAGAGGTGATGTCCAAAAAATAATAGTAAAGTTCTACAGATGCTGCTTGTTCATAATTGCAGAGGTGGAGAAACAAGAAGGAAGAAGAGGAGTATAACAAGTTAGGGTAAAGCTATCTGCACATGGATGTTTAAAGAGACTCTGTCAGCTACTTCAAGCCATGTAAGCTAAGCTTATGGGCTCAAAGTAGGTGACCCGCTGAGCCTGGGGAGGTAATTTTCTACTTACCTCGCCGCTGTTCCCCCAGTATCTGTACTGAAAGTTGATTTATGCATTGAATGGACTGCATAAATAGTTCTCTCATTCTAAGATTAAGGGTGGGTTCACACGAGCGTGTTTTTGTGCATGCAAAAATTGGACAGAAATGTTGTTCATGGGCAAAAACTCTGGCCCAATTCCTACGGCCGGATTTCCGCCGTGTTTTACGCGGCAGAAATCCGTGGCGTTTCACTGCAGCTATTAGGTTCTATTGAACCTAATAGCTCAATGTACATGCTTTGGAATTCCGCAGCATGAAATCGCCCGCGGCATGTCCAGTTTTCCGCGGGAGTACGCGCGGACGGCTTCCACTGTAGTCAATGTAAGTCGCCATCACGCTATACTTCCCCTGTAGCACAGTGGAAGTATAGCGTGAATACGCGCCCTGCCCACCGCGTGATGTGACGCTGCCGACTTTGCGCTGCGCATCCGGAGGTAAGTATGGGGTCTTTGGGAGCGCCGTGTCAGACTCCACTGCAATATTCCGCTTGCGGAGCCCGTCATGGCCGTGTGCATAAGGCCTAAGAAAGAGAATAAAGGAAGTGTGGAGAAGAAGAACAAAAAGAGGATAAAACTGAAGTTTTAACAAACCAAACATTGCATAAATAACTTTCCTCTGGCTCGCCTCCTAATCTGACATTTTGTTCACATTTCTACAGTCGGGGTCTTTATAGTCGAACATATCAATAAGTGTAACAACATACCTCTGGCATCAGTCTTGTAGTACAGCTTTCTACAATTCTTCCTCTCTATACATACTTTGTTATTCCGAATCCGGGTGAGTAAATCCGAGTTTTTCTAGTCACTGGTCTTAAAAACTAAAATTATTATCTGACCCACAATCTAAAAGTGATCCAATAGTAGTTGTCACACTGAATTCAAATCTGCTTTCAGTGGTTTTCGATCACTCATGGTTTCCCCCATTGTGTAAGTCCGTTCAGTGTTTGTCTGTTCTCCTGGTTTTCCGGCTCCTGCTTGTTCCTGACTATTCTGACTTCTCCATCTCAGACCTTGGCTGTAGTTATTGGACTCCTCTCTCTGCTGCCTCCGCTGAGTATTTATCATACTACACCCGCTCTGCTGACCTTCACCTCTTGCCTGACTCCCCTATGGAAGTCAATGCTGCCTGCCCTGACCTCAACTAAGGGTACTTTTACAAGGGCTAAAAGTTGCCCAAATAATCAAATGAGCGATTACAGGTGACTGTCTGCCTGTGTAAATACACGATCGGACTGGGTTCTGAGCGGGAAGTCATTCAGTAGTTGCTAGTCGTTCCGTTTTAGCTCACTGAATCAGAACAACTAGTGAGTGACTTCTCAATCCATATAAACAGGCAGTCATTCAACTTTGAACGAATCTCCGTGCATTGAGGCTAAAGGCCGGAAGAGATCTTTGGCGCGCTCCGGCTGCGCTCAATGAATGACTATCACATCTGCGTGAAAGCACGAAAGTGATAGTTATGTCATCTAAAACCATCTTAAGTCTCCTATTTACATCTCTGTTCACACCGTCAAGGAACATGACTTGGTATTGTGTAGCTGGAGCTGCCACCTAACTGAGTCTTCTTATGTAATGGTTTTGGGGATCTCGCAGCAGATTACAACTGGTGGGGTGAAAGGGTGAAAACCAGGGTATTCCAGGTGCTGCCTCTAGATTTAGCCCGATGTCAAATCAGTGTGTGGCAAAGCAGATCCACATCTGTTCAGGGATAGAATCTTGTGTATCTATATAGATGTCACCTTTCATTGTAATCTTGTCTGTGATGATATTGAGATAACTGCTGAAAAGTATTCTTTACAGAACACGGCACATCAAATGACTGCTGAAACATTTGCTTTTCCTGAGAAAACAGAGGGGTAGGCATGCAGATACTGCCTCCCTGCTGATTGGACCACAGACTGTGCAATGCAGCAAAGGAATTCAGGACAGTCAACTACTGGCAGAATGCTAGGTTTGCTACATTTCCCTACCAGAAAGTGAATTGCAAACATCAGAAAAATAGGGAAGACCACTTGAAAATCACAGAATGGTAGAGTTGGAAGGGACCTCCAGGGTCATCGGGTCTAAACCCCTGCTCAGTGCAGGATCACTAAATCATCCCAGACAGACATCTGTTCAGCCTCTGTTTGAAGACTTCCATTAAAGGAAGATTCCCCTCCTCCTGTGGCAACCTATTCCACTCATTGATCACCTTCACTGTCAGAAAGTTTTTTCTAATGTCTAATCTGTGTCTCCTCCCTTTCAGTTTCATCTCATTCCTTCTAGCCTTTCCTTGTGCAGATGAGAATAGGGCTGATCCCTCTGCACTGTGACAGCCCTTCAGATATTTGTAGACCGCTATTAAGACTCCATTCAGCCTTCTTTTCTGCAAGCTAAACATTCCCAGATCCTTAACCGTTCCTCATAGGACATGATTTGCAGACCGCTCACCATCTTGGTAACTCTTCTCTGAACTTGCTCCAGTTTGTCTATGTCATTTTTAAACTGGGGTGCCCAGAACTGGACACAGTATTCCAGATGAGGTCTGACTAAGGAAGAGTAGAGGAGGATAATTACCTCACGTGATCTAGACTTCATGCTTCTCTTAATATTTTCCAGAATTATGTTTGCTTTTTGGTTGCTGCATCAAACTGTTGACTCATGTTCAGTCTATGATCTATTAGTATACCCAAGTGTTTTTCACAAAGTCGAATTGCTCTCATTCTGTATGGGCTTTTTTCATTTTTCTTGCCCAGATGTAGGACTTTTTATTTCTCCCTGTTAAATACCATTCTGTTAGTCGCTGCCCACTGTTCAAGCTCTTCTAGGTTTTTTTTTTGTTTTTTTATTAATTCACTTTTTATTGAAAGTTTTTCTTATACAAAGTAATGACATTTCATATGTGCACATTGTTTGATCAACGTATTACATTGCATGGTTCAATCGAGTTTTCAACAAATGTATACAGGTATTACAATATTGACTAATTAACTCTAATCAATAATCTCTGGTCTCGTCGCCCTCTCCGGCCCATTCACCTAGGCTTAAAGGCTTTATCTTCTGGGCCAGGGTGGGCGGCGGCGGCCGCTCCTTGAACGCGTTCGTGCACCTGAGACTTATATTAACTTAACAAAAGGTTAAATGATTAATAGAATGCTGGTTAGGAAGGGGAGGGAAGGAGGGGAGCAAGGGTATATAAGGGGTGGGAGGGGGGGGGGGGTCGCTGCTCTCCGCATTAAGACTTCGATCCTTTATTCTATGGCTTACTCCACTGTGGTGTTTGTAAACATTTGGCTCCGGTGTCCCCATAGGCTCGCCTCCATTTCTTTTTCAACTTTTGCAGCGACCCGACTGAGCATGATCGCCCAGGGGCAGGTGGCCGTATCTCCGCCGGGGGGTTGCAGAGACAGCCGTCCGGGTGGCGCTACACTTAATGCTCCTCAGGATGGAACGACCTCGGAGGCACCGGAGAATCTCGGTTCGGCAAAGGGGAAAGTTAGTTGTGTCTAGTGTCTGGGGATGTGAAATGACGTACGGCAAGGGAACCCTGCTGGCTCTTAGTGTATTTTGTTTTAAGAATATATACACTATATGAGGTGGTGTGTGTACCGCTATTAACTTGTCTGCTTGCTATTTGGGTGTATCGCTGAGTACTTTCAGAGCGGTCACCTCGTCAGACTGAGGAGGACAAAGTGAGTGCTCTGTTGCAGCTAACTTGCACTAAATAGGATGCAATTAATCCAGGGTGGGGGGCTGATCGGCTGTTGAAGTTTTTGAGCAGTAACTTTCCCAGGGAGACCAGGTGTTCAGATATGCAATATAAGTCGAGTTTGTCCAGCTTAGAATCTCCTCGAACTGGTAGATTTGGTTAAAGGGGTTGTCCCGCGAAACAAAGTGGGGGTAAGCACTTCTGTATGGCCATATTAATGCACTTTGTAATATACATTGTGCATTAATTATGAGCCATACAGAAGTTATTCACTTACCTGTTCCGTTGCTGGCGTCCCCGTCTCCATGGTGCCGTCTAATCTTCAGCGTCTAATCGCCCGATTAGACGCGCTTGCGCAGTCCGGTCTTCTCCTTTGCTGAATGGGGCCGCTCGTGCCGGAGAGCGGCTCCGTGTAGCTCCGCCCCGTCACGTGTGCCGATTCCAGCCAATCAGGAGGCTGGAATCGGCAATGGACCGCACAGAAGCCCTGCGGTCCACCGAGGGTGAAGATCCCGGCGGCCATCTTCACAAGGTAAGTATGAAGACGCCGGACCGCGGAGATTCGGGTAAGTACTATCTGTTTTTTTTTTTTATCCCTGCTTCGGGTTTGTCTCGCTCCGAACGGGGGGGCTATTGAAAAAAAAAAAACCCGTTTCGGCGCGGGACAACCCCTTTAAGCTTATCTTTCCACATCTTAATAGAGGGGGGTACTGGGTTCCTCCAGTGCAGGGGGATTAACACTTTTGCTGCCGCTATCATGAAGGCAACGAGTTTATCTTTTAAAGGGTTGAATGACTTATTTGCTCTGTTTAATATTATCATGTCCAGTGTAAGATGAAATGTTTTATTGAGAATTGTTGCGATTTCGCTTTCAATTTCTGACCAGAATGGTTTGATTTTCTTGCAATTCCACCAAATGTGTTGGTAAGTTCCCGTATTTTCCTGACATCTCCAGCATTTATCCGATTCTGCGAGTTTGTATGTGAATAGCCATTCAGGGGTTTTATACCATCGGGATAGAAGTTTATAGTGGTTTTCTTGGAGGCGAACACATGGGGAGACACCATAAGAAGATTTAAATATTGTTTTAAGTTCAGCGTCTGATATTTTTATATCTAACTCCTTTTCCCATGAGGAGATAAAGGTTGGTCTGCCTAAGGTGCGAGTTATTATGAAGTTTTTGGTTAGGAGTGCTATTTTTCTGGACTTTGTATTTGGGGATTTTATTAACTTTTCAAATTCTGTTGTTGGTCTTGAGGAAAGATGTTCTCTTTTAAAGTCAGCAATTGTGTTTGTAATGTGCGCGATGTGAAGGTCTTGCAGCTTACTTTGTGGGCTTAATGAGTTAATTATGACATTAGGCTCTTCATGTATAATATTTTGTAGGTCGTGGATTGATCTTCCCTCAAAGATATTCCAGAGATTCTCTGGTGTCCAGGTTTTAGGGTGCTTGGTGATATATGGGAGTAGACTTAATGGTGCGCAAGGGGATGGCGGGGGAGCCAATTCGTGGGACAGGGAGTCCCAGGTCTCGCAGATGCCCCTCAGTAGTACACTGAACTCTTTTGATCGGTATGTTTTAGGGTTGGGGAGCCACAAGTCTCTGATAAGATCGTTGCCATGAGTTAGTTGTGCGATTTTCCTCAACTTGTTGTTTTTTGTCGGAGCTATTATTTCCAGCCATCTATTTAGGTTAATTGCCCTATAATATTCTAGAATGTTGGGGAGGCCCACTCCTCCATGTTGTCTTCTCTTGGACATTAGTGAGTATGCGAGTCGTGGGCGTTTATATTTCCAAAAGAAACATGAGAATTGTGAGTTGATTTTCTTAAAGAAGGATTTGGGTATGTGAATTGGTAACATTTGTAATTTGTAAATAATTTTGGGCAGTATGTATGTTTTAATGAGGTTTTTTCTTCCCAACCATGAAATGATGGATAGATTGTATGAAGTCAAGAGTGATGCAATTTCTGTTAATAGTGGCCCCAGGTTGCTCTCATACAGTTTTGTTAAATTATTTGTGATTTTGATACCTAAATAGTCTATGGAGTGTTCTGCCCAAACATACGGGGAGGATTTCTTTACCTCCGCAGCTCTGTGAGTGGGTAAGGATATATTCAGTATAACTGATTTGTTCTTGTTAACTTTTAAGTTGGAGAAACTACCATAGTCGTCTAGTAAGCTATTTAAACTGCTGAGGCCCTGTGTGGGGTTCGTTATCAGAAACAGTACATCATCTGCGAATGCAGCGGATTGTATGCGTTCGCCTCCTATTTCTAATCCCCGAATCTCTGGGTTTTGCCTAACCGCCTGGAGCAGAATTTCTAGCGTGAGAATAAATAGTGTGGGGGAAAGTGGGCAGCCCTGGCGTGTGCCGTTTGTTATATTAAATGGTTGAGATAGAATATCGTTTATTTTCATTCTTGCATAAGGTTTTGCGTATAGGGAGAAGATGGCTTCAATGAATTGGGGAGGAAAATTAAATTTATTGAGGACCGCTCTCATGAACGTCCAATCAACGCGGTCAAACGCTTTTTCAGCGTCTATCCCTAGAAATATTAGGGGTATGTTCTTTTTCTTAGCGTATTGAATAGAGTGCAGGAGTATTGCAGAGTTATCCTTGCCCTCTCTACCTTTTACGAACCCTGACTGCTCGTTGGAAATTAAATTGGGGATTATTCTGCTCAGGCGGTTAGCTATTAATTTAGCCCAAATTTTTATATCGACATTTAATAAAGAAATTAGACGGAAGTTATTGCACTGGGTTGGGTCTTTGCCCTCTTTATGTATTAGGGTGATGTGGGCTTCCTGTGATTGTTTGGGGAGCGGGGCGCCTTTCATAATTGCGTTTAATGTAGTTCTTAGGTGGGGTTCCAATATGTGTTGTAGCGTTTTATAATAGCCTGCTGTGAGGCCATCAGGCCCCGGGCTCTTACCATTCGGAAGATTCTTTATAATCTCTGACAGTTCGTCCTGGTCTACAGGGGTCAGAAGATCTGCAGCTTCTTCGGAGCTTAGTTTGGGGAGTGTAAGGTTTTTAAGGAATGCTTCCATGTTTTTGTATTTGTTATCTCGGTCTGTTAATGAAAGTTTTTCATCTAGGTTGTATAACTGAGAGTAATAGTTGTGGAACTCTGTTGCGATGTCTTGGGATGATGTGGCCTTCCCCCCTGATTCTTTTTTAATTTCTTTAACCCCTTGAGTGGCGGGTTTCCTACCACCCTGTCGTGCCCACCAGGGCAGGTTTTTTTAAATGGTCTAATCATTGAATTTCAACTAATTTTGCAGTTGCGTCTCAAGAGCCATAACTTTTTCATTTTTCCATTGACATGGCCATATAAGGGCTTGTTTTTTGCGGGACAAGTTGTGATTTTTTTAAACAGGGGGGAGGAAAAAAAGAAATGGGGAAAAAAGAAAAAAAGGGGCCATGTCATTAAGGGGTTAAATAATGTATTAACTTCCTTCTCTGGGTCATTACGACGCACACGGATACCACATGTGTGATTGTATTTTTGATTTTTTACAAAGTAAAGGGAGACAAGTGTTTTTATTATTTTTTTTATAATTTTTTAACTTCTTTTTTTTTTTTTTTAATTTTAATTTTTTGTCCCTTTAGGGGACTTCCACAGGGACCCATTAGGACCCCTGATCACATTCCAGGGGTCCGATGGTGACAGCCCTTTACATGCTGCAGTGACAGCCCTTTACATGCTGCAGTCACATAGACTGCAGCATGTAAAGGGTTAACACAGCAGAGATCGGAGGTTTTCTCTGATCTCTGCTGTAAGAGCTAGTACCTAGCTGTCCTCTGACAGCCAAGCACCAAGCTCTCCCTGCCACAGAGACCATCGGCTTGCTTCTGACAAGCCGATGGTCTCTATGGCAACCTGTAAACAAAGCAGGAGATTGCCGACATATCGGCAATATCTTCTGCTGGTTTTTCAAAGCCCTTGCTTTGTTCTCTGTGGGTCTGTGCAGGCAGAGCACACTGTCACAGCTTGTGGCATTGTGCTCTGCAGCTCCCATAGTGATACATAGCCCGGAAATCTTCCGGGCTATGTTGCTATGAGCAGTGGAGCTCGACCCGGAAAATTTCCGGGCGTGCCACTCAAGGGGTTAATGTGCGTTTTTTCTCTGGCTTTTTTTTATGACAGTGGACATCAATTTGCCTCCTTTGTCTCCGTGGGCATAAATCTTTTGCCTATAGTTTACAAAGGATTTAGTGAACTTTTTGTCCAATAGAGTCTTCAATTGGTCTCTAAGGGAGTTCAGTTCGGTTAATGTTTTCTCTAATGTTCATAATTTCCTTTTTTGCTCTAGGGACGCAATTTTCATCAATAGGTCATCTATTTTCTTGTTTCTGTTTCTTTAATTTTCATCCCATAGAAATAAAGAGGCCTCTTACGTATGCCTTGTGTGTTTCCCAGATTATGGGGGTGTTTATGTTGTCTTTTGAGTTGATCTCAAAGAATTCAGTCAGATCCTTTATTAATTTTTGTTTATATTCCTCCTCTCTCAGTATCGACTCGTTTAAGAGCCATCTCCACTCTCCCCGATTATTAGACAACATATTTAAGCTAGTGTGCATTGGGGCATGGTCTGAGATTGTTATGCTATCTATCTGGGAGCGATGGACCGCTCCCAGCAGTTTGTTGGATACGAGAATATAGTCGAGCCTCTGGTATGAAGAGTGAACTTGCGAATAGAAGGTATAATCTTTTTCTTCCGGGTGACTGTATCTCCATGAATCGGCCAGATTTAATTCCTGCAGGGCCGAGTGGACTCTTTTAAGAGCTCTCTGCGAGACCTGGGACCTCCCCTTTGATGTGTCTAGTAAGGGATTCAGTGTAATATTGAGATCACCGCCCAAGACTATAAGCCCCTCTGCAAAAGATTTTAGTGTAAGTAAAACCTCTGTTAACCATTTAGTTTGATTGGTATTGGGTGCATATATGTTGGCCAGAGTGTAATGGGTTCCACCTAATGTGCCTTTTACGAATATGAAGCGTCCTTCCGTGTCATTGAGTTGTTTGTCGCTCTGGAAGAGGAGGTCTTTATGGATAGCGATAGAAACTCCCTTGGAAGCTGACGTTGGGTTACAGCTGTGGAACCATTGTTTAAAATAATTTTTTGGGAGAGCTGGGATCTTATTACTTTTAAAGTGGGTTTCTTGAAGAAATGCGATTTTCGTTTTACTTTTCCTTAATAGCCATAGCATGTGATGTCTTTTATTTGGGGAGTTTAGTCCTTTAGTATTGAAGGTGGTGATGGTTGTATGTCCTGTTTGAGGAGATAGATTTTTTTGTTGTTGTTGCTTCTGTTTTTGTTTTGAGGGGTAGTTGCTACACTGGGTATGTGGAGTGTCGGTTCTGGTAGTAATTTTTGTGGGCATATTAGTGGTATCTGTTTCCTTGTACATATACGTGGAGTGTGAATGGGGGGGGGGGGGGTAGAGGAGGGGCGGAACAGTAAGAAGGAAAACTGTGACTAACTAGAGCTATCTGACCGGGGAAACGGTGCCCGGTTAACTGTTGGGTGAACTGGTGATGTTGTGTGGATCAGAAGCACCCCGACAACTTCCCCCGGAAGGGACTCTGTTGTCAGTGTCTCTCTCATCCAAAGACTGCCCACTGGCGGGGGCAAAGGTAAGAGTTTTGTGTGTATTGACTCACTCACATGTGTGGCCTTCCTTGGTGGCACAGGGTCGTGTGTTGTCCTTAGGCTCGCTGGTGCCGTCAGAGATATCTTGTCCTTCCCTTGGCCCAGTTAGTCTTTCTGCCATATGAGCCAGGGCGTTGCGGCCTGTGCCTGTGGTAAGGAGAGAAGCAAACCAGAACAGGAGGAGGTGGGAGAGACAGGAGGAGGGGAGAGGCACATAAACATGAACGGCAATTAGTGCAAATGCTCCCCTCAAACTTAACAAGTCACAATCCACATAAGAGACTTATTGTAACTAATGAACTTGGAGGCTATGCTTGTCTATTGTGATTTCTTTGGTGTGTGGCTCACCCGGCAGGGGAACCCGGGGAGTCGACCCCCGTACGACCCCCAGGGCCCCAACCCGCCCTCCCTACGACCCCCAGGGACCACCTCTTTGTGTAAGCCTAACTTCTGAGTGTAGAACTCAGCTACTTAAATTCAATAACAATCAACCAACACTTAGTCTTCTTTAGAGTCTCTTCTTTGCGATAAATAATCCGCTGGAAAACCTCCCGTGTTCTTGCTCTGCACGACATAAGCTGTATGTAGAATATCCCCTAAGTCTAGGGGATCAAAAGTCTCATATCTGTGTCTCTCCCACGTTGGTCCACTGTATCACTCTCCCGAGAATTCGCAACACCGCGAGCAATGTCTCTTTAAGTGTCTTAGGACGAGGCTTTTGTGCCATATTTCTTGCTTTTAGGTGATTTAAACTTTGTGGCTGTTCTCCAAGGCTCTACCTCTGGAAGTGGAGGTATAGATAAGTCATATTGTGTCGGCAGCCAAGAAGGTATTTCGATAGGATCTATTTTCAGATGTTGCCAGATCGCTTCGAGGTCCTCAGGGGTTCTGACTGTCATTCTGCGCCCTGCATCATTGATTGCCAGACCAAATGGGAACAGCCAAGAATATTGAATTCCTTTTGATTTCAGGGTTTCCAGTAGTGGACGTAGTAAGCGCCTTTTCGCCAGAGTAGATGGTGTAATGTCCTGGAAAAATTGTAATGGCACATCGTTGTATTTGAGCACCTGATGCGTTCTTGTGGCGTTTAGTATGGCACTTGTATCTGTGAATGAGAGTAGACCACAAATTACGTCTCTCGGTGGGTCTCCATCTTTTGGTTTGGGTCTGATTTCTCTATGTATTCTCTCAATTTGGATTTTTGCGGCCCTCTCCTCTCCCAGTAGATCTGCGAAAATTCCTCCCGCTACTTTGCGTAAGGACTCAGCTGCCCAGGATTCCGGTAGGCCTTTTATCCGGACGTTGCCGCGCCTGCTTCGATTCTCTAGGTCCTCAATTAAAGTGAGAGCTCGGTCAAGATATGTGCGGTGGGCTTCTACCACTTGTGAGGTAGCTTTTGCGTGTTTAATGATCGCAGAGAATGAACCCTCCAGGTCCTCCACTCTATTCCCGATTTGTTGAAGCTCAGATTTAATGTCGGCCAGTTCTGTCATTATTGGTTGAGTGACTTTGAGTAATGCTTTTTGTAAAAATGATTTGGAGATTTGGGCGCTGAGATCACAATCTTTTTCTTCTAAATCACTGTCAGGCTCTGAGTCCTGGGTCGCTTGGTCTGGGATATTTTGTGATGGAAGTGGTTTTGCCAGGGCGCTTGGAGATTGTGCGCTTTTTCTTTTTAGGAATTTCTGCATATCGGCTTGATTTTTTTGTCTTCTCGGTGTGTCTGGCGGATCACAGCTACGTTCTCTGCTGCCTTTCACCATTTTATGCTGCAATGAGGTATGTGCAGGGTTGTATCTGTCAATTTTGAAGAACTCTGGTAAATAGCTGTCTTGTAATTTGTCCCGTTTTGCCGGTCAGCGCGTCAGGGGGCAACTTTCTCCACACTGTTTGGAAATCAGTCCGTCATCATTATCTTTATGGGCTTCCAGCCGCCCATGGGAAGGAGGTGTTGCATTAAGGCAGGAAGAAAAAAAATTGAATTATAAGGTTTTGGTAGACTTATATCTAAGTCCTTGAAAAATTGTGTTAATTGGGGATCTGTATAATACAGATCCAGAAAAATTAGAGCTATGCTCTTAACCCTTTGCAATCCAATTTTGGATTCAGTGTTTCCTAGACAGTTTTCTCTTTCTGCCATTATACAATAGCGCCATCTGCTGGCTAGAGCCAGTACTGCGGTATGGGACATGCTGGAGAGGCGCCCGACAACGGAGCGGCCAATAATATGCAGTAAGAATACCCTGCCGGACGTTTTCCAACTTCAGAGCTGTACAGCCTTCAATCAGAATGTCTTCAGACGTCAGACAGTGGATTGGAAAGGGTTAATAAAAGTGCTGCTTCACTGTAATTTGAACAGGAGAGTCCAATTCTAGAAACATTAGAGCAATGCTCTTTTAGTGTCTTCAAAGTGATTCTGGAATTGATTGGGGATATCAATCTGTTCAGGTCTCTTGAGTTGATATACTTCAAGCTGTGCTCTAAGTGACACTTCCTCTCTTCAGATAACTGGACTGGTTGTACTGCACAGCAGAGATTTCACTTTTATGAGTTTTCCCTCCAACTCTACTCATACAGTTGTGAGGATGAGAGTTGAGTAAACTGGAGTTAATATGCTCCCTCTCCGAGGGTCCTCTTCTGCCTCCCCCCAGGAAGCCAAGATGGTGGATAGGTTTAGGCGGGAAATCACCCCTGCAAGGGGAAGATGACGAGGGGGGGGGGGATACTGGAGGATCAGAGGGCACAACAGCAGGATGTCCGTGGGCACTAGTTAAATTCTTTACAAATAGTCTTTTGCCCCACAATATGAAGTGTCAGCTGCAATGTGTTGTGCAGAAGCACTCCTCCACGATCTTGCTCCTATGTCTCGGACTGTCTAAGCGAGGAGACCGAGGTAAGGTAAGGGGGCACAAGATGGCGACCAAAAAAGCGGGAAACCCGGCTTCGGTATAGAATATGGAGGGGGGGGGGGGGGGGGGCGGGCGGGGGCGCAGTATGGTGTGCTCACCAACCTTCTCTCCGGTTCCCACTTCAGGGATATTTGATGGTCTCAGCGCCTCCGGAGCTTACTGACAGCGCCGCTGCTTCTGCCGACCCTCTGCATGTAAGCCGCCTTTCAAGCCTGGTGGCACCGCCGCTACCGTCGCTGTGCCGGCGGGTGCTCTCGGGTCTATATCTGACCTCTTCTCACCGGCGCCGATGTTCGGGCACTGCTGAAGGTAAGGTCGCTGTCTCTGATCCCTGATTGTGGTACTCGCGGAGTGCTACCGCTTGGCTCTCTTCACTCCCGGTCGCGGCTTATGAGCTCTTCAGTCCCCGATGTGTAGGAATGGCCCACACTGCTGCAGAACCTCTCCAGCTGCACCCTACCCTGCAGGGATGATAGATGTGCTCAAGTCCGGGACGTCTGAGGGATTTTAGTTGCCAAAATAAACGGCAAAAGCCACTTGGCTTAGGAGCCCTGTTTCAGTGCGTCTGAACTTCCACTATTCACATTCTAAGACAGCGACAAATCTAACTTTGGCCCCAATCGAGACGTGGTAAAATGTATGTTTGGACTATGCAGGTACTAATTGAGCCCAGCTCAATGAGGATGTATTGGGGTAATATGCCCATATGAGTAACTGAAATAGTACACAAATAGCATTATTACACAAGGCAGCATTGAAACTACTGCATATGTGGGCAGGTTAATATATATTTGTCTGCTTATACAGGAGTACATAGTGGAGTGTGCAGCTCATTATGGAAGTCAACGCCAAGTCCTGCTCTACTCTATACTAGTCTGTACCATATACCATAAATAACAGTCTGGAAAATCCTTAACATCCTGAGGCAGCGCTGAAGTGCGATCCTAAGCCGCAGGAGCCAGGACCATATTTTTTCTTCTAGATTTTTTTTAAATACTGTCTCTCTTCCCTAGTGTTAGCTATCCCTCCTAGCTTTGTGTCGTCGACAAATTTGATCAGTTTCCAATCAATTCCCTCCTCCAGATTATTTATAAAAATGTTGAACAACACTGGGCCCAGGACAGAGCCTTGTGGTACCCCACTTGAGACATTCTTCCCATTGGATGTGCAGCCATTTATGACCACTCTTTGAGTACGATCACTCAGCCAGTTGTGAATCCACCTAACAGTTGCCTTGTCAATCCCAGATTTGGTCATTATTTCAATAAGTATGGTATGAGATATTTTGTCAAATGCTTTACTAAAGTCAAGATATACTATATCCACCGCATTTACCTGATCAACCCAGTCGGTGATTCTATCATAGAAGGAAATTATTAGGGCTCTGGGTGTGGACCCCAGTGGTCAAAGGAACTGAGGCAGGGAAATCTCAGATGGGTAACTTGCCCTTAGCTAATCAGGAAGATGGGAAGACCCCTGCCTATAAGCAGGTTAGACGTCCTGATAAGAACGACCCCGCGCTGGAACATTGGGGCTGACTATCCCTGACAGGAAAAAGGGACAGTGTAAGCAAAGCACAGAACAGGACTGACTATTAATAATAATAATCTTTATTTGTATAGCGCCAACATATTCCGCAGCGCTTACATACGCAGACTACCACAGAAACAGGAACGATGCACAGACTGGACAGAAATGGACAAACGCACACAGGCTAAAGCATAAGGCAAAGAACATACAAAATAAAAAGATATAGATACCGTCTCAAAAGACAGAACAGTCTTAAGACAGGCGACCTGGATGTGCTGGGTGTCTGAAGCAAAAACACATCAATTCTGAGGCAAGGAGGGTCCCCAGCTCAGTTAAATAAAAGAGTAATTGCTATTTAACCTGCAGTTGGGTTGTGAGCACTGAGAGGGGTTAACTCCCCCCTTGCCAATAGAAAATAAAACAAGGAGTACATTCAAAAAACAGAAGTAGAGCGATGCCCATGTCTGCCTAGAATAGCAAGAGGACCACAGCCACAGGTGGCAGACCTAATAGAAATTAGATTAGTCTGGCATAACTTGTTTGTTACAAACCCATGCTGGGTTTGGTTAATTCATTTTCATCCAAGCGCTTGCATATATACTGTTTAATAATTTGTTCAAAGATCTTTCCTAGTATAGAGGTCAGACTCACAGGCCTGTAGTTTCCTGGATCCACCTTCTTCCCTTTGTTGAAGATAGGGACAATATTTGACCTTCTCCAATCTTCTGGAACTTTTCCTGTTCTCCACTAATTTTCAAAGTTTATGGTGAGTGGTTCAGCAATTGCCTCTGTTGCTTCCTTCAGTACCCGAGGATGTAATTCATCTGGACCTGGAAACTTGAATTTATGTAAGTTAGCTAAGTGTTCTCACACCATCTCTCTGCTTATAAATAGCCTATATTCTTTTATTTCTTCAATAGCACAGGGAAGATTAGTTAATGTTACATTTACTTTCTGAGAAAAAAAAACAGATACAAAGAAAAAAACAGATTGTTTGGCCTTCTCAATATCATTTTTAACCAATTCACTATTTTCATCCTGTAAGCATCTTTGACTTTTCTTTTACTTTTAACATATCCGAAAATCCTTTTTAATGCTTTTGGCTTCTGTTGCAACCCTCAATTCATTATTAGCTTCAGGTTTTCTGACACTTGCCAGACTACATGATATTCTTCTTTAGATATCCCCTCAGCCTCTCATTCCATTTTAGCATGTATTTAAGTTCTGTGTTCATCCATCCTGGTCTCTTTAAATGCTTCCCATTCTTCTTCCTTTTAGGGGTTGTTAACGATTGTGCTTTGAGAATCTCATTTCGCAATATTTCCCAATCTTCTTGGGCATTTCTGTCCTTAAGAACATCCAGCCATTGGATTCTTCCTACCCTCTTTCTGAGTCTATTAAAATCTGCCTTTCTGAAATCCAACCTTGAGGTCTGAGTTTTCTCAGGTCTTCCTCACCTTGTTATCCAAAATTCAAGGTCCCAGCCACTCTTACTTCCTCCAGCATTCCCTCCCTGTTGGTAAGAATTAGGTCCAAGATAGCAGATCCCCTTGTTTTCTCTTCTGACTTCTGGAAGATAAAGTTGCCAGCAAGAGTGGGTAAGAATTTGTTGGATCCATTATTTTACCTGAGAGAGATTCCCAACAAATGTCTGGATAGGTAAAATCTCCCATGATCACTATGTTATGCTTTTTGGAGAGCTTGGCCATCTGATGTAGAAAGAGTTCATCCATATCTTCTGCTTGTCCAGGCGGCCTATAGTAAATGCCTACAATGGTCTCCTTTCTGTTATTCTCTCCTTGTATTCTTACCCAAACAGTTTCTACAGAACTCCCAGCTCTGAAGCTTGAATCTCTGTGGAGATGAATGTTTTCCTAACATACAACTCAATACCTCCTCCCTTTTTTTGGTCTGTTCCTTATAAATAAGTTGTATCCTTTAAGCCTTGTATTCCAGTCATGTGTATCATTCCACCATGTTTCTGTGATGCCTATGACATCATATTTCTCTTCCTGTGTTAGGAGCTCCAATTCTCCTTGTTTGTTTCCCCTGCTCTGTGCATTTGTGTAGACACATTTTAGTTTGTGATCGGTGTCTCTTGCTCCTCTACTTGCCTTCTGATTTTGTCACGTCCGTGCAGCACACGAGCACTATGCTCAGCACGGACGCAGGGTGATGATGATAACAAAGACTATAGAAAATCGACAACTGCACTGATAACAGTGCGCACTACACTATGCGGGACGGTAGCACCACTCCAGGGAGAAGGAAGAAAGCCTGGCCCTAACCTAGCAGGGAAGGTGACGGGTCCCTGCCTAAAGCGGGGACATAGTCTCTAAAAAGACGGACCAGCGGTCTTCTTTCTGGGGCCTGATTGTTCCTATAGAAACCCCTGGAGAGATGCACCGATACGCAAAGCAAAAACAAAATAGGAAAGCAACAAAACCAGCAGCTACTTATCTGCAAGTTGCAAACCACCCGGCACAGTAGAGCTCCACACTCCAAGTAATCCGCTGTGGAACGGAATAAGCAGCACTGCTCACCAGGAGGGGTGAGAATAAATAGCCACTCTGCACCTGAAACAATAGCAGAGTGAATGGAAAACCACACCTCCAGCTTACTCTCAGGCATGGCTAATCCAGCATGCATCCATGCAGAAAGGCAGACAGCACCAACAAACCCTGCACATGATGCATTAACCCTTGACCTGCTTAACCAGGTAACCGGACTTTGGCCTATGTTGAAGCCACCATGCCACGACGTTGTCGCTACCGACAGGACGTGACATATTTTTTGTTTTTGTTCTTTTTTCCACTTCTAATAGCAAGGTTATCAATTATATTCATTATCTCTATATTTTTACCCGGCCTTTCACTTCCCTTACTATATTGTTCTAGTTTAAAGCTCTCCTAATGAGTGAAGCAAGGCGCCCACCAAATATGTGCTTACCTCTCTTTGTAAGGTGCAACCCGTCTCTAGCAAGCAGTCCATCATATAGGTAATTCACTCCATGATCTAGGAATCCAAATCTTTGCTGACGGCGCCACCGACATAGCCAGTTGTTCACCTCTAGAATCCTGTTCTATCTCCTTATTCCATGGCCATCCACTGGGAGGATGGATGAGAAGACTATCAGAATCAGAACTTACAGAAATGAAACAGGGTGCAAGCAGAAGCAAATGAACGGGTAAGGAGAACCTGGTGTATTTTAAAAATATAGATTGTGGCAACAAAAAAAAACAAACCATGTTTAGCATAAAAAACTTAATTTATACAGTGGTCATTTTCTAATGACACATTCCCTTTAAAATCCCTAGAATATATACATATGTATTAAAAATGTAATTGGAATTATGTTACCTGAAATGTAACTTGATTGAGTTCAGGGAGTTTTTTACCTCTGGAACATGTTATTTGAGAGTCTAACAGCAGTCAGGCAGCATACTAGTGCTCCACTTTCCTTGGTACTGTTTTACCGTACTTGAAATGCCTTAGTGAAATCGCTGACAACACTGAGATTTACAAGGAAATTGGAAACCATCACAGAAAACGGCCATTACTTACTGACTGAGGAGTGCATATAGATGCATCCTCCTCTCACCATGCAGGTAGCTGACTACCAAATGGAGGAGCCAATAACACCTGTGCAGGACACCGATGAGACAGCCACTCACACTGCCTCCTGATAATGAGGGGGGTGGATGCTTGGTGTATACTCCCACACATAGTGAATACAAGGTGCCAGACCATTCTGATATATGTAGTTCACCATGCAGACCAGCAACCTATTAATGACGCCATGATAATTCGGCGGGTTGCCCTGCATTTCCAACAGTGAACCACATTGGTACTGCCACCCTGGGCTCCCCCTGGAGTCTTAAAGCCACACTGCATGTGAAATTGGGAATCAAAAAATGGATTTTTAGTGATAAATTGCATCCCATTGTTTTCTTTAAACTGTATTTTTATTACATTTTTGAAAAAACATAAAAAATACAGGACAACTTTACATTTGGCAAAGCCCAAACCCTCCCGCTGTTTTCTATGCGGTCAGCAGATTGCTTACTATTTCATGCTTTTTGCTTTATAAATTCCCGAAACGTTCAGTAACATTCTTGAAGGTGAACCATGTGGATATCTCTGCTACTCTCAACCTGTTCTGAAATTCTCCATCCCGCATAGGTTCTCAAAACTACTTTTTCTTTGATCTCGGCGTCACTGATTTCGGGACTCTTGCTCTTCAGATACATGAATCCAGTGTGACTGTGATCCTTTGCTATGATGGAATTCTTCAGCAGTCCTAGTCTGATGTGCAGTGGCAGTAATAAACTTTTTTTAGGGTTGACCAATGGCATGTTAACTCTATTTTTGTTTTCTGGGATGAGGGATTGTCGTTTTGGACAGTCATTTCTAATATTTTTTTCTGTTCCTACAGCCTATTCACACTGGAAACGATAAAACGTTCCATATCCAAGTAGCAAACCAAGCAAAAGGATAATTACTTCCAAATGTCATGGCTCACAGGCCGCAAATGAGAACTGAGGTGACTTCATGAAGTCAACCCTGGTCCACGTAATCTTCATGCTCACTGTCATTTTGCTGCTAGATGCCTATGGGGACACTTCTCTGGCAGTTTATGGACAGAATGTTTGGCTGAGAGGTGGCACCCCAGCCAGCCAATCAGCTTTAGTTTTTGAAGATCTATTCTCTTAAGCCCCACGTACACGGGACGAATGTTGGGCAAACGAAGCCCAACACTCATCCCTGTGTGTACTCGCTCCCGTGCTGTCACACAGGAGCGAGTATCGCTGACTCTCTGACAGAGTGACCAGCAGGGGGCTGGGGTGGCTTAAGGAGATTTCACTCCTCGCTCTCCCCGCCGCTCTCCATTCACTTAACACAGCAGCCATTCAGTTATGAACGGCTGCTATTTACACTGAACAATCATCGTTCAGATCATCACTCATCGTTTAGGCTGCATAAAATCCTAAACTCTGTGTGTAAAGAGCAGCCGTTCAGTACTGAACGGTCGCTGTATTAAGTGAAAGGAGCGCGGGAGAGTGAGGAGTAACAACTCCTCCAGCCGCCCGCTGCAAGCCAACGATACTCGCTCCAACAGGACGGGAGCGAGTACATGCAGGGAAGAGTGTTGGGAATCGTTTGCCTGATATTCATCTCGTGTGAATGGGGCTTTAGTCTTAAGGTGTTTTTGGTCCAGTTTTAGGCTTCCTGTCCTGGCCTGCATCCCTGTTAAGTCTGCTGATCATTTACATATTTATCTGGGATGTTTGAACATTTTATTCCATGTACTCTTGTGGTTTATTATACAGTAAGTGTCATCTAACCTCCACCCCTTTTCCCTATCACCATCTATGGAAAGTCAGGTTGGCCTTCAACAGGGCGACCACTCTGCTAGTAGGTAGGGCATTCCCGTATCTTAGGGTACAGGGTTAGATTCCCCCTCTCCTCTGTTTTGTGTTTCATTTTTACATTTCTGTTTTATCTACGTTCATACTGTCTGCATATGTATTTATTCTTTTAGGACACAACAAGTAGGTTCAGGTTGGATGTAAGTAAATCCCAGCAGATATTCCAAGAATGCTTTGCATTTCAATTTTTATCTAATAGCAGTTTCATATTTTCATACCATTCTTTTATGTTGGCTGAATGAACTAAAGGGATGGAGAGTAACTTATTCTCATTGTGAAGAAGTACAGCATTCAAACGTACCTTCGCTGAATTATTAAACAAGTGTCAGTCTTTGGGAGTATACCGATGGCTGGGAGCTTCCATAGTGAAGCCCATTACTATGGACCATACTGATGGCTGGGAGCTTCCATAGCAAAGCCCATTACTATGGACCATACTGATGGCTGGGAGCTTCCATAGCAAAGCCCATTACTATGGACCATACTGATGGCTGGGAGCTTCCACAGCAAAGCCCATTACTATGGACCATACTGATGGCTGGGAGCTTTTACAGCAAAGCCCATTACCATGGACCATACAGGTGGCTGGGAGCTTCCACAGCAAAGCCCATTACTATGGACCATACTGATGGCTGGGAGCTTCCACAGCAAAGCCCATTACTATGGACCATACTAATTTCTGGGAGCTTCCACAGCAAAGTCCATTAATATGGACCATACTGATGGCTGGGAGGTTCTACAGCAAAGCCCATTACCATGGACCATACTCGTGGCTGGGAGCTTCCACAGCAAAGGCCATTACTATGGACCATACTGATAGCAGGGAGCTTCCACAGCAAAGCCCATCAATATGGACCATACTGATGGCTGGGAGCTTCCATAGCAAAGCCCATTACTATGCACTATACTGATGGCTGGGAGCTTCCATAGCAAAGCCCATTACTATGGACCATACTAATGTCTGGGAGCTTCCACAGCAAAGCCCATTACTATGGACCATACTGATGGCTGGGAGCTTCCACAGCAAAGCCCATTACCATGGACCATACTGGTGGCTGGGAGCTATCATAGCAAAGCCCATTACTATGGACCATACTGATGGCTGGGAGCTTCCACAGCAAAGCCCACTACTATGGACCATATTGATGGCTGGGAGCTTCCACAGCAAAGCCCATTACTATGGACCATACTGATGGCTGGGAGCTTCCACAGCAAAGCCCATTACTATGCACTATACTGATGGCTGGGAGCTTCCATAGCAGAACCATTACTATGGACCATACTGATGGCTGGAAGCTTCCACTGCAAAGCCCATTACTATGGACCATACTGATGGCTGGGAGCTTCCACAGCAAAGCCCATTACTATGCACTATACTGATGGCCTGGAGCTTCCACAGCAAAGGCCATTACTATGGACCATACTGATGGCTGGGAGCTTCCACGGCAAAGCCCATTACTATGGACCATACTGATGGCTGGGAGCTTCCACAGCAAAGCCTATTACTATGGACCATACTGATGGCTGGGAGCTTCCACGGCAAAGCCCATTACTATGGACCATACTGATGACTGGGAGCTTCCACAGAAAAGCCCATTACTATGGACTATACTAATGTCTGGGAGCTTCCACAGCAAAGCCCATTACTATGGACCATACTGATGGCTGGGAGTTTCCACAGCAAAGCCCATTACTATGGACCATACTGATGGCTGGGAGCTTCCACATCAAAGCCCATTACTATGGACCATACTGATGGCTGGGAGCTTCCATAGCAAAGCCCATTACTATGGACCATACTGATGGCTGGGAGCTTTCATAGCAAAGCCCATTACTATGGACCATACTGATGGCTGGGAGCTTCCATAACAGAGCACACATCATGTCAAGATACAACATATTGTCCTTGAGAAAAATAAAATATTTTGATTCATTATGAACGATGTATTGTAGTGTCTTGATGGAAAAGATTCCAATCTTTCAGCTTTGAACCCAAAATTTAGCTCAGTTTTTGGACAAATTCAGATGTAGGACAAAACTGTTAAGATTCCTGTGTGTTAGTAGATGAGGTGCAGAGAAGGTAGCACAGCTTACTGGAAATGTTCAATCTAAATCAATGTTGTCTTTGACCTGTTCATCAGTATCGGAACCAACATTGCTGAGTCACACGTCTGGGAGGTTTGGTAAAGGAAGCTCTTCGCCACGTGGGAAAGGTCCTCTGGCAAATTTGGATACTTGACAGAGTGACTAGATTTAGACGTGATCCCTATTTGTGTTAAAAAGTCTGACGAACGATCTGTCAGTTCTCTCCAAGCCACTGGATTGGCAAGTGGCGTGAACCAGTTAACTATAGAGTGAGTAGTCTAAGGGTGGCCTTACACTGGATGACTATTGTCTGAATAGTTACTTTAGCGAGAGACTCCATGATAATTATTTCCCAATTTTCTCCAATATGAATGACTACAACTCTACACAAGGTCACTTTACATCAACATCTGATTCTTTTGGTGAGCTGGAACAAAAGAACTAGCATTTTATGAGCATACTATTGCTTGTCACTCTGTTGGTGGTCATGTTTTTGCAGGCAGATGTTGAGGCAGGGCCATCTTGGCACCATGGAGCTAAGGGTTTGTCAGTAGTCACTGCTGCACTCACCAGTATGGTAGAAGGACGGGGAGCAGCGGCTGTTACTGGCATGGAGGTAGCAGCCCCCGGGACCCTTCGAGCAGAAGTATGATTGCATGGCCTTCCGAGGCCCGGTCCTGCTGCTTAGCATATGATTAAGGAATCTGCTCCATGGTACTGTGCAGCTGAACAGGAACTTTGGTCAATGTAGCTTGTCTGTCTCTTCTCCCAGGAACAGAAGCATGGAAGGATTCAGGTGCAGCAACGGTCCTGACTGCTTGCTCACCACTCCGGAGGAGTGAACAGAATCACGATTGCAGCAAGCATCTCTTTATCAGGTTTCTGAAAACCAGAGCCGGTGTATCAAGCAGAACTTACTTCCTTCACTAATCACCTCCGGCCTAACACTGAAACCCAGCAATACTTTTATATTAACTCCGACAGTGCTGCTTAGTAATGCCTATTCCTGCCACTGCAGCTCGCGGCTCCTTTACACCAATCCGTGCTCCAGCCCCGAGGGTACTTCTAAGTCTATGAACGTTACAAGTAATAACAATGAGACATAGTTAAGGTGATGACCAGCCCGGTCACCATCTTACATTTGCACAGAACGACTGTCGGTTGCATTCACTCTTTTGAGCGAATATTCATGTAAAGCCCCCCCTAACATAGATTAAGCAATGAATATGAGGGGTGCCAACTCTTACCTTGATAACTCACCACATTAAAATGTAGATACATACAGAGTACACAAACCCAACACTAACTACTGCATATTAGTCACTTCACCGCACGCTGCCTACAAAAAAAGTGTCTCTCTTGTCTGTTACAGCGAATCACAATGCAGCTTTCAGCACAAGTAGAGCTGCAGTGTAAAGAATGAGGAGAGACAGAACAGTAGGCAGAGCCTATTATGAGACAGGTCTCTGTACCGGTATCTCTTGCAGTCCTACCGAGTACACCTGTACTTGGACCACCTGTAATTCTACTGAACTGAAACAGCTCCATACTAAAACAGAGCCTCCTCCAAACTTCACTGTACTAACCTAACCGCTCTCCAGCTAACCGACACACCCAAGTGCCGCCATCTGATCAGTAGATGGTGTCCTGTGATTCAGCTCCACACTTGCTTCCACTCACTTACAGTCCGACACTCCAAGCCTCATCGCAGGCGCCGCTGTGCAGTCACTGCTCTGATGTTGTGTGCAGCCGCTCGTCCATGGTAACCTTCACATGCCATTCCCTGGTTCTGGTGCTAATGGATGTTCCAATGTCCTGTGAGACCCCCTGAGCAAGGGCAGATGATATGTGTGATGTCTTCACAGCTCCTACAAGGCTTCGTTGTCAATGTTCTGTTAGTTTACAAGGTCCCGCTGAACGTGGGGCACCGCAAACACCGGATGGCCTGCTTCTCCCAATAACATGGCCAACAGTGGACTCTGGAAGGCCCAGAAGCTGCGATACCACGTAATGATTGGTCGGTGACATCCCACCACCAGACACCATTGTCAACTCTACATCTGGTGACATCCCCCCCACCAGACCTTGTTTTGTCAGCTCTATACCTGGTGACATCCCCCACCAGATCCGGTTGTCACCTCTACACCTTGTGACATCCCTCCCACCAGACCCCGTTGTCAGCTCAACACCTGGTGACAATCCACCACCAGAGCCCGCTGTCTGCTCTACACCTGCTCACATCCCACCACCAGACCCCATTGTCAGCTCTACACCTGGTAACATTCCACCACCAGACCCCGTTGTCAGCTCTACACCTGGTGGCATCCCACCAATAGACATCATTGTCAGCTCTACACCTGGTGGCATCCCCCCACCAGACCCCATTGTCAGCTCTACACCTGGTGGCATCCCCCCCACCAGACTCCGTTGTCAGCTCTACACCTGGTGACATCCCACCAACAGACCCCATTTTGTCAGCTCTACACCTGGTGACATCCCCCCACCAGACTCCGTTGTCAGCTTTACACTTGGTGACATCCCCCAACTAGATTCTGTTGTCAGCTCTACACCTGGTGACATCCCCCCACCAACCTTGTTGTCAGCTGTACACCTGGTGACATCCCACCACTAGACCTCATTGCCGGCTCTACACCTGGTGACATCCCCCCACTATACCCTGTTGTCAGCTCTACACCTGATGGCATCCCCCCACCATACTCCATTGTCAGCTCTACACCTGGTGACATCCCACCACCAGACCCCGTTGTCAGCTCTACACCTGGAGACATCCCTCCACCAGACCCCGTTGGCAGCTCTACACCTGGTGACATCCCACCAACAGACCCCATTTTGTCAGCTCAACACCTGGTGGCATCCCCCCCACCAGACTCTGTTGTCAGCTTTACACTTGGTGACATCCCCCCACTAGACCCTGTTGTCAGCTCTACACCTGGTGACATCCCCCCACCAGACCTTGTTGTCAGCTCTACACCTGGGGACATCCCCCCACCACACCCCGTTGTCAGCTCTACACCTGGTGACATCCCACCACTAGAGCTCATTGCCGGCTCTACACCTGGTGACATCCCCCCACTATACCCTGTTGTCAGCTCTACACCTGATGGCATCCCCCCACCAGACCCCGTTGTCAGCTTTACACCGGGAGACATCCCTCCACTAGACCCCGTTGTCAGCTCTACACCTGGTGACATCCCCCCACAAGACCCCGTTGGCAGCTCTACACCTGGAGACATCCCTCCACCAGACCCTGTTGTCGGCTCTACACTTGATGACATCCCACCACCAGGCCCAGTTGTCAGCTCTACACCTGGTGACATACCCCCACCAGATCCAGTTGTCAGCTCTACACCTGGTGACATCCCCCCACTAGATCCTGTTGTCAGCTTTACACCTGGTGACATCTCACCACCAGACCCCGTTTTCAACTCTACACCTGGTGACATCCCCCCCACCAGACCTTGTTTTGTCAGCTCTATACCTGGTGACATCCACCACCAGATCCGGTTGTCAGCTATACACCTGGTGACAATCCACCACCAGACCCCATTGTCAGCTCTACACCTGGCTGTCAGCTCTACACCTGGTGGCATGCCCCCACTAGACCCTGTTGTCAGCTCTACACCTGGTGACATCCCACCACCAGACCCCGTTTGCAGCTCTACACCTGGTGACATCCCACCACCAGACCCCGTTTGCAGCTCTACACCTGGTGACATCCCCCCTCCAGACCCCGTTGTCAGTCTACACCTGGTGACATTCCCCCACCAGACTCCGTTGTCAGTTCTACACTTGGTGACATCCCCCCACTAGACCCCGTTGTCAGCTCTACACCTGGGGACATCCCCCCACCAGACCCCGTTGTCAGCTCTACACCTGGTGACATCCCACCACCAGACCCCACTGTCAGCTCTACACCTGGTGGCATCCCATCACTAGACCTCATTGTCAGCTCTACACCTGGTGGCATCCCCCACCAGACCCTGTTGTCAGCTCTACACCCGGTTGTCAGCTCTATACCTGGTGGCATCCCCCCTCTAGACCCTGTTGTCAGCTCTATACCTGGTGGCATCCCCCCACCAGACTCCGTTGTCAGCTCTACACCTGCTGACATCCCCTCCACCAGACTCCGTTGTCAGCTCTACACTTGGTGACATCCGTCCACTAGACCCCGTTGTCAGCTCTACACCTGGTGACATCCCCCCACCAGACTCTGTTGTCAGCTCTACACCTGGCGACATCCCACCACCAGACCCCGTTGTCAGCTCTACACCTGGTGACATACCCCCACCAGACCCCGTTGTCAACTCTACACCTGGAGGCATCTCATGGTTTCTGTACCGGGATCTCCTGTTTGATCCTCTCCTTTATATCTAATGCTCACACATCACCGGACCGCACGAGATTGGTGGGGGCCAATACTTTTGTCAACATAGTGGCATTAATGTGCTTAATGTCACCGAGCTCTTCAATATGACTCATACTACTGCTAATGTATGTCCATAGAGATTGCAGGGATGTGTGCTTGATTTTATGCCTCTGTCTTGCAGTAGATGTGGTTGAATCACATGAACACAATAATTTAGAGGGGTGTCTAATCACCTGTATTGTAGAGGGTTGTACTCCACCCATCACTACCCCTACTAGTCAGAGCAGAGAGCCAATGAGAAGAGCAAATCTAACTCTCCACCATAGCTGAACATGTATTACATGGTCCCTGCATATTACAGCGGTGATGTGTATCGCCCCTCCCCCCCCCCCCCTTACCCCTTCCCTGCATATAAGGGACCAAATGCTAAAAAGCAGCACCGAACCTCCTCAGGCAATGTTAGGCTATCATGAGGGTTTTCAGCAGCTGCGTCTATGGTAATCGGCTTGTGTTCAGTCTGGTTACCTTCTGAGCATGGGATAGTCTAATTAGAGCAAACCTTTAACCCCTTGAAGGACATGACGATTCTTTAGCATTTATATCCCCCCTTTTCAAGTCATAACTTGTTTTACTTGTCTGCTGACTCGGCCATACGGGGGCTTGTTCTTTGCGTGACCAGTTGTAGTTTTTATTGGGGCACATATAGTGTGTTGTGTAACTTGCATTGATTTCCGGGGGGCAGGGTGGAGGAGCGCATCCTCTCTGCCATCAGTTCTTATGGTAATATTTAGGCAGTATGAGTGACGTGATTTTTCCTGCAGGTCATTAGATGCTACCAGGATTACGTACTTTATTTAGGCTTTTCTGTTTTTGTACAATAAACCCCCTTTTTTTTTTGGATAATATATACTTTTTTTGCAATGCTGTAGTCAGAGACCCAGAGCTTTAGTATCTTTCCATGGACGGAGCCGTGTGAGGACTTATCTTTTGCGCGACAACCTGTCTTTTAGTCTTTTACCGCTTTGGAGTACAAATGACTTTTTTTCATCCCTTGTATTTGTGTTTTTCTGGGGGCGAAATGAACAAAAATAATGCATTCTGGCAGCTACTTCTTTACATTCACGTTCGCTGATTGGGATAGAAAGCATGTTCAAGGTATTGCGTGGGTCGTTACGGATGTGATACCAAATGTGATTTTTATTTATTGCATTTTAACATGGATTTTTGTCTTATTACTCTTTTTTTCACATTTTTCTAGGTCTTGAAAGTACGTTCTTATGATTGCTCAGATAATACACTGCATTACTTCTGTACTGCAGTGTATTATGTGATTTACTTTCCAGTATTTACTATGGCAGACCCGGAAGCAACTGTTACGCTTCCAATTGCCATATAAACACATCAGCCAATCCATATGGTGGAGAGCCAATGATGTCATAGAGGGCACTCCTTCTGCCACGAACTTTGTACATACAGTGATTGCAGCCTGTGGGGCATTAACTGCGGGAATCGGTGTACTTGCTGAATCTTGCTGTTGTAGTGGGACACGGGCTGTCAGTTAAGGGGTGTCAGTCATCCCTTGAGCCTGTGCCATCTACAGGCCGTAAATGTGTTGTATGTCACGCCAACCCCCTCCTGCCTGTGATGTACATGGGGTGCGAAGGGGTTAAATAAACATTTGTTTTCGAGGTATTTTGGAAGGTGTCAAGGAAAACAAATAGGCCATTTGAAGAAGAGGAAGAGGACTACTACTGATTCTGCTTTCATGTGTGACATGGTGTGCCCCCTGTGATGGGTAGACTGGCACACAGTCACATACACTACTATCAGCATTACTTAGACAGTACCCACTAGAAGGCGCGTCGTAGACCGCTCCGGGGACCGCGGCTTAATCATTGTTTGCAACAAAAGCTGGTTCAGCGCGTTACAATAAGGTGGCTTTAAGAAAAAACATCCTAGGAATGAAAGATGAAAAAGACGGCTTTTCCTGCGGCCTCGGGCTTGTGCGAGGACATTGGCTTCTGAGTGTTTCTTTATTTGCTGTGACTTAATACATTTTCTGTCTGCTTCTGAGCACAAAAAAAAAAAAAAAAAAATCCCTCATCCTGCCCACAGCCGTGAGTCATGACTTCAATAACGATCGGTATTGCTATTCCAAATCATGCGACTAATGTGCTGACATCTTTTTCATTCATTTTTTTTTTTTTTCTTTTTGGATTAAAAGAAAGGAATTTTGCAGTCGACTGAGCCTCCGAGGTTTTAAAGTGTACCTGCCGCCCACACAGTGAATTGGTGGGCACAGCCGCTATTTAGCCTATTAATTCGCTGAGACGGAGTGATAATGGAGAAACGTGAGGTGCATTGTGCCTCATGACTCAGTGATATTGCCTGCTCCCGCATTGTTACAAGGAGTGCAGTTGGGTTTTCTTACAATCCCTTTCTCGTGCTTCACCCCCTCAAAGATTTTGTAGTGAGTTTTACCCGAAGAAAGGCTCCCTGTGTGGTGCGGGTCTTGTAGAACACCGAGATCCTTAAGGAATATGGGGACGGCCCGCCAGCCTCCAGCTTCTGTGAAGACTCCCAAAACATCCAGTGTCTTAAAATGCTGCTCTTGGATATTAAAGACCCCATGCTTTACCTATTTTGCGCAGTCGTCAACTAGACTGCAACCTACACCGAATGGCCAGGTTATAAAGAGACCCCATCTAGCAGCACGTTGGACTCCTTTGGACTTCAGAGCTGCCATTCGCAACAGCGTAGATACTACTGGGTAATGAAATCATCCTGCAGGAATATCGGAAGGAAGCTTCTTGTAGTTGCCGCAAATTAGATGAAGGTGCTGACATGTTGACAGGAAGGGGTCAGCGTTTCATGCTGCTTGTGCCAAATTCTGTCCCTCCCATCAGCACTCAGAAATCTGCATATACAGGGGCGCCGCTCCCTTCGTCTCAAAGAGGCTGACAGAGCCAGCGGAGTACAAGCGCTCGGCTATCTCCGGCAGTCCCATTGAAGATGGGTAGAGTGACACCGCTGCTGCGTTCATCCTCTTGCTCAGGAGTTGCAGCGAGCTCGCAGTGAGGAGAGGGGGGATACGGGATAGGTGATAAAAGGGCATTTTGGTTCAAATCCTTTCTTCTCTTTCCAATGGATGGTGCGTATCAATGCAGGATTCCAACATGGTAGGAGTCCACCCGAGGGGCATACTAGGGTAGAAGGGTCCATGGATGGGTTTGGGCATCGGGGATATCTCTGACCTATTAGGAAGTACAGCAACTTTTCCTGACGACATAAACTGCAGTCAAATGGGTTCAATTATGCAGAGCTTATAAAAAATGACCTTCATTCCCTCTACGCGGCGGCGCGGATGAAAGAACTTGCCACCCTCACGAGTTCCGGAAACAAGACTTTGAACTTGGAGTAGAAGAAAGCTTAGAAGTGCAGCGTTAGTTTAATCTGAATGGATTCTTTTTCTTCTACCTTAACAATAATTTGCAGACTATTACTTTTCTAATCACTCTCTGGAGACATTTATGACTAACCCTCTGCTCCCCTCACAATTCCCTGACAGAGAGATAATAGCGTTCTCCGGGTATGTGACCAGCCGCTCTGAGTAATTTCAGACTCGTCACTCACCGCTTCAGTCATACTAACACTTTTCTAACTGCGGATTTATAGTCTTCTTAAAGGGACGCCAACTTGATGTACTTTTCCTTGTTGCACTTCTCTTCTTGTGTAACGTAGCGGGGTGAGATGATGGAAATATACAGAGTATAGAAGATCCCAATCACTGATTACCTTGTGACAATGCCACCTACTGAGAGGTAGATACACTATATTAACTTATGTATTGGCCCCCCAGCAGTCCGGTGGTGTGAGCATTAGGTATGAAGGACAGGATCACATGGGTATATACCCCAGTACAGATGCCCCCCCGGTGTAGAGGTGTCTGCAATGGTGCTTGGTCTGTAGATGGGTGGAAGCAAGTGTTGTGGAGAGCTGTACACCATCTTCCGATCGGACTTGGAGAGCGGATGCTACACCACGGCATCGTACCAACAGTGATATTTGTATGAGGTTCTGTTATGGTGGGGGGAAGGACTAGAGCCGTTGGTTATAGTGAAGTCCAGCCTCAATGAGTACAGAGACATTGTGGACAATGTGGTATCACCTACCCTGTGGTAATACTTGGGTACCGCTCCGTGTCTCTACCAACATGACCGAGCGCCATGTCATACGGCACGCGATGTTGAGGATTGGTTTTAGGAACAGGGTATCTGCAAACTTCATTGACCGGGCCGAAGTCCAGATCTCAATCCAATCGAGCATCACTGGGCCGAACTAGAATGCCGTAGTTGGGCAGCGCCAACACGCCCGCTATCCCCGGCATCACTGCCTTTAGCTCTCCTTGGGGAATGGAGACAAATCCCTACACACATCTATTGGAATTCATCCCTATGGGAGAAGCGCATGCAGAAAGAGTGCGGGCAAACTTCACAGGCACCCAGTACTGGAACATGAAACAGCACTCCCTGGAGCCCCCGTTCCTGGAGCTTTGAGCCCCATAACATAGTTTATGGGCTCAAAGGTTATGGCAGGTTCCCTTTAAGCTGCTCAGCACCACAGCCAAGCAGCATGACCCTTCCTCCTTCCTGTATGATCAAGCAGAGCGCTTTTGAAGTACTCTGCCCGATCATAGAGAGAGCTGTGCAGCTGTATAGTAGTCCTCTCTATCCCCTTCCTGCAATCATGTGCAGGGAGGAAATTAGAAGCTGAACCATCAATGTTCAGCTTTCAGCAACAAGCCAGGCGGGTAAGTAGGGGACACTGAGAAGTGGTCTGTTTGAGAGAAGGGGGCATAATGAACTGTCTGTGTAACAGAGGGGGGTCATTGGGAGTGATATGGGCATGAGAGCAGAACCCCCATTGGGCCACAAAGGGAGTTACTTTACTTTGTGGAGTATAATAGACGGCACTACTACTGTGCGATACCCACCATGGGGCACCGCCTATTTGGCACGGTTATTTTTAGGGGCACTATCTCAACATATTGCACCATTTTTTTCAGTTTCACTTTTATCGATCACACCATGTGAAATAAATAATGTTATTTTCGGGGTGATTATAGTTTTTTTATGTTTGCTACTTTTGTACAATAAAACCACTTCCCATATTTGTTGTGTCCTGGCCTCCCAAGAACCCCAACACACCCAGTTTTTCCATTGATAAAGCCCAATAAGAGTTTGTTTTTGCGAGACGAGCGTCAGTTTTCGTGGATACTAAGTCATTTGATCACTTTTTATTCCATTTTCAGTGGGCAAAATTAGCAACTCTTCCTTTTTTTAAAACAGTGTTCAGTATTCCGTTAATACCAAAGTAGTTTTTTGTGTGTTTTACTTACTTTTGCACACTACAAAAACTTTAAAAAATGCTCTTCTTCTGCAACATTCAACTACCTGTAACTTTTTTTTTTGCTGTCGCCGGAGGTTTGTGAGGGATTACAAGCTGTACTTTTCAATGGTACCATTTGGTGCTTCATGGGACTTCTGATCACATTTTATTCCATTTCTTTATGAGGCACAATATGCAAGATTAATGAATAGAGAGTTGAGTGAACATGCTCGTCCGAGTATTAGCATATTCGATGGTGCTCCTTACTTGAGCGAGTACCACGCCGTGTTCGACCCCGCCCCGAATTACCACTTCCTGCTGTGAGGGGAGAGGGAGAGGGAGAAGGAAAAAAAAAAAGAAAAAACAGAAGCTCGGTACCCAACGGGTCCACTACGAAAAAGCTCGAGTCTTCCATTGACTTCGATGGGGTTCGTTACTCGAATAGAGCTCTCGAATACTACGAAAAGCTTGAGTCGAATAACGAGCACCTGAGCATTTTGGTGCTCGCTCATCTCTAGTAATGATGTTTTCATAATGCGTCCGGTGCCAGATAAATAATGTGCCCCCCCGCCCTTATTTATAAGTATATATTTTCATTAAACTCTGCATATTTTCGTTCTACAAGGAGACATGATCTTTCCTACAATACTGCATTTTTGCCGTGTATTACAGTAGACTATCTGACCCTCCCTATTGCTGGGCCTAATAGTCTCCAGATCCGAAGACCATTGCTAGGCCTCAGAATGCCATAGTAACTCATCATCATCCCGTAATTTCGTTACCAAAGGCAAAGGAGAGGAGAGGTCTGAGGGGGGGTAAATTTGATATAGGTAGCCCCCTCCCTCTCCTAGCCTTTATGATAGGGCAGTTGTTTTTGGCCGCAGCACCAAAGGGGTTGAACAATTAAAATCAGAGTCACTGCTGATACCGGCTAGTAGAGCCAGAGTCCAGCGGTCATCCGACAACTCCTCCTGGCAGGATCCTGGTCTCACAGTCTTCTTCTATTGCTCCCCACGCTGCTTCTCGCTTACCTTATAAGAGTTACAGCGTTGGTCCGCCGCCTTAAGGTTATGTTCACATATAGCAGAAATAGTGCAGATTTAATGCAGTGCAAAATCCACATCCAAACGGCGTCAAAAACCAGACAGTCTGCAAATTTTTACATGCTTTTTGTTGCAGATGCGCTTTAGATTTCAGGCCTTGAAGGGGTAAAGTCTGCTGGAGATCCGCATAAACATCGCATCAGTGATGCAGAATGGATGCAGTTTTGATGCTGATTTTGCACCATTGCACCCCTACTGTAGCGTTCTTCTAGCTTCTCGACGCATGGCACAGGTAAGGCTGTACTACAGCTCTCAGCACCTATGAGAGTACAGTGCGGCTCGTTAGTGCCCATACACCCCCAGACTCGTTACTTTCCCTGTGAGGGATGAATATGATTCATGTGTTTTGCACAGGAATGAGTCCACCTGCTGCTATAAACACTTTCCGCACGCCTCGCATTTATACATTTACGCCACCCAAATCACTGATTTTTCAGAAATGAACAAATGCAGCCAACTGCAATAAACAGATTTATTTAGGCAAATCAACGTGTTTTGCCCCATACACATTATTTACAAATTAACTGAGTCTGTTTTTTCCCAGCCCCTTAGGCCTGCGCCACACAAGCGTATGTGTTTCTGCGCATGCATTTGAGACGCGGTTTTATGCATCTGGCGTGCGCGAGATTTTACTACTATTTTTCACATGCACGTCGTGCGCAATTGCGCCCTCTAAAAAAAAACACACACACACCGCCGCTCTCAGCTATTGCAATGGCCAGTTAGGTTAATGAGTTCAAGATGTATTGTTTTTCACACTGTAGCAAGTTTTTACAATCTGTTACAATACTTCAGTATTGCAGTGTATTGTAACATTAATGATCACGTATTAAGTCCTGCCATAGGCAGGCATAATATAGATACATGGCAGAAGTGGGAGCCTTCACTCGACACAGGGCTGCCAAGGCAATCATTGACACCCTGAAATCAGATCACAGGGCGCCGATGATGAGTTGCAGACGGGACCTCCATCCTCTAGCCAACAGCTTACATGCCGCGGTCAGGACTGAGTGAACATGAAAGCTGTCAAACAGCTGCATTTGGAGCTAGAGCTGATCATAGCTGATTGTGGTGGCTGGCAGCTGTAACAAACAGGCAATAACAGCTGGATACGCAGCGGGCTCGCCTCCCAAGCAACAGCGGGATATGCAGCGGGCTCGCCTCCTAAGCAACAGCGGAATATGCAGCGGGCTCTCCACCCAAGCAACAGCTGGATATGCAGCGGGCTCGCCTCCCAAGCAACACCTGGATATGCAGCGGGCTCGCCTCCTAAGCAACAGCGGAATATGCAGCGGGCTCTCCACCAAAGCAACAGCTGGATATGCAGCGGGCTCGCCTCCCAAGCAACAGCTGGATATGCAGCGGGCTCGCCTCCCAAGCAACACCTGGATATGCAGCGGGCTCGCCTCCTAAGCAACAGCGGAATATGCAGCGGGCTCTCCACCCAAGCAACAGCTGGATATGCAGCGGGCTCGCCTCCCAAGCAACAGCTGGATATGCAGCGGTGCTCGCCTCCCAAGCAACACCTGGATATGCAGCGGGCTCGCCTCCTAAGCAACAGCGGAATATGCAGCGGGCTCTCCACCCAAGCAACAGCTGGATATGCAGCGGGCTCGCCTCCCAAGCAACAGCTGGATACGCAGCGGGCTCGCCTCCTAAACAACAACGGGATAAGCAGCAGGCTCGCCTCCTAAGCAACAGCGGGATATGCAGCGAGCTCGCCTCCTAAGCAACAGCGGGATACGTAGCGGGCTCGCCTCCTAAGCAACAGCTGGATACGCAGCGGGCTCGCCTCCTAAGCAACAGCGGGATACGCAGCGGGCTTGCCTCCTAAGCAACAGCGGGATATGCAGGGGGCTCGCCTCCTAAGCAACAGTGGGATATGCAGGGGGCTCGCCTCCTAAGCAACAGCGGGATATGCAGCGGGCTCGCTTCCCAAGCAACAGCTGAATATGCATCGGGCTCGCCTCCCAAGCAACAGCTGGATACGCAGCGGGCTCGCCTCCCAAGCAACAGCTGGATACGCAGCGGGCTCGCCTCCCAAGCAACAGCTGAATAAGCAGCGGGCTCGCCTCCTAAGCAACAGCGGGATACGCAGCGGGCTTGCCTCCTAAGCAACAGCGGGATATGCAGGGGGCTCGCCTCCTAAGCAACAGCGGGATATGCAGGGGGCTCGCCTCCTAAGCAACAGCGGGATATGCAGGGGGCTCGCCTCCTAAGCAACAGCGGGATATGCAGCGGGCTCGCTTCCCAAGCAACAGCTGAATATGCATCGGGCTCGCCTCCCAAGCAACAGCTGGATACGCAGCGGGCTCGCCTCCCAAGCAACAGCTGGATACGCAGCGGGCTCGCCTCCCAAGCAACAGCTGAATAAGCAGCGGGCTCGCCTCCTAAGGAACAGCGGATTTTGCAGCAGGCTCGTCTCCTAAGCAACAGCAGGATATGCAACGGGCTCGCCTCCTAAGCAAGAGGGGGATCTGCAGCAGGCTCGCTTCCGAAGCCCACTTCTTACCCACGCCGCACCTCTGTGACATACATGTACATCACAGAGGACGAAGGGATTGTCCAGTTGTGAACTATTTATGGCCTATCCTCAGGACAGGTCATCAGTAATAGATCAGTTGGAGTCCAGCACTCAGGTGTTCACTGCTCAGCTGAGGTCGGTGTACTCATGCACTATGCTGATTTCTGAAGGAAGTGGACAAGTTTGCTCTAACTGCAGGAGTGAGGCTTGGTATGGCAAGCAAAGTTGCTATTCTCTTCAATGGGAACTTTGTCTGTAATACCAACCTTGGCCACTGCAGTGGGAGCAGAGCTGTCTGCTTCCTGCAGAAATCAGCTCAGTGCAGGAATTTATTGGTCCAGCAAACAGCTGATCAGTGGAGATCCTGGGCAATGGACCCCTGCCGATGTACTATTCCTGAGGATAGGCCAAAAACAGTTTACAACTGGACAACCACTTTAAGTAAGCCAAGGCTTCATTCATACAATGTGTAGCAGTATCAGACATGTTTATTTGAATAAATAAATCCATGTTCATCACAACCAATTTTTTCTAAATTAATGAGCAGTAAATGTATAAATATAATTAAATGAGTGCTGAAAGGGTTCAATAGAGCAGGCAGATTTATTGCCGTGCAAAACACACATAGAACGCTCATTAGATCTGGGGGGTGTGAAATTAACGAGCAGTAATGTCTAGAAAATTCCAAATAGTGAGAAGGATGCCGTGAACACAGATCCAGATGAAGGATTAGGCCTAAGAGAGGCTGCGCAGTGTGCAGCAGCATGCAGCAGGTCACAGGCAGTCTGCAAACTCCAGCCAGACATCACTGATGATGTGATAATAATATCAGTGTGTCATCGAGGCTGGGTGCTACAAAACGGTCCAAGAATATTCTGCCTATTATACTATATTGACAAACGTATTGGGACCCCCAGCAGTGCGGTGCGGTCAGGTGATGTGTAAGCATTAGGTATGAAGGAGAGGATCACATAGGAGATCCCAGTATAGAAGCCATCAGATGCCCCCGGGTATAAAGGTGACAACAGGGTCTGGTGAAGGGATGTCACCAGGTGTAGAGCTGACAACGGGGTCTGGTGGGGGGATGTCACCGGGTGTAGTGCTGACAAAATGGGGTCTGGTGGGGGGATGTCATCAGGTGTAGAGCTGACAACGGGGTCTGGTGGGGGGATGTCACCAGGTGTAGAGCTGACAACAGGGTCCGGTGGGGGGATGTCACCAGGTGTAGAGTTGAAAACGGGGTCTGGTGGTGGAATGTCACCAGGTGTAGAGCTGACAACGGGGGTCTGGTGGGGGAGATGTCACCGGGTGTAGAGCTGACAACGGGGTCTGGTGTTGGAGATGTCACCAGGTGTAGAGCTGACAATGGGGTCTGGTGAGAGGATGTCACCAGGTGTAGAGCTGACAACGGGGTCTGGTGGGGGGATGTCACCAGGTGTAGAGCTGACAACGGGGTCTGGTGGGGGGATGTCACCAGGTGTAGAGCTGAAAACGGGGTCTGGTGGGGGGATGTCACCAGGTGTAGAGCTGACAACGGGGGTCTGGTGGGGGAGATGTCACCGGGTGTAGAGCTGACAACGGGGTCTGGTGGGGGAGATGTCACCAGGTGTAGAGCTGACAATGGGGTCTGGTGAGAGGATGTCACCAGGTGTAGAGCTGACAATGGGGTCTGGTGGGGGGATGTCACCAGGTGTAGAGCTGACAACGGGGTCTGGTGGTGGAATGTCACCAGGTGTAGAGCTGACAATGGGGTCTGGTGGTGGAATGTCACCAGGTGTAGAGCTGACAACAGTGTCTGGTGGTGGGATGTCACCAGGTGTAGAGCTGACAACGGGGTCTGGTGGGGGAACATCACCAGGTGTAGAGCCGATAACAGTGTCTGGTGGTGGGATGTCACCAGGTGTAGAGTCGACAACGGGGTCTGGAAGTGGGATGTCACCAGGTGTAGAGCTGACAACGGGGTCTGGTGGGGGGATGTCACTAGGTGTAGAGATGACAACGGGGTCTGGTGGAGGGATGTCACCAGGTGTAGAGCTGACAGCAGGGTCTGGTGGTGAGATGTCTCCGGGTGTAGAGCTGACAAGGGGTCTGGGGGTGGGATGTCACCAGGTGTAGACCTGACAAGCGGGATGTCACTAGGTTTAGAGCTGACAACAGGGTCTGGTGAAGTGATGTCACCAGGTGTAGAGTTGACAACAGGGTCTGCTAGTGAGATGTCACCAGGTGTAAAGCTGACAACGGGGTCTGGTGGGGGAATGTCACCAGGTGTAGAGCTGACAAAATGGGGTCTGGTGGGGGGATGCCACCAGGTGTAGAGCCGACAATGGGATCTAGTGGTGGGATGTCACCAGGTGTAGAGCTGACAACGGGGTCTGGTGAAGAGATGTCACCAGGTGTAGAGTTGATAACGGGGTCTGGTAGTGGGATGTCACCAGGGGTAGAGCTGACAACGGGGTCTGGTGGGGGAACGTCACCAGGTGTAGAGTCGATAACAGTGTCTGGTGGTGGGATGTCACCAGGTGTAGAGTCCACAATGGGGTCTGGTAGTGGGATGTCACCAGGTGTAGAGCTGACAACGGGGTCTGGTGGGGGGATGTCACTAGGTGAAGAGCTGACAGCAGGGTCTGGTAGTGGGATGTCCCCAGGTGTAGAGTTGACAACAGGGTCTGGTGGTGGGATGTCACCGGGTGTAGAGCTGACAAGGGGTCTGGTGGGGGGATGTCACCAGGTGAAGAGCTGACAGCAGGGTCTGGCAGTGGGATGTCTCAAGGTGTAGAACTGACAACAGGGTCTGGTGGTGGGATGTCACCGGATGTAGAGCTGACAAGGGGTCTGGGGGGGGGGGATGTCACCAGGTGTAGAGCTGACAACGTGGGCTGATGGGGGGATGTCACCAGGGATAGAGCCGACAACTGAATCTGGTAGTGGGATGTCACCAGGTGTAGAGCTGACAATGGGGTCTGGTAGTGGGATGTCACCAGGTGTAGAGCTGACAACGGGTTGTGGTGGGGGGGGGATGTCACAGGGTGTAGAGCTGACAAGGGTGTCTGGGGGGGGAGGTCACCAGGTGTAGAGCTGACAACGGGGTCTGGTGGGGGATGTCACAAGGTGTAGACCTGACAAGTAGGTCTGATAGAGGGATGTCACCAGTTGGAGAGCTGACAACGGGGTCTGGTGGGGGGATGTCACCAGGTGTAGAGCTGACAACGGGGTCTGGGAGTGGGATGTCATCGGGTGTAGAGCTGAGAAGGGGGTCTTGGGGGGGATGTCACCAGGTGTAGAGCTGATAATGGGGTCTGGTGGGGGGATGTCACCAGGTGTAGAACTGACAATGGGGTCTAGTGGGGGGATTTCACCAGGTGTAGAGCTGTCCACAAGGTCTGGTGGGGCGGGGGAGAATGTCACCAGGTGTGGAGCTGACAACGAGGTATTGTGGGGGATGTCACCAGGTGTAGAGCTGACAACGGGGTCTGGTAGTGGGATGTCACAAAGTAATCAGTACAGACATTGCAGCTTCTGGACGATCCCGAGTCCCCTGTTCGCCATGTTATTGGGAGATGGAGACCGCCAGGTGTGTGCGGTGCCGCCACGTTCAGGGAGACCTCGTAAACTGACAGAACATGAACAACGAAGCCTTATAGGAACTGTGAAGACACCACACACATATCATCTGCCCTCGCTCAGGGGGTCTCACGTGACATTGGAGCATCCATTACTACCATAACCATCCGTGTGAAGGGTTGCCTTTGAGCAGCTACACATAACATCACAGTAGTGAATGCACAGCGACGCCTTCGATGGTGCTTGGAGCGTTGGACTGTAAGTGAGTGGAAGCAAGTGTTGTGGAGCTGAATCACAGGTCTTGGAGGTGGCGGTGGCCTGGAGAGCGGTTTCTATATGACTGCATCGTCCCAACAGTGAAGTTCGGAGGAGGTTCTGTTATGGTGGGGTTGGGTGGTGGTGGTGGGGGAAGGGGTTCTGCTGGGACAGATGAGGGACAATGGTTATAGTGAAGTCCACCATCACCACCAATGGGTACAGAGATATTTTGAACAATGTGCCACCACCTCCCTGTGGTAATGCTCTTGTACAGCTCCGTGTCTTCGCCCACATGTCTTACAGCACACTGTGTTGACGTTTGGTTTGAGGAGTAGAATATCTGCAAACTTCATTGGCCAACCCAAAGTGTGGATGCCAATCCCATCGAGCATCACTGGGCCAAACTAGACCGTGTATCTGTGCACGACCAACACACCCATCATCCCGCATCATTATCTGAAGCTCCTCGAGGAATGGAGGCAAATTCCTTCACGCATCTATGGGAATTTGGTGGGAAGCAGCCGAGGAGGGCGACTGCAGTCATTGAGGCCAAAGGTGGCCCAACACCAGAATGAGGAATGTGAATAAAACTGAATTTCATCCCCTTCTACGTGCGTCCCAATACGTCTGTCAGCATAGCGTATTATAACCCAAACTTATAAGAGACGGCAGAGACATCATCATTACGGGTGAGAATTCACAAGGGGAAGGGGGGGGGTGTTCTTCATAGTTTCTCTAAATGAGTTAACACGTACGCAGCAGCCGCGGTTTTATCCCGGCTAAATTAGGAAAAGCGTTGAAATGTTGCAGCTTTGCTCAGAGCCTGTGCGAGGGGATAAGGTAAATCCTAAGCAAGGTAAATCTATTCCCTTCAGCTAGGCACAATTAATCTCTGAGGATAGAGTGACTTGTACTGAGCGCAGACACCCTGCGGGCACACCGCTGGCTAGATACGGCCAATATGCACCCGCGGGGCGAGTAATCCTTACCCAGGGGAAGAGGCAGGGAATACTCATTAATACAACAAAGATTTCATCACCGAGGCTCAATATGACACTTTTTTTCTCCCTAAAAGGGCAATTCCAGTTACAACCGATATCACCGTGAGTGACGCACAATGACTACAGAGCGCAGACGGACAGAAATACCCATAATTCTGCGTCATTGTCACCGCTTTATAGGCAATACATGTTGTTTGAGCCACTAATAGGAGTGGGGGAAGGGAGCAATAAGGGTCAAATCTAACCGGGATTTGTCCGTGTGGGATCTAAAACCCATAGCAGAGAGCCGAGCCGTGGAGTTCTGCCGCAGCCGTGCAAATATTGCCCAGCAGATCCGCAGAGATTTAGCCCTTCTCAATCGGCAAATCCACATGCGGAATTCCTGATGCGGGAGCAAAATACAGACGTGGCAGCAGAATACGGACGTGGCAGCAGAATACGGACGTGGCAGCAGAATACAAATGGGGCAGGGCTCTTTTTATCCTGAATGCAGATTTTAAATCCATTGCAAAAAAATCCTAAGAATATGGTGTGAATTCACACTGGAAGAAAAGGAACGCGGATCTGCTATGGAGATGTGGTAAACAACCAGTCATGTGAACATACCCCGATATATCGACTAGACTACTGCAACTTTCTATTTATCGGCCTTTCCCGCACCAGACTCGCTACACTCCAATCCATACTAAATGCAGCAGCTAGGCTCATTTTTCTATCCAGCCGTTTCTCAGAGGCCTCTGCATCATGCCAGTCGTTGTATTGGCTGCCCTTCCACTGCACAACAACTTTAAACTCCTCACCCTCAAACTTCTCCATGGCACTGCACCACCGTACATCGCTGCCGTTCTGTCCATCCACCACCCAGCCCAAACACTCTGATCCGGCAACACACCCATCCTCTGGAACGCTCTACCCCAAGTCATCCGGACAGTTCCCAATGCACAAAACTTCAGACGTGCCTTAAAAACGCACCTCTTCAGGGAGGCACACCAAATCCCCTGAATTCCCCTACTCCTCCCTATGGCTCCCCACACCTTCCACCCTGCCTATCGCATACGACCTCTACCCCTGCACCTCCTTACACCCCCCACCCCGTTTGCTTCTTAATAACCGATATCCACATGCAATTTCCGTACTGCCTGTGTTTCCCCGTGCCCCCCCCCGTACCTCCTGTATCACCCCCCCCCCCCCCCCCCGGTTGTTTCACACTGATTGTAAACCACATGTAATTGTTGTATTGTCTCTGTTCTCCCATGCTTGAAAGTGCTGCGGAATAGGTTGGCACAATACAAATAAAGATTATTATATAGCCAACACGCTAACTGCTATACAACTGCCCAGAATGAACATGAATATAACTACTACTAGCTGATATACCCGGCCTCAACCAAGTTAATTTGATACAGGTGTTTACGTGTGGTTTGCACGGAAAATTTTATGACGTCAAGGTTAATTTAGAGTAACCGAGAAATAAATTATACATACACATAGAGCAGCGTTACATTCTCCTCAGGCTGCATGTACTGATGTCCCTCTGCAGAATATGCCACCCATCCCACTCTCCTCGAATACTTTGCTTTTCCTATTTAGAGCCTAAATAATGCGTCTGCCAAATTTCATGTATGTATGACACCGGGAAGTTACATTACATAGGGGGTGCTAATACTTTTGCACTTATCATTGAATAATCAAGTTGTGACCCCTTTATTTTCCTACGTAGGACCTAAAGAATGATCATCCCAAATTTAATGTTTGTACGACATTGGAAAGTTAGAGAATGAGTGGCGAGTCACTGAGGGCTTTCACACACACACGTATACATATATATATATATATATATATATATATATATATATATACACACTGCCTCCTATGTGCAAGAATATAACTACTATAATACTGCCCCCCCATGTCGAAGAATATAACTACTATAATACTGCCCCCTATGTCCAAGAATATAACTGCTATAATACTGCTCCTATGTAGAAGAATATAACTACTATAATATTGCCTCCTATGTACAAGAATATAACTACTATAATACTGCCCCTATGTACAAGAATATAAGTACTATAATACTGCCCCCTATGTCCAAGAATATAACTACTATAATACTGCCCGCTATGTCCAAGAATATAACTACTATAATACTGCCTCATGTGTACAAGAATATAACTACTATAATACTGCCCCCTATGTACAAGAATATAACTACTATAATATTGCCCCCTATGTACAGGAATATAACTACTATAATACTGCCTCCTATGTACAAGAATATAACTACTATAATACTGCTCCTATGTACAAGAATATAACTACTATAATATTGCCCCCTATGTACAAGAATATAACTACTATAATACTGCCCCCATGTACAAGAATATAACTACTATAATACTGCTCCCTATGTACAAGAATATAACTACTATAATACTGCTCCTATGTACAAGAATATAGCTACTATAATACTGCCCCCTATGTACAAGAATATAACTACTATAATACTGCCCCCCCTATGTACACGAATATAACTACTATAATACTGCTCCTATGTACAAGAATATAACTACTATAATACTACCTCCTATGTACAAGAATATAAGTACTATAATACTGCCCCCTATGTACAAGAATATAACTACTATAATACTGCTCCCTATGTACAAGAATATAACTACTATAATACTGCCCCCTATGTACAAGAATATAACTACTATAATACTGCCCCCTATGTACAAGAATATAACTCCTATAATACTGCTCCTATGTACAAGAATATAGCTACTATAATACTGCCCCCTATGTACAAGAATATAACTCCTATAATACTGCTCCTATGTACAAGAATATAACTCCTATAATACTGCTCCTATGTACAAGAATATAGCTACTATAATACTGCTCCTATGTACAAGAATATAGCTACTATAATACTGCTCCTATGTACAAGAATATAACTACTATAATACTGCCCCCTATGTACAAGAATATAACTACTATAATACTGCCCCCTATGTACAAGAATATAACTCCTATAATACTGCTCCTATGTACAAGAATATAGCTACTATAATACTGCCCCCTATGTACAAGAATATAACTACTATAATACTGCCTCCTGTGTACAAGAATATAACTACTATAATACTGCCCCCTATGTACAAGAATATAACTACTATAATACTGCCCCCTATGTACAAGAATATAACTACTATAATACTGCTCCTATGTACAAGAATATAACTACTATAATATTGCCCCCTATGTACAAGAATATAACTACTATAATACTGCCCCCTATGTACAAGAATATAACTACTATAATACTGCCCCCTATGTACAAGAATATAACTACTATAATACTGCTCCTATGTACAAGAATATAACTACTATAATACTGCTCCTATGTACAAGAATATAACTACTATAATACTGCCCCCTATGTACAAGAATATAACTACTATAATATTGCCCCCTATGTACAAGAATATAACTACTATAATACTGCCTCCTATGTACAAGAATATAACTACTATAATACTGCTCCCTATGTACAAGAATATAACTACTATAATACTGCCCCCTATGTACAAGAATATAACTACTATAATACTGCCCCCTATGTACAAGAATATAACTCCTATAATACTGCTCCTATGTACAAGAATATAGCTACTATAATACTGCCCCCTATGTACAAGAATATAACTACTATAATACTGCTCCTATGTACAAGAATATAACTCCTATAATACTGCTCCTATGTGCAAGAATATAGCTACTATAATACTGCTCCTATGTACAAGAATATAACTACTATAATACTGCCCCCTATGTACAAGAATATAACTACTATAATACTGCCCCCTATGTACAAGAATATAACTCCTATAATACTGCTCCTATGTACAAGAATATAGCTACTATAATACTGCCCCCTATGTACAAGAATATAACTACTATAAGACTGCCCCCTATGTACAAGAATATATCTACTATAATACTGCCCCCTATGTACAAGAATATAACTACTATAATACTGACCCCTATGTACAAGAATATAACTACTATAATACTGCCCCCTATGTACAAGAATATAACTACTATAATACCGCCCCTATGTATACGTATACAACTATTATAATACTGCCCCCTCTGTACAGGTGATGGTATGTCGGCCATGGCTTGTTATATAGCAGTGATGCTGTTGCCAGCACTGATCAGCTTCCGTCTTGTTCGCTGGCAGGTTAGTTATGATTGGTTACTGAGTGACGCTGTGCTACATAATAGTGTTTCACGGAGGAGGACGCAGATTTCTCCTGATAGCAGCTACATAAAGACCTCAATTTGCTGTAGCACTGAGGCAGGAATAGAAACATCCACACAATCTGCCTCGTACCGAGGACACCGCGATGCTCATTTCTATTCTTCTTCCTATACTGAAGCTCCCGCTGCGCGATCTGAACCGCAGGTTACCCATCTGCTATATAAATGCCTCCCACAATATGAGTTCGGAATAAACACGTCCGTCCCCATACAGAGAAGCTTCATGAAACTTTCTGGAAGTACTTTGTAGCTCAAAGTAGGCAGAGATGTCAGGCAGACATTAAGGCTGAACCTTCTTTCCTACATGTATGGGTTACTACTCTTCGGGCCCCCGTGCTGCTCAGTTACACCTCCTATATACAGCAGACCGGGCAGTCTTCACACCCCGTCACACCTGTTATGTTGTGGCATTCTGCGCTCAGTACCCCATAATGACAAAGTGACATCACAATGTTAGAAAGCTGCAGGGGGTTTTAAACAAGAAAAAACTAATATTTGCATTGACATTAGTATTCACACCCTGCACTCAGCACCGAGTTGGAGCCCCCTTTGGCAGTGGTTACAGCCTCCAGTCTTCTTGGGATGATGCCACAAGGTTTGCACTCCTGGATTTGGGGATTTTCTGCCATTCCTCTCTGCAGATCCTCTCTAGCTCTGTCAGGTGATATGGGGGCCGGCTGTGGACAGACATCTTCAGGTCTCTATAGAGATGCTGGATTGGGTACTAGTCAGGGCTCTAGCCGGGCCACTCAAGGACATTCACAGAGTTCTCTCTAAGCCAACCCTACGAGGTCTCAGCCGTGTGCTGAGGGTCATTGTCTTGTTGGAAGGAGACCTTTCTGCCCAATCTGAGGTCCCTGGTGTCCCGATTCAGGTTTTCATTATCTCTATGCTCCATTCAGCTTTCCACCAACCCTGAATAGCCTCCCCCCCAAAAAAATTTTGCTGCCACCACCAGGCTTCACTGTAGGGATAGTATTAGGCGCCTGGTTTCATCCAATAACACTTAGTATTGAGGCCAAAAAGTTCCATCTTGGTTTCATCAGACCCCATAATCTTGTTCCTCACAGGCAGCTTTCATGTATCTTACAGAGGTGGCTTCTTTCTGGCCCCTCTGCTATACGGCCTGGATTGGTCAAGTGATGGTTGACCTTCTGGAAGTTTCTCTCCTCTGCACATAGGATCTTAACAGGTCAGACACAGTGACAGTTGGGTTCTTGGTTACCTCCGTTACTTAGTTTGGTGGGTCAGCAGCTCTAAGAAGAGTCCTGGTTGTTCCAAACTTCTTTTATGTAAGAATTATGGAGGCGGCTCGGCTCTTGGAACCTTTCATGGAAGGTGGTGTATGCCTCCACACAATCCGGTCTCTGAGCTTTACAGATAGGTCTTTCCTCCTTATGGCTTGGTTTTGGCTCGAATATGGGTTGTGAGCTCTGAGACCTTATATAGACAGGAGGGTGTGGCTTATTTCCAATGCACTGAATTTACCCAAGGTGACTTCAATCAAGGTGATCAAGAGAAATTGGATGCCTCTGATCTAAACTTCAACCAAAGGGTGTGAAAAAAAATTACATCAGTGCAAAATGTTAGAAACCTCTGTAATTAAAAAAAATGAAACACTAACAGTCTATCACTTTATTATGTGGTATTGATCGGGAAAAAAACATGAATTTTTTTCTTAAATCTGTACAAGGCCACAACATGAAATGTAAAAAAAAAAAAAAGGGGGGGGGGGGGGGGGGGTCTGAAGACTTTCAGTGTAGGCAAAAGCTAAAAGCCTGGACTATAGAGTATGAGGGGGCTGAAGACTAGTCCTGACTTATTACTCAAGCAGCAGCGGGTTCCCTGCACCTGTACAGCATAGATCCTGTTGTGTTTAGCCCCCAGGCCCTTGCCTATTTTGATGTAGTCGTTCTCATATTAGTGTTTGTTATTAAGGACTTGTGTTCAGTCAAAATACTAACAACCACCTGTGTGATCACATGACGGTGACATCACATGTAACTCAGTCACCGGGCTCTGAGCGCCGCCCTTGATCACATGATGGTGACATCATAACAGGTCCTAAAACATGCAGAGCCTGACAGAAGCCATGTGCTTACAGGATCTGTGATGATTTCACCATCATGTGATCAGAGGTGGAGCTCAGAGCCCCAGCGACTGACCACATGACGGAGACATCATCACAGGTTCTCTAAGCACACAGCCGCTGTCCGGCTCTGGTGGTTTAGAACCTGTGACCAACACCAATACCTCTCACTATATTATATTAGTAAGTGGCACCACCACAACCACTGTTACTAGTCTTTGAATACAAACCACTTCACTAAGAGCAAGCCAAGATCCTTAAAACTGTGGGGAATGAAAAACACAATGTACAGTCTATTAGAAAGTTGGAGAACTTTGCAATATACAATAACTAAAAGGGTTGTCCCGTTTTAAAACCATTTATGCACTATCCACAAGATGGGCCATCAATAGTAGATCAGTGGTGGTTTGCTGCCCAGTATCCCAAAGATAAGATATTCGCCAGGTCAATGTGCTCCTGCACTGGGCTAATTTCTACTGCAGTGGCCAGGCTTGGTATTACATGCAAAGTTTCAATTACAGCAAATGGCCTGTAGTACCAAGCCTGGCCACTATAGTAGGAACAGAGCTGTCTACTTCCTGCAGAAATCATTTTAGTGTACCAGCCCAGTGAACACCTGATCATCGGGGGTACAGGGCAGCAGGTCCCCATCAATCCTCTATCGATGGCCTATCTTAATCATAAAACTGGATGAATCCTGCAAAGCCACCATTCATTTTTTTTTTTTTGCAATGCCGAGTCCATCTCAAAATCTACAACTTTACACCATCCCATTGACTTCAATGGGACTCTATGCTGTAGTTTATACGGATTTGAAATCCGTTCTGCAAAAAAACAACAAAAACTGGTGTGGTCAGTCTTGGCGCACGTTAGAAAATCCACATGCAGGTTAGCCTCACTGAATGGGACTTATTAAGCATGTGGATCCATCTCAGAAATACGCAGTAACCGGGCAGATTTCTTACAATATGAATGAGGCGCAACTGGAGTTTAACCCTTTCCAATCAAATTTGTATCCTAGTTTTCCTAGGGGGCTTACACTTTTTCTGCCATTATACAATGGCGCTATCTGCTGGCTAAAGCCAGTACTGCATGAGGTGATATGTTGGATAGGCTCTGACAGCAGAGGCGCTGGCAATATACAGTAAGAGAACCCTAATGGACGTCTTCAAACATCGGAGCTGTGCAGCCTCAAATCATAATGTCTTCAGTCATCAGACAGTGGATTGGAAAGGGTTAAAGGAACACAGCAAGAAAAGTCAAGGCACTATGACAGGCCTGAGGGGGGGAGCATGACCCTAGATTACAAAGGTCGTTTTACACAGGCCAATGATGGTGCGGCAGTCAGTAAGAGGATTCTCCAGGACTACACTATTGAGGATCTATTCTAAGGAAAGGTCAATATTTGGTCGGCGTCTGCCGCTTGGAAATCCCATGAGCAGGTGATTGAAGAGGCTAGGGCACTCAGGGGAGTGCTTCAGCCTCTTCCATGGCCTGTGATGTCATGTTCATCCATCACAAGGCCTCAACTGGAATGATCTGTAATACTAGGCACAGCAGCTATGCAATGGACAGCGCTGTGCCTGCTATGAACAGAGATGACAGTGGCGTTCACCTGAGCACCACTGTCACATCAATGAGCTGATTGGAGTGAGGGGGAGGGGAAGTCCATAGCTCGGAACACCCACCAATTAACTATTAATGAAATATCCTGAGGATAGGGCACCAATACTCTACTCCCGGAAAACCCCTTTAATACTAACACATGGTCTACATAGAAGGGTATTTACTTTTGGTTGTCCTGCCTCTGTGTCATGGAACGCTCCCTGAAGCCTAGCACCAGGCAAACCAGAGTACCAATTTTGCTCAGACTGTTCCTTAAACAAGGTAGCCCCTGTGGATGATCCATCTCATGTCCTTTGAGGACATTTGGAGTAAAAGGGTCTTCCCCGAATAACGACATATCCTCCGTCAGGGTGGTGAGCCACAAAACTGCAATTAATATCCTTGGCGATAACCGATTAGGGGATCTGTGTGCTCGTGGCATGAAAGGTGTACAGAAGGGTTGTCCCTTTCGTTCAAAGACTTGATGGTGCGGATGACCAATATTTCTTGCAGACAGGTGTAAAACCCGCTCAAACCGGGAAGGACGACACTGGTCCATAGTCTAGTAAGCTGAGAGAACTTGTAGAGTAGAGGCAAGTCTTATGAGGACAAGGTTTTGCAGGTGGACGCCCATCAGATCAATGGTTTCTATAGACACAAGGTAGGCCGTCCTGGTGACCTCCTGAAATGTTCGGGAGCCTAGATCCTCATCGACTGTTAAAAATTAAGGGGGCAAAAACCCTCCAACAGTCAGTCTGTACATGGGTGTCTTTCTGTTATGGAGAACACTGGTTTGGTTTACACCTGTGTTGTAAGGACTGTTGCGAGTTGAGACATTGACTTACAGGCAACCTACCCTCCAATAGGTGGCGTTACTGAGGGTCTCTCCATCTCTAGTTGCATATCCTATGAGAAGCAAATGGTTACACCTACAATCCAGGACTACTGATTCTAATGAGGGGGGGGGGGGGGTGATGGGTTGCAATACTCAGTCATCTATGCCTTATATTTGATAACATGGTACACAAAACCCTAAAAGCCATTTTCTTCGCGTTGTGCTTGCGATGACATATTATTCAATGGCCTCATAAGGAAGCAGCTGTTACCCCCTCTGGATTGGTGAGTGGTTATAAGCGGTTTGGCTTCCAACCACCATAAAGCGTTTACCTGTAAGCTGATGAGAGGTTTCCTAAAGAGGATGGCCTGCAATGATGCCTTCTAAATGGCAGAACTTGACTTGACCAATAGTAGTCACCTTCCCTGAGTGCCAACAGTCTCTCCCAGAACTCAGATACCCTCAGGACTTACAGTAGAGTCAAACAGCGCAACAAGCCGGCAGAATAAGAGAGATGAAGCACTAATCAACACAGCCGAAACATCAATACAAAACCAGAGACTCGCCCTTAGATGATGGGGCAGAAAGCTGTGATGAAAATAATGAAATTGAAGCAGATGGTATGGAATAGAAAGAAACAGAATAATATTTTCCCTAACTCTAGTTTTCAGAAGTCTTCCCCGATTGCACCCTAAAACTGACCCTAACTCTAGACACCACTGTCCCTAAACAACTGTTATCCCTACTGAAAACCCTGTCTAAAGTACTATCCCTGAAAACCCAGAAAAGAAGCCAAAACAAGCAAGCTGAATGATGAACCAAAGCTAGGGCGATACAAACGAGGAATGGAGCAGACAAAGAGCAGAGGCTAGAAAACAAGAGTGAAGTAGACAACTTTAGGCACAATACCACACTGACAAGAACAACATGGTAAAACTAAACAAGGTATACTGGATTAAATGCACATTGTTACTGCTATCACCAGCAACTGCACTGCAGAAGGCAAAGATACTTAAAGGGTGGCTAGCCAGTGAAGATCAACTCCCTAAACTAGGCTGGCCAAGCAGCAAGGTCAGCTGACCCAACAGTTACACAACAACCACCACCACGTTAGAAAGCAGGACACGACGATCCAGCAGTAGAATTCCTGTTGGTCGTAACACAGTCATCGTCTCAATTAGACTAATGAGGAGCACTGCAAATACTACCAACACCGGCCGGCAATGGAGCCAACCCGATGAGATCCGTCAGCAGAAGTCTTCTTGAGTCATTCTTTAATGTAGACTGCATCCGCTTTTCCATCGACGTCGGCGCACAAACCAGTCCAATCACTCTTGGCAACCAAACAGCTTTTAATTTTTGCATTTGAGAAGTTACAGGTAGTGGATCATGTGTCAACGCTAGTGCAAATATGACGGTAGTTTTAGTCATAGCAGTCGAGAAAAATAAAGTGTTGCGAACTATTATAGTACATAGAACGATAAGCAACTAGAAACATTTAGGTACGGCCAAACCACCAGAACACACTACATCCGGCGTTGCATTTGGATGTTCCTAAGTTTATCTTCTGCAAATTTGGGGGAGAAAAGGATTATACCTGGAAACCATCAGCAAGCAGTGACTGATGATTTTCCCATTCTTCTTACGACCCTCGACTTAGTCGATGACACGATACATTCCACATCAGGATTCTTTTTGTCGTTCTTGTTTGTCTTGTGCAGTTTACAAAAAGATACAAATGACTACCTGGAAACCATCAAGCGGTTGCCGTTGACGGATCTGTTATTGCCTATCAGCCACACACTTAGCGGGTTGGGTAGATTTCACCTCAGTAGGTAGGGACGGACGCACGCCGTGGACTTCACAATTCTTCGTTAGACTACCGCAGATTGTCGACTGTTTCCGGTGACTGACGGGTGGGGTGAACGAACAGAGCGGGGGTCATTTAGCAGCACTCATGTTTTATTCCGGCAGTTTGCGCGGTTGTAGTGGCGGGAAGGAAGGGGGGGGCGTTGAGAATGTCCGTGTGAAGGATGCTGATGGGGAGAAGACTTTCCTCCCTCCGTCCCGACTTTTTCTTTTTCCCCCGAAGAAGCCGGCGACTCATAAGATACAAAGCGGAAACAGGCAGGGAAGTGTCCATCACCAAAGTGTGCAAAAAACACCAAAATAACTAACTACGGCGTGCCGCAACCAGCCGTGTACAAAAATGTGTCCCTACGCCTTTTGCAGGGTGGGGGAGGGGCAGCTGATTGAGAAAGTGCAATTGGTCCCTTTCTTTCATCATTGCTTGGAAACTGTACAGAAAGTGGAGGACATGGGCAGCGGCGCACATAAACACGTAACTACGGCGCTTCCTAGGTGGTCGGTGCGCGTGCCGGTCATGTACATAAGAGAGTTCTTGCAGTGATTGTAAAGGAGGACGGGGGGTTGGTGCATTTTGGGGAAGAGGAATGTAAAAAGGGGGTTTGGTCGAGAAAGAAAAAATAAAAAAAAAATGGGGGAAGGGTCCTTTGTTTATCAAGCGAGGCCCATCTCTTCTAGAACGCTGCGCGGTGACTCATCCTCCTGCAGAGAAACAGAAGACGGGGGTCAGCGAGCCGGGGGAGACAATGCGGCAACGTGAGCCACCCACAAACCCCAGGACACAGGTTATCAGCAGCACAGCCTTAGAGGTCTGCCCCCGGGACACATGGGCATCACATACATGTTACATCTCATCAGCCTGATCCCGGATGTACAGCACTCCGGCACAAGGAAAACTAATTGCCCCCCTGCATTAAAGTGAAGAATATGGAAAAGTGAGTGCAGCTCTGGAGTATAATACAGGATGTAACTCAGGATCAGTACAGGATAAGTAATGTATGTACACAGTGACCCCACCAGCAGAATATTGAGTGCAGCTCTGGGGTATAATACAGGATGTAACTCGGGATCAGTACAGGATAAGTAATGTATGTACACAGTGACTCCACCAGCAGAATAGTGAGTGCAGCTCTGGAGTATAATACTGGATGTAACTCAGGAGCAGTACAGGATAAGTAATGTATGTATACAGTGACTCCACCAGCAGAATAGTGAGTGCAGCTCTGGAGTATAATACAGGATGTAACTCAGGATCAGTACAGGATAAGTAATGTATGTACACAGTGACTCCACCAGCAGAATAGTGAGTGCAGCTCTGGGGTATAATACAGGATGTAACTCAGGATCAGTACAGGATAAGTAATGTATGTACACAGTGACTCCAGCAGCAGAATAGTGAGTGCAGCTCTGGAGTATAATACAGGATGTAACTCAGGATCAGTACAGGATAGGTAATGTATGTACACAGTGACCCCACCAGCAGAATATTGAGCGCAGTTCTGGAGTATAATACAGGATGTAACTCAGGATCAGTACAGGATAAGTAATGTATGTACACAGTGACTCCACCAGCAGAATAGTGAGTGCAGCTCTGGAGTATAATACAGGATGTAACTGAGGCGCAGTACAGGATAAGTAATGTATGTACACAGCGACTCCACCAGCAGAATAGAGAGTGCAGCTCTGGAGTATAATACAGGATGTAACTCAGGGTCAGTACAGGATAAGTAGTGTATGTACACAGTGACTCCGCCAGCAAAATAGAGAGTGCAGCTCTGGAGTATAATACAGGATGTAACTCAGGGTCAGTACAGGATAAGTAATGTATGTACACAGTGATTCCACCAGCAGAATAGTGAGTGCAGCTCTGGGGTATAATACAGGATGTAACTCAGGATCAGTAATATATGTACACAGTGACTCCACCAGCAGAATAGTGAGTGCAGCTCTGGAGTATGATACAGGATGTAACTCAGGATCAGTACAGGATAAGTAATGTATGTACACAGTGACTCCACCAGCAGAATAGTGAGTGCAGTTCTGGAGCATAATACAGGATGTAACTCAGGATCAGTACAGGATAAGTAATGTATGTACACAGTGACCCCACCAGCAGAATAGTGAGTGCAGCTCTGGAGTATAATACAGGATGTAACTCAGGGTCAGTACAGGATAAGTAATGTATGTACACAGTGATTCCACCAGCAGAATAGAGAGTGCAGCTCTGGAGTATAATACAGGATGTAACTCAGGGTCAGTACAGGATAAGTAATGTATGTACACAGTGATTCCACCAGCAGAATAGTGAGTGCAGCTCTGGAGTATAATACAGGATGTAACTCAGGGTCAGTACAGGATAAGTAATGTATGTACACAGTGACTCCACCAGCAGAATAGTGAGTGCAGCTCTGGAGTATAATACAAGATGTAACTCAGGATCAGTACAGGATAAGTAATGTATGTATACAGTGACTCCACCAGCAGAATAGTGAGTGCAGCTCTAGAGTATAATACAGGATGTAACTCAGGATCAGTACAGGATAAGTAATGTATGTGTACAGTGACTCCACCAGCAGAATAGAGAGTGCAGCTCTGGAGTATAATACAGGATGTAACTCAGGGTCAGTACAGGATAAGTAATGTATGTACACAGTGACTCCACCAGCAGAATAGCGAGTGCAGCTCTGGAGTATAAAACAGGATGTAACTCAGGAGCAGTACAGGATAAGTAATGTATGTACATAGTAACTACACCAGCAGAATAGTGAGTGCAGCTCTGGAGTATAATATAGGATGTAACTCAGGATCAGTAATGTATGTATACAGTGACAACACCAGCAGAATAGTGAGTGCAGCTCTGGAGTATAATACAGGATGGAACTCAGGAGCAGTAGAGGATAAGTAATGTATGCACACCGTGCCCCCACCAGCAGGATAGTGAGTGCAGCTCTGGAGCATAATACAGGATATGACTCAGGATCAGCACAAGGAAAATAGCTCCTGCAGCAGCCGCGGCGTACCCCATGAGCTCCTGCAGCAGCCACGGCGTGCTTAATGAGGCTCTGCAGAAGCTGAGGCGTGGCCCGCGAGTTCCTGCAGCAGCCGTGGCGTGCTCCGCGAGCTCCTGCAGCAGCCGCGGCGTGCTTAATGAGGCTCTGCAGCAGCCGAGGCGTGCCCCGCGAGCTCCTGCAGCAGCCGAGGCAAGCATATGCGGGGTGATTTGGGAGGTAGGGGAAGTGAGAGTGACACTGCCATTAAAAAGCGTGTATGATCACTGGGGGTCCGACCAGCATCTAGAATGACAGGGCTCAGGGTCTTTTAAGTTTCCTCTGACAGTCCAGCTCTTCATCACACCCCACTCCTGTCTCATCACCCTATAGCTACAGATCAGCATTTCGCTGCCGGTTTCTGCAGTCCTATCAGCCCCCTGGTTCCATCATTTATCACTGACGGCCCCTCCGCTTGGGCCATACATCATCATCATCACCGCTGCCTTCGTTTTCCCCCTTTCTTATGAATCTGCAGCGCCCCCCTCCCTATCCCCGATCATTAATGACCCGACTCCCATTCATCATCTCATTCAAGCTCTGAGAGGCGCGTGCACCCGATCCGGCGCTCGTCTCTACTACCGAGGCATTGCCCCCCCATCCCATTTAATCCCCCCACTCGCTCCTCCGCTGGTAATCTCCCCACCGCACGCTCTCTTTATCTCCCCTCCCTCCCACTCTATCTCCAGTGTGGAAATTTCTTGTGATGAAAGTGAGTGGGTGGGAGTCAGTGAGCTGTGACAGGACCAGAGATGGGTGATTCATCCACTGCAGAGAAAGGGAGGGAGCGCGAGCGAGGGAGACACAAAGGAAGAAAGAGACGCCGCCGAGACTGCCAGCCACAGACTTACCTCCTGTAGCATGTCCGACTGCTCGATGGCCTTCAGGACGCTCTTCTTGGACGTGTCCTGGATTTCACCCCCCATCAGGAACTCGTCGAGGATGAAATAAGCCTTCTCGAAGTTAAATATGATGTCCAGCTCACACACCTGTAGGGGGCGACACGCGGGCGGGGACAGTCAGTCTCTAAAGGGCATCTTCATAGCCAATCGTATTGTGTACACAGCCCTTACCCACAGCCTTACTCTGCCCCTCATCTATCTGCAGACAGACATACAAGAGGACAGCACAGTATGACGGCCATACAGCGCTACACGGGCTGGACCTAGCCGGGAACCATGTAGACATATAAGACTACACAGCAGCTGTGTACACAAAACGGCATAAAGTAGTTCTATTCTTGTACATAGGGGGCAGTATTATAGTAGTTATATTCTTGAACATAGGGGGCAGTATTATAGTAGTTATATTCTTGTACATAGGAGGCAGTATTATAGTAGTTATATTCTTGAACATAGGGGGCAGTATTATAGTAGTTATATTCTTGCACATAGGAGGCAGTATTATAGTAGTTATATTCTTGTACACAGGGGGCAGTATTATAGTAGTTATATTCTTGTACACAGGGGGCAGTATTATAGTAGTTATATTCTTGTACACAGGGGGCAGTATTATAGTAGTTATATTCTTGTACATAGGGGGGAGTATTATAGTAGTTATATTCTTGTACATAGGAGCAGTATTATAGTAGTTATATTCTTGTACATAGGGAGCAGTATTATAGTAGTTATATTCTTGTACATAGGGGGCAGTATTATAGTAGTTATATTCTTGTACATAGGGGCAGTATTATAGTAGTTATATTCTTGTACATAGGGGGCAGTATTATAGTAGTTATATTCTTGTACATAGGAGGCAGTATTATAGTAGTTATATTCTTGTACATAGGAGCAGTATTATAGTAGTTATATTCTTGTACATAGGGAGCAGTATTATAGTAGTTATATTCTTGTACATAGGGGGCAGTATTATAGTAGTTATATTCTTGTATATAGGAGGCAGTATTATAGTAGTTATATTCTTGTACATAGGAGGCAGTATTATAGTAGTTATATTCTTGTACATGGGGCAGTATTATAGTAGTTATATTCTTGTACATAGGGGCACTATTATAGTAGTTATATTCTTGTACATAGGAGGCAGTATTATAGTAGTTATATTCTTGTACATAGGGGGCAGTATTATAGTAGTTATATTCTTGTACATAGGGGCAGTATTATAGTAGTTATATTCTTGTACATAGGAGCAGTATTATAGTAGTTATATTCTTGTACATAGGAGCAGTATTATAGTAGTTATATTCTTGTACATAGGGGGCAGTATTATACTAGTTATATTCTTGTACATAGGGGGCAGTATTATAGTAGTTATATTCTTGTACATAGGAGGCAGTATTATAGTAGTTATATTCTTGTACATGGGGCAGTATTATAGTAGTTATATTCTTGTACATAGGGGCAGTATTATAGTAGTTATATTCTTGTACATAGGAGGCAGTATTATAGTAGTTATATTCTTGTACATAGGGGGCAGTATTATAGTAGTTATATTCTTGTACATAGGGGGCAGTATTATAGTAGTTATATTCTTGTACATAGGGGCAGTATTATAGTAGTTATATTCTTGTACATAGGAGCAGTATTATAGTCGTTATATTCTTGTACATAGGAGCAGTATTATAGTAGTTATATTCTTGTACATAGGGGGCAGTATTATAGTAGTTATATTCTTGTACATAGGGGGCAGTATTATAGTAGTTATATTCTTGTACATAGGGAGCAGTATTATAGTAGTTATAATCTTGTACATTGGTGGCAGTATTATAGTAGTTATATTCTTGTACATAGGAGCAGTATTATAGTAGTTATATTCTTGTACACAGGGGGCAGTATTATAGTAGTTATATTCTTGTACATAGGGGGCAGTATTATAGTAGTTATATTCTTGTACATAGGAGGCCGTATTATAGTAGTTATATTCTTGTACATAGGGGGCAGTATTATAGTAGTTATATTCTTGTACATAGGAGGCAGTATTATAGTAGTTATATTCTTGTACATAGGAGCAGCATTATAGTAGTTATATTCTTGTACATAGGGGGCAGTATTATAGTAGTTATATTCTTGTACATAGGGGGCAGTATTATAGTAGTTATATTCTTGTACATAGAGGGCAGTATTATAGTAGTTATATTCTTGTACATAGGGGCAGTATTATAGTATTTATATTCTTGTACATAGGAGGCAGTATTATAGTAGTTATATTCTTGTACATAGGAGGCAGTATTATAGTAGTTATATTCTTGTACATAGGAGGCAGTATTATAGTAGTTATATTCTTGTACATAGGGGGCAGTATTATAGTAGTTATATTCTTGTACATAGGAGGCAGTATTATAGTAGTTATATTCTTGTACATAGGGGGCAGTATTATAGTAGTTATATTCTTGTACATAGGGGGCAGTATTATAGTAGTTATATTCTTGTACATAGAGGGCAGTATTATAGTAGTTATATACTTGTACATAGGAGAAGTATTATAGTAGTTATATTCTTGTACATAGGGGGCAGTATTATAGTATTTCTATTCCTGTACATAAGAGGCAGTATTATAGGAGTTATATTCTTGTACATAGGGGCAGTATTATAGTAATAATATTCTTGTACATAGGGGGCAGTATTCTAGTAGTTATATTCTTGTACATAGGGGGCAGTATTCTAGTAGTTATATTCTTGTACATAGGGGGCAGCATTATAGTAGTTATATTCTTGTACATAGGGGGCAGTATTATAGTAGTTATATTCTTGTACATAGGGGGCAATATTATAGTAGTTATATTCTTGTACATAGGGGGCAGTATTATAGTAGTTATATTCTTGTACATAGGGGGCAGTATTATAGTAGTTATATTCTTGTACATAGGGGGCAGTATTATAGTAGTTATATTCGTGTACATAGGGGGCAGTATTATAGTAGTTATATTCTTGTACATAGGGGGCAGTATTATAGTAGTTATATTCTTGTACATAGGGGGCAGTATTATAGTATTTCTATTCCTGTACATAAGAGGCAGTATTATAGGAGTTATATTCTTGTACATAGGGGGCAGTATTCTAGTAATAATATTCTTGTACATAGGGGGCAGTATTCTAGTAATAATATTCTTGTACATAGGGGGCAGTATTCTAGTAGTTATATTCTTGTACATAGGGGGCAGTATTCTAGTAGTTATATTCTTGTACATAGGGGGCAGTATTATAGTAGTTATATTCTTGTACATAGGGGGCAGTATTATAGTAGTTATATTCTTGTACATAGGGGGCAGTATTATAGTAGTTATATTCTTGTACATAGGGCGCAGTATTATAGTAGTTATATTCTTGTACATAGGGGGCAGTATTACAGTAGTTATATTCTTGTACATAGGGGGCAGTATTGTAGTAGTTATGTTCTTGTACATAGGGGGCAGTATTATAGTAGTTATATTCGTGTACATAGGGGGCAGTATTATAGTAGTTATATTCTTGTACATAGGGGGCAGTATTATAGTAGTTATATTCGTGTACATAGGGGGCAGTATTATAGTAGTTATATTCTTGTACATAGGGGGCAGTATTATAGTAGTTATATTCTTGTACATAGGAGGCAGTATTATAGTAGTTATATTCTTGTACATAGGGGGCAGTATTATAGTAGTTATATTCTTGTACATAGGGGGCAGTATTATAGTAGTTATATTCTTGTACATAGGGGGCAGTATTATAGTAGTTATATTCGTGTACATAGGGGGCAGTATTATAGTAGTTATATTCTTGTACATAGGGGGCAGTATTATAGTAGTTATATTCTTGTACATAGGAGGCAGTATTATAGTAGTTATATTCTTGTACATAGGGGGCAGTATTATAGTAGTTATATTCTTGTACATAGGAGGCAGTATTCTAGTAATAATATTCTTGTACATAGGGGGCAGTATTCTAGTAATAATATTCTTGTACATAGGGGGCAGTATTCTAGTAGTTATATTCTTGTACATAGGGGGCAGCATTATAGTAGTTATATTCTTGTACATAGGGGGCAGTATTATAGTAGTTATATTCTTGTACATAGGGGGCAATATTATAGTAGTTATATTCTTGTACATAGGGGGCAGTATTATAGTAGTTATATTCTTGTACATAGGGGGCAGTATTATAGTAGTTATATTCTTGTACATAGGGGGCAGTATTATAGTAGTTATATTCGTGTACATAGGGGGCAGTATTATAGTAGTTATATTCTTGTACATAGGGGGCAGTATTATAGTAGTTATATTCGTGTACATAGGGGGCAGTATTATAGTAGTTATATTCTTGTACATAGGGGGCAGTATTATAGTAGTTATATTCTTGTACATAGGAGGCAGTATTATAGTAGTTATATTCTTGTACATAGGGGGCAGTATTATAGTAGTTATATTCTTGTACATAGGGGGCAGTATTATAGTAGTTATATTCTTGTACATAGGGGGCAGTATTATAGTAGTTATATTCTTGTGCATAGGAGGCAGTATTATAGTAGTTATATTCTTGTACATAAGGGGCAGTATTATAGTACTTATATTCTTGTACATAGGGGGCAGTATTAAAGTAGTTCTGTTCTTAACGTTTCTGACACAGTTAGTATATTTTCTCACAATTGGATAGCACTGCCCAATATACCTTTCTTTTGAAACCCTTTAAATTGAGAACAAAACGGTCTCTGTGTCAAACAGTATACTGCCCCCCAGTTGCTTCCAGGTCTCGGTCTTAATGTCTTTTTTGACATAAAGAATGAAAACCTGAGACTGAGAGTGATGAGCAGAGGGATAGATGTAGTGTGAAGATAGTGTAAGCCAGCGTATGTTGGGTACCCCTTCTGGTAGACCAGACCGGCCACACTGTACAGTGAAGTAGTGCAGACTGAAGCAGCGGGCTGAGTGACACGTGACAAACTGCTTACAGCCTCCTGGCTTGGAGGATTACACACGCTGCCTGTGATCGCTGGTAAACCTAATTAACACAGCATGGAGTAATACTCGTCAAGTGGGATGAGTTATTGAGGTAAATATGGGGGGGGGGAGGCAGCGGCGCCCCCTGTAGCTCCCTCCGGCTGAGCGTGTCTGGCAGATAAACTTACGCTGCCGAAATACTTGTCCAGCAGCTCCACGTATCGGTGGATGAGCTCCAGGGTCAGCAGCTCGTTATCCTGATCCTCCACCGCGCAGCAGAAATACAGACTGGCGTATCTGGAGAGGAGAGAGCAAAGTACACATCTGTCACCACCAATAGCCATGGTAAACTAGGGCATCTATCATGTGCCAACAGGGGGTGAGATCCAGTGGGCGTCGTACGCCTTCCTGAGACGTGATGGCATCCACATAAAGCCTGCAGACATGCAGCATTATCACACACAACCTGCATCTAGCCGCGGGCTAGATCTACCCGCCAAGCGAATGATGATGCCAGGAGAGTGGGCAGGATGCCAGGCACGATAGATGGGCGCTGAAGTTCATCGTTAAACACAATGCTGCAACATTTGGTGTGAGGGAGGGGTGTGATCCGTCGAACCAAGCACTTCCTTTAAGTACCCCTGCTGCATAGCGGTGCCCGATGCCGTGGAGGGTCCATCATGTGGTATACGTGTGCCCTAGACTAGGCGTATATAGCATACTTGTGGCAGCTACTCTAACCCCTTATTAACGTGGCCCTTTAAGTCTTGTTTATCGGCCGCTGTCGGACGGCTTGTGTTTTGCGGGATGAGTTGTATTTTTCACTGGTACCATGTAATGTACTGAAAACCTTGTGGAGATGGGGGGGGGGGGGGGGGGGGGAATGAAATTCCGCCATCTTTGGGGAGGGGGAGGGGTTGCATCTTGTTTTAATGACACACAGACTGCAGTAAAAACATCATAACTAACTTTATTTTCGGCCGCTACTAATTTTTAAAAAATAAAATCTTTAAAAAAACAATTATTTATCGCCGCCGTGTTCTGACGGCCGCGGCTCTTATCTTTCCGTTGACAGAGCTGCGCTCAGGATGGTTGCGGACGTCCCGTAGTTTCTATTGGTACCATGTCGGAGGGCGTACGACTGTTTGATCACTTTTTATTACATCTCTTCTTGGTGTTGTGCGTCTCTTCTCCCGGACGGCGTTCACCGCGCGGTATAACTATTACGTGACTGATAGGCGGGGCTTTTACTGCCGCGGCTTCTCCAAATACGTTTGTTTTATTGTAAAGATAAGAAGTGATTTTTTATTTTTTTTTTTACTTCTCACTTCTTATTTTCTAATAAAACTTTTTCAAACTAATTCTTACTTTCTTCTAGTCCTAATGGGGGCCTTGAGCTTGCGATGCTTTGATGGCTCCTGCAGTATAATGTAATACCATAGTATTACCTTATACCGCGATCTGACAGGCAGTCAATCACGCTACGCTACAGGCATGGTTTGATAGGTCCCAGGCTGCCATGGCAACTGATCGGCACCTCGCAATCTCATTGTGGGGGGGCTGTTCCGGACCCCGCAAAACCTATCAGGGGATCTAAATGCCGTTGTCAGTTCTGACAGCGGATATTTACAGGGGTGACAAATGCAACACTTTTGCGCACTTTCCCCTGGTAACACATCTGGTACCGCGGCATCCATAACAACCCATACTAGAGCACCGAACACACTTTTTAAGCTATAAACATACAAAAAGAAAGCCGCTTTTGATCATTTTGCCTCCCAAACGAATGCCATGAAAGTGATCAAAAAAAGCCAATTTCCCCAAAGTGCTACCACTAAAAAAAAATTACAGTTCTTCACGCTAAAAACACCCCTCACAGCGCTCCGTCCACGGAAAAATACAGAAGTTATGGCTTTTGAAAAGTGGACATAATACAAACTCAAAAAATAGTCCCATACTTAGTGACGCGTCCTATTTCGGACCCAAGGGGTTAAACTTTACTGCATCTAATCTACATGTCTACTACAACAACTGGATGTCTTCGCCTCCATTCACAGGCAGAGCTGAACTCGGAGCAGTGCATCGTGGGGGTGCTCAGGTGACACAACATACTGCGGCGCTGAGGGCTCGCTCACAATGGCGCTATGCGTTTCCGCTGTTCATCTCCGTCCTAGGGCAGAAGTGCCTCAGCGACTATAACGTGGTCCGCTCGGAGTCAGTTACGCCCTCCGCCATTGTCCTGGACATAACAGCGCTGCATGCAGCAGCACTACTTGGTCCCAGATGTTAACCCCTTAGTGCACGGCCTATTTTGGCCATAAGGATGCAATGATTTTTGGGGGATTTTCATCTACACTTTCCAAAAGTCAGAGCTGTTTCTGTTCTATGTCCAGAGTTCTGCGGGGTTTGTTTTTTGCGCGACGAGCTGTAATTCTTACTTGTACTATTTTGGGGTACATACGGCCTTTATGATCACTTATTGCCTTTTTCGTAAGAAAAAACAAACAAAACAAGCACTTCGCCTCCATTTTTAAGGGGGGGGGGGGGGTATGATGTTTGCCGTGCAGGATTAATCCTGGGTTCAATGTATTGTACGGGTCGTTACAGATAAGAGGACACCAAGTATGCAGGATCTTTTTTATACAAATTAGAGAAAGTGCGCAAAAAAGGTCTTTGTAATTTTCTTTACACTATATTTTTTTTTTACATTATGGGACTTGAACCATAGCAGCTATGATCATTATAATAATACACTGCAGGACTTCAGTACCGCAACGCCTTAACGCTTACGACTGTGATTATAGGCAATAGCAAGCGGGCACATTAGTATCTGGCATCCTGTTGCCACGGCAACCCATCAGCCCTCCGCAATTACATTGCAGAGGGCTGATGACGTCACAGATGGAGCGCTCTGCCTTTGTGAACCCTTTACATGCCGCAATCTATGTATATCGGGCATGTATAGGGATAACACAGCAGTGATCAATGTTCTCATCGATCTCCCATGTTGCAGCTGCAGGACGGAGTCGGCTCGCTTGTGATCCCGCACCATCCACATGATGTAAGTTTAAGTCCTGGTGTGTTAGGTACCCCCCTGCCAGGACACAGACTTCCGTCATATAGCGTTAAGGGTTAACAGAAATCTACGACGGAGACACTGCACGCAGCCGGCAGCGCAGATGTAGATCAACTCTGAGGGGCGCCTTCGTAAATTGGGTGATTTACACGGATTCGGCATTCACTCGCGCAGCCAGTTTATACTGGCAGATGTATCAGTCGCACGCAAATCATTCAGTCGCTCTCATTCACTGTATTGGTGAATGAGAACGACTGAACGATCAGTATTTAAACCGAATGAACCAACGATGATTTTCACGCATGAAATGAATGACGAACAAAATGTTAATGAATTCTTCGCTGGTCGTGTTTATCGTTCCGTGTAAACGCACTTTTACTTTAAGGGGTGTTCCGGCTTTCAACCCATGACTGGAGTTATGGAAACTGCTAGATGGGTGGGGGTCCGACCGCTGGGACCACTGGGTCCCTGTAAGGTAAGTTCATGTGCAGCCGAAACTGTGCGGCTTTTCTGCACTGCAAAATCTGCACTCAAACTGTTCAAAACCTCAACAATTAGTGCGAATTCTGATGCGGAACCGAGTCAAAAACTGCGGCAAAAGATCTGCAGATCCGCACCAAAATACACAACGTGTGAACCTACCCTACAGGAAAATGATGCTTTAGGAAAACATGGCTGCCGTAGGACCACCACCAGAACGGAGGTGGCCAACCGTGGGGCTGCGCTATGCCGCAGAAGTCAATGGGAGTTACGCAAACAGCGGAGTGAGCTACGCCATTTCCATAACTCGCGGTTGAGGACGCAGTTCCATAAACAGCATAGCGAAGCCCCCCCCCCAGCGCCTCCCATCCCCCGACTTCCTGGAAAGTGTGACGTATCACCCTATATCCGTATATTGTAGCCGCAGGGATATATCAGGACTGGGGGCTCAGACACAGGGGGCGCTCTCACCTTTTATACACCACCTTGAGGTCCTTCCACTCCAGGAAGCTGCACATCTTGGGCTTGCGGCTGAGCACGGTCTGCATGAGGTCCCGCACCAGCTTCTTCTTGTCCCTCTCGGAGGTGGCCACGTACCACTTCTGGAGCCGCAGCTTCCCCTGCCGGCTGAACAGCAGCATGAATCGCATCTGAGGGGAGAGAAGCACAGGAGTCACTGATGGAGGAGCAGCAGCCCCTAGTGGACAGCCACGGTTACTGCAGCCACGGCTTCATTCTCACAGTTTCCCTTTAAACTATTTCCTAAAGCGCTTTATTGTCCACCCAAGAGTAAACGCTATTGTTCCCTGTTATCAGCCATGTAGCACGAACGATAATTCGCTTATTGCTCATTTCATGCAAGTGTGAGAATCATCGTTAATCCAGTCGTTCTCATTCACCGTCGCAGCGAGCGACTTACCTGCCTGTATAAATAAGCCGCACGGGGGTAATCGTTTGTGTAAAAGCACATTAATGCTGCGACGCTGCCATATGTACAGTCGCTATGAAATGGCTGACAACAGAGGACAACAGAGTGCAATCAGTAAAACTCAGACAAAGAGATGTAGTGTCCCTTTAGGAAGTAGGTTGAAGATGGCGGAGCGACGCCCGGTCATTGGACAATGTAATTGTGTGAATTCACAGCGGCCACATCCTTTACACGTGTGTAGCGGTGGTAAAAGCAGGAAGGGGGCTGGGGAATAACACATATATATATATATATATATATATATATATATATATATATATATATATATATATGAGGAATTGTCTCCCCTAACCAGGAATGTCACTGCAATCCCAAATATCCCCCTTCACTGCTTCCATGTGGCAGTCCACACTGCCGATTTTCATTCTGTTCAAATAAAACCCTTGTTCTGCCATCACATGACTAACCAAGGCACACGGAAAAGGCCCCCGGCTGCGGTGATAACGTAATTGGCCATTTGTAGCCCCCGGCTTGTATTCCATCAGCCATGAATGCTCAGTGCAGAGTTATAGTTGTATGACTTGGGGCCCGTTTACACGAACGATCAGCGCTCAAACCAGAAATTAGAGTGATAATCGCTCAGTGTAAGTGCAAAGGCAAGAATGAATCCCTCGTCTGTCGTCATCGGTGGCTTCCAGTCAGCATACAAACCGGGGCTTGATGGCGGCTCGTCGCTCCGTGTAAACGCTCCCCATAGAAGGTGAAGCGCTGAGAACCCCGCGACCCAGCGGTGAAGCCCTCCAGTGTAAACGCTCTGCGTGAGCGCCAGCGACCTGAGCGGTGTCATCAGCCGACCGTGAACGAGGGCCAATAGTCTTGCAGGAAGGGGTTAATATCCCCCCGGTGTCCCGGGCCGCAGGGATATCCTGGCCAGCGCTATCGGAGGGGCGTCAGATTATCGCCTTCCTGACAATCCTCCTACTAGACGACCAACCGGAAGATTATCGCTCAAAATGTGTTCAAACGGACCAAACTGATGGACGTTCGGGCCGTGTCAGTCCAGGCGTTTACTAGCGGGTCGCAACTCGTCAGCATAAAGACCGGCGCTGGATGGCGGCTCGCCGTTCGTGTAAACGCTGGCAATGTAAACACTCCGCACGGGCACCGATGACCTCGGTGACATCAGCCCACCACATGCCGTCGCCCCCCGACTGTCGCCCGTGTATAACAGGCAGGATAAGATCTTGGGGCGTTGGAAGCGTTTTGGGCCTGAAGGGGACCCCCCCCCCCCCCCCGGTGATGTATTGCGCCCTTACCCTGTGACGGACCCCCTGCACTGCAGCCACTACTTACAGTAAGGTCCCCTTGATCCGGAATCTGATAATCCAGAGCCCACAACTCCCAGCACACCCAGCTCTGCTACATCTGAATACTGCGCCTCCTATGAACCGGCAGGGATCTAACAGCCTGGTGCAGCACCACCCCTCACTACACATCAGAGGCCTAATGACAAACTCTGCTCTGCTACATCCAAGTACCGCACACCCCTGTGACTGCCACTCATCTGTTTCCATGGCGATATACTTCTCACAGCAGAGGGTTTGTTACATATGTATCGGGGACTCCAGGCTGATACGTTGTAACAAGTGGGCAGGAGATCACAGGACTGTAACAAACCCCCAGCTGTGAGGGGTCTACAGTGGGCTTCAGCCAATGAATCCAAGCACGAAGCTTCCCGTTCACTGACAGCAAGCGGAAACTGTAGAAATGAAACTCTCCATGGCTACAAATATATAACTAGTAGTGAAGGGGGCGCTCTATACTATAAGGGCCTCTGGCTCCATCATATATTGGGGGCGCTCTACACTATAGGGGCCTCACGCTCCATCATATAGGGGGCGCTCTACACTATAGGGGCCTCGCGCTCCATCATATAGGGGCCTCGCGCTCCATCATATAGGGGCCTCGCGCTCCATCATATAGGGGCCTCGCGCTCCATCATATAGGGGCCTCGCGCTCCATCATATAGGGGCCTCGCGCTCCATCATATAGGGGCCTCGCGCTCCATCATATAGGGGGCGCTCTACACTATAGGTGCCTCACGCTCCGTCATATATATGGGGGCGCTCTACACTATAGGGGCCTCACACTCCATCATATGGTGGGGGTGCTCTACACTATAGGGGCCTCACGCTCCATCATATAGGGGGCGCTCTACACTATAGGGGCCTAATGCTCCGTCATATATGGGGGGGGGGCGCTCTACACTATAGGGGCCTCACGCTCCGTCATATATGGGGGGAGGCGCTCTACACTATAGGGGCCTCACACACCATCATATAGGGGGCGCTCTACACTATAGGGGCCTCATGCTCCATCATATATGGTAGGAGACGCTCTACACTATAGGGGCCTAATGCTCCGTCATATATGGGGGAGGCGATTTACACTATAGGGGCCTCACACTCCGTTATATATGGTAGGAGACGCTTTACACTATAGGGGCCTCACACACCATCATATATGAGGGGGTAGGCGCTCTACACTATAGGGGCCCAACGTGCCCTCTATATATGAAGGGAGGCTCTCTCCATTCTAGTGGGCTCCGCGATCCATTACGGGGGCGATCTCCATTCTAGGGGGCTCTGCACTCCGTCACAGGGGGGTGGGGTAGGCACTATATTATAGGGACTTCGCGGGGATGGGGGGGGGTGGAGAGCTCTACACTATAGGGGCCTCTCGCTCCCTCATATATGAGGAGGGGGCACACTACACTATAGGGGCCTTACGCTCCGTCATATATGAGGGGAGGTGCTTTACACTATAGGGGCCTTACGCGCCATCATATATGGGGGGGGGGGGGAGACGCTTTACACTATAGGGGCCTTATGCTCTGTCATATATGGGTGGGGCAGGCGCTCTACACTATAGGGGCCTCTCGCTCCATCATATATCGGGAGAGGCGCTTTACACTATATGGGCCTTACGCTCAGTCATATATGGGGGCCGGGGTGAGGCGCTCTACACTATAGGGGCCTAACACTTCATCATATATTGGGGGGTGCTTTATACTAAAGGGGCCTCACGCTCTGTCATATATGTGGAGGATTCACGGCACTCTACACTATAGAGGCCTCACGTGCCGTCCTATATGGGAGGGGGGAGCTCTACACTACAGGGGCCTCACGCTCCATCATATAGGGGGGCGCTCTACACAATAGGGGCCTCATGCTCTGTTATATATGGGGGGAAGGTGTTCTACACTATAGGGGCCTCACATTTCGTCATATTTGGGGAGGGGGAGGCACTCTACTCTATAGGGGCCTCACGCTCAGTTATATATGGGGGGAGGGCGCTCCACACTATAGGGGCCTCATGCTCCGTCATATGGAGGGCGCTCTACACTATAGGGGCCTCACGCTCCGTCATATATGGGGGGAGGCGATCTACACTATAGGGGCCTCACGATCCGTCATATATTGGGGGGGGGTGTGCTCTACACTATAGGGGCCTAATGCTCCATCATATATGGGGGGCGCTCTACACTATAGGGGCCTCACGCTCCGTCATATATGGGTGAGGCACTCTACACTATAGGGGCCTTACACTCCGTCATATATGGGGGGGAGGCGCTTTACACTATAGGGGCCTTACGCTCTGTCATATATGGGGGGGAGGCGCTTTACACTATAGGGGCCTTACGCTCTGTCATATATGGGGGGGAGGCGCTTTACACTATAGGGGCCTCAAGCGCCGTCATATATGGAGGAGGGGGGGGGGAGGCGCTTTACACTATAGGGGCCTCACGCGCTGTCATATATGGGGGAGGTGCTCTACACTACAGGGGCCTTACACGTTATCATATATGGGAGGGGGGGGGGGATGCTCTACACTACTGGGGCCTAACGCGCCGTCATATATGGGGGGAGGCGCTCTACACTATGGGGGCCTCACACGTCGTCAAATATGGGGGGTGGGGAGGTGCTCTACACTATAGGGGCCTCACGCGCCGTCATATATGGGGGGGGGAGGCGCTCTACACTATGGGGGCCTCACACGTCGTCAAATATGGGGGGAGGTGCTCTACACTATAGGGGCCTCACGCGCCGTCATATATGGGGGGGGCGCTCTACACTATGGGGGTCTCACACATCGTCATATATGGGGGGTGGGGAGGTGCTCTACACTATAGGGGCCTCATACGCCGTCATATATGGGGGGGAGGCGCTCTACACTACAGGGGCCTCACGCGTCGTCGTATATGGGGGGCGGGGCAGGTGCTCTACACTATAGGGGCCTCATGCGTCGTCATATATGGGGGGCAGGGCAGGTGCTCTACACTATAGGGGCCTCGCGCCGTCATATATGGGGGGGGGGAGGAGCTCTACACTATAAGGTGCCTCATGCACCGTCATATATGGGGGGGCGCTCTACACTATAGGTGCCTCACACGCCATCATATATGGGGGGGAGGCGCTTTACACTATTGGGGCCTTACGCTCCGTCATATATGGGGGGGGAGGTGCTCTACAGTACAGAGGCCTTGCGCGCCGTCATATATGGGGGGGGGGGGGGTGCTCTACACTACAGGGGCCTTACACGTTATCATATATGGGAGGGGGGGGGGGGGAGATGCTCTACACTACAGGGGCCTCACGCGCCGTCATATATGGGGGGGCCGGGAGGCGCTCTACACTATGGGGGCCTCACACGTCGTCATATATGGGGGGGGGGAGCTCTGCACTATAGGGGCCTCACGCGCCGTCATATATGGGGGGGGCGCTCTACACTATGGGGGCCTCACGCGCCGTCATATATGGGGGGGGGGCGCTCTACACTATGGGGGCCTCACACATCGTCATATATGGGGGGTGGGGAGGTGCTTACACTATAGGGGCCTCATGTGCCGTCATATATGGGGGGGAGGCGCTCTACACTATAGGGGCCTCACGCGTCGTCGTATATGGGGGGCGGGGCAGGTGCTCTACACTATAGGGGTCTCGCGCCGTCATATATGGGGGGGGGGAGCAGCTCTACACTATAGGGGCCTCACGCGCCGTCATATATGGGGGGGGGGGAGGCGCTTTACACTATAGGGGCCTCACGCGCCGTCATATATGGGGGGGCCGGTAGGCGCTCTACACTATAGGGGCCTCACGCGCCGTCATATATGGGGGGGAATGCTCTACACTATAGTGGTCTCACGCGTCGTCATATATGGGGGGCGGGGCAGGAGCTCTACACTATAGGGGACTCATGCGCCGTCATATATGGGGGGGGAGGCGCTCTACACCATAGGGGCCTCACGCGTCGTCGTATATGGGGGGCGGGGCAGGTGCTCTACACTATAGGGGTCTCGCGCCGTCATATATGGGGGGGGGGAGCAGCTCTACACTATAGGGGCCTCACGCGCCGTCATATATGGGGGGGGGGGGGAGGCGCTTTACACTATAGGGGCCTCACGCGCCGTCATATATGTTGGGGGGGGGGGAGGCGCTTTACACTATAGGGGCCTCACGCGCCGTCATATATGGGGGGGCCGGGAGGCGCTCTACACTATAGGGGCCTCACGCGCCGTCATATATGGGGGGGAATGCTCTACACTATAGGGGCCTCACGCGTCGTCATATATGGGGGGCGGGGCAGGAGCTCTACACTATAGGGGACTCATGCGCCGTCATATATGCGGGGGAGGAGCTCTACAGTATAGGGGCCTCACGCGCCGTTATATATGCGGGGGAGGAGCTCTACAGTATAGGGGCCTCACGCGCCGTTATATATGCGGGGGAGGAGCTCTACACTATAGGGGCCTCACGTGCCATCATATATGGGGGGTAGGCGATCTACACTATAGGGGCCTCACGATCCGTCATATATTGGGGGGGGGGGGGCGCTCTACACTATAGGGGCCTCACGCTCCGTCATATCGTCATATATGGGTGAGGCACTCTACACTATAGGGGCCTAACGCGTCGTCATACATGGAGGGGGGGGGGGGGGGCTCCGCGTTCCGTCACGGGGAAAGGGGCTCTCTCCGTTCTAGGGGGCTCCATTATGGGGGAGGGGGCGCCGCGCTCCATGACGGGGGCGCTTTCTATTCTAGAGGGCTCCGCGCTCCGTTACAGGGGGGTGGGGTAGGCGCTCTATATTATAGGGACTTCACGCTCCGTCATATAGCGGGGGGGACTACACTACAGAGCCTCACACTCCGTCATGGATGGGGTGGAGGGTGGGAAGCGCTCTACACTATAGGGGCCTCTCGCTCCGTCATATATTCGGGGTAGGCGCTTTACACTATAGGGGCCTCTCGCTCCGTCATATATTCGGGGTAGGCGCTTTACACTATAGGGGCCTCTCGCTCCGTCATATATTCGGGGTAGGTGCTCTACACTATAGGGGCCTCACACGTCGTCATATATGGGGGGGGGGAGCTCTGCACTATAGGGGCCTCACGCGCCGTCATATATGGGGGGGGCGCTCTACACTATGGGGGCCTCACGCGCCGTCATATATGGGGGGATGCGCTCTACACTATGGGGGCCTCACACGTCGTCATATATGGGGGGGGGGAGCTCTGCACTATAGGGGCCTCACGCGCCGTCATATATGGGGGGGGCGCTCTACACTATGGGGGCCTCACGCGCCGTCATATATGGGGGGGAGGCGCTTTACACTATTGGGGCCTTATGCTCCGTCATATATGGGGGGGGAGGTGCTCTACAGTACAGAGGCCTTGCGCGCCGTCATATATGGGGGGGGGGGGGTGCTCTACACTACAGGGGCCTTACACGTTATCATATATGGGAGGGGGGGGGGGGGAGATGCTCTACACTACAGGGGCCTCACGCGCCGTCATATATGGGGGGGGAGGCGCTCTACACTATGGGGGCCTCACACGTCGTCATATATGGGGGGGGGGAGCTCTGCACTATAGGGGCCTCACGCGCCGTCATATATGGGGGGGGCGCTCTACACTATGGGGGCCTCACGCGCCGTCATATATGGGGGGATGCGCTCTACACTATGGGGGCCTCACACATCGTCATATATGGGGGGTGGGGAGGTGCTTACACTATAGGGGCCTCACGCGTCGTCATATATGGGTGGGGAGGCGCTATACACTATAGGGGCCTCATGTGCCGTCATATATGGGGGGGAGGCGCTCTACACTATAGGGGCCTCACGCGTCGTCGTATATGGGGGGCGGGGCAGGTGCTCTACACTATAGGGGTCTCGCGCCGTCATATATGGGGGGGGGAGCAGCTCTACACTATAGGGGCCTCACGCGCCGTCATATATGGGGGGGGAGGCGCTTTACACTATAGGGGCCTCACGCGCCGTCATATATGGGGGGGCCGGTAGGCGCTCTACACTATAGGGGCCTCACGCGCCGTCATATATGGGGGGGAATGCTCTACACTATAGTGGTCTCACGCGTCGTCATATATGGGGGGCGGGGCAGGAGCTCTACACTATAGGGGACTCATGCGCCGTCATATATGGGGGGGAGGCGCTCTACACCATAGGGGCCTCACGCGTCGTCGTATATGGGGGGCGGGGCAGGTGCTCTACACTATAGGGGTCTCGCGCCGTCATATATGGGGGGGGGGGGGAGCAGCTCTACACTATAGGGGCCTCACGCGCCGTCATATATGGGGGGGGAGGCGCTTTACACTATAGGGGCCTCACGCGCCGTCATATATGTTGGGGGGGGGGAGGCGCTTTACACTATAGGGGCCTCACGCGCCGTCATATATGGGGGGGCCGGGAGGCGCTCTACACTATAGGGGCCTCACGCGCCGTCATATATGGGGGGGAATGCTCTACACTATAGGGGCCTCACGCGTCGTCATATATGGGGGGCGGGGCAGGAGCTCTACACTATAGGGGACTCATGCGCCGTCATATATGCGGGGGAGGAGCTCTACAGTATAGGGGCCTCACGCGCCGTTATATATGCGGGGGAGGAGCTCTACAGTATAGGGGCCTCACGCGCCGTTATATATGCGGGGGAGGAGCTCTACACTATAGGGGCCTCACGTGCCATCATATATGGGGGGTAGGCGATCTACACTATAGGGGCCTCACGATCCGTCATATATTGGGGGGGGGGGGCGCTCTACACTATAGGGGCCTCACGCTCCGTCATATCGTCATATATGGGTGAGGCACTCTACACTATAGGGGCCTAACGCGTCGTCATACATGGAGGGGGGGGGGGGCTCCGCGTTCCGTCACGGGGAAAGGGGCTCTCTCCGTTCTAGGGGGCTCCATTATGGGGGAGGGGGCGCCGCGCTCCATGACGGGGGCGCTTTCTATTCTAGAGGGCTCCGCGCTCCGTTACAGGGGGGTGGGGTAGGCGCTCTATATTATAGGGACTTCACGCTCCATCATATAGCGGGGGGGGCTACACTACAGAGCCTCACACTCCGTCATGGATGGGGTGGAGGGTGGGAAGCGCTCTACACTATAGGGGCCTCTCGCTCCGTCATATATTCGGGGTAGGCGCTTTACACTATAGGGGCCTCTCGCTCCGTCATATATTCGGGGTAGGCGCTTTACACTATAGGGGCCTCTCGCTCCGTCATATATTCGGGGTAGGTGCTCTACACTATAGGGGCCTCTCGTTCCGTCATATATTCGGGGTAGGCGCTTTACACTATAGGGGCCTTACGCGATATGGGGGGTGGGGAGGTGCTCTACACTACAGAGGCCTCACGCGCTGTCATATATGGGGGGGGGGTGCTCTACACTACAGGGGCCTCACGCGTCGTCATATATGGGTGGGGAGGCGCTATACACTATAGGGGCCTCATGCGCAGTCATATATGGGGGGAGGCTCTCTACACTATAGGGGCCTCACGTGCCGTCATATATGGAGGGGGGGGAGGCGCTCTACACTATAGTGGCCTTACACGCTATCATATATGGGGGAGATGCTCTACATTACTGGGGCCTGACGCGCTGTCATATTTGAGGGGGGTGCTCTACACTATAGGGGCCTCACGCGTCGTCATATATGGGGGGTGGGGACGTGCTCTACACTATAGGGGTCTCGCGCGCCGTCATATATGGGGGAGGGGGAGGCGCTGGCGCTCTACACTATAGGTGCCTCATGCGCCGTCATATATGGGGGGGGCGCTACACTATAGGGGCCTCACGTGCCATCATATATGGGGGAGGCGCTTTACACTATAGGGGCCTCACGTGCCGTCATATATGGGGGGAGGCGCTTTACACTATAGGGGCCTCACGTGCCGTCATATATGGGGGGAGGCGCTTTACACTATAGGGGCCTCACGTGCCGTCATATATGGGGGGAGGCGCTTTACACTATAGGGGCCTCACGTGCCATCATATATGGGGGAGGCGCTTTACACTATAGGGGCCTCACGTGTCGTCATATATGGGGGGAGGCGCTTTACACTATAGGGGCCTCACGTGCCGTCATATATGGGGGGAGGCGCTTTACACTATAGGGGCCTCACGCGCCGTCCTATATGGGGGGTGGGGAGGTGCTCTACAGTACAGAGGCCTCACGCGTCGTCATATATGGGGGGCAGGGCAGGTGCTCTACACTATAGGGGTCTCGCGCCGTCATATATGGGGGGGGGGGTGCTCTACACTACAGGGGTCTTACACGCTATCATATATGGGGGTGGGGAGGTGCTCTACACTATAGGGGCCTCACGCGTCGTCATATATGGGTGGGGAGGCGCTATACACTATAGGGGCCTCATGCGCAGTCATATATGGGGGGAGGCTCTCTACACTATAGGGGCCTCACGTGCCGTCATATATGGAGGGGGGGGAGGCGCTCTACACTATAGTGGCCTTACACGCTATCATATATGGGGGAGATGCTCTACATTACTGGGGCCTGACGCGCTGTCATATTTGAGGGGGGTGCTCTACACTATAGGGGCCTCACGCGTCGTCATATATGGGGGGTGGGGACGTGCTCTACACTATAGGGGTCTCGCGCGCCGTCATATATGGGGGAGGGGGAGGCGCTGGCGCTCTACACTATAGGTGCCTCATGCGCCGTCATATATGGGGGGGGGGCGCTCTACACTATAGGGGCCTCACACGCCGTCATATATGGCGGGAGGCGCGCTACACTATAGGGGCCTCACGTGCCATCATATATGGGGGAGGCGCTTTACACTATAGGGGCCTCACGTGCCGTCATATATGGGGGGAGGCGCTTTACACTATAGGGGCCTCACGTGCCGTCATATATGGGGGGAGGCGCTTTACACTATAGGGGCCTCACGTGCCATCATATATGGGGGAGGCGCTTTACACTATAGGGGCCTCACGTGCCGTCATATATGGGGGGAGGCGCTTTACACTATAGGGGCCTCACGCGCCGTCCTATATGGGGGGTGGGGAGGTGCTCTACAGTACAGAGGCCTCACGCGTCGTCATATATGGGGGGCAGGGCAGGTGCTCTACACTATAGGGGTCTCGCGCCGTCATATATGGGGGGGGGGAACTCTACACTATAAGGGGCCTCACGCACCGTCATATATGGGGGGTGAGGAGGCGCTCTACACTATAGGGGCCTCACGTGCCGTCATATATGGGGGAGGGGGAGGCGCTGGCACTCTGCACAATAGGGACCTCATGTCCCGTCATATAAGGGGGGGAAGCGCTCTCCATTCTAGGGGGCTCCGCGCTCCGTTACCGGAGAGCTCGCCATTCTAGGGGGCTCCGCGCTCCGTTACCGGGGGCGCTCGCCATTCTAGGGGGCTCCGCGCTCCGTTACCGGGGGCGCTCGCCATTCTAGGGGGCTCCGCGCTCCGTTACCGGGGGCGCTCGCCATTCTAGGGGGCTCCGCGCTCCGTTACCGGGGGCGCTCGCCATTCTAGGGGGCTCCGCGCTCCGTTACCGGGGGCGCTCGCCATTCTAGGGGGCTCCGCGCTCCGTTACCGGGGGCGCTCGCCATTCTAGGGGGCTCTGCGCTCCGTTACCGGGGGCGCTCGCCATTCTAGGGGGCCCGTGCTCCGTTACCGGGGGCGCTCGCCATTCTAGGGGGCCCCGTGCTCCGTTACCGGGGGCGCTCGCCATTCTAGGGGGCCCCGTGCTCCGTTACCGGGGGCACCGCGCTCCGTTACCGGGGGCGCTCGCCATTCTAGGGGGCTCCGCTCTCCGTTACCGGGGGCGCTCGCCATTCTAGGGGGCTCCGCTCTCCGTTACCGGGGGCGCTCGCCATTCTAGCGGGTTCCGCGCTCCGTTACCGGGGGCGCTCGCCATTCTAGGGGGCTCCGCTCTCCGTTACCGGGGGCGCTCGCCATTCTAGGGGGCTCCGCTCTCCGTTACCGGGGGCGCTCCCCATTCTAGGGGGCTCCGCGCTCCGTTATCGGGGGAGCTCTCCATTACAGGGGGCTCCGCGCTCCGTTACCGGGGGCGCTCACCATTCTAGGGGGCTCCGTCCTCCGTTACCGGGGGCGCTCTCCATTCTAGGGGGCTCCGCGCTCCGTTACCGGGGGCGCTCGCCATTCTAGGGGGCTCCGCGCTCCGTTACCGGGGGCGCTCGCCATTCTAGGGGGCTCCGCGCTCCGTTACCGGGGGCGCTCGCCATTCTAGGGGGCTCTGCGCTCCGTTACCGGGGGCGCTCGCCATTCTAGGGGGCCCCGTGCTCCGTTACCGGGGGCGCTCGCCATTCTAGGGGGCCCCGTGCTCCGTTACCGGGGGCGCTCGCCATTCTAGGGGGCCCCGTGCTCCGTTACCGGGGGCGCTCGCCATTCTAGGGGGCCCCGTGCTCCGTTACCGGGGGCACCGCGCTCCGTTACCGGGGGCGCTCGCCATTCTAGGGGGCTCCGCTCTCCGTTACCGGGGGCGCTCGCCATTCTAGCGGGTTCCGCGCTCCGTTACCGGGGGCGCTCGCCATTCTAGCGGGTTCCGCGCTCCGTTACCGGGGGCGCTCCCCATTCTAGGGGGCTCCGCGCTCCGTTATCGGGGGAGCTCTCCATTACAGGGGGCTCCGCGCTCCGTTACCGGGGGCGCTCTCCATTCTAGCGGGTTCCGCGCTCCGTTACCGGGGGCGCTCGCCATTCTAGGGGGCTCCGCGCTCCGTTATCGGGGGAGCTCTCCATTACAGGGGGCTCCGCGCTCCGTTACCGGGGGCGCTCTCCATTCTAGGGGGCTCGCGCTCCGTTACCGGGGGCGCTCGCCATTCTAGGGGGCTCCGTCCTCCGTTACAGGGGGCGCTCTCCATTCTAGGGGGCTCCGCGCTCCGTTACCGGGGGGTTCGCCATTCTAGGGGGCTCCGCGCTCCGTTACGGTGTCGACATTATTAATTGCACGTCCCACCCTGGCTCGGCTCTTCTGTTGGTCGCCCGATAACCGTCCATATGGCACCGCTCGGCGGTTTCCACGCTGCGGTCGGTACCATGTGACCAGACCACTTGTGATAACATGAGCCTACATTGCAGGTTATTATATCCGGGTCTCCTCAGGACGCCACCTGTCACCTCCTCACACACCACTGCTTTATGGTGGCGCGGCTCCCAGCCCTTCCCCTCACTCTCACCATCTTGCTGCCTGCTCTGCGGACCGCCTCTCCCCGCGCTTCGGCCTCTTTTCAGGCCTCGGTCCCCGGCCTGTCGTGGTTCCGTGTCCGTACCCGGTGCCTCCTCCCCCCGGCCTCACCCCGGAGGGAGGAGGAACGGGAAGGACGAATGCGCATGCGCGGCTTCAGGATTTTACTCTACGCATGCGTCCAGTGAGTTACGGAAGCTCACGAGGCACAATCTCCTCTGCCCGAGCGGCATCCATGCTTATGGGCGGGGCTATGTTGTTTCAGTTTCTATAGAAACAGATGGGACGAATCACCTGAGAGCATGTGGGCGGAGCTTATTAGTCACTATCCCCTTGTCTGTGCCCGGGCTGCATACATCTATATTCCACAATACTTCTGCTCAATTCACAACCTGATTGGTTGTTTGGGTTGGCTGATTCACAATGATTGGTTGCTTGAGTTGGCTGATTCACAGTGATTGGTTGTTTGGGTTGGCTGATTCACAGTGATTGGTTGTTTGGGTTGAATTGAGCAGAAGTGTTGTATAATATGCGCCTGGTCTCAGCGAAGTGAGCCGCCATTTTCTCGGTGGGAGAAGTTGTAGTTCTAATTTTCTTTGTGTCTGAGCTGGTTTACAGGGCAGTGTGCCAATTAGCATGAAATATGCCTGTCAAATAGTGCCCTAATAAGAGAGCACTACCACACACCCCAATAGACAATGCAGTCATAGAGGTGTTCCAATAGAGTTGTGCTGCAGTGTAAAGCATTGGGGACAGAACTTCTGATTGGACAGCAGATGGATCTCAGACTCACGCTGCATTATACATAGAGGGTCTGGGTGTCCGCAATTTGCATTATACTCAGGGGGTCTGGGGGTCCCCAATCTGCATTATACGTAGGGGCTGGGTGTCCCTAATCTGCATTATACGTGGGGGCTGGGTGTCCCCAATCTGCATTATACCACTGAGCATAGCTGTACCGTAAGGCTACCCACACATGGGCGAGCGAGATAAAGTGATTCTTTTAACGAATAGCGAATGCTGTAAAAACAAAACCCCAAAACAATGCTGGAATTCCTGGGGAATATTTCCAGCCCCCCAAAATATGTAATCTAAATTCTACAACCCATTATATGGACCCCGGAGTGCGGCCGTTAAAATAAATAACTTGTCCTTAAAAAACCCAGCCCTCCTACAGCAGAACATGGGCCATGAAGGGGTTAAAGGGATTGTCCCACTCCAAACTCCCCCCCCCCCCCCCTCTGCAGGGTACAGCATGGAGTTACAGACCCCCAAGGCATCTAGGGGGATGGGCTTCAGGACTACTTTTAGGTGTGTCATACAATCCTTGACTCTTCCCCATCAGCGTCTATCGGAATGGCGAAGGGACCCCGGGAGGACTGCCCCCCTAACCCCGGGAGGACTGCCCCCCTAACCCCGGGAGGACTGACCACCCTAACCCCGGGAGGACTGCCCCCCTAACCCCGGGAGGACTGCCCCCCTAACCCCGAGAGGACTGCCCCCCTAACCCCGGGAGGACTGCCCCCCTAACCCCGGGAGGACTGCCCCCCTAACCCCGAGAGGACTGCCCCCCTAACCCCGGGAGGACTGCTCCCCTAACCCCGAGAGGACTGCCCCCCTAACCCTGGGAGGACTGCCCCCCTAACCCCGGGAGGACTGACCACCCTAACCCCGGGAGGACTGCCCCCCTAACCCCGGGAGGACTGACCACCCTAACCCCGGGAGGACTGCCCCCCTAACCCCGGGAGGACTGCCCCCCCCCTAACCCCGTGATTCAGATCAGCAACTGAACCCTTATCATCCCTAGTAAGGGCGGATGTGAACATCAAGGGCTTCCATATTGGTGGCCAAGGACAAAACTGTGCTCTACTGCCGCTGATGTCGTATCGATACACGGGGGGTCTGGGTGTCCCCAATCTGTATTATACATAAGGGGTCTGGGTGTCCCCAATCTGTATTATACACAGGGCTGGGTGTCCCCAATCTGCATTATACACAGGGAGGCTGGGTGTCCCCAATCTGCATTATACACAGGGGGGTCTGGGTGACCCCAATCTGCATTATACACGGGGGGGCTGGGTGTCCCCAATCTGCATTATACATAAGGGGTCTGGGTGTCCCCAATCTGTATTATACACAGGGCTGGGTGTCCCCAATCTGCATTATACACAGGGAGGCTGGGTGTCCCCAATCTGCATTATACACAGGGGGGTCTGGGTGACCCCAATCTGCATTATACACGGGGGGGCTGGGTGTCCCCAATCTGCATTATACACGGGGGGGGGGGGGGGCTGGGTGTCCCCAATCTGCATTATACACAGGGGGGTCTGGGTGTCCCCAATCTGCATTATACACGGGGGGCTGGGTGTCCCCAATCTGCATTATACACGGGGGGGCTGGGTGTCCCCAATCTGCATTGTACACGGGGGGGGGGGGCTGGGTGTCCCCAATCTGCATTATACACGGGGGAGGTCTGGGTGTCCCCAATCTGCATTATACACAGGGAGGCTGGGTGTCCCCAATCTGCATTATACATGGGGGGTCTGGGTGTCCCCAATCTGCATTATACACAGGGGGGCTGGGTGTCCCCAATCTGCATTATACACAGGGGGGCTGGGTGTCCCCAATCTGCATAATACACGGGGGGTCTGGGTGTCCCCAATCTGCATTATACACGGGGGTCTGGGTGATCCCAATCTGCATTATACACGGGGGGGCTGGGTGTCCCCAATCTGCATTATACACAAGGGGTCTGGGTGTCCCCAATCTGCATTATACGTGGAGTTCTGGGTGTTCCCAATCTGCATTATACACAGGGGGGCTGGGTGTCCCCAATCTGCATTATACACGGGGGGGCTGGGTGTCCCCAATCTGCATTATACGTGGAGTTCTGGGTGTCCCCAATCTGCATTATACACAGGGGGTCTGGGTGTCCCCAATCTGCATTATACGCGGGGGGGGGGGGGGCTGGGTGTCCCCAATCTGCATTATACACGAGGGGTCTGGGTGTCCCCAATCTGCATTATACACGGGGGGTCTGGGTGTCCCCAATCTGCATTATACGCGGGGGGTCTGGGTGTCCCCAATCTGCATTATACACGAGGGGTCTGGGTGTCCCCAATCTGCATTATACACAGGGGGGTCTGGGTGTCCCCAATCTGTATTATACACAGGGGGGCTGGGTGTCCCCAATCTGCATTATACACAGAGGGGGCTGGGTGTCCCCAATCTGCATTATACACAGGGGGGTCTGGGTGTCCCCAATCTGCATTATACATGGGGGGTCTGGGTGTCCCCAATCTGCATTATACACAGGGGGGTCTGGGTGTCCCCAATCTGCATTATACACAGGGGGGCTGGGTGTCCCCAATCTGCATTATACGCGGGGGGGTGAGGGGGCTGGGTGTCCCCAATCTGCATTATACACGGGGGGGCTGGGTGTCCCCAATCTGCATTATACACAGAGGGGGCTGGGTGTCCCCAATCTGCATAATACACGGGGGGTCTGGGTGTCCCCAATCTGCATTATACACAGGGGGTCTGGGTGTCCCCAATCTGCATTATACGCGGGGGGGCTGGGTGACCCCAATCTGCATTATACACAGGGGGTCTGGGTGTCCCCAATCTGCATTATACACAGGGGGGCTGGGTGTCCCCAATCTGCATTATACGTGGAGTTCTGGGTGTTCCCAATCTGCATTATACACAGGGGGTCTGGGTGTCCCCAATCTGCATTATACACGGGGGGGCTGGGTGTCCCCAATCTGCATTATACGTGGAGTTCTGGGTGTCCCCAATCTGCATTATACGCGGGGGGGGGGGGGGGGGCTGGGTGTCCCCAATCTGCATTATACACGAGGGGTATGGGTGTCCCCAATCTGCATTATACGCGGGGGGTCTGGGTGTCCCCAATCTGCATTATACGCGGGGGGTCTGGGTGTCCCCAATTTGCATTATACGCGGGGGGTCTGGGTGTCCCCAATCTGCATTATACGCGGGGGGTCTGGGTGTCCCTAATCTGCATTATACACGCGAGGGGTCTGGGTGTCCCCAATCTGCATTATACATAGGGGGTCTGGGTGTCCCCAATCTGTATTATACATAAGGGGTCTGGGTGTCCCCAATCTGCATTATACGTGGGGGGTCTGGGTGTCCCCAATCTGCATTATACGTGGGGGGTCTGGGTGCCCCAATCTGCATTATACGCGGGGGGGGGGGGGGGGTCTGGGTGTCCCCAATCTGCATTATACACGCAGGAGGGGGGGGGCTGGGTGTCCCCAATCTGCATTATACGCGGAATAATGTTATCAGGTGCCGACCCCCAGAATAACGTTATCAGGTGCGACGCCCAGAATAATGTTATCAGGTGCCGACCCCCAGAATAACGTTATCAGGTGCCGACCCGCAGAATAACGTTATCAGGTGCCGACCCGCAGAATAACGTTATCAGGTGCTGACCCCCAGAATAACGTTATCAGGTGTCGACCCGCAGAATAACGTTATCAGGTGCCGACCCGCAGAATAACGTTATCAGGTGCCGACCCGCAGAATAACGTTATCCGGTGCCGACCCGCAGAATAACGTTATCAGGTGCCGACCCGCAGAATAACATTATCAGGTCCCGACCCCCAGAATAATCTTATCAGGTGCCGACCCGCAGAATAACGTTATCCGGTGCCGACCCGCAGAATAACGTTATCAGGTGCCGACCCGCAGAATAACGTTATCAGGTGCCGACCCGCAGAATAACGTTATCAGGTCCCGACCCCCAGAATAATCTTATCAGGTGCCGACCCGCAGAATAACGTTATCAGGTGCCGACCCGCAGAATAACGTTATCAGGTGCCGACCCGCAGAATAACGTTATCAGGTCCCGACCCCCAGAATAATCTTATCAGGTGCCGACCCGCAGAATAACGTTATCACGTGCCGACCCGCAGAATAACGTTATCAGGTGCCGACCCGCAGAATAACGTTATCAGGTGCCGACCCGCAGAATAACGTTATCAGGTCCCGACCCCCAGAATAATCTTATCAGGTGCCGACCCGCAGAATAACGTTATCAGGTGCCGACCCGCAGAATAACGTTATCAGGTGCCGACCCGCAGAATAACGTTATCAGGTCCCGACCCCCAGAATAATCTTATCAGCTGCCGACCCGCAGAATAACGTTATCAGGTGCCGACCCGCAGAATAACGTTATCAGGTGCCGACCCGCAGAATAACATTATCAGGTCCCGACCCCCAGAATAACGTTATCAGGTCCCGACCCGCAGAATAATGTTATCAGGTGCCGACCCGCAGAATAACGTTATCAGGTGCCGACCCCCAGAATAACGTTATCAGGTGCCGACCCCCAGAATAATCTTATCAGGTGCGACCCCCAGAATAATGTTATCAGGTGCCGACCCCCAGAATAACGTTATCAGGTGCCGACCCGCAGAATAATCTTATCAGGTGCCGACCCGCAGAATAACGTTATCCGGTGCCGACCTGCAGAATAATGTTATCAGGTGCCGACCCGCAGAATAACGTTATCAGGTGCCGACCCGCAGAATAATGTTATTAGGTGCCGACCCGCAGAATAACGTTATCAGGTGCCGACCCGCAGAATAACGTTATCAGGTGTCGACCCGCAGAATAACGTTATCAGGTGCCGACCCCCAGAATAACGTTATCAGGTGCCGACCCGCAGAATAACGTTATCAGGTGCCGACCCGCAGAATAATGTTATCAGGTGCCGACCCGCAGAATAATGTTATTAGGTGCCGACCCGCAGAATAACGTTATCAGGTGCCGACCCACAGAACAACCTTATCAGGTGACGACCCGCAGAATAACGTTATCAGGTGCCTACCCGCAGAATAACGTTATCAGGTGCCGACCCCCAGAATAACGTTATCAGGTGCCGACCCGCTGAATAGCGTTATCAGGTCCCAACCCGCAGAATACTGTTATCAGGTGCCGACCCGCAGAATAACGTTATCAGGTGCCGACCCGCAGAATAATGTTATCAGGTGCCTACCCCCAGAATAACGTTATCAGGTGCCGACCCCCAGAATAACATTATCAACTGCCGACCCGCAGAATAACCTTATAAGGTGCCGACCCGCAGAATAACGTTATCAGGTGCCGACCCGCAGAATAACGTTATCAGGTGCCGACCCGCAGAATAACGTTATAAGGTGCCGACCCGCAGTATAACGTTATCAGGTGCCGACCCCCAGAATAATATTATCAAGTGCCGACCCGCAGAATAACGTTATAAGGTGCCGACCCCCAGAATAACGTTATCAGGTGCCGACCCGCAGAATAATGTTATTAGGTGCCGACCCGCAGAATAATGTTATCAGGTGCTGATCCGCAAAATAATCTTATCAGGTGCTGACCCGCAGAATATTGTTATCAGGTGCCGACCCGCAGAGTAACGTTATCAGGTGCCGACCCGCAGAATAACGTTATCAGGTGCCGACCCACAGAATAACGTTATCAGGTGCCGACCCGCAGAATAACGTTATCAGGTGCCGACCCGCAGAATAACGTTATCAGGTGCCGACCCGCAGAATAACGTTATCAGGTGCCGACCAGCTGAATAACGTTATCAGGTGCCGACCCGCAGAATAACGTTATCAGGTGCCGACCCCCAGAATAACGTTATCAGGTCCCGACCCGCAGAATAATCTTATCAGGTGCTGACCCGCAGAATAATGTTATTAGGTGCCGACCCGCAGAATAACGTTATCAGGTGCCGACCCCCAGAATAACGTTATCAGGTGCCGACCTTCAGAATAATGTTATCAGGTGCCGACCCGCAGAATAACGTTATCAGGTGCCGACCCGCAGAATAACGTTATCCGGTGCCGACCTTCAGAATAATGTTATCAGGTGCCGACCCGCAGAATAACGTTATCAGGTGCCGACCCCCAGAATAACGTTATCAGGTGCCGACCCCCAGAATAACGTTATCAGGTGCCGACCCGCAGAATAATGTTATCAGGTGCCGACCCGCAGAATAACGTTATCAGGTGCCGACCCCCAGAACAACGTTATCAGGTGCCGACCCGCAGAATAACGTTATCAGGTGCCGACCCCCAGAATAACGTTATCAGGTGCCGACCCGCTGAATAGCGTTATCAGGTCCCGACCCCCAGAATAACGTTATCAGGTGCCGACCCGCTGAATAGCGTTATCAGGTCCCGACCCGCAGAATAATGCTACTAGGTGCCGACCCGCAGAATAATGTTATCAGGTGCCGACCCGCAGAATAACGTTATCAGGTGCGACCCCCAGAATAATGTTATCAGGTGCCGACCCCCAGAATAATGTTATCAGGTGCCGACCCCCAGAATAACGTTATCAGGTGCCAACCCGCAGAATAATGTTATCAGGTGTCGACCCCCAGAATAATGTTATCAGGTGCCGACCCCCAGAATAATGTTATCAGGTGCCGACCCCCAGAATAACGTTATCAGGTGCCGACCCGCAGAATAATGTTATTAGGTGCCGACCCGCAGAATAATCTTATCAGGTGCCGACCCGCAGAATAACGTTATCAGGTGCCGACCCGCAGAATAACGTTATCAGGTGCCGACCCCAGAATAATGTTATCAGGTGCCGACCCCCAGAATAACGTTATCAGGTCCCTACCCGCTGAATAGTGTTATCAGGTCCCGACCCGCAGAATAATATTATCAGGTGCTGACCCGCAGAATAACGTTATCAGGTGCCGACCCGCAGAATAACGTTATCAGGTGCCGACCCGCAGAATAACGTTATCAGGTCCCGACCCCCAGAATAATCTTATCAGGTGCCGACCCGCAGAATAACGTTATCAGGTGCCGACCCGCAGAATAACGTTATCAGGTGCCGACCCCCAGAATAACGTTATCAGGTCCCGACCCCCAGAATAATCTTATCAGGTGCCGACCCGCAGAATAACGTTATCAGGTGCCGACCCGCAGAATAACATTATCAGGTCCCGACCCGCAGAATAACGTTATCAGGTCCCGACCCGCAGAATAATGTTATCAGGTGCCGACCCGCAGAATAACGTTATCAGGTGCCGACCCCCAGAATAACGTTATCAGGTGCCGACCCCCAGAATAATCTTATCAGGTGCGACCCCCTGAATAATGTTATCAGGTGCCGACCCCCAGAATAACGTTATCAGGTGCCGACCCGCAGAATAATCTTATCAGGTGCCGACCCGCAGAATAACGTTATCCGGTGCCGACCTGCAGAATAATGTTATCAGGTGCCGACCCGCAGAATAACGTTATCAGGTGCCGACACGCAGAATAATGTTATTAGGTGCCGACCCGCAGAATAACGTTATCAGGTGCCGACCCGCAGAATAACGTTATCAGGTGTCGACCCGCAGAATAACGTTATAAGGTGCCGACCCCCAGAATAACGTTATCAGGTGCCGACCCGCAGAATAACGTTATCAGGTGCCGACCCGCAGAATAATGTTATCAGGTGCCGACCCGCAGAATAATGTTATTAGGTGCCGACCCGCAGAATAACGTTATCAGGTGCCGACCCACAGAACAACCTTATCAGGTGCCGACCCGCAGAATAACGTTATCAGGTGCCTACCCGCAGAATAACGTTATCAGGTGCCGACCCCCAGAATAACGTTATCAGGTGCCGACCCGCTGAATAGCGTTATCAGGTCCCGACCCGCAGAATAATGTTATCAGGTGCCGACTCGCAGAATAACGTTATCAGGTGCCGACCCGCAGAATAATGTTATCAGGTGCCTACCCCCAGAATAACGTTATCAGGTGCCGACCCCCAGAATAACATTATCAACTGCCGACCCGCAGAATAACCTTATAAGGTGCCGACCCGCAGAATAACGTTATCAGGTGCCGACCCGCAGAATAACGTTATCAGGTGCCGACCCGCAGAATAACGTTATAAGGTGCCGACCCGCAGAATAACGTTATCAGGTGCCGACCCCCAGAATAATATTATCAAGTGCCGACCCGCAGAATAACGTTATAAGGTGCCGACCCCCAGAATAACGTTATCAGGTGCCGACCCGCAGAATAATGTTATTAGGTGCCGACCCGCAGAATAATGTTATCAGGTGCTGATCCGCAAAATAATCTTATCAGGTGCTGACCCGCAGAATAACGTTATCAGGTGCCGACCCGCAGAGTAACATTATCAGGTGCCGACCCGCAGAATAACGTTATCAGGTGCCGACCCACAGAATAACGTTATCAGGTGCCGACCAGCTGAATAACGTTATCAGGTGCCGACCCGCAGAATAACGTTATCAGGTGCCGACCCGCAGAATAACGTTATCAGGTGCCGACCCGCAGAATAACGTTTTCAGGTGCCGACCCGCAGAATAACGTTATCAGGTGCCGACCAGCTGAATAACGTTATCAGGTGCCGACCCGCAGAATAACGTTATCAGGTGCCGACCCCCAGAATAACGTTATCAGGTCCCGACCCGCAGAATAATCTTATCAGGTGCTGACCCGCAGAATAATGTTATTAGGTGCCGACCCGCAGAATAACGTTATCAGGTGCCGACCCCCAGAATAACGTTATCAGGTGCCGACCTTCAGAATAATGTTATCAGGTGCCGACCCGCAGAATAACGTTATCAGGTGCCGACCCGCAGAATAACGTTATCCGGTGCCGACCTTCAGAATAATGTTATCAGGTGCCGACCCGCAGAATAACGTTATCAGGTGCCGACCCCCAGAATAACGTTATCAGGTGCCGACCCCCAGAATAACGTTATCAGGTGCCGACCCGCAGAATAATGTTATCAGGTGCCGACCCGCAGAATAACGTTATCAGGTGCCGACCCCCAGAACAACGTTATCAGGTGCCGACCCGCAGAATAACGTTATCAGGTGCCGACCCGCAGAATAACGTTATCAGGTGCCTACCCGCTGAATAGCGTTATCAGGTCCCGACCCCCAGAATAACGTTATCAGGTGCCGACCCGCTGAATAGCGTTATCAGGTCCCGACCCGCAGAATAATGCTACTAGGTGCCGACCCGCAGAATAATGTTATCAGGTGCCGACCCGCAGAATAACGTTATCAGGTGCGACCCCCAGAATAATGTTATCAGGTGCCGACCCCCAGAATAATGTTATCAGGTGCCGACCCCCAGAATAACGTTATCAGGTGCCAACCCGCAGAATAATGTTATCAGGTGTCGACCCCCAGAATAATGTTATCAGGTGCCGACCCCCAGAATAATGTTATCAGGTGCCGACCCCCAGAATAACGTTATCAGGTGCCGACCCGCAGAATAATGTTATTAGGTGCCGGCCCGCAGAATAATCTTATCAGGTGCCGACCCGCAGAATAACGTTATCAGGTGCCGACCCGCAGAATAACGTTATCAGGTGCCGACCCCAGAATAATATTATCAGGTGCCGACCCGCAGAATAACGTTATCAGGTCCCTACCCGCTGAATAGTGTTATCAGGTCCCGACTCGCAGAATAAAATTATCAGGTGCTGACCCGCAGAATAACGTTATCCGGTGCCGACCCGCAGAATAATGCTATTAGGTACCGACCCGCAGAATAACGTTATCAGGTGCCGACCAGCTGAATAACGTTATCAGGTGTCGACCCGCAGAATAACGTTATCAGGTGCCGACCCGCAGAATAACGTTATCAGGTGCCGACCCGCAGAATAACGATATCAGGTGCCGACCCCCAGAATAACGTTATCTGGTGCCGACCCCCAGAATAACGTTATCAGGTGCCAACCCGCAGAATAACGTTATCAGGTGCCAATCTGCAGAATAATCTTATCAGGTCCCGACCCCCAGAATAACGTTATCAGGTGCCGACCCGCAGAATAATGTTATCAGGTGCCGACCCGCAGAATAATGTTATTAGGTGCCGACCCGCAGAATAACGTTATCAGGTGCCGACCCACAGAATAACGTTATCAGGTGCCGACCCGCAGAATAACGTTATCAAGTGCCTACCCGCAGAATAACGTTATCAGGTGCCGACCCCCAGAATAACGTTATCAGGTGCCGACCCGCTGAATAGCGTTATCAGGTCCCGACCCGCAGAATAACGTTATCAGGTGCCGACCCGCAGAATAATGTTATCAGGTGCCTACCCCCAGAATAACGTTATCAGGTGCCGACCCCCAGAATAACATTATCAACTGCCGACCCGCAGAATAACGTTATAAGGTGCCGACCCGCAGAATAACGTTATCAGGTGCCGACCCCCAGAATAACGTTATCAGGTGCCGACCCCCAGAATAATATTATCAAGTGCCGACCCGCAGAATAACGTTATAAGGTGCCGACCCCCAGAATAACGTTATCAGGTGCCGACCCGCAGACTAACGCTATCAGGTGCCGAACCCCAGATTAACGTTATCAGGTGCCGACCCGCAGAATAATATTATCAAGTGCCGACCCGCAGAATAACGTTATAAGGTGCCGACCCCCAGAATAACGTTATCAGGTGCCGACCCGCAGACTAACGCTATCAGGTGCCGAACCCCAGAATAACGTTATCAGGTGCCGACCCGCAGAATAATGTTATTAGGTGCGGACCCGCAGAATAATGTTATCAGGTGGTGATCCGCAAAATAATCTTATCAGGTGCTGACCCGCAGAATAACGTTATCAGGTGCCGACCTGCAGAATAACGTTATCAGGTGCCGACCCGCAGAATAACGTTATCAGGTGCCGACCCGCAGAATAACGTTATCAGGTGCCGACCCACAGAATAACGTTATCAGGTGCCGACCCGCAGAATAACGTTATCAGGTGCCGACCAGCTGAATAACGTTATCAGGTGCCGACCCGCAGAATAACGTTATCAGGTGCCGACCCGCAGAATAACGTTATCAGGTGCCGACCCGCAGAATAACGTTATCAGGTGCCGACCAGCTGAATAACGTTATCAGGTGCCGACCCGCAGAATAACGTTATCAGGTGCCGACCCCCAGAATAACGTTATCAGGTCCCGACCCGCAGAATAATCTTATCAGGTGCCGACCCGCAGAATAATGTTATTAGGTGCCGACCCGCAGAATAATGTTATCAGGTGCCGATCCGCAGAATAATCGTATCAGGTGCTGACCCGCAGAATAACGTTATCAGGTGCCGACCCGCAGAATAACGTTATCAGGTGCCGACCCCCAGAATAACGTTATCAGGTGCCAGCTCGCAGAATAACGTTATCAGGTGCCTACCCGCAGAATAACGTTATGAGGTGCCGACCCGCAGAATAACGTTATCAGGTGCCGACCCCCAGAATAACGTTATCAGGTGCCGACCTTCAGAATAATGTTATCAGGTGCCGACCCGCAGAATAATGCTATTAGGTGCCGACCCGCAGAATAACATTATCAGGTGTCGACCCGCAGAATAACATTATCAGGTGTCGACCCGCAGAATAACGTTATCAGGTGCAGACCCGCAGAATAATCTTATCAGGTGCCAACCCGCAGAATAACGTTATCAGGTGCCGACCCGCAGAATAATGTTATCAGGTGCCAATCTGCAGAATAATCATATCAGGTCCCGACCCCCAGAATAACGTTATCAGGTGCCGACCCGCAGAATAATGTTATCAGGTGCCGACCCACAGAATAATGTTATTAGGTGCCGACCCGCAGAATAACGTTATCAGGTGCCGACCCACAGAATAACGTTATCAGGTGCCGACCCGCAGAATAACGTTATCAGGTGCCTACCCGCAGAATAACGTTATCAGGTGCCGACCCCCAGAATAACGTTATCAGGTGCCGACCCGCTGAATAGCGTTATCAGGTCCCGACCCGCAGAATAACGTTATCAGGTGCCGACCCGCAGAATAATGTTATCAGGTGCCTACCCCCAGAATAACGTTATCAGGTGCTGACCCCCAGAATAACATTATCAACTGCCGACCCGCAGAATAACGTTATAAGGTGCCGACCCGCAGAATAACGTTATCAGGTGCCGACCCCCAGAATAACGTTATCAGGTGCCGACCCCCAGAATAACGTTATCAGGTGCCGACCCACTGAATAGCGTTATCAGGTCCCGACCCGCAGAATAACGTTATCAGGTGCCGACCCGCAGAATAATGTTATCAGGTGCCTACCCCCAGAATAACGTTATCAGGTGCCGACCCCCAGAATAACATTATCAACTGCCGACCCGCAGAATAACGTTATAAGGTGCCGACCCGCAGAATAACGTTATCAGGTGCCGACCCCCAGAATAACGTTATCAGGTGCCGACCCCCAGAATAATATTATCAAGTGCCGACCCGCAGAATAACGTTATAAGGTGCCGACCCCCAGAATAATGTTATCAGGTGGTGATCCGCAAAATAATCTTATCAGGTGCTGACCCGCAGAATAACGTTATCAGGTGCCGACCCGCAGAATAACGTTATCAGGTGCCGACCCACAGAATAACGTTATCAGGTGCCGACCCACAGAATAACGTTATCAGGTGCCGACCCGCAGAATAACGTTATCAGGTGCCGACCAGCTGAATAACGTTATCAGGTGCCGACCCGCAGAATAACGTTATCAGGTGCCGACCCGCAGAATAACGTTATCAGGTGCCGACCCGCAGAATAACGTTATCAGGTGCCGACCAGCTGAATAACGTTATCAGGTGCCGACCCGCAGAATAACGTTATCAGGTGCCGACCCCCAGAATAACGTTATCAGGTCCCGACCCGCAGAATAATCTTATCAGGTGCTGACCCGCAGAATAATGTTATTAGGTGCCGACCCGCAGAATAATGTTATCAGGTGCCGATCCGCAGAATAATCGTATCAGGTGCTGACCCGCAGAATAACGTTATCAGGTGCCGACCCGCAGAATAACGTTATCAGGTGCCGACCCCCAGAATAACGTTATCAGGTGCCAGCTCGCAGAATAACGTTATCAGGTGCCTACCCGCAGAATAACGTTATGAGGTGCCGACCCGCAGAATAACGTTATCAGGTGCCGACCCCCAGAATAACGTTATCAGGTGCCGACCTTCAGAATAATGTTATCAGGTGCCGACCCGCAGAATAATGCTATTAGGTGCCGACCCGCAGAATAACATTATCAGGTGTCGACCCGCAGAATAACATTATCAGGTGTCGACCCGCAGAATAACGTTATCAGGTGCCGACCCGCAGAATAATCTTATCAGGTGCCAACCCGCAGAATAACGTTATCAGGTGCCGACCCGCAGAATAATGTTATCAGGTGCCAATCTGCAGAATAATCTTATCAGGTCCCGACCCCCAGAATAACGTTATCAGGTGCCGACCCGCAGAATAATGTTATCAGGTGCCGACCCACAGAATAATGTTATCAGGACCGACCCACAGAATAACGTTATCAGGTGCCGACCCACAGAATAACGTTATCAGGTGCCGACCCGCAGAATAACGTTATCAGGTGCCTACCCGCAGAATAACGTTATCAGGTGCCGACCCCCAGAATAACGTTATCAGGTGCCGACCCGCTGAATAGCGTTATCAGGTCCCGACCCGCAGAATAACGTTATCAGGTGCCGACCCGCAGAATAATGTTATCAGGTGCCTACCCCCAGAATAACGTTATCAGGTGCCGACCCCCAGAATAACATTATCAACTGCCGACCCGCAGAATAACGTTATAAGGTGCCGACCCGCAGAATAACGTTATCAGGTGCCGACCCCCAGAATAACGTTATCAGGTGCCGACCCCCAGAATAATATTATCAAGTGCCGACCCGCAGAATAACGTTATAAGGTGCCGACCCCCAGAATAACGTTATCAGGTGCCGACCCGCAGACTAACGCTATCAGGTGCCGAACCCCAGAATAACGTTATCAGGTGCCGACCCGCAGAATAATGTTATTAGGTGCGGACCCGCAGAATAATGTTATCAGGTGGTGATCCGCAAAATAAACTTATCAGGTGCTGACCCGCAGAATAACGTTATCAGGTGCCGACCCGCAGAATAACGTTATCAGGTGCCGACCCGCAGAATAACGTTATCAGGTGCCGACCCGCAGAATAACGTTATCAGGTGCCGACCCGCAGAATAACGTTATCAGGTGCCGACCCGCAGAATAACGTTATCAGGTGCCGACCCGCAGAATAACGTTATCAGGTGCCGACCCGCAGAATAACGTTATCAGGTGCCGACCCGCAGAATAACGTTATCAGGTGCCGACCAGCTGAATAACGTTATCAGGTGCCGACCCGCAGAATAACGTTATCAGGTGCCGACCCCCAGAATAACGTTATCAGGTGCCGACCCGCAGAATAATCTTATCAGGTGCTGACCCGCAGAATAATGTTATTAGGTGCCGACCCGCAGAATAATGTTATCAGGTGCCGATCCGCAGAATAATCGTATCAGGTGCTGACCCGCAGAATAACGTTATCAGGTGCCGACCCGCAGAATAACGTTATCAGGTGCCGACCCCCAGAATAACGTTATCAGGTGCCAGCTCGCAGAATAACGTTATCAGGTGCCTACCCGCAGAATAACGTTATGAGGTGCCGACCCGCAGAATAACGTTATCAGGTGCCGACCCCCAGAATAACGTTATCAGGTGCCGACCTTCAGAATAATGTTATCAGGTGCCGACCCGCAGAATAACGTTATCAGGTGCCGACCCCCAGAATAACGTTATCAGGTGCCGACCCGCAGAATAACGTTATCAGGTGCCGACCTTCAGAATAATGTTATCAGGTGCCGACCCGCAGAATAACGTTATCAGGTGCCGACCCCCAGAATAACGTTATCAGGTGCCGACCCCCAGAATAACGTTATCAGGTGCCGACCCGCAGAATAATGTTAGCAGGTGCCGACCCGCAGAATAACGTTATCAGGTGCCGACCCCCAGAATAACGTTATCAGGTGCCGACCCGCAGAATAACGTTATCAGGTGCCGACCCCCAGAATAACGTTATCAGGTGCCTACCCGCTGAATAGCGTTATCAGGTCCCGACCCCCAGAATAACGTTATCAGGTGCCGACCCGCTGAATAGCGTTATCAGGTCCCGACCCGCAGAATAATGTTATTAGGTGCCGACCCGCAGAATAATGTTATCAGGTGCCGACCCGCAGAATAACGTTATCAGGTGCGACCCCCAGAATAATGTTATCAGGTGCCGACCCCCAGAATAACGTTATCAGGTGCCGACCCGCAGAATAATGTTATTAGGTGCCGACCCGCAGAATAATCTTATCAGGTGCCGACCCGCAGAATAACGTTATCAGGTGCCGACCCGCAGAATAACGTTATCAGGTGCCGACCCCAGAATAATGTTATCAGGTGCCGACCCCCAGAATAACGTTATCAGGTCCCTACCCGCTGAATAGTGTTATCAGGTCCCGACCCGCAGAATAATATTATCATGTGCTGACCCGCAGAATAACGTTATCCTGTGCCGACCCGCAGAATAATGCTATTAGGTACCGACCCGCAGAATAACGTTATCAGGTGCCGACCAGCTGAATAACGTTATCAGGTGTCGACCCGCAGAATAACGTTATCAGGTGCCGACCCCCAGAATAACGTTATCAGGTGCCGACCCGCAGAATAATGTTAGCAGGTGCCGACCCGCAGAATAACGTTATCAGGTGCCGACCCCCAGAATAACGTTATCAGGTGCCGACCCGCAGAATAACGTTATCAGGTGCCGACCCCCAGAATAACGTTATCAGGTGCCTACCCGCTGAATAGCGTTATCAGGTCCCGACCCCCAGAATAACGTTATCAGGTGCCGACCCGCTGAATAGTGTTATCAGGTCCCGACCCGCAGAATAATATTATCAGGTGCTGACCCGCAGAATAACGTTATCCGGTGCCGACCCGCAGAATAATGCTATTAGGTACCGACCCGCAGAATAACGTTATCAGGTGCCGACCAGCTGAATAACGTTATCAGGTGTCGACCCGCAGAATAACGTTATCAGGTGCCAACCCCCAGAATAATGTTATCAGGTGCCGACCCGCAGAATAACGTTATCAGGTGCCGACCCCCAGAATAACGTTATCAGGTGCCGACCCGCAGAATAACGTTATCAGGTGCCGACCCCCAGAATAACGTTATCAGGTGCCGACCCCCAGAATAACGTTATCAGGTGCCGACCTGCAGAATAATGTTATCAGGTGCCGACCCCCAGAATAACGTTATCAGGTGCCGACCCCCAGAATAACGTTATCAGGTGCCGACCCCCAGAATAACGTTATCAGGTGCCGACCTGCAGAATAATGTTATTAGGTGCCGACCCGCAGAATAATGTTATCAGGTGCCGACCCGCACCTCCCCCCGAAAAAATTGAAGAATTGCGGTTTATGTTTCCTTCCGCTCCACTTAGAATTTTTAAAAAGTTTTGCAGTACATTATATGTTACATGAAATAGTACTAGTGGAGAGCAGACCTCGTCCCGCTGAAACACCCCGCAGGCAGCTACAGCCATGGATGGATAAAAGAGTTAGGATTTTTTGAAAGTGGGGCGGAAAAAAGTGTGCGGTCCTTAAGGGGTTAACGCTATGGGACGGGCTGTATACGAGGAACAGCTTGATATTGAAACATCTCCTGTTGTCTAACTTGTTTGGCCACCCTGCCTTCCCTGCGGGTGCGGATGTTGCTCGGTTGGGTGGTGGGTTGCGAGGGATCTTATAGGGTTGCTGATGCGGCGGACGGGTTGCGTTTTCGACAGTTTGATTATTTCCGGTCGCTTCAGTCTACCCCGTCTTATCAATAGAGGCATTTAGCTGACTTGTCCATCGTGAGTAATACTCGTGGATCTGGGATCCTCACCAAACTCTGATTGCATTACCCCTACTGACCAACCTGCGGAGACGGAGGCGGACCGGGCGAGGATCTACCGCTCACCGATTGGCATAAAATAGCCACTTCGTCCGCTAAGGTCTCAATTAATGTATCGATCACGGAAGCAGGCTGCAAACTATGAATGCGCTGACCCCCCAAACATTAGCCAGTGTGTTATCTGGGGTATCAGGTCTGTGTTTAAGGGGTTTCGGAGGAAAAGGCACCTTTTTACACATTTGGTGGGACTGCCCCAGATTTCGTCTACTCTTTAATATTAACCATTCCTAATACTGGCTCCTAAGGGGCTTCTAGATGGAACGATTATCGATCAAAGATCATTCCAACGAGCGATAATTGTTAAGACTAGACACGGGCCAACGACTGAACGAGCTCCTTCACTTCCGCCGTTCTGTTTCTGCAGGCATAAGAATCACCGTTGGCCCGTTTGCTTATTGATCGGTTCCGACGGCAACCATTCAGTCCCGCTATTCGTTTTTACAAGGACTGGACGGTGCTGGACGATTCCTGTTTGAACGAGCCAACCATGATCTGCCTGTCTAAACAGACTGCACGAGAGCGATCGAGCAGTCGCTCAAACAAGAATCGGCTCATCTACAAGGACCCCGAGTCTCCTCAGCTGGCCACTTCCAGATATACCCAAGCAGATATTTAGACGGATCTCTTTCTGATCGCTCATTGCTGGAAGAAAGCTTCGGATAGTATTGATCTTGTCAAACTCAATCTGTCCTGCATAATGATCAATGCGAGATTGGCTGCCCTGACAGATCAGGAGGAACATTTTGAAAGAACCTGGAGGCCCTGATACCGATACTCCCTTACCCTGCGGCTATGGAAGCCGTCAAGCCCGGATTCTCCCAGTAAATGGGAGCCGACTTATTAGCGCTTCTTCCACCCCCCTATTTAATTTGCATTCCGTTTCGCTTATCATCACCATCATGGGGATAATTGTATTACACAATTCCTTCCCCCTAAAGGCCCATTTACACAGGACGATTATCGGGCAAACGATGCCCAACACTCGTCCCTGTGTCTCCGCACTCCCATGCTCCTGCACGGGAGCTAGCAGAGCTGGCTGGGCCACGGAGCAGCCAGCAGGGGGCGGGGCAGTGCAGGAGATTTCTCGCCTCTTGCTCCCCCGCCCCTCTCCATTGCCATAACACAGCGGCCGTTCACTACTGAGCGGCGGCTGTTTAGGCTGACCAATGAGCGATGAGCTGATCTTTCATGCTGCATAAACAATGAGTGATGAAGCTCATTGCTGATCGCTCATTTTATGCAGCCGTCGTTCAGCCGTCGCTCCATGATGCAGCCAGCTCCCACGGGAAAGCGGAGACACAGGGACAAGTGTCGGGCATCGTTTGCCTGACATTCATTCCGTGTAAATGGGGCTTTTAGTGATTTGCTCATTCCCTCCAACCCTTCACCTCCCCACTCCCCATACCCAACTATTCCTTTGGTGCCTGACATGTCTCCCACAGGTTATTATTGTAATCCCCTTTAAACTTTGCAATTTACCACCTACTAAGTTTATTCGAACCTCCTTGGAATGGCCCGATGACTTCTTTATTATTCTATGTGTTACGGATTAGGAGTGTGGACGCACTGGGACAACCAACCAGCCTGGCCTAGACCAGTCCTGGTGTGGTTGGCAACTGACTCCTACAGTAAGGCCTCATGTCCACGGGCGGATCGGATTCTGCATGCAGGAGCCCACAGCGGAATCTGATCCTACCCGTCTCCGAGGACACTGTGGGACCTCTACTTACCCATCCGGGTCTTCTGCGGGTCTTCTCTTCTTCGTCGATGTGTGCGGAAGTTTTTTTTTAAACTTCTGTCTCATGTAGCCCTTGCATGTCCTCAGAGCGATCGAGCATTCACTCACACAAAGTGAACATGACATGGCGCATGCGTGACACCAATTCTGGACTGCGCATGCGCGTATTCCAATGCAGATACAGCAGGTTCTTCTGTACGTCCAACCAGGCAATGAACGCTACGTCACTTGTGATGCGGCATACATTGCCCTGGTTGGAAGTAATCGGCCCAGCATTAACATAAGACAACTGGAAATTCAGAAAAGTTGCTTTTTCCACCCAACCTGTCCAGGAGCAGATGTAACCGCTGTAGGATACTTACTATAGCATCCAGGATTTATAGGACTTATTGGATATTTTTACATCTCACACAAGTCAGGATAAAATATAAATAAATAGATTTATTAAATAGAAATTCCATATAAATGACATTTCCTGCTCTGTAATAATCCATATTATACTCTGTAGCTCGCAGTCTTCTCACACATCCCATCCACTCTTGCATCGCTTGCGTCTCCCCTATTGTATCAGGCTCATTCATACTACCCGTGTCGCGCTCATCCATCCCCCTCCCTAGTAGTCCGGTAAGCCGCTCCACCTCATGTAGCAGCACTATGATTTCTGCTGTCGAAGGTAGAAGAGGTGAGGTACTGGATATGGCCATTAGATGGCGCTGGGTCTCAAGGTTCCATGACTTGTCCTATAAATAACAGCGAACCTGCAAGAGAGAGTGGAAAACTGTGAATGATGTGTGCAAAGTGCAGCAATGCTCTTCCTGTATGTAGCAATGTCTTTACACAATGCCATGCAATGCAATTAACAGTGTAGCATTCCCCTAGGAGCCAGTAACATGAGTGAGACATGAGGCACCATCAGCCTCAGCGGTATATCTGACTTCTGGTGGGTTTAGGGTCTTTGCCAAGCCTTGACAGTGTCTGTCTATGGCATCATGGAGTCTGCATGTTCTACACGTGGTTGCATAAGTTTCTTGTACTACAGTTTTCTACAGACATGCAGATATACTTTAAGGGGGTTGTACCAAAATCGACTTTTATCACCTATCCATAGTAAAGGTGATAAAAGTCTGATCAGTGGGGGTCTCACCGCTGTGACCCCAACTGATCCTGAGAATGGAGGTCCTGTGTCCCTCTCTTCTCGTCAGTGCAGGCTCACTGCAACCCCCACAGTAAGGAGGAGATTAAATGCAGCAGCGGTCGAGCATATGTGATGCAGCTCCATTCAATGTCAATGAAGCTTTCGGAGATAGCTGAGCACTTCTACTCGGCTACTTCCATCAGCCCTATTGAAGATGAATGGAGTGGCGCCATGTATGCGCAACCATGACTTCAGGCGGTGTAGTGAGCACGCAGTAAGACATGGGACTCTTGTTCTTGAGATCGGTGATGGTCTCAGTATTGAGATCCTCACCAATCAGACTTTTATCACCTATCCTATGAATAAGCGATAAAAGTCAATTTTGGTACAACCCCTTTAAGGGAACGGCTTCTTCTACAAGTGATCTTAGTCAGGGCTTGAGTTCACGGGGACAGTTTGAACTTCTTTAATATGTAATATCTTTGGACAATGATGGGGGTGATAATTACCCCAGGATCCTTTATCTGGACCCATCACTGCCTATAATGAGTTTGTGTTAGAGATATGGAGAATAAAAAGGACTTCACCCCACAGGAGACACTTTACCAAGGAACATTAGGCTTTCTAATTATTCATAGCCATGTGGATTTTGCTTGCCCAAAGGGCCTTTCACTGGGCCCATTGCGGTTCCTAATGTGTTGAACTATTGACATATTGACCACTGCACCCACACTTTAACACTAGTCCCTACATTCTCACTGTACATAACAGACTATTATAGCCAAAAAAGGCAAGATTAGCAGAAAACAAATGTCAAGGTTGAGGTTTTCAGACATGTAGAACCATTCGGCTTGTTGGAGCTATGCTATTAAAATCCTACATTTAGGATCCTTAGATTACCATAGTATATTCTAGAACTGTTGAAATGTGTCACCTTTATATTATACAAACTCCACACGGCTATACATATCTATACCTCCAGCCACAACCAAGGGTTAGATGCATGTTAAAGCAAGCTATACTTGTGTTTACATCAGGCCTTACCTGTTGGATTGTGCCGGATAATGAACAAAAATGGACGATCCATGATGACCTCGAGAGGGGCCATTCTAGCCAGGAGTATTGCGGCTGTGAAGAGGAAAGAATAATAGAAATGTCTGTTTTGTCCATCTCTCCCGTGTTATACTAATATAACCATAGTCATCCCCGGTGGCTTTAACTGCTGGGTAACCTTGGTTGGACCTATGTTAGATTGACAGACATACGGGTGGGCAGCAGGGAAGATTTGGACCGCACTTAGGGGATGTCTGGTTCAGGTAGTGCTCTATTATAGGAAGAGGTGCTTATATTGTAGAAGAGCTTCTTGAGTATTATCTGAACTGGACGTCCTGGACTTGTCCTCTTGTATCTTCACCACTGCTCACCCACAAGTCTTGCCAGAAGCACATTCAAGACAAGATTGCGTCTTGTACCAACATCTTCCTAAAGACCCTTTCAGGTCTCTCAAACCCATATATATGTAATCCCATACAACTTCCCATCTCTAATTGTGGGAGAAGAGTCACTTTCTTACCCGTTGCGGATGATGCTCTTGTTCCGCTCTCCGTCACCTCGACCTTGACTTTCTGGAAAGCTTCTGATACATGAAGGGGCTTTTCGGCTGCAACAAAAAAATGGTCTAAATGAGAATGACAGCAAACCAATATAGAAATATGTACGTCTATGTGAACTCCGGCTGCCCGTGTCATGCTTTACGGTGGTCATTGCTTACATGACAGTCGGCTGAAGTCAGCTTTTTCTGCGGAGAACATGTCTGTGACTCCAAGACGTTGCAGTGGACTTTTCAAGTTGACTTCACTGGTCAGAGAGAATCTGAGAACACAAAAGAACATGAGTTTATATAAAATTAATCATCGATGTACCCATAATTTTGCCAACCCAACTAAGAACCAAGGGAGGTCCAAAGCAGGAAGTCTCTGACGCATTTTGGCATCTACTGGTGGCTATAGACACAATGATAGCATTTGCCCAGTTTTTGCTCACATTGTTTTCTTCTTTATGTCTAGGGATCGTACTTACTTGGGCAAAACGAAAAGGCGTGTTGATCTCCTCATACTGTTTTTCCATTCAGTGATAAGTTCAGGAGTCAGCATGTCTGTAATGGTGGACAGTGCCACCCCTTTCTCATAAGGAGCAGCTATCAACATGCTGACCTCATCTCCTTTATATGGGAGTTCGATGACATCATAATACACTCCCTCTGGAGTCTCAAGCTCACCTGAAGAGAAAATATTGATTGTTAACCCGTTGACTTAGTGCTTATGTTTCAATAGTGATATACAACACAATATGGATGGACGGTACTTACTGTAGTTATACTTGGCCGTGTTTTCCATCATTTTTACTTTCACCTGAGAGCCATCTGGTCGGTAGAATGGCCTCTCGTGAGTGTCCTTTTCTGGGAAAGGGAGGACCCATTTTCCATCAAAATGCACAGCACTGAGCAGGACCAGACGGGTAAGTGGGGGAATGGAGTTACTTTCCAATAAGTCCTTGATCATACCTATGTAAGAGAAGACATGGGTCAGATGTATGGGGGGTCAGAAGGAAGAAAAGAAGATATGTAACACTGTGTAGCGATATGGGTCTATCCATCCAGTCTCCATTCTCACCATCTGTTTGGTTCTCCACCCATTGGTTTAGGATGTCCTTGGCTTGAGATGAGTCGGTGAAGTTGACTTGGGTTACATGTCGTCGGAAGGTAGAGTAGAACCTCTGAAGAAAACCTGGTGTCAGCTCAAGATCCCGCTGAACAAAAAGTCCATCTGCTACATGGACAGATTTAGCATCTTCACTGGAGGCAAGAGATCCACAGACCTGCTCTCTCAGCTTACGGATTGATGCAGCCACAGTCCGCTCTGGAGAAAAAAATAGCTAATCATAAGTAGAAGGTCAACAGAACGGAATCGAATTCTGTTCATTAACTAGAATCTCACTAAAGCTTCTGTCCAAATTCCAAGCATTCTTCCAGCTCCCCCATCCCACAAGCCAACGGGGTGTAGAGGGAGAGAGAAAAATACTAGGAAATTGCACATCGTCCAAATTCCGACTTCCAGGACACCTTTTCTACGTCTCTACACATTTAGCATTCATATGATCCCGACCCACTGCAGAATTATAACAACCGTGTGTAAATGTCCACGTCTCCTCATCTTACCTGAGTATCCATAGTTAAGGACCTGCCGTAGTTGTTCCATTGTCTTCCTGGCCGTTCCGTACTGTAGAATATTTAAAACCGAGGATACCCCATAGGGCGAGAAACCTAAATTTGTATCCTTGTTCTCCTGTAGGATCTCCTTGAATAATCGCACCCCAAAGCTTGCATCTTTCTCGGCCACATGGGTCAAGATTTTGGAACGAGAAGCCAGTGCGGTCCATGAAAACAGGACCAGTATGAGTATCCTGAGGAAGGCAGAGAGATAATCCAGTGAGCATCATTCACTGCGCAGCATGTTGAGGTGGTACCATAATGGGCACCACTTGTGACTCTGGTAAGGTACCTTCCCCTAGCCACAGAATATAGCCAAAAATAGCTGTATTTGCAACAGTACAGGTTTATGCCCCATTACCCCAGCCCTTCCCCATGCTACTATATACTGAGCCCTAAGTATAGTCTAACATTGCAGTTGGCCTCAAATATTCCCCCATTGCCATCCCCTTCAAAAGAATATTTATAACAGTGAAGTAGGAAATAAAAGGAGTTGGGGTCATAGACATAGTTAACGGTCTGTCACTTCTATAGTGTCCCCCTATGCTATGGTTCCCTTGGTACAAACCAAAACGTAACCCTTTGCAATCCAATTATGGATTCAGGGTTTTCTAGGGGGCTTTCTCTTTCTGCCATTATACAATGGCGCCATCTGCTGACTAGAGCCAGTACTGCGATTTGTGACATGCTGGAGAGGCCTCCAACAACAAAGTGGCCAGTAATCTACAGTAAGAATACCCTGCCGGACGTCTTCTGACATCGGAGGTATACAACCTTCAATCAGAATGTCTTCAGACGTCAGGCAGTGGATTGGAAAGGGTTAATATTAAATTTGGCCATAACCTTAAAGCTCAGCTTCACTTCTAAAACTCCTCGTTATAAACCTACATAAAACTGCAACTTGATTACTTTGTACTGATTTTAAGTTATAGCACTCCTTTCACTCCAGTCACCTCCAAAGCTGCATGCCAATATTAGTCAGCTGCCTTTGGAGACAGACTACATTGCTGTTAAATATGCAGCCTAAGAGCGAAGTGAAGAGTAATGGAAAATCCTGCAGAATTTTGAATGCAGCTTTGGATGTGAACAGAGTATAAAATTAGAAATCAGTACAAAATAAGTAAAAGTTTAGCTGTAAACAGTGCAAAGTTACTCCGGACACTTATTATGCCCACTTACCATGTGTTGCAAGCCATTCTCCCTAGAGCTAGAGTTCTGTAATGTTAGGCTGTGCAGTATACCTGCAGCTGTATAGTATTAGGAAGAGTCTCCCAGCTGTCTGCTGTATCAGTCTGACCCAGCCTGGATCTTATATTCAGTCCGGCCGCCCCCGGGAACAGGGGAGGGGGGGGGGGGGTGTTTCCTAATACATGAGGAAACCTCATGTTCAGTCTAGCAGTGCCAGATGTGAATAATAGCAACAGCTTGTGGTGTGTGAGTGTTCATATTTAACAATCTGTCAGTCAGTGTGATGTCACCCGCAGACATGGATGGCTATGGCAGCTATTCCTGCCACTGGGATATTACTGGAAGGCCTAGAGGACAGTGAAAACATGATAAAAGCCAACAGGAAACAGAATGTGGCCGAAGATAGATGCCAAATATACACTCAACACAACTCTATAGGATGCTGGAACTTATACGGCATTATTCCCTTCTGTGAAATACTCCAAATTTATCACTAAAGCCTTTAGGAAGAAAGGTCAATGCCCAACATAGTAACATAGTGTATAAGGCTGAATGAAGACAATGTCCGTCTAGTTCAGCCTGTTTTCACCCCCTTCCCCTTTGTTGGTCCAGAGGTAGTAGTTACAGGCAGAGGCGTAACTTAAAGCTCCTGGGCCCCAATGCAAAATGTGTAGCGGGGCCCCTAATTATAATGTTTTGTTAATAGTACTGGGCTACCTATATAAAGAAGAGAGGCCTTATGGGCCCCCTAAAGCTCCTGGGCCCGGGTGCAACCGCATCCCCTGCATCCTCTATAGTTACGCCCCTGGTTACAGGAATAGCAGTACTAGTAATAGAAGTGGTTGTTACAATAGTAGTAGTAGTGGTAATAGAAGTAGTTGTTACAGTAGTAGTGGTAATAGAAGGAGTAGTTACAGTAGTAGTAGTGGTAATAGAAGTAGCAGTAGTGGTAATAGAAGTAGTAGTTACAGTAGTAGTAGTGGTAATAGAAGTAGCAGTAGTGGTAATAGAAGTAGTAGTTACAGTAGTAGTAGTGGTAATAGAAGTAGCAGTAGTGGTTATAGAAGTAGTAGTTACAGTAGCAGTAGTGGTAATAGAAGTAGCAGTAGTGGTAATAGAAGTAGTAGTTACAGTAGCAGTAGTGGTAATAGAAGTAGCAGTAGTGGTAATAGAAGTAGTAGTTACAGTAGCAGTAGTGGTAATAGAAGTAGCAGTAGTGGTTATAGAAGTAGTAGTTACAGTAGCAGTAGTGGTAATAGAAGTAGCAGTAGTGGTAATAGAAGTAGTAGTTACAGTAGCAGTAGTGGTAATAGAAGTAGCAGTAGTGGTAATATAAGTAGTAGTTACAGTAGTAGTAGTAGTAGTGGTGGTAATAGAAGTAGCAGTAGTGGTAATAGAAGTAGTTGTTACAGTAGTAGTAGTGGTAATAGAAGTAGTTGTTACAGTAGTAGTAGTAGTAGTGGTGGTAATAGAAGTAGCAGTAGTGGTAATAGAAGTAGTAGTTACAGTAGCAGTAATGGTAATAGAAGTAGCAGTAGTGATAATAGAAGTAGTAGTTACAGTAGCAGTAGTGGTAATAGAAGTAGCAGTAGTGGTAATAGAAGTAGTTGTTACAGTAGTAGTAGTGGTAATAGAAGTAGCAGTTACAGTAGTAGTGGTAGTACCTGTAATGGAAATTAAGGTATTATAATTGTTATATGAATTAAAACTGCGCAATTAGAGACGCCATTGAAATATACCAGGAGAAGTTACTTCACAAACTAGGGACATATTTCTAGATGAGATAAGAATATCAAGAAGCTTCCACATGTTAGCTGAAGGGGCCCTAGGAATAACAAGATACTAAGGGAGGGGTTGACGCCTCACACTAAAACTAGAGAATAATGTTCATAAACTAGAAATATGTGGATGTGTATATATATGAATATACATGTATGTATATGTATATATGTGCATATGTATGTGTATGTATATATGAAGGTGCACATGTATGTATGTGTGCCTATATGTATGTAAATGTGGGTATATAAGTAATATTTAATATTACGCCACAGAGTCATGAAAAGGACTACACAAAATGGCCGACCACATGCTTTGCTAAAGTACAGGGAATACATGTGTGTTGATAAGATAAGAACTTCGAGCTACTTGGGCCCCTCAGCACTCCATCAAGAGGTTATTCACTGCTGACTTGGAAGATTCTGGAAGGTATGCAAATGAAGGGTTAAGTTGACCTATGACAAATGTTGGATTGGAAACTAACCAATAAACTGCATAGTTAATTGTCCAATGATGTTGCGACACCCCATTGTAAGGGGACTATAAATAAAGATGCCCGACATCGATTTGTTGGGAATTCTTTGATGAATCCATAACTGTGTGGGCTCTGTCATTTAATTCCTCCGTCATATGACGTACTGAACTCTAGGTGTGGCAGCCCTACTGCACGGGTCACCTAGACTTCAGTCACAGGGCACACTCTGCTGTCCCTCATCAGGCTATCGCCGTAGCATGGGTCATATGACGTCATTCACGAGGTACACTCCGCTTTCCCTAGACGGCCATATATTTTTGCCGCAACATTTTTGGTGGAGAATGAAGCGGGCCTCACAACAGCACCCCTAGCCACGGACGCTCCGGAGGTGGAGACCAGGACACAGAGAGACCGCGGTAAGTAACCCATTGTGTTACTGCCTGTCTCCTGAGCTCTGCTCCCTGGTCTGTGGTTTGGTGTGTGACGTGATGCGCTGTTTAGTGTACTAGTGAATGTTGCTGCTTTAAATGTGCTTATCTGTTCCCTCCTATGTGCTCTGCCACATCTCTTTGTGTAACTTTTCCTGTATTGACTGTCGCTGGCTGCAAGGTCTTAGACTGACACTTTTATGGTATGTCTAAATGTGTTAATGACTATTCTATATGTGATGACAAAGTTTTGCGTGTACAGAGACTCCCTTGACTGAGGGAATAAGACCTTTTAAGCATTTCATAGACTGACAATACAGAAGGGAACAGCCTGCAGATATATATGTACATGTCACGTGCACGCTATATAATGACCCAGATGACAAGACTGACTTGACCGTTATATGTGACACAACTTAAGATACAGTGCAGTTAAAGAAGCATAAAGATGCTGTTATTCAAATAACTTACTGTTGATGAGTGCGTTCTTGTCAGTTGCAATGAGTTAACTTACCGCAACCCGTCTGTAGCAGATTACACTAATTTTGGTAGACTGCCAATTGACTTCTTAGAGACTGAATATGTATAGATAAGAGTTTATTGCTGTCACCGCAACTTGGGGAGAATTGTATATATATATTTTACATTATTACTTAATTAATTAATTTAATTTAATTAATTGCATTCCTAGTGGAGTTTTTATGATTTTTGTTAACAACACATATTTGATAGATTGCTGTGAGGTGCCTGTAGGTCTTCAGCAGCTGATAATTCCCCAGCATTATAAGTGTATATGTGTAATCCAATTTCACTGTGTCAGAGACGTGAATTGGACAATGACCCAATGTACTGTATTGCCCTTAAGTCACTGATGTATGAACAGCAGTAGCAGTTGAGTTGCCCCCATTTCCCATAACTATATACATGTATGGCATGGATGCCAATGTATAGATGCCGGCCGGCTAAAATGTTGTTGTTTCTCTGAGTGATAAGTTCTTTTGGTCCTGAGGTAGGTGAAATTCAGCTTATTCACCACCGTGACCTGGGTATGCGCAACCTGGGTAGGACGATGAAGTGAGCCATTATATTAAGCTTTATATCATCACCCATCTTGGTCACTTTGGGGTGGTATCAACCCCATAGGGTACAAGACGGAGGTGGATTTTTTTTTCGCCTAGTGACCCGTCGTGACGGCACTGGGGTGGTATCAGCCCCAGACGGCTGTGCATAGACAAAGGGGGGGGGGGGGAGCATCCACCTATGTGATGACATTTGTACATGGTTTTGCAGGATACACCTGAGGCTTAGTAATAACCAGTTGGATCATGGAAGGCTCACTGGGAAATGAGGGGGAAGGGGAAGTATGTGTTCAAACGCCCACTAGGCAGATAATCCACGAGACAGTAAGCACCCCTGTCAGATGCGCTGATTGCAATAGATTGACTTTTAAGAGTGTCGATAACTTAGACAATAGAGACACAGTAGTGACAGATGACAGAACATCTTCGCATACACACACAGTTACTGGACTGGGACAGTGTACAGAGTTTATACAAGTTAACATTGACAATGACAATCTTCGCAAGCAACTTTATGCTCAGACACTAGACATCCAGGAAAAGAGAAAGCCTATAACACAGCTGAGAAAGATTGGGCGAAGATATAGGATGCTGTATAGACAGCTTAGGGTCCAGCATAAAAGGTTAATATTACTGACTTGTTACCCTGCTGTACTGGTGAGACATCTGCATACAGAGACCACCAACCGCTGCCCTTTCAAATAATGTGTTCAGAATGCAGTATTATATGTTTTGTTGTTATCTGAGCTGTTGATAGAATTTCCCTTTACATTTAATAACTGCATATCTCTATAGTATTTGTACATGGTTTATATATTTTGTTTTCTGCCTCTCACAACCAGTAGGTGGCCACTGCTGGAAAGTGACGGTTTTGGTAAGAACACAATGTCAGCATTACAATATAGACCCTTAGTTTTAGCTGATGCATGTAACTGCCCTTGGTAAATTAGTATTTCACCTGTACTACAAAAAATTGTGAACATGAGTACTAAATAATTATAACATACATAGAAAATGTACAGCTCAGGCTGTGTATGATATATATTGAGAATATATGTATTCGTTCTGCTTATTTCAAGTGCTATACAGTCCTCACAGGTATATTACAGTCAGACTCTCGGGTTTGTCTGGCATTCCTAATTGGCGGAAAGATAAATAAGTATATAGGATTAACACATTTTTATGTCAAGGACATGCCCAGTATATGTATCAGGGCAGTATTGTGGTATTTATTTTGAAACATGTGTACAGTTTCTTCTACCCCCATATTTTGTTTTGTGGTGTGGTGTACTTCTAAATCCGGCAGAAGCCATGTGGCTGGATTGGGCGCTATACCGCACTTTGGTCTTCCGCTGGATTTAGAAGGGGGGAGAAAGACTGAGAATATTTTAGCTTTTTTTAGTTACAGTAATAGGATGCACTCCTGTCACCTGACCGCATTACCCTCATGTCACAAGAAACTGAGGGGTTTGAATATGTAAAATGATGAACTGATGGCTAATTTAGATTTTAAGTTTTGTTTTGTAGATGGCTGAGGATACCAGGAACATGGCAGGTACAGCGGTATGTAGTAGTCACACAGAATGAGGTAACTAAAGCAGAACCATTTCCACCTCATCTGTCAGCACAGGAGGCGGAAGTGAAGGCCCTGACAGAAGCATGTAGAGCGGCAGAGGGTAAGGCAAACATATTCACAGATTACTGCCTAACATGCAGGCTCTTATGTTGCTTACATAGCTAGGGATAATAGAGGAGGACTGAATAGAAGCAAAAGGAAATGCACGTGTGGGCACTGCTGCCAAGGCAGCTGTAGCAAGACCTAGGGTAAGAGGGTTAGGTCAACGTCCAAACCTGTAACCCCGGCCCCTCCAGTGAGCTTAATAACTGAGCTGCTGGACGAAGGCAGGGGCAAGCCAGACGGACGCCGGTCTGTGTGAAGAGACCACTGCTTATGTTTCTCTCATGCCCTCTACTCAATGATGGCCCATTGTGCACATAGAGAAACACACCAGTCAAAGACTGATGTGAAACCTTGTGTCTCAACATTGGATTATTCCTGGATTCAGCACGGTCGCAGCCAGGTATACCCAGGAGCATATGACCTGTGCTTTACATACATAGGGAGAGTAGTGAAGACAGCACAGAGGCACACACCTGGGCCGCTCTACCCACTTCTAAAGGTTGCAAATTTGTATATTATGCCATATCTGTGTTGACAGCTTATCTGTATACGTTAAGGCCTGTCCGATCAGGTATCGTTTTGCCACTACAGAGGCAGCAACCGAATTGTTGAACGAGGTAATTTTGTGGTTATGGGATTCCAGAGACAATAGAAATAACGGCTTTTCACACTCCCTGCCACCCTTCCTTCTGCATTGTATCCCCTTTGGATTAGCTTCCAGTACAGGGCGGTACTTTCAGCAGAAGTTGCAGATACAGTATGGTACTTTCTCTGGATATGTACAGGCCCTGTAGAAACATTTATATTTGATGCATAAACCAGTGTTTGCTTCCCTTCCAGATCCTGACTCCGTGTATACAACACATGTTCTGGAGCCAGGATATTGGAAACATGTTCTGATGATAACAGCCACTTCAGTGAAGCCTGAAGGGAAAACAAACTGGGTTCACGCTGGTCACTGCCAGAGAGTGACCGTGGCAGGAGAGTAATCATGTATCATTGTACCCTATGTAAAATAAATGTAATAATTATCCTCATAATAATAATGGGGAAGGGGTAATGGTATGACACCCTACTGGGAGCAATAGGTATTGCAGTGGGAGTACTGAACTTTACTGATATGATCTCAGGCCAGAGCAAATGAGGCTCAGGCAGTAAATCTACAGGCCCAGTAGACGCCATTCATTTATTCTCCGCAGTGTTTAATGTTTGGATTGTGATACAATGTGTTAAGAATTTTAAAATGCTAGCTTAGCTGCTCAGCCTAATTGCTTAAATATTAGAGTGTTAATGCTATAGAATGTAGGTTCAGAGATATATGTATACTCAGTCTAACTTAATGACCAATAATGAGCATTTGTGAAGAAATATTATCTGATTGATGAAAAACACTTACAAATCACACATTGAGACTGAGAAACAGAAAAATATAAACTTTAAAGTGTCTAATATTTATATGTATTCTTCTAACATTGTGGAATTGTTGTCCCTCCAGTATCACCTCTAAGGAGAAATCTCCATGATGTCTATCATACTGGTTGACCTAATCTATGAAGCTATTGAGCCATAGAGCAAAGCAGCAAATACTGTTCGCTTACAAAGACTGCATTCTGCATGAGTTATGGACAGCTGAACAAAGATGGACTGTACTTTGAAATGTGTTTCCTAAACACCTCTTTACAATATTGTGTTCCGCTTCTGCTTGTCTCATGAAGACACACGCACGCTCCTTCTCCTACCCAGGGATAGCATAGCTGCCACAGGTTCCAGCGAGGGGATGCCCTACGGGGTGTTACCTTGTATGGGTAAAGGGTGTGGACTCCTGAAGAGAGCCCAAGGCGTTTATGCCCTTCTCCCAGTGTTAGGTAAGGCAACCTGCTCCTGTAGGATAGTTTAGTTTGGGGTCAGGAAAGAGAATGAGATATTTGCGTGGTATAACATAGTAGGACAGCAGAGGTGATCTCAAAACAGTGGAAACAATGAAGAATACATATTTGTGTCATGATAATAAAATTGTATATGTGTCTTTGAGTTAACATATATTGAAATATTAAGAGTAGCAGTAATAGGGCTGATCGGGAAGATAATAAAGTGTTGTGTTTCTTAGAAATTTAAACTCTAGGAGTTGACATATCAAGTAACATATTGGGTGAGTATATACATGATGTAAGAATAAATCATGTACGTCGCTGTTCTCTTAAGGAGCAAGTAACCAAGGTCCAGGTAATGCTCTCTGGTATGTTAAAAAGTGATTAAAGCACTATAACTACCTACGAGACCAGGAACTGGTAATGAGACACCTGTTATCACAGGGGTCATCCTTGAAAAAAGCATAAGATAATAGCGACATAGAATATGACGTGTTCTTTGAATGTATATATTTTACTAATTGTGAAGAGGAGGACGTTAAGAAGCCACCGCAGGAAGATTGCATTGCCCAGTTTCAAATCATATAAGAGGAGGAGATGTAATGGAAATTAAGGTATTATAATTGTTATATGAATTAAAACTGCGCAATTAGAGACGCCATTGAAATATACCAGGAGAAGTTACTTCACAAACTAGGGACATATTTCTAGATGAGATAAGAATATCAAGAAGCTTCCACATGTTAGCTGAAGGGGCCCTAGGAATAACAAGATACTAAGGGAGGGGTTGACGCCTCACACTAAAACTAGAGAATAATGTTCATAAACTAGAAATATGTGGATGTGTATATATATGAATATACATGTATGTATATGTATATATGTGCATATGTATGTGTATGTATATATGAAGGTGCACATGTATGTATGTGTGCCTATATGTATGTAAATGTGGGTATATAAGTAATATTTAATATTACGCCACAGAGTCATGAAAAGGACTACACAAAATGGCCGACCACATGCTTTGCTAAAGTACAGGGAATACATGTGTGTTGATAAGATAAGAACTTCGAGCTACTTGGGCCCCTCAGCACTCCATCAAGAGGTTATTCACTGCTGACTTGGAAGATTCTGGAAGGTATGCAAATGAAGGGTTAAGTTGACCTATGACAAATGTTGGATTGGAAACTAACCAATAAACTGCATAGTTAATTGTCCAATGATGTTGCGACACCCCATTGTAAGGGGACTATAAATAAAGATGCCCGACATCGATTTGTTGGGAATTCTTTGATGAATCCATAACTGTGTGGGCTCTGTCATTTAATTCCTCCGTCATATGACGTACTGAACTCTAGGTGTGGCAGCCCTACTGCACGGGTCACCTAGACTTCAGTCACAGGGCACACTCTGCTGTCCCTCATCAGGCTATCGCCGTAGCATGGGTCATATGACGTCATTCACGAGGTACACTCCGCTTTCCCTAGACGGCCATATATTTTTGCCGCAACATACCGTAGTAGTAGTAGTAATAGAAGTAGTAGTTACAGTAGTAGTAGTGGTAATAGAAGTAGCAGTAGTGGTAATAGAAGTAGTTGTTACAGTAGTATTAGTAGTGGTAATAGAAGTAGTAGTTACAGTAGTAGTAGTAGTGGTAATAGAAGTAGCAGTTACAGTAGTAGTAGTAGTGGTAATAGAAGTAGTAGTTACAGTAGTATTAGTAGTGGTAATAGAAGTAGCAGTTACAGTAGTAGTAGTGGTAATAGAAGTAGTAGTTACAGTAGTAATAGTAGTGGTAATAGAAGTAGTAGTTACAGTAGTATTAGTAGTGGTAATAGAAGTAGTAGTTACAGTAGTATTAGTAGTGGTAATAGAAGTAGTAGTTACAGTAGTATTAGTAGTGGTAATAGAAGTAGTAGTTACAGTAGTAGTAGTGGTAATAGAAGTAGTAGTTACAGTAGTATTAGTAGTGGTAATAGAAGTAGTAGTTACAGTAGTAGTAGTGGTAATAGAAGTAGTAGTTACAGTAGTAGTAGTGGTAATAGAAGTAGTAGTTACTGTAGTAGTAGTGGTAATAGAAGTAGTAGTTACAGTAGTATTAGTAGTGGTAATAGAAGTAGTAGTTACAGTAGTATTAGTGGTGGTAATAGAAGTAGTAGTTACAGTAGTAGTAGTAGTGGTAATAGAAGTAGTAGTTACAGTAGTAGCAGTAGTGGTAATAGAAGTAGCAGTTACAGTAGTATTAGTAGTGGTAATAGAAGTAGCAGTTACAGTAGTAATAGTAGTGGTAATAGAAGTAGTAGTTACAGTAGTAGTAGTGGTAATAGAAGTAGTAGTTACAGTAGTATTAGTAGTGGTAATAGAAGTAGCAGTTACAGTAGTAATAGTAGTGGTAATAGAAGTAGTAGTTACAGTAGCAGTAGTGGTAATAGAAGTAGTAGTTACAGTAGTAGTGGTAATAGAAGTAGTAGTTACAGTAGTATTAGTAGTGGTAATAGAAGTAGTAGTTACAGTAGTAGTAGTAGTGGTAATAGAAGTAGTAGTTACAGTAGTATTAGTAGTGGTAATAGAAGGAGTAGTTACAGTAGTATTAGTAGTGGTAATAGAAGTAGCAGTTACAGTAGTAATAGTAGTGGTAATAGAAGTAGTAGTTACAGTAGCAGTAGTGGTAATAGAAGTAGTAGTTACAGTAGTAGTAGTGGTAATAGAAGTAGTAGTTACAGTAGTAGTAGTGGTAATAGAAGTAGTAGTTACAGTAGTAGTAGTAGTGGTAATAGAAGTAGCAGTTACAGTAGTATTAGTGGTGGTAATAGAAGTAGCAGTTACAGTAGTATTAGTGGTGGTAATAGAAGTAGCAGTTACAGTAGTATTAGTGGTGGTAATAGAAGTAGCAGTTACAGTAGTATTAGTGGTGGTAATAGAAGTAGCAGTTACAGTAGTATTAGTGGTGGTAATAGAAGTAGCAGTTACAGTAGTATTAGTGGTGGTAATAGAAGTAGCAGTTACAGTAGTATTAGTGGTGGTAATAGAAGTAGCAGTTACAGTAGTATTAGTGGTGGTAATAGAAGTAGCAGTTACAGTAGTATTAGTGGTGGTAATAGAAGTAGCAGTTACAGTAGTATTAGTGGTGGTAATAGAAGTAGTTGTTACAGTCGTATTAGTGGTGGTAATGGAAGTAGTAGTTACAGTAGTAGTAGTGGTAATAGAAGTAGTAGTTACAGTAGTATTAGTGGTGGTAATGGAAGTAGTAGTCCTGGTGGTAACAGCAGTAGTACTAATAGGTAATAGTCGCAACAGTATAATAGTATTATAGTCAAACTCTGATCCAGGGATTACTCTGGCTGCCATTATGGAGTCAGAAAGGAATTTTATTTCCTCCAAATCAGCTAAATTGGCTCCTTGAGGTTTTTTTTGTGCCTTCCTCTGTGACTACCAGTAGTACTGCTGTCGCTGCGACTAATGTAACTACTAATAAAGGGGACAACAATCAGTCAACAAACAAGCAAACGTTTATTCATCGGCCATTCATTGATTTTCAGCAAGTAAAAAATCCCAGCTGCTCCGCTGTACACCCCCCCCCCGACCCCATGTGACCGGTGAGCCGTACAGCGGGTCATGGGGCAACCGATTATACTAAGGAATGGGGCTCCCGTGAATGAGCGTACATTTACATCCTATGAATGGGGCGGGCTCAGAAGAGGAGATGGCTCTGACTGACTGCCAGCCTCCCACTGCAACAGCAGGGATCGGTAAGAACACTAACCCCCGCTGTTAATCCCTAAATGCCACAATCAATGTTGATCTCAGCATGTAAATGGTTCGTAGAGGGAGGACGCTGTATGAATCGCGAAGGACCAATGGGTTGGCATGGCAGCTGGGCGGGCACTAGATAATAGTATCTGGTTCTGCCATGGCTTGTGATCACTATGAGAAGCGATAACGCATCGCAGTACAGAACTATTGTTGGGGATTGTCAGAGCGATCATAGCGTCGCAGGTTCAAGTACCCTACAGGGACAAAAACATGTAAAAAGAAAAAAAAGGTATAAAAATCTTTTTTGTGCACTTTCCCTTTTGTTGAAAATTTTTTTTACAAAATTTAAAGAACCCACATGTTTGTTATTGTCACATCCATAATAACCCCTTCAATACATTGAACACACTTTTTTACCCTGTAAAAAAAAGCAATAAAACAGCCAAAATGCTTTTTCTTGTTCATTTTGTCTTCCAAAAAACACAATAAAAGTGACCGTAAGAATCGTATGTCCTCCAATATGGCCCCAATAAAAAAAAAACTACAGCTCGTCACGTAAAAAAACAACCGTCACCGAGCACCGTCCACGGAAAAGTCAAAAGTTATTAGACTTGGAATGCAGTGATGCAAAGAACAAAAAAAGGGTTTTCCAACCTGCAAGAAAAACATTTCATGTCGTGTATGCTGCATGATGAATGCTGTACAAAGACACAATGGCAGGACGATGTAGTGTCTCTCCCTGCCCTCCAAAAAATGTAATAACAGTTATACAATACATTGTATGTACCCAAAAATGGTACCAATAAAAACTACAGCTCACCATGCAAAACACAAGCCCCCCTGCGGCCGCGCCGATGGAAAGATGAAGAATACTTGTGACTTTGGAAAACTGGAGATGAAAATCCCCAATAATTGTTGCATCATTTAGATCCAAAATAGGCTGCATCACTAAGGGGTTAAATGCGAGCTATCACGTTTATTAAAGGCATTGAGTGTTGCAGACGTTTAATGAACACACCCCATACCTGGCCTGAGAAGTGGAGACAAGATTGTGTAATTCCAAGGAAATGGGTTCCACTACTGGATGCTCTATTATATTATATATTGTATTACTACAGTGTAGTATTGTATGATATATTATATATTATATTAGTACAGTGCAGTACTGTGTGATATATGATATATTGTATTACGTACAGTGCAGTACTGTGTGATATATTATATCACTACAGTGTAGTATTGTATAATATATTATATTATACATTGTATTACATAATACTACAGTGCAGTACTGTGTGACGTATTATATATTGTATTACTACAGTGCAGTACTGTGTAATATATTATATATTGTATTACTACAGTGTAGTATTGTATGATATATTATATTATATATTGTATTACATGATACTACAGTGCAGTACTGTGTGACGTATTATATATTGTATTACTACAGTGCAGTACTGTGTGACGTAGTATATATTGTATTACTACACTGCAGTACTGTATGGTATATTATATTTTGTATTATTTGATACTACAGTGCAGTACTGTGTGATATATTATATATTGTATTATATGATACTACAGTGCAGTACTGTATGATATATTATATATTGTATTACTACAGTGCAGTACAGTATGATATATTATATATTGTATTAGTACAGTGCAGTACTGTGTGATATATTATATATTGTATTACTACAATGCAGTATTGTATGTTATATTATATTTTGTATTATATGATACTACAGTGCAGTACTGTATGATATATTATATTTTGTATTAGTACAGTGCAGTACTATATGAAATATTATATATTGTATTACATGATACTACAGTGCAGTACTGTGTGATATATTATATATTGTATTACTACAGTGCAGTACTGTATGATATATTATATTTTGTATTATATAATACTACAGTGCAGTACTGTATAATATATTATATATTGTATTAGTACAGTGCAGTACTGTATGATATATTATATTTTGTATTAGTACAGTGCAGTACTGTATGAAATATTATATATTGTATTACATGATACTACAGTGCAGTACTGTGTGATATATTATATATTGTATTACTACAGTGCAGTACTGTATGATTATATTTTGTATTATATGATACTACCGTGCAGTACTGTGTGATGTATTCTATATTGTATTACATGATATTACAGTGCAGTACTGTGTGATATATATTATATTAGTACAGTGCAGTACTGTATGATATATGATATATTGTATTACATGATATTACAGTGCAGTACTGTGTGATATAGTATGATATGGCACAAGCTTCATTATTATTACAATGGGTGCAAAAGTAAAGGGAAATTGATAAAGTCCATGATTTTCTTGGAAATGCCCCTTTAGACGAGATATCAGAAGGGGAAGGAGAAGGCAAATGTGCCGTCCAGCAGGAGATCCAAGAGGAAGCAGGTATCACGGAGAAGATAAGAAGAAATGATTTGTCTGAGGACCGAAGTTTAATGAATACTTTGTCAGGAACAGAACGGCCTGTGTGACTGTGTGACTGTGTGCCTGTGTGACTGTGTGACTGTGTGCCTGTGTGACTGTGTGACTGTGTGCCTGTGTGCTTGTGTGACTGTGTGACTGTGTGCCTGTGTGACTCCGGCCGGTGACATCAGTGTCTGAACCGTTTTCTTCTGGCGGACCCCATGATAGTCCCCATGATGTATTGTTCTGTCCAGAGACGGATCCGTTTGGCCACAGACAGAGCAGAAAGCCAGAACCCCGGGGTCAGATGTGAAAGCACCCTAGTTATCTAAGCGGAGGACGTTTGACTCATCTGAATCCTCTGATTGATGTGATTGAGATTCATCTATAAGTATCCATAAAGTTCACTTCGAGAAACACTCTGCCGCTGCGGGGAACGTGCGAGCAGAGGAGGAGGAGGAGGGAGCATCCGGGGCCTTCGGGTTTCTCTCAGATGAGTTATTTTCTAGAAAAGGATTTGTTCCAATTGTTGAGTGATACCGAAAGCAACGCATGTGTCTGCCGCCGACGCTGAGGTCTATGATAGTTAGTGTTTTTGAGGCGATATAAAATCTGACTTAGTTCCCCCGTTCCAGCCTGGAGGCCCAACTGATCGCTCTCAGCAGCAGGTGCCGATGACATCAGAGCGCTGTTATAGCCACTCTATATGCTAACTGATGGGGAGCAGAAGGCTCTTACATGGTTAATGAGGATATTACCGTGAAGTAAGCGGATGAGCGGGGTAATATTGTTCTGATGTCAGAGTGCTGTACACAATCGTCTGATCAGAGTGCATTGTTCTTGTTGTCCGCCATTCAGTCGTTCACGACCCTCAGTGACCCGCAGGCAGACTGCACCCAGCGGGCATCCGTGCGTACCTGTCTTTTATTCTTCTTTCCTGTATTGCGGATGGTCCGCACAGCGAGCCGTCAGACATGTACAGTACAGTTTTTTTTTTTAATCCCTGCTTTATCCGCGCCATTGCTAGGCGATGATGTAGGTACCCATAACATTTTCGCGGAAGGGCCGCAGGTCGGACGGCTTCCATTCAACGGAAGCTGTCTGCGCAGAATCTGCTTAAAAATAGAGCATGCTGCGATTTTTCCTCCATGAGCGGAGAATCACAATTAATTTCCGCTCGTGTGCAGGAAAAAGTGTTTTTCCATATCATGCTTTGTGCTGTATTTGCTGCGGAATCTGGAGGCGGACACCCTGTGCAGCCTGTCTAAAGGCGAGCTCCCTCCATGTTTTTCGGTTTTGCACTGCTTCTTTCAGTCGTGTGATATCCATGTATCAGCTCTGACAGTATCGGCCATCGTGTCCTTTGGCGTCGGGTCTTCTTTTGCCACTGATCTGTCCAAGCATTATAGATTTTTCTAGCGATTCTGCTCACATTACATGGCCAAAATCCGTGAGCCTGAGCCTGGCCATCTTGTCAGCTGTGCACCTGAGCCCGGTCATCTGGTACCCTGTGCACCTAAGCCCAGTCACCTTGTCCTCTGTGAGCCTGATCCTGGTCATCTTGTCCTCCATGAGCCTGAGCCCGGTCATCTTGTCCTCCATGAGCCTAAGCCTGGTCATCTTGTCCTCCATGAACCTGAGCCTGGTCATCTTGTCCTCAGTGAGCTTAAGCCCTGTCATCTTGTCCTCCATGAGCTTGATCCCGGTCATCTTGTCCTCCATGAGCCTGAGCCCAGTCATCTTGTCCTCCATGAGCCTGAGCCCGGTCATCTTGTCCTCCATGAGCTTGAGCCTGGTCATCTTGTCCTTAGTGAGCCTGAGCCCGGTCATCTTGTTCTCTGTGAGCCTAAGCCCAGTCATCTTGTCCTCCGTGAGCCTGAGCCCGGTCATCTTGTCCTCTGTGAGCCTGAGCCCGGTCATCTTGTCCTCTGTGAGCCTGAACCCGGTCATCTTGTCCTCCATGAGCCTGAGCCCGGTCATCTTGTCCTCCATGAGCTTGAGCCTGGTCATCTTGTCCTCCATGAGCCTGAGCACAGTCATCTTGTCCTCCATGAGCCTGAGCCCGGTCAACTGGTCCTCTGTGAGCCTGAGCTTCGTCATCTTGTCCTCCATGAGCCTGAGCCTGGCCATCTTGTCCTCCAGTGATATATTGGGTCTTATATGATACAGGACTTCTCTGTTTGTTACTCTCGCTGTCTAGGACATACGCAGCAGCTTTCGCCAGAACCATAGCTCAAATATATTAATCCTCTTTCTATCAGAGCACATGTAAAAAGCCCTTACATGTGACATCCAGAACTTACATATGATATTGAGGAATTTTGTAGAACCAAATAGTTCTATAAGGGCGGTTTCAGACAGCTGTACGCGCAACTACGCCCGCCGCTATGAAGCATAGTTGCCAATGAACAAGTTTTGTTTTTTTTCTTTGGACGTTCAAACTCAATGCCATAGCACAAAAGTTTTTTAAAAATGCCAGAAGAAAGGTCCTATAGTATTAGCTACGTGTAGGAAAGATAGGGCAAGTTCTAGCTTTTCTCATCTGTACAATTAATGGGGCGAGAATCCCAATAGTGAAAACGAAACCACTGAAATCTATTAAAATCAATGGTTTCATTTTGTCCCGTTATGCGGCTGTGATTATCACGCCCATGTGTTTAAGCCCTAATATAGTATATTTGGCAAGTTACATGAGTCATATTACAGGAGGATCAGTTATATGGTTTCTCACACCCCCTCTCAGGACAACACTGACTCAGCGTACGATACTTTTCTGGGGGTCCTAGCTCTCTCCTCATGTTATTTCCTGTCTCTCCTCATGCACCATAGGAGGAGGCAATCCTCATATCCACATGTGTAATACATTATCTGGCAGCTGTATATCCCGCTGTGCAGCACTTTCTCCATGAGTCGAGTCCAATGAGTGACATCACACAAGTGTGCGCTGCAGACGTTCCCCCTCCGCCTACAGTGAGGTCAGTGCTGACACTAGTATATGGTATTGTCACGTGTGTGCAGATAGATAACCTGATAGTCTGGAACATCTCTTAAACCGGCAGCTGACAAAAGTAGTGCCAGATTATTGGGAGATCACCGGGTGGGTATAAAACAGAGGCGTTAGGATGGAGATTAGGAGGATCAGACCATCTTCAGAGCGTCTTCTGCTCCTTCGGTTCTGCAGGAGTCCGAAATTCATTCATCGTTCAGGTTTTGCAGGCGAGTGATGTATCGGCCGTGTAGACGGGCAGTCACTCATTAATGAAAGACTGCTTACTGTGAATAGAGGCGGCTGGAAGAATCTCCAACCCACTCCGTCTACAGTCACTAGCATTGTTCCTTCTGTGTAAAAGCACAGAAGCGATCATCGGTGGGACGACCTGTCGGACATCTGTCGAGGCCCAGCGGAAGCCCGAAGAGTTTCATTGTTGGTGTTTCTGCCCAAACTGCAACTTTTGTATGCAAGAATTCTGTTGCACAGGGCACAAGACATACATCCCATGGTGGTCCTCATGGTGTATTCCTTGTAAGGGAAGTGGTTGGACCTACTGGCTTCTTCCTACTATCACTTGAAGAACTTTTGAACCTTCACTTATTATGGCCGACATCCAGTCTACCACATGAAACAATCTACAGTGACAGCTCCTTTGTCCTAGCGCTCAGTAGTGGGTTTTTTTCTACTTCTGGACCCCCAGCAATGACCTCTAATCTTCATAGACCTCATTGAACATACAGCATGTGAAGGCCGCAGTGAAATATGACGTTCCTTGTCATCATCACTCTTCTACCCATGGAAATTCATAGTTATTTACCAACCGTGTGTGATGTGTCAGCGAGTTCAATCTATAAATGTGTCCTCAGTGATAATGGGGTGAGATCTTCTATAAATAGTCGTCCCAGTCACTACGGCAGAATATTTATTATAGTGAGGCCCTCGCTGTGGTCAGTAGGAAGCTGACTCAGGCATGGGAAGAGGAGAATTCTGGGAATTCATTATCACAGCCTCAGAGACTTTGCTGGAAAGTTTGGATGGCGTTAGGTTTGAGTCACCAACTATCAAAGCCCTGTCAAATCACGGAGGGGAATCCTCCGAATCACCTTGTTCCCATAGTCACAGTCCAAAGAAGACTCGTCCCGTCTTTTATGTCCTGAGTATACCTGTGTGTCACCGTGGTTGTATAGGGATGGGGGGTTGGGGTGGCATGTGTCGTAATGGTCTACAGTAATGTCTAAGTTATTCATAGCTGACATTGCTTGACATTTCTCTCTAGGGAAGCTTTGAATTTGGCAGGGTGGGGTTTGTTTGGACCTGGCTTCACAGGCATGATTTTGTGGAAATGGCTTGTGATTGGGCAGGGTTTGTTGGGGTGTGATTGTAAAGTGTGAATCACCTCTTTAATCCAGGCCAGACCCAATTTTATTTTTTCAGACCCCAAAATACAGATCTCACACCAGACTCAATAATTCAGACCTGAAATTCAGATCACATAATAGAAACCCCAGACCAGACTCCAAAATTCAAACACCATAATTGAGACTCTATACCAGACTAGACCTCAAAATTCTGACCCCAGACCAGATCCCATAGTCGAGACTCCATAGCAGACCAGCCCTCAAAATTCAAAACATAGACTAGACTTCATATTTCAGACCACAATATTCAGACCCCAGACCACATCTCATATTGCAGACCACAGACCAGATCTCATAATTCTGACCCTAGATGAGACCTCAAAATTAGACCCTAGACCTACTGCCATATTTCAAGCCCCAGCCCAGATCCATATTTCAGACCGAAAAATGCAAACCCCAGACCAGATCTCATAACTGAGACTCCACACCAGATCTTAAAGTTCAGTCCCCAGTCCAGATCCTATATTTCAAACCCGAGACTTCAGAATTCATACCCAGGAAAATACTCCATAATTAAGACTTCATACCAGACTAGACCTCAAAATTCCGACCCCAGAGCAGATCCCAAAATTTAGACCTAATACCCCAAAAGTTAGACCTTAGATCAGACTCCAATAGATAGCCTATCTAATTAAAAAGAATCCATTCTGCATCTGTCCAATTAAAACGTACTGGAACTCCCCTTAAAAAAATAGACATAGCCACAGCAAATTTGGGACTGTTGGCAACCATGTTATTGAAGCCTGCCTAGCACAGTTGGAGGTCTACAAGTCTTCCCAGGTCTTCTCAATGAACTATCTTCCTGCAACTGCAGACCGCCACGACCAACCACCAGAGTAGGGGAACCCCTGACAGAGACGCCAGCCCGGGCCGGTACACACCTGGCGGTCCTAACATAGGCTTTGTCTGAAGTGCTCCTAAGGTTCCATGTCATCCATTGCCTCTGGTCCTTGACCTTCCAGTTTGATAGTTATGATTGTTTTGCCAAAAGCTGTCTTCCCTGACCCACCCATGGACCTGATAATCTGTTTAACCAAAAGGATATTTTATTTGGTGCTGATGAGCAGCTGCCTGACACTTCTAGTGCCATAATCCAACTTGTCAGGTCTTTGAGCACCATCTGGAAGATCTTGTAGACATTAGACTTATGGTGGATCCCGTTGGTATCAGAGTCACCTATGAGTACTTTAGTTACATTTTCACTTGACTCTCCGCTATGGTTAAGCTCACCCAGTTGAGTCACCGGCCACGCATAGCATGACAAGAAAGATTTTCCCAGCCGATAAGCCCGTCCACAACCACCGTCCTCACCGTATCTACTTCAGATATCAATATGTATTCTGAGTCACTTGGAAAGAGTTCAATAAAAAAAAATCACACAACTCATCAAATATTAGCGACGGTACGCCAATTGTTAGCGCCAGGAGTATTCGTCAGTGCTGGCTGGATCAAATATCACTCATGTTCCTCTTACATAACGCGGCCGCAGATTATTAGCTGTCTTTCATTATGTGACTCATTTCTACATGTCCTAAAATATTTGTGAGAACGCCATTCTACTCTCCGTATGGATTGGTATTAGTCAGATCTTAAAGGGGCCAGACCCTAATTCTATATGTCCTCAGATGGACGTCAGAGGTAGTCCTTTATAGGGATGGGCGGTTCCTTATTAGTTGCTGCAGGGAGCCACTGTAATGCCCACAGCATGTAAGGGCGTCAGAACAATTAAGGTCGTACGGACAGCCGTGACGCTCAAGAACCAATCACAGCCAACGCTCCCTGGAGGCGGGGAATTTGAACCTCCAATCCAGGAAGGGCTGCCTGAAGACTACAGAAAAGTGTGTCGAAGATGCAGAGGAGACACGGCGGAGCTGACACCGCCTCTTAGGTGATGTATTATTATTATGGGGGGGGGTTCTATGCAGCTGGGGCTTATTTTTGGGCTTTTACAGTAGGATTTGCTACACATGCACAAACACATGCAGTGAAGCAGTGCACTCATAATGGATCGAAATAGCATATTCCCATGTGAATGAGCCCTAAAGGGGTTTTCTGAGACTGTACTGTGTATGAGCTATTCTCATGATAGGTCATCAATAGTTGATCGCAGCGATCTGCCGCTCAGGAATCCCCACTGATTAATTGTTTGCCAGACCCTCTTCCAGTGTCATAAGAGCTGGAAGCAAATAGCTCTGTCCGTACTGCAGTGGCCTGGGTTGGCATTGAATTAAATAGGTTGTGTGTTTACCAGGGCTATCTTTAGTAAAATAGTAAACTGAGCAATTCTTACCTTTCTGCCGCCGCTGGGATCTGCACTGCAGTCCCGCTGTGGTCCCAGTGTTTGTTGTGACAGTAGTATTCACAGGATATCAGTCAGAGTCTGTGAGCGCCACTGTTCATTCTCCTGGCGTTGGCGCTCACATCTTGAGCGCCATGATGCGAGGAGATCAGGAATGTGGCGCTGCAGCCTCTGATTTCCGATGATGCCCGCTGTCATACAGCATGCGCTGAGACAACAGCGGGACTGCAGGGCTGGACTCTGGCATGAATGGAGGGTTAGGTATAGCACAGTTGAGTATTCTACTATAGACAGACGGTCAGTGGATAACCCCTCTAAATGGGAGCTACACCTGCAGCACCAGCATGGGTCAATGCAGCGTGTGCAGCGCTGTCTGCTTCCAGATCCTGAGCGCCGGACCCCGCCGGTCAACTCTTGATAGCTTATCCTGAGGACAGAGGTTGTGTGTTTGTGAGTGAGTTAAAGGGGCGGAGATGCGCAGTACAGATTTTTTTTTTCAAATGTTTATTTTTCCCGCGCCGTCGCTAGGCGATGAGGCGGATACTCGCAAGCTTTCTGCAATAGCATTGCAGAAGGTCCGCGGGTCAGATGGCTTACATTTACTTTAATGGAAGCCGTACGCGGGGAATCAGCGCAAAAATAGAGCATGCTGCGATTTTTCCTCCCTTGTGTGCTGGAAGAATTGATTTCCCATAGCATGCTGTGGACGGTATTTGCTGTGGATCCGCGGTGCGGACGCCCGCCGCAGGTTCCGCAGCAATAATCCGCCCCTGTGTGCAGGCGGCCTACGGCATAGAAAGGGTGTCAGTCACACGCATGTGTAACGCACCATGCGGGCTTACCACCTACCAATGACACCCGTGCCAGTACTGATGCCCCGGCTCCACCAGCATCTTAAAACCAGATTGCTTCTTGCAAAAATAATGATTCTTGGAGTCATATTGGAGCGATGGCCACCATGATGGGGGTGAGCAGCGGAGGGACGTGGAGGAGGACAGCAATAATCTGCGTCAGTCTGGAGTCTCACGGTGCAGAAGGACAAGTATTACTGGATGTATACATCATTGTGCCATCAGAAGGGATTGGGAAGTGTCACTGAATTGTGATTGTGCACACACTGAGTAATCAGCGTTGTGTAATAGGCGCGACCGTGTCAACTCTCGGGGACAGAGCGATGGCGTCAGCGTGACCGTGACTCAAACTTGTTGTTATACTCTGAACAGCGACAAACTGACACGCTGATACTGGGGGGACGGGATAATGACATGCTGATACTGGGGGGACGGGATAATGACACGCTGATACTGGGGGGACGGGATAATGACAAGCTGATACTTGGGGGACGGGATAATAACACGCTGATACTGGGAGGACGGGATAATGACATGCTGACACTGGGGGGACGGGATAATGACACCCTGACACTGGGGGGACGGGATAATGAAACGCTGACACTGGGGGGATGGGATAATGACACGCTGATACTGGGGGGACGGGATAATGACACGCTGATACTTGGGGGGCAGGATAATGACACGCTGATATTGGGGGGACGGGATAATGACACGCTGATACTGGGGGGACGGGATAATGACACGCTGACACTGGGGGGACGGGATAATGACACGCTGATACTGGGGGGACGGGATAATGACACGCTGACACCTGGGGGACGGGATAATGACACACTGACACTTGGGAGACGGGATAAGGACACGCTGACACTGGGGGGACGGGATAATGACACGCTGACACTTGGGGGACGGGATAATGACACGCTGACACTTGGGGGACGGGATAATGACACGCTGATACTGGGGGGACGGGATAATGACACGCTGATACTGGGGGGACGGGATAATGACACGCTGATACTGGGGGGACGGGATAATGACACACTGACACCTGGGGGACGGGATAATAACACGCTGATACTGGGGGGACGGGATAATGACACGCTGATACTGGGGGGACGGGATAATGACAAGCTGATACTTGGGGGACGGGATAATAACACGCTGATACTGGGAGGACGGGATAATGACATGCTGACACTGGGGGGACGGGATAATGACACCCTGACACTTGGGGGACGGGATAATGAAACGCTGACACTGGGGGGATGGGATAATGACACGCTGATACTGGGGGGACGGGATAATGACACGCTGATACTTGGGGGGCAGGATAATGACACGCTAATATTGGGGGGACGGGATAATGACACGCTGATACTGGGGGGACGGGATAATGACACGCTGACACTGGGGGGACGGGATAATGACACGCTGATACTGGGGGGACGGGATAATGACACGCTGACACCTGGGGGACGGGATAATGACACACTGACACTAGGGGGCGGGATAATGACACGCTGATACTTGGGGGACGGGATAATGACACACTGACACTTGGGAGACGGGATAATGACACGCTGATACTGGGGGGACGGGATAATGACACCCTGACACTGGGGGGACGGGATAATAACACCCTGACACTGGGGGGACGGGATAATGACACGCTGATACTTGGGGGACAGGATAATGACACGCTGACACTGGGGGGACGGGATAATGACACGCTGACACTGGGGGGACGGGATAATGACACGCTGATACTGGGGGGACGGGATAATGACACGCTGACACCTGGGGGACGGGATAATGATCCGCTGACACTTGGGGGACGGGATAATGACACGCTGACACTGGGGGGACGGGATAATGACACACTGACACTGGGGGGGACGGGATAATGACACGCTGATACTTGGGGGACGGGATAATGACACGCTGATACTTGGGGGGCAGGATAATGACACGCTGATACTGGGGGAACGGGATAATGACACGCTGATACTTGGGGGGACAGGATAATGATATGCTGACACTTGGGGGACGGGATAATGACACGCTGACACTTGGGGGACGGGATAATGACATGCTGACACTTGGGGGACGGGATAATGACACACTGACACTTGGGGGACGGGATAATGACACGCTGATACTTGGGGGACAGGATAATGACACGCTGACACTTGGGGGACGGGATAATGACACGCTGATACTTGGGGGACAGGATAATGACACACTGACACTTGAGGGACGGGATAATGACACACTGACACTGGGGGGGACGGGATAATGACATGCTGACACTTGGGGGACAGCATAATGACACGCTGATACTTGGGGGACAGGATAATGACACACTGACACTTGAGGGACGGGATAATGACACGCTGACACTTGGGGGACGGGATAATGACACGCTGATACTTGGGGGACAGGATAATGACACACTGACACTTGAGGGACGGGATAATGACACACTGACACTGGGGGGACAGGATAATGACACGCTGACACTTGGGGGACGGGATAATGACATGCTGATACTTGGGGGACAGGATAATGACACACTGACACTTGAGGGACGGGATAATGACACGCTGACACTTGGGGGACGGGATAATGACACACTGACACTTGAGGGACGGGATAATGACACGCTGACACTTGGGGGACAAGATAATGACACGCTGATACTTGGGGGACGGGATAATGACACGCTGACACTTGGGGGACGGGATAATGACACGCTGATACTTGGGGGACGGGATAATGACACGCTGACACTTGGGGGACAGGATAATGACACGCTGACACTTGGGGGACGGGATAATGACACGCTGATACTTGGGGGACGGGATAATGACACGCTGACACTTGGGGGACGGGATAATAACACGCTGACACTGGGGGGACGGGATAATGGCACGCTGATACTTGGGGGCGGGATAATGACACGCTGACACTTGGGGGACAGGATAATGACACACTGACACTTGGGGGACGGGATAATGACACGCTGACACTTGGGGGACGGGATAATGACACGCTGACACTGGGGGGACGGGATAATGACACGCTGATACTTGGGGGGCAGGATAATGACACGCTGATACTGGGGGGACGGGATAATGACACGCTGACACTTGGGGGACGGGATAATGACACGCTGATACTTGGGGGGACAGGATAATGATATGCTGACACTTGGGGGACGGGATAATGACACGCTGACACTTGGGGGACGGGATAATGACATGCTGATACTGGGGGGATGGGATAATGAGACGCTGACACCTGGGGGACGGGATAATGACACGCTGATACTTGGGGGGACAGGATAATGATATGCTGACACTTGGGGGACGGGATAATGACACGCTGACACCTGGGGGACGGGATAATGACACGCTGATACTTGGGGGGACAGGATAATGATATGCTGACACTTGGGGGACGGGATAATGACACGCTGACACTTGGGGGACGGGATAATGACATGCTGATACTGGGGGGACGGGATAATGAGACGCTGACACCTGGGGGACGGGATAATGACATGCTGACACTTGGGGGATAAGATAATGACACACTGACACTTGAGGGACGGGATAATGACACGCTGACACTTGAGGGACAGGATAATGACACGCTGACACTTGGGGGACAGGATAATGACACACTGACACTTGGGGGATGGGATAATGACACACTGATACTTGAGGGACGGGATAATGACACGCTGACACTTGGGGGACGGGATAATGACACGCTGACACTTGGGGGACGGGATAATGACACACTGACACTTGGGGGACAGAATGAGGACAGGTTACTACTTAGAGTACCGGATAATGACATGTTGACACTCTCTCCCTTTCTCCCCTCCTCCATCTCTCCTCTCCTTCTTCTCCCTCTCTCTTCTATCTCTCCCCCTTTCTCTTATCACTCTCTTTTCCCTCTCTCTTCTCTCTTTCTTTCCTTTCTCTCTCCTCTCTCTATCCTTCTCTTCTTTCTCTCCTCTCTCCCCTCTCTCTTTTATCTCTCCCCCCTCATTTCACTTCCCCTTCTCTCTCTTTCCTCTCTCTCTCCCCTCTCTCTTTCTTCTGTCTTTCCTCTCTCTTTCCCTCTCTCCTCTCCCCTCTCTCTCCTTTCTCTTTCCTCTTTCTGCTCTCTCTTTCTCTCTCCTCCCTCTTTTCTTTTCCCCTTCTCTCTCTTTCCTCTCTCTCTCCTTTCTCTTTTTCTTCTTTCTTTCCCTCTCTCCTTTCTCTCTTTCTCCTCTCTTACATCTCTCTCCTCTCCTCCTGTCTCTTTCCTCTCTCCTCTCTCTCTCCCCTTTCTCTTCTTTCTCTTTCCCCTCTCTCTTCTCTATATCTCTCTCTCCCCTCTCTCTCCCTTTCTTCCCTCTATCTCCTCTTTGTTACCTCTCTCTCCTCTCTCTCTTTCCTCTCTCTTCTCTCCCTCTCTACTCTACCCCCTCTTTCTTTCCTCTCTCTCCTCTCTTTTTCCTCTTTCCGCTCCCCATCTCCCTCTCTTTCTTTCAACTCTCTCTTTCCCTCTTCCCTCTCCCCTCTCTCTCTTTCTGCTCTCTCTCCTGTCTCTCCCTCTCTCCTCTCCCCCTGTCTCTTTCCTCTCTCTCTCCCTCTCTCTTTCCTGTATCTCTCCATCTCTCCTCTCCCCCTCTCTCTTTCTACTCTCTGTCCGTTATTTCTCTCCTCTCCCCTCTCTGTTTCCTCTCTCTCCCTCTCTTTCCTCTCTGTCTCTCCTCTCTCTTCTCTGTCTCTCCCTCTCTCTTCTCTCTGTCCCTCTCTCTTCTCTGCTCTCTCTCTTTCTTGCCTTTCATTCTCCCTCTCTCTTTTGCTCTCTCTCCCTCTCCTCTCTGTTCCTCTCCCCCTGTCTCTTTCCTCTCTCTCACTCTCTCTTTTCTTTATCTCTCCTCTCCCCCTCTCTCTTTTTCTGTCTGTCCTCTATTTCTCTCCTATCTCTTCTCCCCTCTCTCTCTTCTCTGTATCTCTCTCTCTCTTTATTGCCTTTTTCTCTCTTCCTCTCTCTTTTTCTCTCTCTCCTCTCCCTCTGTTGTCTGCCCTTCCCCCACATGTACTATTTTACATACATATTGGGCCTTTTGTGTGGGTTTCTGCTTGTCTACATCTCCATAACACTCTCTATAAGTAGCTTCGCCCATCCTTACAGTAACTTGGAGCTGTCAGGGTGATCGCAGCCTGGAGACGGGTGTGAGATGATGATGCACATACTGCCCCCTGTCTGACAGGACTGAGGACTGCATGCAGATGTGACGTTAAAGGGGAGCTCCATCCACACCGGCAGAGGATGTATTCCCTGCCGGGGTCACAGCGCCCCCTCTGCCTACGAGGACGGGGTGACTCTGGCGTTGCGGTATCTCTAGCCGCTCTCGTACTTTGTAGTCTCTGGGCCGTCCTGTGTGTTCTGGAGACACGATACGTTTCCTTCTCTCATCACCCGTAACAAGCGCAGCGCGGTACGAGACGTTACAGAACATCTGAGTCACATCACCGATATACAGGGCCATCCTCTCACCAGGAAACCCAGATATTCCTCAATAATACCGTCATTTTGTCTGTTTCTCTATGAAAATGTACCTGGACAAAGATTAACCCCTTCAGGGCCGCAATAGACCTTTTTACTAACATCACTAATGGGCTTTAAACCTGCACATACATCTATTTAATGCGATGGCCTACCTGACAGCCAGAATCCTGCTCTATCCTTCTGTTACCCATCAGCACCCCGCCGTGTGATGGCAAGGTACCAATGGGTTCCCATGGCCCCCCGGTAGCCTGACAAAGGCCTCTATGTCTGCCATGTAGCTCAGCCTATTAAGCCTCACCTACAGCAGAGCCTGATAGGCTGCTGTCATAGACATAGTAGAATGCATTGTATAAGTAATGCGGTGTATTATTTTAGCAGTTATCAAGGACTTTAGGTCCTCTGGAGGGACTAAAAAGTAACAGCAGAAAAAGTTCAATAACATTTAATTTAAGAAAAAAAAAACAGTTTGAAAAAATACACATTTTTCCTAACAAAAACAGTTTAAATGGATAAAATACCTAAGAGAATGTTAAAAGAGCGACACATAATAATCGGTATAAGGCTGGGTTCACACAGGGCGGATTTGCCGCGGTTTTTCCATTGCGGTTTTGCCGCAGAAGAACTGCTTCTGCGGCAAAACCACTTAAGGTTAATTTTGGCTTGTGGATTTTTCTGCGGAAAAATCCGCAAGCGTTTTTTTCCGCAGCGCTTTTTTACTTTTTGCCGCGGATTTTGCTGCGTCCATAGAGGTCTATGGACAAAAAAGTGCTGCGGAAAAGGCAAAGGAATGAACATGCTGCATCTTTTAAAACCGCAACACAGTTGCATTTCCGCACTGCGGCTGTGCAGAAAAAATCTGCATTGTGAGAACAGCTTTTTGGCAAAACTCATTTGTGCTGCATTGCACTGCAAACGCAGCGGTTTTGCCGCAGTGTGGATATGCAATGGCAATCTGCGGCAAAACAGCAGCAAATCCGCCCTGTGTGAACCCAGCCTTACCGCGTTTGAAAAAGAAGTTTTAGGCTGGGTTCACACAGGGCGGATTTGCCGCGGTTTTGCTGTGGATTGCCGTTGCATATCCGCACTGCGGCAAAACCGCTGCGTTTGCAGTGCAATGCAGCACAAATGAGATTTGCCAAAAAGCTGTTCTCACAGGACGGATTTTTTCCGCACAGCCGCAGTGCGGAAATGCAACTGCGTCGCGGTTTTAAAAGATGCAGCATGTTCATTCCTTGGTCGTTTCTGCAGCGCTTTTTTGTCCATAGACCTCTATGGACGCAGCCAAAACCGCACCAAATACGCGACAAAAAGTAAAAAACCGCTTGCGGATTTTTCCGCACGAAAATCCGCAAGCCCAAATTAACCTTTGAAGCGGTTTTGCCGCAGAAGCAGTTCTTCTGCGTCAAAACCGCAACAGAAAAACCGCAGCAAAACCGCAACAAATCCGCCCTGTGTGACCCTAGCCTTAAAAAATGAAAGGCAGAATTATTGTTTTTCTTTTGCTTACCTCCCACAAAACATAATAAAAAGCAATCCAGCAGTCACATGAAGCTCCAACCGGTCCCAATAAAACTACGACTCCTCCCACCAAAAACAAGCCCCCCAGAGCTTCGCTACCGGAAAAACAACACGGTTCTGGGTCTTAGAATGCGGCGACGCAGAGTCAATAGGTTTTTGTTAAAAAAACTGCTTTTATTGTGCAGAAGCAGTAAAAATAAGACAATTCTCTGAACGTGTTCTCGCAGTAATCTGCTGATCAGATAAGGAAGATATCAGGTCATTGTTACCGAATGGGGAGCGCTGTAAAGACAAGACCCCACAACTACGGTGGAATATCTGGGGAAATTTCCCATCTCACCCCAAAAATGCATTTAAAGATCTACAACACATTATATGTACCCCCCAAAAACGAGCCCTCATGCGGCGACGGCAGTGAGTTTTGGCTCTTGCAATGTGACAATGACAATCGATTGGCCCTTAAGGCAAGCAAATAGTCCAGTGACTAACGGGTTATAGAGCAGATTTATGAAAACTGTCTAAAATAAAACATGTGCCTGTTGCCATAGCAACCGATCACAGCACAACCTTCACTTTACGACAGCGCTATGAGCAATGAAAGCTGCGCTGTGATTGGTTGATGTGGGCAACAAAAACAGTTTCATAAATCTTCAGATCTCTCAACAAAGCGGACTGTAGCCGCGACCTCGAGACGCGACCGCCAGACCGGCCGCGAACATACTCAGTAGAGCGGCCTGCGCCTATTGCTGGGATTACTGGCTCATTACACAATGTCAAGGGGCATTTGGGAATATGTCTGCTGGAGGAAGCCCCCGACGAAATCCGGGATCCACCGGTTGGTGACCACAATTTGAGATGAATTAACAAAAAGCGTACTTCCCACTAGATAGCGCATCATGCCGCACATCTAACGCCAGCGGGACGGAACCCACAGGCAATTCAGTGACGGATTAAATAAGGGAAACCTGTGGCCGCCAGGATCGCCAGTCATGACGCCACCGGATTACTTCTTGTGGAGTTCATGGAAGGGCCGTGTATAGAGCCAACCACTGACACCGTCAAAGAGGAGACCCGGCGGCGGGGCTGCGGCCAATGATGTCACATGGGCAGAGGTCTCCGTCAGTATGCTGGAGCGCTACGTTCAGAAGATGCTGCAGGGAGCAGACAAGGGAAACACAGATCAGTGTCCATAGAGAGCGGAAATAATATAGTTATAGAGGAAAGGGACGATAACCCAAGAGAGAATCACTGCGACACACAGCAGAAGTCTACAGAGATGTAAGAGGAGAGATAGATAAACAGATAGATAGATAGATAGATAGATAGATAGATAGATAGATAGATAGATGTGAGATAGATAGATAGATAGATAGATAGATAGATAGATAGATAGATAGATAGATAGATAGATAGGAGATAGATAGATAGATATGAGATAGATAGATAGATAGATAAACAGATAGATAGGAAATAGATAGATAGATAGATAGATAGATAGCTAGATAGATAGATAGATATAGATAGACAGATAGATAGATAGATAGATAGATAGATATGAGATAGATATGAAATAGATAGATATCAAATAGATAGATATGAGATAGAGATAGATAGGAGATAGATAGATAGATAGATAGATAGATAGATAGATAGATAGATAGATAGATAGATAGATAGATAGATATGAAATAGATATATATCAGTTAGATAGATAAATAGATATGAGATGAATAGATAGATATGAGATAGATAGATACACAGATATGTGATAGATATTAAATATATATATATATATATATATCAGATTGATAGATAAATAGGTATTAGACACATAGATATCATATAGATAGATAAATAGTTATGAGATAGATAGATAGATAGATAGATAGATAGATAGATAGATAGATAGATAGGAGATAGATAGATATGAGATAGATAGATAGATAGATAGATAGATAGATAGATAGATATGAGATAGATAGATAGATATGAGACAGATAGATAGATAGATGCATACATACATAGATATGAGAGAGATGTAAGATAGATAGATATGAGATAGATATGAAATAGATAGATATGAAATAGATATATATCAGTTAGATAGATAAATAGATATGAGATGAATAGATAGATATGAGATAGATATGAAATAGATATATATATCAGATAGATAGATAAATAGGTTTTAGACACATAGATATCATATAGATAGATAAATAGTTATGAGATAGATAGAGAGATAGATATGAGATAGAATTTATTATAGATACGTCCATGCTGGGTGCAGTAGTACCTGTGATGATAGGAGATGTAACCACAGATACGTAGCACAGCTTCTGGCAATATGTCATTACTTTGCGGATCATCTAATTACATGAGGGTAACGAGTTTCTCGTTATTTTGTGAGATTATATAATGAGTCCTCATTACATGAAGGCCCATAAATAGCCCTGACGGCAACAGCTGCCCTCATTACATGATAAACCAGAGGAATGTTCCGGACTGCTTAGATGGAAAACAGATACAAGCAGAGCAACTACTGACCTGTCTAGCTGCTCCTTAAAGGGATATTCCACTTGTGAAGCAAATTGTCAAAAATTCCAGATATGACAGGTGTTTGCGCCGTGTTCATGTACAGCTGGTATAAATATTGCAGCCATTATCTTCTTATCCTGTCCACCATTTCTGATGTCTCCTCGCATCACTATTTTCCAAGATGGCTGCCGCATCCCTATTGATGTGCAGCTTGAATCTACATATCGCACTATTCTCATTCTGTACCCCTGCTGCCCTATTATTGCTCATCCTTCATCAGCCTAACTGAGCATGCCCGACCTGTAGCGCTGCAATGTCTACAGGACGTATCCATGGCAACCTGGGAATAAACACTCCTGAAGTGCCAGGAGACGGTAATGGTTTATAAAACGACAGACACAAAGCAGAACCGTACTGCAAACTTTAATAACTTTAAACTATCATTCATAGAACTTCAACTTTGTGTGACCAGAATATACCTTAAAGGATGTGTTATACATTGCAGAAACACAGCAATACAATTACAGCAGAAAATCCGCAGCGTTTCCTTTCCTCTATGTGTGAACAAGATTTCATTTTATCCCAATCACTTTAATAGTAATGTTTCTGCTGTGATTTTTCTGCAGCATATCCGTTATCTATCTATCTATCTATCTATCTATCTATCTATCTATCTATCTATCTATCTATCTCATATCTATCTATCTATCTATCTATCTCATATCTATCTATCTATCTATCTATCTATCTCCTATCTATCTATCTATCTATCTATCTATCTATCTATCTATCTATCTCCTATCTATCTATCTATCTCATATCTATCTATCTATCTATCTATCTATCTATCTCTCTATCTATCTATCTCATATCTATCTCATATCTATCTATCTATCTATCTTATATCTATCTATCTCATATCTATCTCCTATCTATCTATCTATCTATCTATCTCATATCTATCTCATATCTATCTATCTATCTATCTATCTTATATCTATCTATCTCATATCTATCTCCTATCTATCTATCTATCTATCTATCTATCTATCTATCTCATATCTATCTCCTATCTCTCTATCTATCTATCTCTCTATCTATCTATCTGATATCTATCTCCTATCTCTCTATCTCTCTATCTATCTATCTATCTATCTATCTCTCTATCTATCTATCTATCTATCTATCTATCTATCTATCTATCTATCTCATATCTATCTCCTATCTATCTATCTATCTCATATCTATCTCCTATCTCTCTATCTCTCTATCTATCTATCTATCTATCTATCTATCTATCTCATATCTATCTATCTGTCTATCTATCTATCTCATATCTATCTATCTATCTATCTATCTATCTATCTATCTATCTATCTATCTATCTATCTATCTCCTATCTATCTATCTATCTATCTATCTCGTATCTATCTATCTGTCTATCTATCTACCTCCTATCTATCTATCTATCTATCTATCTATCTATCTATCTATCTACCATCTATCTATCTACCTACTATCTATCTATCTATCTATCTATCTATCTATCTATCTATCTATCTACCTTCTATCTATCTATCTATCTATCTATCTATCTATCTACCTACTATCTATCTATCTATCTATCTATCTATCTATCTATCTATCTATCTATCTATCTATCTCATATCTATCTCTCTATTAGAGATGAGCGAACACCAAAATGTTCGGGTGTTCGTTATTCGGAACGAACTTCCCGTGATGCTCGAGGGTTCGTTTCGAACAACGAACCCCATTGAAGTCAATGGGCGACCAGAACATTTTTGTATTTCGCCGATGCTCGCTAAGGTTTTCATGTGTGAAAATCTGGGCAATTCAGGAAAGTGATGGGAATGACACAGTGACGGATAGGGCAGGCGAGGGGCTACATGGTGGGCTGCATCTCAAGTTCACAGGTCCCACTATTAAGCCACAATAGCGGCAAGAGTGGGCCCCCCCCCCCCCAACAATTTTTACTTCTGAAAAGCCCTCATTAGCATGGCATACCTTTGCTAAGCACCACACTAGCTACAACAAAGCACAATCACTGCCTGCATGACACTCCGCTGCCACTTCTCCTGGGTTACATGCTGACCAACCGCACCCCCTCCCCCCCACAGCGCACACCAAACTGTCCCTGCGCAGCCTTCAGCTGCCCTCATGCCACACCACCCTCATGTCTATTTAGAAGTGCGTCTGCCACGACGAGGGACCGCAGGCACACACTGCAGAGGGTTGGCATGGCTAGGCAGCGGCCCTCTTTAATAGGGGCGGGGCGATAGCCCACAATGCTGTACAGAAGCAATGAGAAATATAATCCTGTGCCACCGCCATCAGGAGCTGCACACGTGGGCATAGCAATGGGGAACCTATGTGCCACACACTATTCATTCTGTCAAGGTGTCTGCATGCCCCAGTCAGACTGGTAATATGTACCTTAACAGTAACCGCGTTGGTGGTAATGTGGTGGTGACTGCGGACCTAGTACCACGGTTGTATTTTGTTGGTTTTCGGAATGTGGCCAGGATTAAGTGGGCCGTGGCGGGGGGATGGTGGGGGGGCTCTCTTGTAGTGTCGGTAAAGGTGAAATTCTTGGACTGCCACCAGACGAACCAATGCAAAGGCATTTGCCAACAATGTTTTCCCTGTTGGAGGAGGAGGGGGATGTTTTTGAGGCGCTACGTGTCCTCTCCACGTGTCCGTGGTTATATGCACCTTAACAGTAACCGCGTTGGTGGTAATGTGGTGGTGACTGCGGACCTAGTACCACGGTTGTATTTTGTTGGTTTTCGGAATGTGGCCAGGATTAAGTGGGCCGTGGCGGGGGGATGGTGGGGGGGCTCTCTTGTAGTGTCGGTAAAGGTGAAATTCTTGGACTGCCACCAGACGAACCAATGCAAAGGCATTTGCCAACAATGTTTTCCCTGTTGGAGGAGGAGGGGGATGTTTTTGAGGCACTACGTGTCCTCTCCACGTGTCCGTGGTTATATGCACCTTAACAGTAACCGCGTTGGTGGTAATGTGGTGGTGACTGCGGACCTAGTACCACGGTTGTATTTTGTTGGTTTTCGGAATGTGGCCAGGATTAAGTGGGCCGTGGCGGGGGGATGGTGGGGGGGCTCTCTTGTAGTGTCGGTAAAGGTGAAATTCTTGGACTGCCACCAGACGAACCAATGCAAAGGCATTTGCCAACAATGTTTTCCCTGTTGGAGGAGGAGGGGGATGTTTTTGAGGCACTACGTGTCCTCTCCACGTGTCCGTTCCATGTAAGCAATAGTAGCACTCAAGACAGGCCCCAGTAACAATTCTGAAGCAGCAGTATAGCGGGAGCGCAGTCTTCGTTCCATGTAAGCAATAGTAGCACTCAAGACAGGCCCCAGTAACAATTCTGAAGCAGCAGTATAGCGGGAGCGCAGTCTTCGTTCCATGTAAGCAATAGTAGCACTCAAGACAGGCCCCAGTAACAATTCTGAAGCAGCAGTATAGCGGGAGCGCAGTCTTCGTTCCATGTAAGCAATAGTAGCACTCAAGACAGGCCCCAGTAACAATTCTGAAGCAGCAGTATAGCGGGAGCGCAGTCTTCGTTCCATGTAAGCAATAGTAGCACTCAAGACAGGCCCCAGTAACAATTCTGAAGCAGCAGTATAGCGGGAGCGCAGTCTTCGTTCCATTTCAGTAGCCTTAGTATAGCCAAGGCACAAGTGACATTTATGTAGCTAAAGTGTAGGCCAACCCCACACACCTTTCTGTACCATGAGTGCAGGCGAAGAACATAGAAATTACTATGATTACACTGTAGGTGAGGGCCCCAAAAAATTGGTGTACCAACAGTACTAATGTACCTCAGTAAAAATTGGCCATGCCCAACCAAGATGGCAGGTGAATCGCTTTGGTTAATGTGGCTTAAGTGGTAACTAGGCCTGGAGGCAGCCCAGTGTAACGAAAAATTGGTTCAAGTTAAAGTTCCAACGCTTTTAAGCTAATTGAAACTTATAAAAATTGTTCTGAAAAATTATTTGAGTGAGCCTTGTGGCCCTAAGAAAAATTGCCCGTTCAGCGTGATTACGTGAGGTTTCAGGAGGAGGAGCAGGAGAAGGAGGAGGAGGAATATTAGACACAGATTGATGAAGCAGAAATGTCCCCGTTTTGGATGGTGAGAGAGAACGTAGCTTCCATCCATGGGTGCAGCCTACGTATTGCTTACGTATCGCTGCTGTCCGCTGGTGGAGAACAGAAGTCTGGGGAAATCCAGCCTTTGTTCATCTTGATGAGTGTTAGCCTGTCGGCACTGTCGGATGACAAGCGGCTACGCTTATCTGTGATGATTCCCCCAGCCGCACTAAACACCCTTTCCGACAAGACGCTAGCCGCAGGACAAGCAAGCACCTCCAGGGCATACAGGGCTAGTTCAGGCCACGTGTCCAGCTTCGACACCCAGTAGTTGTAGGGGGCAGAGGCGTCACGGAGGACGGTCGTGCGATCGGCTATGTACTCCCTCACCATCCTTTTACAGTGCTCCCGCCGACTCAGCCGTGACTGGGGAGCGGTGACACAGTCTTGGTGGGGAGCCATAAAGCTGGCCAGGCCCTTAAAGACTGTTGCACTGCCTGGGATGTACATGCTGCTCGATCTACGCACATCCCCTGCAACATGGCCCTCGGAACTGCGCCTTCTGCCACTAGCGCTGTCGGCTGGGAATTTTACCATCAGCTTGTCCGCAAGGGTCCTGTGGTATAGCAACACTCTCGAACCCCTTTCCTCTTCGGGAATGAGAGTGGGCAGGTTCTCCTTATACCGTGGATCGAGCAGTGTGTACACCCAGTAATCCGTCGTGGCCACAATGCGTGCAACGCGAGGGTCACGAGAAAGGCATCCTAACATGAAGTCAGCCATGTGTGCCAGGGTACCAGTACGCAACACATGGCTGTCCTCACTAGGAAGATCACTTTCAGGATCCTCCTCCTCCTCCTCCTCCTCCTCCTCAGGCCATACACGCTGAAAGGATGACAGGCAATCAGCCGGTGTACCGTCAGCAGCGGCCCAAGCTGTCTCTTCCCCCTCCTCCTCATCCTCCTCATGCTCCTCCTCCTCCTCCTGTACGCGCTGAGAAATAGACAGGAGGGTGCCCTGACTATCCAGCGGCATACTGTCTTCCCCCGCCCCCGTTTCCGAGCGCAAAGCAGCTGCCTTTATGGTTTGCAGGGAATTTCTCAAGATGCATAGCAGAGGAATGGTGACGCTAATGATTGTAGCATCGCCGCTCACCACCTGGGTAGACTCCTCAAAATTACCAAGGACATGGCAGATGTCTGCCAACCAGGCCCACTCTTCTGAAAGGAATTGAGGAGGCTGACTCCCACTGCGCCGCCCATGTTGGAGTTGGTATTCGACTATAGCTCTCCGTTGTTCATAGAGCCTGGCCAACATGTGGAGCGTAGAGTTCTACCGTGTGGGCACGTCGCACAGCAGTCGGTGCACTGGCAGCTTAAAGTGATGTTGCAGGGTGCGCAGGGTGGCAGCGTCCGTGTGGGACTTGCGGAAATGTGCGCAGAGCCGGCGCGCCTTTACGAGCAGGTCTGACAAGCGTGGGTAGCTTTTCAGAAAGCGCTGAACCACCAAATTAAAGACGTGGGCCAGGCATGGCACGTGCGTGAGGCTGCCGAGCTGCAGAGCCGCCACCAGGTTACGGCCGTTGTCACACACGACCATGCCCGGTTGGAGGCTCAGCGGCGCAAGCCAGCGGTCGGTCTGCTGTGTCAGACCCTGCAGCAGTTCGTGGGCCGTGTGCCTCTTATCGCCTAAGCTGAGTAGTTTCAGCACGGCCTGCTGACGCTTGCCCACCGCTGTGCTGCCACACCGCGCGACACCGACTGCTGGCGACATGCTGCTGCTAACACATCTTGATTGCGAGACAGAGGAGGAGGAGGAGGAGGAGGAGGGTGCTTTAGTGGAGGAAGCATACACCTCCGCAGATACCACCACCGAGCTGCGGCCCGCAATTCTGGGGGTGGGTAGGACGTGAGCGGTCCCAGGCTCTGACTCTGTCCCAGCCTCCACTAAATTCACCCAATGTGCCGTCAGGGAGATGTAGTGGCCCTGCCCGCCTGTGCTTGTCCACGTGTCCGTAGTTAAGTGGACCGTGGCAGTAACCGCGTTGGTGAGGGCGCGTACAATGTTGCGGGAGACGTGGTCGTGTAGGGCTGGGACGGCACATCGGGAAAAGTAGTGGCGACTGGGAACTGAGTAGCGCGGGGCCGCCGCCTCCATGATACTTTTGAAGGACTCCGTTTCCACAACCCTATACGGCAGCATCTCAAGGCTGATGAATTTTGCGATGCGGACGGTTAACGTTTGAGCGTGCGGGTGCGTGGCGGCGTACTTGCGCTTGTGCTCCAACAGTTGCGCTAGTGACGGCTGGACGGTGCGGTGCGAGACATTGGTGGATGGGGCCGAGGACAGCGGAGGTGAGGGTGTGGGTGCAGGCCATGAGACGGTCGTGCCTGTGTCCTGAGAGGGGGGTTGCATCTCAGTGGCAGGTTGGGGCACAGGGGGAGAGGCAGGGGTGCAAACCGGAGGCGGTGAACGGCCTTCGTCCCACCTTGTGGGGTGCTTGGCCATCATATGCCTGCGCATGGTGGTGGTGGTGAGGCTGTTGGTGTTGGCTCCCCGGCTGAGCTTTGCGCAACAAAGGTTGCACACCACTGTTCGTCGGTCGTCAGGCGTCTCTGTGAAAAACTGCCAGACCTTAGAGCACCTCGGCCTCTGCAGGGTGGCATGGCGCGAGGGGGCGCTTTGGGAAACACTTGGTGGATTATTCGGTCTGGCCCTGCCTCTACCCCTGGCCCTGGCCACCGCACTGCCTCTTGCAACCTGCCCTGCTGATACCCTTGACTCCCCCTCTGAAGACCTGTCCTCCTGAGTAAGCGTTGCACACCAGGTGGGGTCAGTCACCTCATCGTCCTGCTGCTCTTCCTCCGAATCCTCTGTGCGCTGCTCCCTCGGACTTACTGCCCTTACTACTACCTCACTGCAAGACAACTGTGTATGATCGTCATCGTCCTCCTCACCCACAGAAAGTTGTTGAGACAGTTGGCGGAAGTCCCCAGCCTCATCCCCCGGACCCCGGGAACTTTCGAATGGTTGGGCATCAGTGACTATAAACTCCTCTGGTGGGAGAGGAACTGCTGCTGCCCAATCTGAGCAGGGGCCCGAGAACAGTTCCTGGGAGTGTTCCCGCTCCTGAGCAGGTGTCATTGTAGTGGAGTGAGGAGGCTGGGAGGAAGGAGGAGCAGCAGGCAGAGGATTCGGATTTGCAGCAGTGGACGGCGCAGAACTGCGTGTTGACGATAGGTTGCTCGAAGCACTTTCTGCCATCCAGGACAGGACCTGCTCACACTGCTCATTTTCTAATAACCGTCTCCCGCGTGGACCCATTAATTGGGCGATGAATGTGGGGACGCCAGAAACGTGCCTCTCTCCTAATCGCGCAGCAGTCGGCTGCGACACACCGGGATCAGGAGCTCGGCCTGTGCCCACACCCTGACTTGGCCCTCCGCGTCCTCGGCCGCGTCCACGTCCTCTAGGCCTACCCCTACCCCTCAGCATGCTGTATTACCAGTGATTTGATTTAACAGGCAGGAAATAAATTGGCGCAAGACTGCAGGCCAAATATAATTTTTGCCCTTTTGGGAAAACGAAAGGCCCCACTGCCTCTAGTGAATGAATAATCTAAGTTTAATAACTGTGCTGTGTCCCTGCTTATGTGTCACAGAACGTGAGGGTAGCAGAGTTATTAACTGTGGCAGAGCAGGTATTTTTTTTCCCAATTAAGGAAAGCAAATGGCGAAGCCAGCAGTAAAGCGTAGCTGGGTGCGTATGATTTAGCAATGTTTTTCACGCAGCTCACACGTGTCCACAGGCGTAAGGACGGACAGAGGCTGGACAAATAGATTTGTTTTCAGTTTTTTCCCACCAACAGGCAGCACTGCGTATATTCTATGAATAATAACTGTGTTGTGGCCCTGCCTATACAATTCTTTCCCTGCAGTATCAATGGAGGGTGGAATGCTCTGCAGAGGCGATTTTGAGAAGCCCAAAAAAAATGCAGCACAGCTAACAGCAGCCTGGACAGTACTGCACACGGATAAATATGGCCCTAGAAAGGACCGTTGAGGTTCTTGAAGGCTACACTCACTCCTAACACTCTCCCCGCCTATGCAGCACTTCTGTCCCTAATGCCAGGTGCAACGCTCTGCAGAGCCGATTTTGAGAAAAAAAAAATGCCACTGCTAACAGCAGCCAACACACAGCTATCAGTGGCCCTAATAAGGACCTTTGGGGGGTCTTGAAGCCTACACTAACTACCAATTCTTTCCCTACAGCAGCTCCGGTATAAACAGCACTGTCCCTCATCTAACTCACCAGGCATCTGAGGCGAGCCGCGGGAGGGGCCGACTTTTATATTAGGCGAACACCTGATCTCGCCAGCCACTCACAGCAGGGGGGTGGTATAGGGCTGGAACAACACAGGGGGAAGTTGTAATGCCTTCCCTGTCTTTCAATTGGCCAGAAAAGCGCGCTAACGTCTCAGGGAAGGAAGTGAAAGTAACCAGAACACCGCATGGTGTTCGTTACGAATAACGAACATCCCGAACACCCTAATATTCGCACGAATATCAAGCTCGGACGAACGCGTTCGCTCATCTCTACTCTCTATCTATCTATCTCATATCTATCTCTCTATCTCTCTTTCTCCTATCTCATATCTATCTATCTATCTATCTCCAATCTATCTCCTATCTATCTCTCATATCTATCTATGTCATATCTATTTATCTATCTATCTAATATTTATCTATCTATTTATCTCATATCTTTCTATCTATCTATCATCATAGCTATCTCATATCTATCTATGTCATATTTATCTATCTATCCCATATCTATCTATCTATCTATCTATCTATCTATCTATCTATCTATCTATCTATCTATCTATCTATCTCATATCTATCTATCTATCTATCTATCTATCTATCTCCTATCTATCTCTCATATCTATCTATGTCATATCTATTTATCTATCTATCTAATATCTATCTATCTATTTATCTCATATTTATCTATCTATCTATCTATCTATCTATCTATCTATCTATCTATCATCATAGCTATCTCATATCTATCTATGTCATATTTATCTATCTATCCCATATCTATCTATCTATCTATCTATCTATCTATCTATCTCATATCTATCTATCTATCTATCTATCTATCTATCTCATATCTATCTATCTATCTACTATCTATCTATCTCATATCTATCTATCGATCTATCTCATATCTATCTCCTATCTATCTCTCATATCTATCTATCTATTGATCTATCTATCTATCTATCTATCTATCTATCTATCTATCTATCATCATAGCTATCTCATATCTATCTATCTATCTATCTATCTATCTATCTATGTCATATCTATTTATCTATTTAATATCTATCTATCTATCTATCTATTTATCTCATATCTATCTATCTATCTTTCATCATAGCTATCTCATATCTATCTATGTCATATTTATCTATCTACCCCATATCTATCTATCTATCTATCTATCTCATATCTATATACTATCTATCTCATTTCTATCTATCTATCTATCTATCTATCTATCTATCTATTTATCTCATATACATCTATCTCCTATCTATCTATCTATCTATCTATCTATCTATCTATCTATCTCATATCTATCCTCATAACTATCTCATATCTATCTATGTCATATCTATCTATGTCATATCTATCTATCTATCTATCTATCTATCTATCTATCTATCTATCTCATATCTATCTATCTATCTATCTACCTCATATCTATCTATCTATCTATCTCCTATCTATCTATCTATCTATCTATCTATCTATCTATCTATCTCCTATCTATCTATCTATCTATCTATCTCCTATCTATCTATCTATCTATCTCATATCTATCTATCTATCTATCTATCTATCTATCTATCTATCTATCTATCTATCTATCTACCTCATATCTATCTATCTATCTATCTATCTATCTATCTATCTATCTATCTATCTATCTATCTCCTATCTATCTATCTATCTATCTATCTATCTATCTATCTATCTATCTATCTATCTATCTCCTATCTATCTATCTATCTATCTATCTTTCTATCTATCTATCTATCTATCTATCTATCTATCTATCTCTCTCATATGTATCAATCTTCTATCTGTCCATCAATCTATCTGTCTATCTCTTATCTATCTATGTCATATTTCCAGTATCTTAGTGTCTCTTCCTTATTTCCCATCACCTTCCGTCTCTGGTCTTGCTGTCATGCTCATGTGATTTCAGTTGCTGAATACGTTGGGGTAACACAACTCTCACTGTCTTCGGTAATTCTGATGACCATTACTGTATTGATAAGGTTGTGTAATGACTCTGGGTTGGCAGGTCTCTGACCCTTGAGAGTCACCCGGAGGTCAGGATATCCTGTGTGATAAGGGGGTTACCCAAGTGCTGTATCAGCGGGTTGTACTCAGTGACCCAAATTTATCAGAAATGGAAAGTTAGAAAATTCCGTGAAATGAATCAGCGAGCAGCTGAGGAGAAATCACAGATGGAGAATGCCATCTTCTAAACAAGAAGACCTCAAAACCTGCAAGCTTTCGGTACAATCACTGGTGTGATCGACATGATGGGGAAATAGAAGCTTCTGGGTCCCAGTTAGAACACCATAATAGTGCATCATATATGGTACAGGGGCCTTCTTATGTAGTAGAGAGGTCTTTACGCCCCCTCATATACCAGAGCTAATAGTTCATCTGGTTGGCTGGTAGTTGATTATGATATGATGTCTATGATACATTTTGGGGATTTTTTAGGCTTCGATTTGTAGAGTGCATGCAGGGCTGAGATGGGTCAACATGAAAATTGGATCACTCTGATGACATCATTTAGTGGCAGCTTTAAAGGGGTTGTCTAGTTGTAAGCCATTGATTGCCTGTGCTTAGTTTAAGTCATCAATAGTAGACCTGTAGTGGACTAGTGCCTAGGAACCGCTGCTGATCAGCAGTTATCTTGGCTGATGTGCTTCTGCATTGAGCTCATTTCTGCAGAAAGTAGACAGCTCCGTTCGCACTACAGTGGTCAGGCTTGGTAGTGCAGGCCAAGTTCCCATTCATTTCAATGCCTGCAGTACCAAGCCTAGCCACTACAGTAAGAACAGAGTTGTCTCCTTCCTGCAGATATCAGTTCAGTGCCCAAGCATATCGGCCCAGAGAACATCTGATTGGCAGGCGCTGATCTATTATAGCCCATCAATAGTATATACTAGACAACCTCTTTAACCCCTTAGTGACACAAGACCCGTAGTTACGTCCGGTTTGTTCGAGGTTTGTGTGAAGGGGGATTGGAAGCTGAACTCGCTTTATACAATGCTGGCTGTTTCTCATAACTGACACCCGCCAGCAACAGTTACAATCAGCGTGAAGATTGATCATAGCTATTAACCGTGTAAATGCCAATATCACTTCTGACAGCAGCATTTAAATCCCAATTACCGTAGTTTTGCGGGGTCCCTTATAGCATAGATCCGCTATGATAACTGCAGAACAAGCCTCACCAGGCACTTTTGCATACTTGGAAGATTACTGCCTGTCTTCCTTTGGTATTTCGCTTTGGTGCCTCTGACCCTCCCTAGTCAGCTAGCACTGCACTGAGACTGTTATATTGACTACATCCTTGCCTGTCCCACTGCTACCTCGCTCCAGTGCTTTGGACCTGTGGGTCAGCTGTCACTGCACTGAGACTACTTCTGGGAAAGCATCCTGTGGGGATCCTGCAGCGAAGACAATATCCCTGAAAAAGGGGTCAAAGGGTGGAAACCGGGGGATCTCTTAATACTGCCCTCAGGAGTAGCCCAAAATCAGTGACACAGTGTTTCCTAACCTGCTGCGTGACATCCTGACTACATTCCTGGATTTGCTACTGCGCACCCACTGCCAATCGGTAACTATTCTGGAAATCCGAATGGGAAATTCAATACCTTTTGAAGGGGTTAAGGGTGAAAAACAGGGAGATTTTTGGTTCCACAACCTCAATGTAACCAGAGCCAAGCTGACTGAGTCTTAGTGGATCCACTTCTGTAGTGAGAAACATAATAGTACCATCTGGGAAATATCTTGAGGCTACCTGGCAAAATCAGCTATTTGTCAGGGGTGCCGAAATGGCAAACCACAATTAGCTGATTGATGTAGTATTTGTAATCTGAAAGAGATTGTCTCTTTAACCCCTTCATGACGCGGACCTTTTTTCCCCCCATTTTCGTTTTTTTCCTCCCCCCTTAAAAAAATCATAACTCCTTTATTTATCCATCGACGTCGCTGTATGAGGGCTTGTTTTTTGTGGGACGAGTTGTATCTTTCAATGGTGCTATTTAATGTACCATATAATGTACTGAAAAACTTTTAAAAAATTCTAAGTGGAGTAAAATGAAAAAAAAAAACAACGACATTCCGCCATCTTTCAGTGCGTCTTGTTTCTACGGCGCACAAACTGCAACAAAAACAACATAGCTTTATTCTCTGGGTCGGTACGATTACTGCGATACCAAACTTGTGTAATGTTTTTTTTACTATACTACTCTTTTTTTTTCAAAGACATTTAATTTTTTTTCAATTATTTTCTGCGGTCATCTTGTGCACGCAATAACTTTTTTATTTTTCCGTCGACGTAGTTCAGCAATAGCTTATTTGTTGCGGGACGTCCTGTAGTTTCCGTTAGTACTAATTCGGAATACATACGACTTTTTGATCGCTTTTTATTGCGTTGTTTCTGGGAGACAGGGTGACTGAAAAAGTGCATTTCTGGCGTTCTTTTTTTTTTTTTTTGGACGACGTCTACCGTGCGGGGTAAATAATGCACTACTTTGATAGATCGGACTTTTATGGACGCGGCGATACCAAATATGTATTTTTATTTTATGATTTTGATTTTTTAATTATAGATATGGCAAAAGGGGGGTGATTTAAACTTTTATTACTTTTTTTTTTACAATTAAAAAAACTTTATTGCTCTTTTTTTCACTTTACTTTTAAGTCCCCCTAGGGGACTACAATATGCGATACTTTAATCGCTCCTGCAGTATGACGTAAAACTATAGCATTACGTCATACTGCATTCTGACAGGCAGTCTATCAAGCCACCTACGGGGATGGTTGGATAGGCAGTCTCTCAATGCAGGCCTGGGGCCTTTTAGAAGGCCCTCGGCTACCATGACACACACACGGTTCTCCCGATCTCACCGCGGGGGGGCTCTACGAGACCCCCAAACAGCGTTCAGGGGCTTTAAATGCCGCTGTCAGAATTAACAGTGGCATTTAAAGGATTAATAGCTGCGATCGGCCGAATGGTATTGCCCGCGGTTGTCAGCTGTAGTAAACATCTGACACCCGCGCAGTATGCAGAGAGGTCGCAGGGCAACCTCTCTGCATACATACCCCGACGCTCCAGGACGTAAATGTACGTCCTGCAGCGGGAAGGGGTTAAAAGAGTTTTCTAGGAATTAATTATTGATGACCTATCAGGATAGGCCAGCAATAGTTGATTAATGTAGGTTCCCCACTCAGGATCCCTGCTGATGATCTGATCCTTTGGTCCACTGTCAGTGCCGTAAAGCTAAAAGCCCACATTGAAGTCACAGCCAGAAGTGTCATAGAAGGCATTATACTTTCTCTTCTTTTAAACCTCTGGCTCCAACCCTAACAGCAGGCTGGAGAGTTAGATGATCGGTTGGAATCATGAGCTGATCAACTACTGATGGCCTATCCTGAGAATTGGTCATCAATAGTAAATTCCCGGAAAATCCCTTTAATGATTGAATGCTTCCAGGTTTGCTCCCAGCTTTGATGGCCAAATCTACATTGACTAAGAACAAGTAATTGGTAACTACCCTATTATAAGGTCTACGGCCATCTTCAAGGGTCTCTCCAATTTACCAAAACCTTTAATGTTGCTAAAGGTGACAATGGCAATTTCTTGGATGGGTTGTTCTCATTGGTATCACTGGTGTAACTATAGGGGATGCAGTTGCACCCGGGCCCAGAAGCCTTAAGGGGCCCATAAGGCCTCTCTTCTCCATATAGGGAGCCCAGTACTATGAATAAAGCATTCTAGTTGGGGGCTGCGTTACAGATTTTGCATTGGGGCTCAGAAGCGTCAGGTTACGCCTCTGACGGGCATTACTTTGTTGGAAGATCGCACAGACATTTATGAGTGTTCCTCTGCTACCATCTTGGCATTCCAAGGAACCTGATAAAGGATACTCGGGAGGAGAGCAGAGGTTGAGATGTAAACTGAGAGTATGTTAGGGCTCCCTCATTGTTAGGAATTACTGATGTACGGCCAACTTAAGTGTTTGAAGATCCATAAACACATCTTAAGAATTCAGTTGAGAATCATCTGAAAGAACGTGGGTAAACTTTCCCCAACATTAGAAAACCTGACGCAGTTTCCTGTCCTTGATGCTCATATTTCGGCAAGTTTCTCCTCTGACCCGGCCTCTTACACCTTGTTGCATAACTTAAACTATTATTACTTTCCCGGACAGCTCTGAGGAACATTACATACAGCTCCCAAGGCTTAAGCCTAGATGTTGCCAACATTTTTTAAGGCTTTGTCTGCATCTTCTTGATATCTTGGACATTTTGTTATAAATAAACCCTCCCCCTATCCTCTGACTTACTATCATTTTTCACTAACTTTGACCCCAGTTTCCTATTGAGTCACTCAGTACTATTTTTATATGTTCACATTCAAAAAATTTCCATAATTTGGTAATTTTCTTCTATCTTCCGCCTGGTCTCTTCATCCCTCACATGCACTTGGTGTTGCTTTGTCTCCCCCATACAATTATATCTTCTTCACAGTCCTCCTTCCCGCCTGGTGTTGACGTGTCAAATATAAGTTGATGACTACTTTACACTTTCCAAACGCCATGCTGCTACAATGAGTCCTCATCTGTGAAGTCCATTTGTACCAACAAGGACAGTATTATAGTAGTTATATTCTTGTACATAGGAGCAGTATTATAGTAGGTATATTATTGTACATAGGGGGCAGTATTATAGTAGGTATATTATTGTACATAGGAGGCAGTATTATAGTAGTTATATTCTTGTACACAGGGGGCAGTATTATAGTAGGTATATTATTGTACATAGGGGGCAGTATTATAGTAGTTATATTCTTGTACATAGGGGCAGTATTATAGTAGTTATATTCTTGTACATAGGGGACAGTATTATAGTAGTTATATTCTTGTACATAGGGGCAGTATTATAGTAGTTATATTCTTGTACATAGGGGCAGTATTATAGTAGTTATATTCTTGTACATAGGGGGGCAGTATTATAGTAGTTATATTCTTGTACATAGGGAGCAGTATTATAATAGTTATATTCTTGTACATAGGGGGCAGTATTATAGTAGTTATATTCTTGTACATAGGGCAGTATTATAGTAGTTATATTCTTGTACATAGGGGCAGTATTATAGTAGTTATATTCTTGTTCATATGGGGCAGTATTATAGTAGTTATATTCTTGTACATAGGGGGCAGTATTATAGTAGTTATATTCTTGTACATAGGGGGCAGTATTATAGTAGTTATATTCTTGTACATAGGGGCAGTATTATAGTAGTTATATTCTTGTACATAGGGGCAGTATTATAGTAGTTATATTCTTGTACATAGGGGGGCAGTATTATAGTAGTTATATTCTTGTACATAGAGGGCAGTATTATAGTAGTTATATTCTTGTACATAGGGCAGTATTATACTAGTTATATTCTTGTACATAGGGGCAGTATTATAGCAGTTATATTCTTGTTCATATGGGGCAGTATTATAGTAGTTATATTCTTGTACATAGGGGGCAGTATTATAGTAGTTATATTCTTGTACATAGGGGGCAGTATTATAGTAGTTATATTCTTGTACATGGGGGCAGTATTATAGAAGTTATATTCTTGTACATAGGGGGCAGTATTATAGTAGTTATATTCTTGTACATAGGGGACAGTATTATAGTAGTTATATTCTTGTACATAGGGGGCAGTATTATAGTAGTTATATTCTTGTACATAGGAGGCAGTATTATAGTAGTTATATTCTTGCACATATGAGGCAGTATTATAGTAGTTATATTCTTGTACATAGGGGGCAGTAGTATAGTAGTTATATTCTTGTACATAGGGGACAGTATTATAGTAGTTATATTCTTGTACAAAGGGGGCAGTATTATAGTAGTTATATTCTTGTACATAGGGGGCAGTATTATAGTAGTTATATTCTTGTACATAGGGGGCAGTAGTATAGTAGTTATATTCTTGTACATAGGGGACAGTATTATAGTAGTTATATTCTTGTACAAAGGGGGCAGTATTATAGTAGTTATATTCTTGTACAAAGGGGGCAGTATTATAGTAGTTATATTCTTGTACATAGGGGGCAGTATTATAGTAGGTATATTCTTGTACATAGAGGGCAGTATTATAGTAGTTATATTCTTGTACATAGGGGCAGTATTATAGTAGTTATATTCTTGTACATAGGAGGGCAGTATTATAGTAGTTATATTCTTGTACATGGGGACAGTATTATAGTAGTTATATTCTTGTACATAGAGGGCAGTATTATAGTAGTTACATTCTTGTACATAGGAGGCAGTATTATAGTAGTTATATTCTTGTACATAGAGGGCAGTATTATAGTAGTTACATTCTTGTACATAGGGGCAGTATTATAGTAGTTATATTCTTGTACACAGGGAGCAGTATTATAGTAGTTATATTCTTGTACATAGGGGGCAGTGTTATAATAGTTATATTCTTGTACATAGGGGGCAGTATTATAGTAGTTATATTCTTGTACATAGGAACACTATTAAAGTAGATGTATTCCTGTACATAGGGGGCAGTATTATAGTAGTTATATTCTAGTGCATAGGGGGCAGTGTTATAGTAGTTATATTCTTGTACATAAGGGACAGTATTATAGTAGTTATATTCTTGTACATAGAGGGCAGTATTATAGTAGTTATATTCTTGTACATTGGAGGTAGTATTATAGTAGTTACATTCTTGTACATAGGGAGCAGTATTATAGTAGTTATATTCTTGTACATAAGGGACAGTATTATAGTAGTTATACTCTTGTATATAGTGGGCAGTATTATAGTAGTTATATTCTTGTATTTAGGAGGCAGCATTATAGTAGTTATATTCTTGTACTTAGGGGGCAGTATTATAGTAGCTATATTCTTGTACTTAGGGGGCAGTATTATAGTAGTTATATTCCTGTACATGGGGGCAGTATTATAGTAGTTATATTCTTGTACATAGAGGCAGTATTACAGTAGTTATATTCTTGTATATAGGAGGGCAGTATTATAGTAGTTACATTCTTGTACATATGGGACAGTATTATAGTAGTTATATTCTTGTACATAGAGCGCAGTATTATAGTAGTTATATTCTTTTACATAGCGGGCAGTATTATAGTAGTTATATTCTTGTACATAGGGAGCAGTGTTATAGTAGTTATATTCTTGTACATAGGAGCAGTATTATAATAGTTATATTCTTGTACATAGGGGGCAGTATTATAGTAGTTATATTCTTGTACATAGGGCAGTATTATAGTAGTTATAATCTTGTACATAGGGGCAGTATTATAGCAGTTATATTCTTGTTCATATGGGGCAGTATTATAGTAGTTATATTCTTGTACATAGGGGACAGTATTATAGTAGTTATATTCTTGTACATAGGGGCAGTATTATAGTAGTTATATTCTTGTACATAGGAGCAGTATTATAATAGTTATATTCTTGTACATAGGGGGCAGTATTATAGTAGTTATATTCTTGTACATAGGGCAGTATTATAGTAGTTATAATCTTGTACATAGGGGCAGTATTATAGCAGTTATATTCTTGTTCATATGGGGCAGTATTATAGTAGTTATATTCTTGTACATAGGGGGCAGTATTATAGTAGTTATATTCTTGTACATAGGAGCAGTATTATAGTAGTTATATTCTTGTATATAGTGGGCAGTATTATAGTAGTTATATTCTTGTATTTAGGAGGCAGTATTATAGTAGTTATATTCTTGTACTTAGGGGGCAGTATTATAGTAGCTATATTCTTGTACTTAGGGGGCAGTATTACAGTAGTTATATTCTTGTATATAGGAGGGCAGTATTATAGTAGTTATATTCTTGTACATAGAGGCAGTATTACAGTAGTTATATTCTTGTATATAGGAGGGCAGTATTATAGTAGTTATATTCTTGTACATAGGGGGCAGTATTATAGTAGTTATATTCTTGTACATAGGAAGCAGTATTATAGTAGTTATATTCTTGTACATAGGGGACAGTATTATAGTAGTTATATTCTTGTACATAGAGCGCAGTATTATAGTAGTTATATTCTTGTACATAGCAACAGTATTATAGTAGTTACATTCTTGTACACAGGGGTCAGTATTATAGTAGTTATATTCTTGTACATAGGGGACAGTGTTATAGTAGCTATAATCTTGCACATAGGAGGCAGTATTATAGTAGTTATATTCTTGTACATAGGGGCAGTATTATAGTAGATATATTCTTGTTCATAATGGGCAGTATTATAGTAGTTATATTCTTGTACATTGGAGGCAGCATTATAGTAGTTATATACTTGTACATAGTGGGCAGTTATATAGCAGTTATATTCTTGTACATAGGGAGCAGTGTTATAGTAGTTATATTCTTGTACATAGGAGCAGTATTATAGTAGTTATATTCTTGTACATTGGAGGCAGTATTATAGTAGTTATATTCTTGTACATTGGAGGCAGTATTATAGTTGTTATATTCTTGTACATTGGAGGCAGTATTATAGTAGTTATATTCTTGTACATAGGGGGCAGTATTATAGTAGTTATATTCTTGTTCATAGGGGGCAGTATTATAGTAGTTATATTCTTGTACATAGGGGCAGTATTATAGTAGTTATATTCTTGTACATAGGGGGCAGTATTATAGTAGTTATATTCTTGTACATAGGGGATCAGTTTTATAGTAGTTATATTCTTGTACTTAGGGGGCAGTATTATAGTAGCTATATTCTTGTACTTAGGGGGCAGTATTATAGTAGTTATATTCTTGTACTTAGGGGGCAGTATTATAGTAGTTATATTCCTGTACTTAGGAGCAGTATTATAGTCGTTATATTCTTGTACTTAGGGGGCAGTATTATAGTAGATATACTTGTACTTAGGGGGCAGTATTATAGTAGTTATATTCTTGTACATAGAGGTAGTATTACAGTAGTTATATTCTTGTAAATAGGAGGGCAGTATAATAGTAGTTATTTTCATGTACATAGGAACAGTATTATAGTAGTTATATTCTTGTACTTAGGGGGCAGTATTATAGTAGTTATATACTTGTACTTAGGGGGCAGTATTATAGTAGTTATATTCTTGTATTTATGGGGCAGTATTATAGTAGTTATAGTCCTGTACTTAGGGGCAGTATTATAGTAGTTATATTCCTGTAAATAGGGGGCAGTATTATAGGAGTTATATTCTTGTTCATTGGGGGGCAGTATTAAAGTAGTTAGATTCTTGTACATAGGTGGCAGTATTACAGTAGCTATATTGTTGTACATAGGGGCAATATTTAAGTAGTTACATTTTTGTACATAGGGGGCAGTCTTATAGTCGTTATATTCTTGGACATAGGAGCAGTATTACAGTAGTTAAATTCTTGTACATTGGGGGAGGGCAGTAATAAGTAATTATATTCTTGTGCATAGGGGGCAATATTATAGTAGTTATATTCTTGTACCGAGGGGGCAGTATTATAGTAGTTATATTCCTGTACTTATGGGCAGTATTATAGTAGTTATATTCCTGTACATAGGGGGCAGTAGTATAGGAGTTATATTCTTATACATAGGGGGCAGAATTATAGTAGTTATTTTCTTGTACATAGGGGGCAATATTATAGTAGTTATATTCTTGTACCGAGGGGGCAGTATTATAGTAGTTATATTCCTGTACTTATGGGCAGTATTATAGTAGTTATATTCCTGTACATAGGGGGCAGTAGTATAGTAGTTATATTCTTATACATAGGGGGCAGTATTATAGTAGTTATATTCTTGTACATAGGGGGCAGTATTATAGTAGTTATATTCTTGTACATAGGGGGCAGTATTATAGTAGTTTTATTCTTGTACATAGGGCAGTATTATAGTAGTTATATTCTTGTACATAGGGCAGTATTATAGTAGTTATATTCTTGTACATGGGGGGCAGTATTATAGTAGTTATATTCTTGTACATAGGGGGCAGTATTATAGTAGTACTATTTTTATATGTACACATTCAAAAAATTTACATAATTTGGTAATTTTCTTCTATCATCCTCTTGGTCTCTTCATCCTTCACAAGCTCTTGGTGTTGCTTTGTCTCCCCCATACAATTATATCTTCTTCACAGTCCTCCTTCCCGTGTGGTGTTGACGTGTCAAATAAAAGTTGATGAATACTTTACACTTTCCAAACGCCATGCTGCTACAATGAGTCCTCATCTGTGAAGTCCATTTGTACCAACAAGGGCAGTATTATAGTAGTTATATTCTTGTACATAGGAGCAGTATTATAGTAGTTATATTCTTGTACATAGGAGGATGTATTATAGTAGTTATATTCTTGTACATAGGGGGCAGTATTACAGTAGTTATATTCTTGTACATAGGGGACAGTGTTATAGTAGCTATAATCTTGCACATAGGGAGCAGTATTATAGTAGTTATATTCTTGTATATAGGGGGCAGTATTATAGTAGTTATATTCTTGTACTTAGGGGGAAGTATTATAGTAGTTATATTCCTGTACTTAGGGGGCAGTATTATAGTAGTTATATTCCTGTACATAGGGGACAGTATTATAGTAGTTTTATACTTGTACTTAGGGGGCAGTATTATAGTAGTTATATTCTTGTACATAGGAGCAGTATTATAGTAGTTATATTCTTGTTCATAGGGGCAGTATTATAGTAGTTATATTCTTGGTACATAGGGGGCAGTATTATAGTAGTTATATTCTTGTACATAGGGGCAGTATTATAGTAGTTATATTCTTGGTACATAGGGGGCAGTATTATAGTAGTTACATTCTTGTACATAGGGCACAGTATTATAGTAGTTATATTCTCATACGTAGGAGGGCAGTATTATAGTAGTTGTATTCTTGTACATAGAGGCAGTATTATAGTAGTTATATTCCTGTACAAAAGGGGCAGTTTTATAGTAGTTATATTCTTATACATAGGAGGGCAGTATTATAGTATTTGTATTCTTGTACATAGGGGGCCGTATTATAGTAGTTATATTCTTGTACATAGGGGGCAGTATTATAGTAGTTATATTCTTGGACATAGGAGCAGTATTATAGTAGTTATATTCTTGTATATAGAGGCAGTATTATAGTAATTATATTCTTGTACATAGGAAGCAGTATTATAGTAGTTATATTCGCGTACATACGGGGGCAGTATTGTAGTTTCTATATGTTTGTACATAGGGTGCAGTATTATAGTAGTTATATTCTTGTACACAGGGGTAGTATTATAGTAGTTATATTCTTGTATGTAGGGGGCAGCATTATCGTAGTTATATTCTTGTACATAGGGGGCAGTATTATAGTAGTTATATTCTTGTACATAGGGGACAGTGTTATAGTAGTTATATTCTTGTTCATAGGGGGCAGTATTATAGTAGTTATATTCTTGTACTTAGGGGGAAGTATTATAGTAGTTATATTCCTGTACTTAGGGGGCAGTATTATAGTAGTTATATACTTGTACTTAGGGGGCAGTATTATAGTAGTTATATACTTGTACTTAGGGGGCAGTATTATAGTAGTTATATTCTTGTATTTAGGGGGCAGTATTATAGTAGTTATATTCCTGTACATAGGGGGCAGTTTTATAGTAGTTATATTCTTGTATATATGGAGCAGTATTATAGAAGTTACATTCTTGTACATAGGAGGCAGTATTATAGTAGTTATATTCTCATACGTAGGAGGGCAGTATTATAGTAGTTGTATTCTTGTACATAGAGGCAGTATTATAGTAGTTATATTCCTGTACATAGGGGGCAGTATTATAGTAGTTATATTCCTGTACTTAGGGGGCAGTATTATAGTAGTTATATTCTTGTACTTAGGGGGCAGTATTATAGTAGTTATATTCTTGTATTTAGGGGGCAGTATTATAGTAGTTATATTCCTGTACATAGGGGGCAGTATTATAGTAGTTATATTCTTGTATATATGGAGCAGTATTGTAGAAGTTACATTCTTGTACATATGAGGCAGTATTATAGTAGTTATATTCTCATACGTAGGAGGGCAGTATTATAGTAGTTGTATTCTTGCACATAGAGGCAGTATTATAGTAGTTATATTCCTGTACTTAGGGGGCAGTTTTATAGTAGTTATATTCTTATACATAGGAGGGCAGTATTATAGTAGTTGTATTCTTGTACATAGGGGGCAGCATTATAGTAATTATATTCTTGTACATAGGGAGCAGTATTATAGTAGTTATATTCGTGTACATACGGGGGCAGTATTGTAGTTTCTATATGTTTGTACATAGGGTGCAGTATTATAGTAGTTATATTCTTGTACACAGGGGTAGTATTATAGTAGTTATATTCTTGTATGTAGGGGGCAGTATTATAGTAGTTATATACTTGTATGTAGGGGGCAGCATTATCGTAGTTATATTCTTGTACATAGGGGGCAGTATTATAGTAGTTATACTCTTGTACATAACAGACAGTATTATAGTAGCTGTTATATTCCTGTACATAGGGGGTAGTATTATAGTAGTTATATTCTTGTACGTAGGAGGCAGTATTATAGTAGTTATATTCTGGTACATAGGATGTAGTATTATAGTAGTTATATTCTTGTACATAGGGGGCAAAATTATAGTAGTTATATTCTTGTACTAAGGGGGCAGTATTATAGTAGTTATATTCTTGTACATCGGGGCAGTATTATAGTAGTTATATTCTTGTACATAGGAGGCTGTATTATAGTAGTTATATTTTTGTACATAGGAGCAATATTAGAGTAGTTATATTCTTGTACATAGGGAGCAGTATTATAGTAGTTATATTTTTGTACATAGGAGCAGTATTATAGTAGTTATATTCTTGTACATTGGAGCAGTTTTATAGTAGCTATATTCTTGCACATAGGGGGCAGTATTATAGTAGTTATATTTTTGTATAGAGGAGGCAGTATTATAGTAGTTATATTCTTGTACATAGGGGGCAGTATTATAGTAGTTATATTTTTGTATATAGGAGGAAGTATTATAGTAGTTATATTCTTGTATGTAGGGGGCTGTATTATAGCAGTTTTGTTCTTGTACATAGGGGACAGTATTATAGTAGTTATATTCTTGCACATAGGGGGCAGTATTATAGTAGTTATATTCTTGTACATAGGGGGCAGTATTATAGTAGTTATATTCTTGCACATAGGGGGCAGTATTATAGTAGTTATATTCTTGTACATAGGGGGCAGTATTGTAGTAGTTATACTCTTGTACATAGGGGGCAGTATTATAGTAGTTATATTCTTGTACACAGAGGGCAGTATTATAGTAGTTATATTCTTGCACATAGGGGGCAGTATTATAGTAGTTATATTCTTGTACATAGGGGGCAGTATTGTAGTAGTTATACTCTTGTACATAGGGGGCAGTATTATAGTAGTTATATTCTTGTACACAGAGGGCAGTATTATAGTAGTTATATTCTTGTACATAGGGGGTAGTATTATAGTAGTTATATTCTTGTACACAGAGGGCAGTATTATAGTAGTTATATTCTTGTACATAGGGGGCAGTATTGTAGTAGTTATACTCTTGTACATAGGGGGCAGTATTATAGTAGTTATATTCTTGTACACAGAGGGCAGTATTATAGTAGTTATATTCTTGTACATAGGGAGCAGTGTTATAGTAGTTATATTCTTGTACATAGGAGCAGTATTATAGTAGTTATATTCTTGTACATTGGAGGCAGTATTATAGTAGTTATATTCTTGTACATTGGAGGCAGTATTATAGTAGTTATATTCTTGTACATTGGAGGCAGTATTATAGTAGTTATATTCTTGTACTTAGGGGGCAGTATTATAGTAGTTATATTCTTGTTCATAGGGGGCAGTATTATAGTAGTTATATTCTTGTACATAGGGGCAGTATTATAGTAGTTATATTCTTGTACATAGGGGGCAGTATTATAGTAGTTATATTCTTGTACATAGGGGGGCAGTTTTATAGTAGTTATATTCTTGTACTTAGGGGGCAGTATTATAGTAGCTATATTCTTGTACTTAGGGGGCAGTATTATAGTAGTTATATTCCTGTACTTAGGAGCAGTATTATAGTCGTTATATTCTTGTACTTAGGGGGCAGTATTATAGTAGATATACTTGTACTTAGGGGGCAGTATTATAGTAGTTATATTCTTGTACATAGAGGCAGTATTACAGTAGTTATATTCTTGTAAATAGGAGGGCAGTATAATAGTAGTTATATTCATGTACATAGGAACAGTATTATAGTAGTTATATTCTTGTACTTAGGGGGCAGTATTATAGTAGTTATATACTTGTACTTAGGGGGCAGTATTATAGTAGTTATATTCTTGTATTTATGGGGCAGTATTATAGTAGTTATAGTCCTGTACTTAGGGGCAGTATTATAGTAGTTATATTCCTGTAAATAGGGGGCAGTATTATAGGAGTTATATTCTTGTTCATTGGGGGGCAGTATTAAAGTAGTTAGATTCTTGTACATAGGTAGCAGTATTACAGTAGCTATATTGTTGTACATAGGGGCAATATTTAAGTAGTTACATTTTTGTACATAGGGGGCAGTCTTATAGTCGTTATATTCTTGGACATAGGAGCAGTATTACAGTAGTTAAATTCTTGTACATTGGGGGAGGGCAGTAATAAGTAATTATATTCTTGTGCATAGGGGGCAATATTATAGTAGTTATATTCTTGTACCGAGGGGGCAGTATTATAGTAGTTATATTCCTGTACTTATGGGCAGTATTATAGTAGTTATATTCCTGTACATAGGGGGCAGTAGTATAGGAGTTATATTCTTATACATAGGGGGCAGAATTATAGTAGTTATATTCTTGTACATAGGGGGCAATATTATAGTAGTTATATTCTTGTACCGAGGGGGCAGTATTATAGTAGTTATATTCCTGTACTTATGGGCAGTATTATAGTAGTTATATTCCTGTACATAGGGGGCAGTAGTATAGTAGTTATATTCTTATACACAGGGGGCAGTATTATAGTAGTTATATTCTTGTACATAGGGGGCAGTATTATAGTAGTTATATTCTTGTACATAGGGGGCAGTATTATAGTAGTTTTATTCTTGTACATAGGGCAGTATTATAGTAGTTATATTCTTGTACATAGGGCAGTATTATAGTAGTTATATTCTTGTACATGGGGGGCAGTATTATAGTAGTTATATTCTTGTACATAGGGGGCAGTATTATAGTAGTACTATTTTTATATGTACACATTCAAAAAATTTACATAATTTGGTAATTTTCTTCTATCATCCTCTTGGTCTCTTCATCCTTCACAAGCTCTTGGTGTTGCTTTGTCTCCCCCATACAATTATATCTTCTTCACAGTCCTCCTTCCCGTGTGGTGTTGACGTGTCAAATAAAAGTTGATGAATACTTTACACTTTCCAAACGCCATGCTGCTACAATGAGTCCTCATCTGTGAAGTCCATTTGTACCAACAAGGGCAGTATTATAGTAGTTATATTCTTGTACATAGGAGCAGTATTATAGTAGTTATATTCTTGTACATAGGAGGATGTATTATAGTAGTTATATTCTTGTACATAGGGGGCAGTATTACAGTAGTTATATTCTTGTACATAGGGGACAGTGTTATAGTAGCTATAATCTTGCACATAGGGAGCAGTATTATAGTAGTTATATTCTTGTATATAGGGGGCAGTATTATAGTAGTTATATTCTTGTACTTAGGGGGAAGTATTATAGTAGTTATATTCCTGTACTTAGGGGGCAGTATTATAGTAGTTATATTCCTGTACATAGGGGACAGTATTATAGTAGTTTTATACTTGTACTTAGGGGGCAGTATTATAGTAGTTATATTCTTGTACATAGGAGCAGTATTATAGTAGTTATATTCTTGTTCATAGGGGCAGTATTATAGTAGTTATATTCTTGGTACGTAGGGGGCAGTATAATAGTAGTTATATTCTTGTACATAGGGGCAGTATTATAGTAGTTATATTCTTGGTACATAGGGGGCAGTATTATAGTAGTTACATTCTTGTACATAGGGCACAGTATTATAGTAGTTATATTCTCATACGTAGGAGGGCAGTATTATAGTAGTTGTATTCTTGTACATAGAGGCAGTATTATAGTAGTTATATTCCTGTACAAAAGGGGCAGTTTTATAGTAGTTATATTCTTATACATAGGAGGGCAGTATTATAGTAGTTGTATTCTTGTACATAGGGGGCCGTATTATAGTAGTTATATTCTTGTACATAGGGGGCAGTATTATAGTAGTTATATTCTTGGACATAGGAGCAGTATTATAGTAGTTATATTCTTGTACATAGAGGCAGTATTATAGTAATTATATTCTTGTACATAGGAAGCAGTATTATAGTAGTTATATTCGCGTACATACGGGGGCAGTATTGTAGTTTCTATATGTTTGTACATAGGGTGCAGTATTATAGTAGTTATATTCTTGTACACAGGGGTAGTATTATAGTAGTTATATTCTTGTATGTAGGGGGCAGCATTATCGTAGTTATATTCTTGTACATAGGGGGCAGTATTATAGTAGTTATATTCTTGTACATAGGGGACAGTGTTATAGTAGTTATATTCTTGTTCATAGGGGGCAGTATTATAGTAGTTATATTCTTGTACTTAGGGGGAAGTATTATAGTAGTTATATACTTGTACTTAGGTGGCAGTATTATAGTAGTTATATACTTGTACTTAGGGGGCAGTATTATAGTAGTTATATTCTTGTATTTAGGAGGCAGTATTATAGTAGTTATATTCCTGTACATAGGGGGCAGTATTATAGTAGTTATATTCTTGTATATATGGAGCAGTATTATAGAAGTTACATTCTTGTACATAGGAGGCAGTATTATAGTAGTTATATTCTCATACGTAGGAGGGCAGTATTATAGTAGTTGTATTCTTGTACATAGAGGCAGTATTATAGTAGTTATATTCCTGTACATAGGGGGCAGTATTATAGTAGTTATATTCCTGTACTTAGGGGGCAGTATTATAGTAGTTATATTCTTGTACATAGGGGCAGTATTATAGTAGTTATATTCTTGTACATAGGGGGCAGTATTATAGTAGTTATATTCTTGTACATAGGAGCAGTATTATAGTAGTTATATTCTTGTACTTAGGGGGCAGTATTATAGTAGTTATATTCTTGTATTTAGGGGGCAGTATTATAGTAGTTATATTCCTGTACATAGGGGGCAGTATTATAGTAGTTATATTCTTGTATATATGGAGCAGTATTGTAGAAGTTACATTCTTGTACATAGGAGGCAGTATTATAGTAGTTATATTCTCATACGTAGGAGGGCAGTATTATAGTAGTTGTATTCTTGCACATAGAGGCAGTATTATAGTAGTTATATTCCTGTACATAGGGGGCAGTTTTATAGTAGTTATATTCTTATACATAGGAGGGCAGTATTATAGTAGTTGTATTCTTGTACATAGGGGGCAGTATTATAGTAATTATATTCTTGTACATAGGGAGCAGTATTATAGTAGTTATATTCGTGTACATACGGGGGCAGTATTGTAGTTTCTATATGTTTGTACATAGGGTGCAGTATTATAGTAGTTATATTCTTGTACACAGGGGTAGTATTATAGTAGTTATATTCTTGTATGTAGGGGGCAGTATTATAGTAGTTATATACTTGTATGTAGGGGGCAGCATTATCGTAGTTATATTCTTGTACATAGGGGGCAGTATTATAGTAGTTATACTCTTGTACATAACAGATAGTATTATAGTAGCTGTTATATTCCTGTACATAGGGGGTAGTATTATAGTAGTTATATTCTTGTACGTAGGAGGCAGTATTATAGTAGTTATATTCTGGTACATAGGATGTAGTATTATAGTAGTTATATTCTTGTACATAGGGGGCAATATTATAGTAGTTATATTCTTGTACTAAGGGGGCAGTATTATAGTAGTTATATTCTTGTACATCGGGGCAGTATTATAGTAGTTATATTCTTGTACATAGGGGGCAGTATTATAGTAGTTATATTCTTGTACATCGGGGCAGTATTATAGTAGTTATATTCTTGTACATAGGAGGCTGTATTATAGTAGTTATATTTTTGTACATAGGAGCAGTATTAGAGTAGTTATATTCTTGTACATAGGGAGCACTATTATAGTAGTTATATTTTTGTACATAGGAGCAGTATTATAGTAGTTATATTCTTGTACATTGGAGCAGTTTTATAGTAGCTATATTCTTGCACATAGGGGGCAGTATTATAGTAGTTATATTTTTGTATAGAGGAGGCAGTATTATAGTAGTTATATTCTTGTACATAGGGGGCAGTATTATAGTAGTTATATTTTTGTATATAGGAGGAAGTATTATAGTAGTTATATTCTTGTATGTAGGGGGCTGTATTATAGCAGTTTTGTTCTTGTACATAGGGGACAGTATTATAGTAGTTATATTCTTGCACATAGGGGGCAGTATTATAGTAGTTATATTCTTGTACATAGGGGGCAGTATTATAGTAGTTATATTCTTGCACATAGGGGGCAGTATTATAGTAGTTATATTCTTGTACATAGGGGGCAGTATTGTAGTAGTTATACTCTTGTACATAGGGGGCAGTATTATAGTAGTTATATTCTTGTACACAGAGGGCAGTATTATAGTAGTTATATTCTTGTACATAGGGGGTAGTATTATAGTAGTTATATTCTTGTACATAGAGGGCAGTATTATAGTAGTTATACTCTTGTACATAGGGGGCAGTATTATAGCAGTTATATTCTTGTACATAGGGGGCAGTATTATAGTAGTTATATTCTTGTACATAGGGGTAGTATTATAGTAGTTATATTCTTGTACATAGGGGGCAGTATTATAGTAGTTATATTCTTGTACATAGGAGGCAGTATTATAGTAGTTATACTCTTGTACATAGGGAGCAGTATTATAGTAGTTATATTCTTGTTCATAGGGGGCAGTATTATAGTAGTTATATTCTTGTACATAGGGGCAGTATTATAGTAGTTATATTCTTGTACATAGTGAGCAGTATTATAGTAGTTATACTCTTGTACATAGTGAGCAGTATTATAGTAGTTATATTCTTGTGCATAGGGGGTAGTATTATAGTAGTTATATTCTTGTACATAGGGGGCAGTATTATAGTAGTTATATTCTTGTACATAGGAGGCAGTATTATAGTAGTTATATTCTTGTACATAGGAGCAGTATTATAGTAGTTATATTCTTGTACATAGGGGGCAGTATTATAGTAGTTATATTCTTGTACATAGGAGCAGTATTATAGTAGTTATATTCTTGTGCATAGGGGGCAGTATTATAGTAGTTATATTCTTGTACATAGGAGGCAGTATTATAGTAGTTATATTCTTGTACATAGGAGGCAGTATTATAGTAGTTATATTCTTGTACATAGGGGCAGTATTATAGTAGTTATATTCTTGTACATAGGGGGCAGTATTATAGTAGTTATATTCTTGTACATAGGGAGCAGTATTATAGTAGTTATATTTTTGTATAGAGGAGGCAGTATTATAGTAGTTATATTCTTGTACATAGGGGGCAGTATTATGGTAGTTATATTTTTGTATATAGGAGGAAGTATTATAGTAGTTATATTCTTGTATGTAGGGGGCAGTATTATAGTAGTTATATTCTTGTACATAGAGGGCAGTATTATAGTAGTTATATTCTTGTACATAGGGGGCAGTATTATAGCAGTTATATTCTTGTACATAGGAGGCAGTATTATAGTAGTTATATTCTTGTACATAGGGGGCAGTATTATAGTAGTTATATTCTTGTACATAGGGGGCAGTATTATAGTAGTTATATTCTTGCACATAGGAGGCAGTATTATAGTAGTTATATTCTTGTACATAGGAGGCAGTATTATAGTAGTTATATTCTTGTACATAGGGGGCAGTATTATAGTAGTTATATTCTTGCACATAGGAGGCAGTATTATAGTAGTTATATTCTTGTACATAGGGGGCAGTATTATAGTAGTTTTATTCTTGTACATAGGGGGCAGTATTATAGCAGTTATATTCTTGTACATAGGAGGCAGTATTATAGTAGTTATATTCTTGTACATAGGGGGCAGTATTATAGTAGTTATATTCTTGTACATAGGGGGCAGTATTATAGTAGTTATATTCTTGCACATAGGAGGCAGTATTATAGTAGTTATATTCTTGTACATAGGAGGCAGTATTATAGTAGTTATACTCTTGTACATAGGGGGCAGTATTATAGTAGTTATATTCTTGCACATAGGAGGCAGTATTATAGTAGTTATATTCTTGTACATAGGAGGCAGTATTATAGTAGTTATATGCGTGTTTGTAAGCTGAAATATAATTATGATGTTCTCATATTATTCGGGTGTCATTTTTGTAGTTTCAGTTTTAATCTAAACTATTTAGATGGTGTTAATGTATTTACAGCATATATGTATGTATGTATGTGCTGTATGTGTATATATATATATATGTATGTATGTATGTGCTGTATGTGTATATATATATATATGTATGTTAGTTAGCGTGATAGATAGTTTTCTGTTTTAGCAAGTTAGTCTTCACATCACTTTGCAGATCTGCTCATTCTGTTATTGTATTCCAGTGTTTTCTTAGTGTCTCCCTGGCGGTGACCGCGCTCTTGCTCACTGTGCCAGGTAATACTTGTCTGCTGTTTTATCTGCACCCCTATTGATAACAGTCAGGCTCCTCTCATAACTCCCACTCTTACAACAGTTGGCACGATGAATGCTCTGTCTGTATTTTGCGCTGTTTATAGGCTGTTGACATAAAGCTCAGACATTGTTAGTGTCGGCTCATTGTGGTGACCAGATCACACAGACTGCATCTCACGGAAGGTCTGATCCGTGGACAGTGTAGATCCGTGTATGGAAGCAGGATGGACTACAGAGAGAACTCATACCATACTGCCCTTCTGCTGGGCAGCCACCATACATTACCCCTGACCTCCACCCCCCTTCCCCGGCATCTGCCATAACGTCCGTGCACGCAGATCCCGGGATGGCAGTGTCAGCCGAATCGGAGAGAGCGCGAGTTGGTGAAATACTTGATACGTTGGGGTCTCTCCTCGGCCGGTGAGGCTCTCAGCCAGCAATTATTTTTTCCTGGTCATCAATATGGCTGCTAAAAAATAAATATTGGTACCGGCCTTTAATTATCAGCTAGGCCGGCGAGTTACCTGCCAGGTGACAGCCCTATTCACACCCACCATGATAAAGGGTCAGTATTTCAAGCATCTTCAAAAAGCCTGAAAAATCATTTTGCATCCTCAAAAATTCTGGAAAATCATGCTGTCTTATTTTCAGGGTATGTCTTATTTTCAGGGTATGTCTTATTTTCTGGGAAACATGGTATGTAGAAGCACAGAACTGCCAGGCGCTCTCATTCGTCCCATATAAATGTTCCCTAAGGCTAGTTTCACACGGGCGATCACGACTTTTTGCCTGTGATTTTCTTGCAAAAACATCGCTACCGTTCGTGATCGTCTCGCGGGTTTTTTTAGCTAGAAAAAGTCAGTAGGATTTTCTAATGTTAAAATCGTAGCGGAAGTTTGTGCGTTGCAATGCGATAAAAGGGAAGCTCCAAGATAAAAACCGCGCATCGCAGAAAGATAGAGCATGCCGCGGTTTTTTATTTTCGCAACATCGCATCAGTGAAAACATCGTTAATGGGACGGAAAGCGTTGGAAATCATTGTTCTTTTTTACGCTCTCTTGCGCGATTTAATTACCCGTGTGAAACCACCCTAACAGTATATTATGAAGCTCAATGTCCTAATAAGAACACTAAGTTGAGGGACAGGAAGTGTTGTCATGGGGAGATGGGAACAGAAAGTTTTCATCTCATTCAAAGTCATTGGGAAGGGGAATGAAGCGTGTGGCCGGGCCCCGTCACATGACCTGCGCTGTGCAGCCTCTGCCCGCCATCTTGTACGTCAGCTCCTGTCTGACAGCCCGCTTCCCGCTATCCTTCTGCTGATGGAAAACCTAAGAAAATGTCGGACCTGTACAATAGGAATATAGTAGAATATCTCCTGCCGGCGGTTCTGCCGACAACATGAAGCAATCCCCCGGGGTCACGGACATGTCTCTTTCAAAAAAGTGAAACTAATCATTGGTGGCGACTGAACTTCGCCACCTAGTGGTCATACACGAATATCATAGGGCCGAACGATTACAATAGGGCGATGATAAATGAATTTAGGCTGACGTGTTTGCACGCGTGATACACAGAGAATAGAACCCATTGATTTTAGGGGCTTTGTACACATTTGCATATTTTGTGCTTTTTCTGAATATGTTCTATCTTCTGCGTATTTACACCTGAGGTCCCCATAGAAGTCAATGGGGAAGCAGAACTACGGATCAATACACAAGGAGGTGCGTGAAACACTGGAAGGAGGACACATCTGGAACTCATTAGATGAATTAGGCATTTCAAGCGGTGGCTCTTTGTGTCCCGCGTACAAAAAACATGCATTTCAAAATACACCGAAACGCCCCGCTAAGGATCCCCAGAGATGAGCAGATCAACCGTCCGCTGTTAGTGCAGTAAGCCGGACGTTCGTCATAGGGGTGAGAGCTGAAGTGCCATAGCTGCCTACAGTCTATTGAAGTCAATAGGAGCTGAAGTGGCTAGTAGGGCTTATTCACAGGAGCGTATATCGGACGTCGTTTTCACGACTGGCCTGATACACACTACCATCTGAGCTGTCCTCCCCCTCACCATCTCCCTGCCTCTCTCCTCCCCGTCAGCTGTTTGCAATGGGAGGGGGCGGGGCTGAGAGGTAAGCAGCCAGCAATGGGAGGGGGCATAACTTAGCTCCGCCCACGTCCCACACCCTTCCATTGCAAACAGCCAGAGGGGATGAGAGAGGCAGAGCGCCGGTGAGGGGGAGAGAAGGGGCAGACAGCTCAGATAGAAAAGTATATCAGCTGGCCGTAAAAACGGCGGCCGATATACGCTTCTGTGAATAAGCTGTAAGGGTGTCTTTACACTGGAAGTGCGATATCAGTCAGAGAAACTCGCACGGCTGTCGCACTTGTACACCTGCAGTTCTCTCATGTGAATGTGGTGCACTTTGTGAGAATAACACGTAATATCGCGGCACATGTCATTTTCACGCGGGTGAATACCGCATGTTGTTTCAATGGTAAAAACAGAAAATGACATTTACATACGAGTGCGATTTATTATTTTTTTTTTGTTCTCCAACAGGAAATGATGGGTCATTCCAGAAGGGAATCCCCCTAAACCAGGACAGATCACCCATGGGAATACACCTATTCGAATAGCAGGTTCTTCTCACGTGCGATTTCTGTTTATCTCACAACACACACAGAAATGGTGCGTGAAAATTGCCCGTGTAAACACGCCCTAAGGCCTCATGTCCACGGGCAAAAGAAGAATTAAAATCCGCAGCGGATTTTAACTCTTCTCCTGCCCGCGGATCCGCATCCCATAGGGATGCATTGACCACCCGCAGGTAGATAAATACCCACGGATCGTCAATAAAAGTGATTTTAAAAAAAATGGAGCATGAAAAAATCTGGACCATGCTCCATTTTAGTGCGGGTCTCCCGCGGGGACGGCTCCCGCGGGCTTCTATTGAAGCCTATGGAAGCCGTCCGGATCCGCGGGAGACCTAAAATAGGAATTTAAAAGAATTTACCCATCCGGAGCGGGCGGGGAAGGTCTTCTCTTTCTCACGGCCGGATCTTTCTTGCTTCGGCTCGGCGGATGTGCCCGGCGCATGCGCGCGGCCCGTCGGCGACGTGCCGGCGACGTGCCGCTGCCGTGACGAGTTCATCCACCGGCCGAAAAAGAAGATCCGGCCGTGAGGAAGAGAAGACCTTTCCCGCCCGCTCCGGATGGGTAAATTCTTTTAAATTCCTATTTTCAGCGCTCATGTCCGCGGGGCAGGAGGGACCCGCTGCAGATTCTCCTTGTAGAATCCGTAGCGGGCCTGATTTTCCCCGTGGACATGAGGCCTAAGACTTCTGACACGGGAGACAGACATGGAAATGTAAGAGCCGCTTCAGCTCCCCTTGATTTCAATGGAAGTGAAGCCAAGTAAGGCGCTTCCTCTCCCGTCCCGTATGGCGAACTGACGGATTGCCGAGCAGCGGGTACCTGGCAATTGACTCTAGTTTGTGCCCGGAAAACCCTTTAAAGGAAGAGTTCTCTCTACATCCTGTCAATTTGTGAAGTATGAAGGAGGACGGGGACCTCCGGGATAGTCGGGGTAGTTAAGGCGCAGAAGGAGGCAAGAAAAGTCCAAAATGGCCAACACTAGGAATGAAGTCACTTGCCTGATTCGGCCGCTTGGGCGCAGACTGAGGTACATTAGTTATCAAGCATGGAAAACTCCATTTAAAAAAATTGTAAAGTCCAAACCAGCCGTTTTCTGATCATCTATGCCTTAACATGGTACCAATAGAAACTACCACAAAAAACAGGCCTGATGCAGCTCTGGCGACTGTAATAAAAATGCTGCGGTCCTGGAATGTGGCGCCACATGGAACGTATTTTTGTAAGTGCTAAAACATAATAAAACCTCTATAAAGTTGGTATTATTGTAGCGGCCCCGCTGATTCCAGCACAGCGTGTCGTTGCGTCTTCTCCTTTCCTTCTTCTGCACAATCCTGCATTAATCTCAGCTCCTGGTGCTGTGAATCTGTCAATTGGGCGGTCTCCACTCGCTGTCATTGGATGATGTCTGTGGGTGTCACCCACCGACAGCGAGTGGAGGACACTGCCCACTTGACAGATTTACAGCATCAGTAGCCCAAACTAATGGAGGTCATGTGGGAGAACAGGGGCAGTAGACAAAAATGGCAGGCTTCACTAGAGTCATTGGGGCCAGGGCTGCAAAGCTCTGCAATCAGCCCCACTGACCTGAGGACATGACAGGTCCTCTTTAAAAAGTTGTTGGGACCAGAAAGAAGTGTTATTATGATGGGTTCCTCCGCCTTCTCACCTTCCAGCTTGGTTAGGTTGACAAGTCTTTCCCTATTTGTGTATTGCTCTGAGCACTTTTTCCTCAAAAGAGTGGGACCAGATGGTTCGGGAAAAGAGTGCGACTGGAAAGTAAGTCTACGACAGTGGAGGGACCAAATCAGTGAGACTGACCGGGGCTACAAGCAACTGAGCTAATTAGATATAGATAGAGGCCACCAATGGAGCACCAAGTGGTTGGGAAAGCTGAACCGTCATCCTGAGAACCAACAAACTCACCAGTATGTGTGCGGCTAGCCCCGCTGACCAGAGGACATGACAGGTCGTCTGTAAACTAGGTTTCCTCTGAAATGCTACAGTGTTTCGTGGTGTCCGTTGTCCGACCAACATAAATCTCATGGCAGGCTCTCTTAAGTATACGCATGAGTTATTGGATGTCACCCAGCCTGTGGAGGAGGCCACGAAAACTGATATACAAAATGGCTAAGTATAATATCACATGACATTGGGGTACAATGCTCTGAATGAGGCCCCCTGTCCACGGCTTAGGCCGAATATCGCTAAAAATATTCCACCGCGGGAGAGGAGGAGGGAGAGCTGACGGGTCTCCAAGGTGAGCCTATCTGAGAGATAGGCTCACCGCGGAGAATCACGGCAATCGCAGCATGCCACAATTTAAATCGTGGACGCTGGCGCTATGGAAAGCTTCAGAGAGTGTAATCGCCCGCGGATCATCGCCCATGGACAGGCAGCCTAATTTGGAAAAAAAACAACCCCCACCCCAATTCCTGCGCTAGTCATCAGGAGATATGTTAAGTTCTTCATTGTCTTGAGGATGACTAACGTCTTTCTAATGTATGCATATCTCACGTCACACATACTTACCCCGTGCAGCCGTCTCCTGAGGATTCCCCTCGTTATTATTGTGCCCACGTAACATTTCCCTTCACGTTGTCTCAGCCTCGGCTCTGCTGTTGCTTTTTCAGCAGTCTTACTGTGTGTTTTGGAGTTTCTAAGATGGACTCATTGCCTAAAAATGTTCTCCTAGGAGACCTAATTGTCCTTGTGTGTTGTGGTTGGCCCCTACTTAGACTGATAATATTGTTCGGAGGATTATGACCGGCAGCGGAGTTCAAAAGTGCGGAGACATCAACATGGACTTACATAACTCAGCCTGCCCCCTGCAGTCCATGACTATTGTGTAAAGACCTTATCAAGTGTTCTAGATGTTTTCATTATGAGTCCACACTGATGGTTTTCTGTCACTATTGGCCACATGGCTCAATCTGAAAAAAACAAAACTGTAATGTTTCACGGCCCACATAGAGCCTTTTACAGAACAGCTTTGTAGATTTCATTCCAGTGTGCAAATGGAGGACTATAAGGGCAAAGGGCACAGCGATGGGGGCAAACTATATGCCATGTGCTTCCCAATAAGGTGCAGCCAAGGTAAACCTTTTTTTGTGGTATTATTGCCTATTCTCATTAAAGGCATATTCGCATGGCTGAATCTTCTTTTGTATGTGTCAATAGTAAACTTTATGAATCGTGGGTTATCTTCATGCAGTTCCCCTTTAAAAGAAGACAATCACTGAAAATGGCCATATACTTACTGATATACAAGGGCAAATATCTATACCACCTTAGCATGCAGGCTGCCAAATGAGGGAGCCAGTTACGAATGGACTATAAGTATCAGAATGGTCTGACACTTTTGTATCTATTCTGTGTAGGGGTATACACCAAGCAGCCACCCCTCTCTATATAGGAGGCTGTGTGAGTGGCTGTCTCATCGGTGTCCTCCACAGGTGTGAGTTGGCTCCCTCATTTGGCATTGGCTGCCTGCATGTTGAGGTGGTGCAAATGCTTGCCCTTCTGTATCAATTAGTATAGGGCCGCTTTCAGTGATTGTTTGTTTTTATATTTCCCCTTCTGTGATACATTTATATTAGTGTAAGGACTCACAAGGCTGGGTTCACACGAGGCGTATTGGCTGCAGCAAAAACCGCGAGATTTCCGCCGGGAGAACCGCCGCGGTTCCAGCCTGACTTACCGCAGCGGATTGGCCGTCCCATGTGGACGAAATTTCTGAGAAATCTCGTCCACATGGATGGCTAATCCCGAGATTAGCGCCGCGCGCGGATTTGCTGCGGCAAATCTGCCCTGTGTGAACCCAGCCTAATAGCGAAGAGCCTTGACGATTGGCTTGTGAGCTCAAGTATTTTGGCCAAAATCCAACTAATACCTCACATTTATTATATATTATTCACATGCAGTGTGGCTTTAAGACGCCTGAGGGAGCCCAGGGTGGCAGTACCAATGTGGTTCACTGTTGGAGGTACAGAGCAACCTGCCGAACTATTATGGCGTCATTAATAGATTGCTAGTCTGCATGGTGCACTACATGTATCAGAATGGTCTGGCACTTTGTATCTACCCTGTGTGGGAGTATACGCCAAGCAGCCACCCCTCTCTATATAGGAGGCTGTGTGAGTGGCTGTCTCATCGGTGTCCTCCACAGGTGTGAGTTGGCTCCCTCGTTTGGCATTTGGCTGCCTGCATGCTGATGTGGTGCATATATTTGCTCTCCAGTGTTAGTAAGTATATGGCCATTTTTAGTGATTGTCTTTATGTTTCCCTTTACCTCATATACTGTCCAGCTCTCCCATCCTGCAGCCCTTTTTGTGTGGACCGGCTGTTACGGTGATGTCCGTGTGTATACACATGACTGCTGCAGCTAATGACCTTCCCCACAATGGAACATGATCGGTGATGTTCTGTATACAAGTCTAGGCTGAATAACTACAATCCCATATGACCTGCATACGGGACATCACTGGGGCTAGAAGACCCAGCGACATCATGGGTCACGTCACATAGAGCTGGAGCAGCCAATGGTTGTTCCTGTGGCACAGTAAGTACATTAATAAATTAATGTTTGAAGAGGAGGGGTTAAATATAAAAAAAACAAAGAAGAATAAATGGAAAACCCCCTTAATAGTTTGAGCACTCAAATGAGGTACATAATCTTGGTGGTTTCAGTACACACAATGTGGAGCAAATCCTCAAAAGTCTGCCTGGCTACTAAAAATTTAAAAAAAGCATACGATGCAGCCAGTCACTGGCCATCCTAATCCTTGCTGACACGGAAATGTGACTGATGTAGGCAATCAGTGGCTTATGGTTGGTTTATACTAACCTCTCCCAAAAATTGGTGGTTTGGGGTATTCCCAGACATTTGGGTTTGTTTCTTGAGTTGGGGCTTTAATGTCCCAAATTTGGCTTCCTAAATGTTGGTAAGTAGGCTCTTATTGTCCCGGGTCGCTCTTTACCTCTGGGTTGGTAATTCCATGGCCCATACGGATGCAGCAATGGCTCCCACACACTCAGTCTCTTCTGTGTATCAGGCCTAAATCTTCAAGGCAACACTCAGGTCGAGTTGGCCGGCCGCTTACAGCTTCTTTCTGCCTATAGCCCAGTGGTGCACTCCATGGTGAACGTTCTCTGGCCTACTCAGTAAGTGGTGGTGGGGCTAACACCATCACAAGTAGCATTATTAGATATTGTATGGAGCCGTTTATTACATTGCTTTATGTATGCAGATTTTATTTGCATCACTGCAGACTCGACAACATTTCCTTGCTTTTACTGCAACCGGTCCCAGTCTTAGAGTCAAGCCGACTTTTCTGTATCCTATCTGACCAATGACCACACACGTCTGATGCCCTCCGCCCTTTGGAGAAGATTATTGAGGATGGATATCACAGATCTCAGTAGCATTTGCTGGGTAGCATGGTGGCTGAGTAGTTAGCACTGTTGCCTTGCAGTGCTGAGGTCCTCGGTTCAAATCTAAGGACAACATCTGCATGGAGTTTGTATGTTCTGTTTGTGTGGGTTTCCTCCCTCCCTCCAAAAGCATACAAATAGGTGATTATTAGAGATGAGCGAGCATACTTGCTAAGGGCAATTACTCGAGTGAGCATTGCCCTTAGCGAGTACCTGCCTGCTCGGGAGAAAAGATTCGGGGGGGGGGGGGGGGAGATTGCTCACTCACCGCGCCAGCAGCGAAATCTTTTCTATCAAGCGGGCAGGTACTCGCTAAGGGCAATGCTCACTCAGCTCTAGTGATTATCCATTGTGAGCCCCAATGGGACGGAATATCAAGTGCTACATAATATACATGAAAAGAGCCCAACTGGCCCTCAACAGCTCCAATCGGGGGAAGCAAGTGATGGGCAGGTATTAAAGGGATATTCTGGTCACTGGATGCTTTTTCAAGTTTTCACCCATCCACTGGATAGGTGACCATGGATAGATTGACGGTGGTGGTCCTGAAGCTCTCCAATGAATGGGAAGTTGCAATTCTATTGAAATGATTGAGGTGTCAGCAGGGTCAAGATGAAGTTGGAAGGCTGCCCAACTGTTGCAGTGAGTAAATGTGCAGTGAACTTTAAGAAGGGTCTAAGTAACACGTTGCCCTACAGGCTTAGGATGTGACCTGGTGGTACAGTCCTGAATTACACTGGATTGGGTGGAGTATTAGTCGTATGCACAATCAGCCCTCAATTCATTTGGAGAACTTCAGGGCTCCCATTCTGGCGATCAGTGGTGGTCCCAGCAGTTGGACCACCAGCCATCTATCAGTTTTCGCTTATCCAGTGAACGGGTGAAAACCTAAAAAAAAAGCCACCAGTAGCCAGAACAACCCTTTATAACCTTCATCACCCTTCAGGCACACAACCTGCTCAGGCTTTCATACTGAGCTATTACTTCCCTTACAGTAGCAGCTGCAACCCGTTAAACTGTCGAGGAACATCGTCAGGCGGAGCAGCCGCATTCCTCGACACTTACACCTGCCGCGTCAGCTCTGATCATTTCCTCAGCCACAGACGGCCCGAGGACGGCGCCATCTAAAACAACACTACAAGCCGAAAGCAAGGACTGGAATATTTGGTTTTGAACATTTTCCCCCGATATGTTCTTGGGGGCTTTTCATGTTCTGGTTGCTCCTGTTTGCTGCCATCATCAAAGGGGTTATCTGTAGGGGGTGCAGAGCTAGCAGGAGCCACTGGGCCCTGGAGCCTTAGAGGGCCTAGACGCCCCTCTATCATATGAGAAAGCGCCAGTTTTATAAGTGGCACATGGATGGTTGGAGGTCCCTGTTACAGATCCTGTATTGGGGGCCCTGTTACAGATCCTGTATTGGGGGCCCTGTTACAGATCCTGTATTGGGGGCCCTGTTACAGATCCTGTACTGGGGGCCCTGCTACAGATCCTGTACTGGGGGCCCTGCTACAGATCCTGTACTGGGGGCCCTGTTACAGATCCTGTACTGGGGGCCCTGTTACAGATCCTGTACTGGGGGCCCTGTTACAGATCCTGTACTGGGGGCCCTGTTACAGATCCTGTATTGGGGGCCCTGTTACGGATCCTGTATTGGGGTCCCTGTTACGGATCCTGTATTGGGGTCCCGGTTACGGATCCTGTATTGGGGTCCCGGTTACGGATCCTGTATTGGGGTCCCTGTTAAAGATCCTGTATTGGGGTCCCTGTTACAGATCCTGTATTGGGGGCCCTGTTACAGATCCTGTATTGGGGTCCCTGTTACAGATCCTGTATTGGGGTCGCTGTTACAGATCCTGTATTGGGGTCCCTGTTACAGATCCTGTATTGGGGGACCTGTTACAGATCCTGTATTGGGGTCCCTGTTACGGATCCTGTATTGGGGTCCCTGTTACGGATCCTGTATTGGGGTCCCTGTTACGGATCCTGTATTGGGGTCCCTGTTACAGATCCTGTATTGGGGTCCCTGTTACGGATCCTGTATTGGGGTCCCTGTTACGGATCCTGTATTGGGGTCCCTGTTACGGATCCTGTATTGGGGTCCCTGTTACGGATCATGTATTGGGGTCCCTGTTACGGATCCTGTATTGGGGTCCTTTTACAGATCCTTTATTGGGGGACCTGTTACAGATCCTGTATTGGGGTCCCTGTTACAGATCCTGTATTGGGGTCCCTGTTACAGATCCTTTATTGGGGGACCTGTTACAGATCCTGTATTGGGGGCCCTGTTACGGATCCTGTATTAGGGGCCCTGTTACGGATCCTGTATTGGGGTCCCTGTTACGGATCATGTATTGGGGTCCCTGTTACGGATCCTGTATTGGGGTCCCGTTTACGGATCCTGTATTGGGGTCCCTGTTACGGATCCTGTATTGGGGGCCCTGTTACAGATCCTGTATTGGGGGCCCTGTTACAGATCCTGTACTGGGGGCCCTGTTACAGATCCTGTACTGGGGGCCCTGTTACAGATCCTGTACTGGGGGCCCTGTTACAGATCCTGTACTGGGTGCCCTGTTACAGATCCTGTATTGGGGTCCCTGTTACAGATCCTGTATTGGGGGCCCTGTTACAGATCCTGTATTGGGGGGCTTGTTACAGATCCTGTATGGGGATACCTGTTACAGATCCTGTGTTGGGGTCCCTGTTACGGATCCTGTGTTGGGGTCCCTGTTACGGATCCTGTGTTGGGGTCCCTGTTACGGATCCTGTGTTGGGGTCCCTGTTACGGATCCTGTGTTGGGGTCCCTGTTACGGATCCTGTGTTGGGGTCCCTGTTACGGAACCTGTGTTGGGGTCCCTGTTACAGATCCTGTGTTGGGGTCCCTGTTACAGATCCTGTACTGGGGGCCCTGTTACAGATCCTGTATTAGGGGCCCTGTTACAGATCCTGTATTGGGGGCCCTGTTACAGATCATGTATTGAGGTCCCTGTTACGGATCCTGTATTGGGGTCCCTGTTACAGATCCTGTATTGGGGTCCCTGTTACAGATCCTGTATTGGGGTCCCTGTTACAGATCATGTATTGAGGTCCCTGTTACGGATCCTGTATTGGGGTACCTGTTACAGATCCTGTATTAGGGGCCCTGTTACAGATCCTGTATTGGGGTCCCTGTTACGGATCCTGTATTGGGGTCCCTGTTACGGATCCTGTATTGGGGTCCCTGTTACGGATCCTGTATTGGGGTCCCTGTTACGGATCCTGTATTGGGGTCCCTGTTACGGATCCTGTATCGGGGGCCCTGTTACGGATCCTGTATCGGGGGCCCTGTTACGGATCCTGTATTGGGGTCCCTGTTACAGATCCTGTATTGGGGTACCTGTTACAGATCCTGTATTTGGGTCCCTGTTACGGATCCTGTATCGGGGGCCCTGTTACGGATCCTGTATCGGGGGCCCTGTTACGGATCCTGTATTGGGGTCCCTGTTACAGATCCTGTATTGGGGTACCTGTTACAGATCCTGTATTTGGGTCCCTGTTACGGATCTTGTACTGGGGTCCCTGTTACGGATCCTGTATTGGGGTCCCTGTTACAGATCCTGTATTGGGGTACCTGTTACAGATCCTGTATTGGGGTCCCTGTTACGGATCCTGTATTGGGGTCCCTGTTACGGATCCTGTATTGGGGTCCCTGTTACGGATCCTGTATTGGGGTCCCTGTTACAGATCCTGTATTGAGGTCCCTGTTACAGATCCTGTATTGGGGGCCCTGTTACAGATCATGTATTGAGGTCCCTGTTACGGATCCTGTATTGGGGTCCCTGTTACAGATCCTGTATTGGGGTCCCTGTTACAGATCCTGTATTGGGGTCCCTGTTACAGATCATGTATTGAGGTCCCTGTTACGGATCCTGTATTGGGGTACCTGTTACAGATCCTGTATTAGGGGCCCTGTTACAGATCCTGTATTGGGGTCCCTGTTACGGATCCTGTATTGGGGTCCCTGTTACGGATCCTGTATTGGGGTCCCTGTTACGGATCCTGTATTGGGGTCCCTGTTACGGATCCTGTATTGGGGTCCCTGTTACGGATCCTGTATCGGGGGCCCTGTTACGGATCCTGTATCGGGGGCCCTGTTACGGATCCTGTATTGGGGTCCCTGTTACAGATCCTGTATTGGGGTACCTGTTACAGATCCTGTATTTGGGTCCCTGTTACGGATCTTGTACTGGGGTCCCTGTTACGGATCCTGTATTGGGGTCCCTGTTACAGATCCTGTATTGGGGTACCTGTTACAGATCCTGTATTGGGGTCCCTGTTACGGATCCTGTATTGGGGTCCCTGTTACGGATCCTGTATTGGGGTCCCTGTTACGGATCCTGTATTGGGGTCCCTGTTACAGATCCTGTATTGAGGTCCCTGTTACAGATCCTGTATTGGGGTCCCTGTTACGGATCCTGTATTGGGGTCCCTGTTACGGATCCTGTATTGGGGGCCCTGTTACGGATCCTGTATTGGGGTCCCTGTTACAGATCCTGTATTGGGGTCCCTGTTACGGATCCTGTATTGGGGTCCCTGTTACGGATCCTGTATTGGGGTCCCTGTTACGGATCCTGTATTGGGGTCCCTGTTACAGATCCTGTATTGAGGTCCCTGTTACGGATCCTGTATTGGGGTCCCTGTTACGGATCCTGTATTGGGGTCCCTGTTACGGATCCTGTATTGGGGTCCCTGTTACAGATCCTGTATTGGGGTCCCTGTTACGGATCCTGTATTGGGGTCCCTGTTACGGATCCTGTATTGGGGTCCTCTACTCTTAGCCTTTGCCTAATCATCTAAGATTCTGCAATGCCCCCATCTGCTAGTGTTGCATCAATGTTTTTTTTTGAGGGACCCAACGATGCAGAAGAAAGTTGTGGGGGGCCCCATACTAAACTTTTGCCCCCTCCAGCTACACCTCTGATCTAGCCAAACCAAAATTGCAAAGTTGCACAAATATAAAAGAAGCCGTACCCATCTCACCCGATGCTGTGGTGCCAGTACCCAACTCCCTGCCGCTCTGTACCTCCTGCTGCATTGATGATGTCACCCACACCAGGGACATGTGACTGCTGCAGTCAGCCAATCACTGGTTGGCTTCACTTAGTGATTAGCTGCAGCAGGAAGTAAAGAGCAACTGGGAATCCGGCGTCGGCCGCTCTCTTATAAGTTTGGGTTTTGCAGTGTTCACTGTGCGGGACAAATGTCATTAAAGGGTTTCCAGGGTTAGGAAACATTCCGCCATCTTTCAGTGCGTCTTGTTTCTACGGCGCACAAACGGCAACAAAAGCGACATGATACCTTTATTCTATGGGTCGGTACGATTACTGCGATACCAAACTTGTATAGTTTTTTTTTTTTCCTATACTACTCTTTTTTTTTTTTAAAGACATTTAATTTTTTTCAATTATTTCTTGCCGCCATCTTGTGCACGCAATAACTTTTTTATTTTTCCGCCGACATAGTTCAGCAAGGGCTCATTTTTTGCTAGACATCCTGTAGTTTCCGTTAGTACTAATTCAGAACACATACAACTTTTTGAACGCTTTTTATTGTGTTTTGTCTTGGAGACAGGGTGACTGAAAAAGTGCATTTCTGGGGTCCTTTATTTTTTTTTTCAGACGACGTTCACCGTGTGCGAAAAATAATGCGCTACTTTGATAGAGCGGACTTTTACGGACGCGGCGATACCAAATATGTATTTTTATTTTATGATTTAGATTTTTTAATGATAGATATGGCAAAAGGGGGGTGATTTAAACTTTTATTACTTTTTTTTTACAATTAAAAAAACTTTATTGATCTTTTTTTAAACTTTTCTATTAAGTCCCCCTGGGGGACTACAACATGCGATGCTTTGATTACTCCTGCAGTATCACATAATGCTGCAGCATTACGTCATACTGCAATTTGACAGGCAGTCTATCAAGTCACCCCACCGGGTGACTTGACACCTGCACAGCTCCCCTGACCTTACCACGGGGGTGCCGTATGGGACCCCCGAACATCGTTTGGGGGATTTAAAGGGTTAATAGCCACGATAGGCCGCAATAGATTGCAGCTATTGCCCATGGGTGTCAGCTGTAGTAAACAGCTGACGCCCGCGCTGTATGAAAAGAGGTTACCCCGCGACCTCGCTTCATACATACCCCCAGACTCCAGGACGTAAATGTAGGGGTTCATGGCATTCACTGTGCAGGATAAATAATGCAATATTTAATAGTTTGGACTTATAAAGATGCTCAATCCAATCCGGTTTATTTATTTTAGTTTACATTTTTTAACGGAATAAATGGGAAAAATGTTTTATTTAAACTCGGAGTATTTTTAGTTTTTAGTTATTGTTGAACTTTTTAAAACGGCTTTTTCCTTTTTTTCTGTCTCTCTAGAGGAATTGAATATATGAATGGTTGTATAATACACTGCAGTACTTCTTTGGGAGGGCCTAGTTAGTTTCAGTGTATGGCAGGTCTGGAGGTCATTGTTAGGCTCTGAGCTGCCATAACACCCCTTCAGCACCCCACAATTGGATTGTGGGAGAAGAGATGGGGGGATTGGGTGACAGAGGGAACCTTTTAGCCTATCTAAGGTTACTTTTACATGGGATGACTGTTGGGCCTTTAGACATCTGACAGACCTCTTCCAGTTACCGTCATCCATTCAGGGAAAATACATAGTCATTCATAGATGAACGGCTGACTACATAAATGGTCCAACAGCCACTTGGTGTTTAGCTGAGCTAATCGCTTACGCACGCGGTCGGGTCCTGTATTTACATAGGATGATAGTTGCCCATAATCGCTCTTTTGAGCAACTGTAGAGTGACAGGCGACCCATGTAAAAATAGCTTTGTTCTGCTACTGTATTTGTTATGAGATTGGTTCTGGTACAGTATTTAGCCACTACGCTGTTCTGGTGTTGTATGTATGTTATGAGCTTGGTTTGTTTACAGTATTTAGTCACGGAGGTGTTCTACTGTTGTATGTCTGTTATGAGCTTGGTTCTGGTACAGTATTTAGCCACTATGCTGTTCTGGTGTTGTATGTATGCTATGATCTTGGTTCTGGTACAATATTTAGTCACTGAGTTGTTCTGGCGTTGTATGTATGTTATAAACTTGGTTCTACTGTTGTATGTCTGTTATGGCTTGGTTCTTGTACCGTATTTAGTCACTGAGCTGTTCTGTATGTTATGAGCTGGGTTCTGGTGTTGTATTTATGTTATCAGCTTTGTTCCGGTACAGTATTTATTTCATGACCTCTTCTGGTGTGGGTATGCTGTTATTTGCTGCTTTCTGCACAATTAATGCAATTTAATCCAAACATCGTGTCTGTGTCTTATTTACTGGTGGGGGAGATGGAGGGCGGGGTAGCGGGTAAGCTTATGGGGTAACAGTACGGACCGATCTCTGCATGCAGATTATCAGAAGAGCGGGCAGAGGGAATCCACAGGGTTTGTTATACCCTGTAGCAGAGACACATAACTGCGTAGGAGCCGTATACACACAGCAGTGGGAGATCTCCAATCACACCTATGTGCTCCTATTTTCAGTACATTTCGGTAGTAATCATTTGCGCAGTTTGATCTTTACAGAAGTGTAAACCTTTACAGTATCTCCACCGGAGTCTATGGCAGCCCATGACCTAGGAGAGAGGACATTAGGGTTAATCATTGCTTCCTACCACTGTATATTTGGCCCATCTTGGATAAGGTCCACCCCTTTCTTACCTGCCATATCTTGAAGGAATTGGACGTTCTGCCCTCGGCAGGCTTTATTGACTGTGATGACTGCGCTCTGGAATTTCCTTTCTGTACTCTTAAAAGAAACGAAAAAGCTAAAAATGTATGGAATTTCTATTTCCACCCAATAGAACATCAGTTCCGAAGCCAAATTCAGCAGTCGTGAATCAGGGGAAACCACAAAGCTCGAGGGAGATCAGACCATCGCCAACCCCCCTCACCCAACCACCACAATGCACAGGGTCTCTTTACTCAATAGCATCCCATATCTGAGGCCACCTGTGGGATTTGCGAGCCATATGGAGCTTACCGTTTCTTCCCAGTCGCCCTTCTCTTCCGGCATCGTCTCCTAAGCCATTGACCTTCCTGCCCGTCCCCCTAAGACGCCCACTGTCCCCTCTTTCTGCATATATCTCCTATACAGGATTTCTTACTTGCACGCTTATTAGATGTGCTATTAGAGAACATTTTGTACTGGGGACGATGACTCAATATCTACAGCCTCATCCTCCCCCTTACATCATCATCATCATCCTCATTACCGCCACCACTCAGGTGACTCATCCTGGCAGGCAAAGACACACACAGTTCTTGTACTTAGTGGGAAACATATGTATGCCTGCAAGCGATTGTACACAAACAGACTGTGTATGGTACACATCGAGGACTTTGGACGTGGAAACCGCAGACATTATTTACTCTGCAGGATATTTTTGCCAAAATTCAAAAACATGGCAAATATTCCTGGGACAGGTTGGATCATAGCTAAAGTCATGCACATAATATAGAATCAGCTGCTATGGGGCCAATGGAGGGCACAGACGAGAGTCAAGGATCAAAATAGGGCCCCATTACGGTGCAGGGTTTCGTCACCAAGAATGGCAGGACTTAGTCTTTGTCCCCCACAGCATTCTGTGACCCTTGGTCACCAAAGAAGTTCCTACACAGGTTCCTTCTCCCAGTAGCAAATGGGTTTGGAGCCCCCTTTCCCCAGTGGGCTCTTGAACCAAAATTGGGCCAAGGGAGCGGTGAGCATGGCTGCAGTTAGTCACAGCTCTTTGTTCTGCGGGCCTCTTCTACTTCAGAAGCCGCCAACTGTACAGGGTCTTGATTTGTCTGTGCTGGGTGTAGGGTTGCCACCCGGCCGGTAATTGATTGGCCTGGCTGGTAATTATGCACCAAGGCTGGTGCCGTTTTTATTTTTTTACCAGTAATATTAATTGCCGGTAAAAAATAATTACTTTGGTTTGGGGCAGGGGCCGAACGACTCCGCCCCACTGCCAACTTGCTGGGTGGTGCTCGCACTTGTCTGGCCGACCAACAACAAGTTAACAAGCAGAGATCTGTCACCTCCACTATCACAAGGTCCAGATGCTATATGGGGAGGATGTCTTGTCTCCTACTACTCGTCTCCTGTTCTTACCGGACAGTATGTGCTGGAGATGGGGAGGAGTGAGAAGATTCTCTGTATAGAGTCCCAGGTGTCCGGACCAAGTGATAGCGTGAGTGACAGATTTGATGCTTGTTAACACTAGGGGGCAGCATTACTACGTAGTTCCACACAAGTCTCCGTGTTTATTATTCCGCTGCATAGAATATCGGTGTGTGGGAACGGTGGCATCACAAGTGATCTGTACGACTACTCCCCCCATCTGTTTTATTTGCGCTCCCTGCCAAAGGAGTGTTGAAGCTGGCCTGCGATCCTGCTCTAGCCTTATCTGCGTGTCATCCCTCTGTGACCAGAGCCTGGTAAGTGCTATCATGACGAGTCAGCACTTATCCCTCCCAGCTCTTCACGCTAGCCAGGTGCCCAGGGTCACCCCTCTGGGGTGTTGCAGCGTTATGCTTTTTCTGGCATCATTTGGCACAGGATACGATCTACTGCGCCAATACAAATCAATGGACTGCCATACAAGTTCCAGTGGGGCCACCAAAGATGGCGCCAATTATATGTTAATACTCTCCTCTGTGACTCACTCCAGCCAAGTAGCTCCCGCCAAAGTTACTTGGCACCACAGAGACAACGCCCTGGCTTGGCGCAAAGTAGGGGGGGGGGTACTACCTCTACTTCATGGACTAGCTGGTGCCCGAAGTGGGAGGAGCTAACTGCGGCTGCAGACTCCTGGGCCCAGAGCATTATTGGCCAGGGGAGAGACAAGATGGATCCCGCTGGGAGGACGAGTTCCAGTGGCTGAGGTAGAACCAGTTCCTCCTAGGCTGCCTGGATACTGGGAGGAGGATCTACAGATCACTAGGCTGCCTACGTTTACAGCACCTGAGGATATGGAAGGCTCTGTAAGGCCTGCCCCAATGCAGCACATTTTCAGGAACAATGGAGTGACTACTCAGGCATCCCACCCCGTATGGATTTTGATTCATTGGGGCAATGGAGTTGTACAGGAATATATACCAGAGCTGTTATAGCCTTTTGTACTGACTTATGGTGACTCAAATTTCAACTTTCATTTTATGGGGGAGAGACAGGCCACACCAGGGATGTTCCTACGTCTGCTCCGTAGGAGATCAGCCATGTCCCCTCTGCCTGAGTCCCTGTCTGAGGAAAGTACAGAGTCCACTTTCCCATGCACTAGTCCTAGATAGCAGCAAAACGTGCTAGTGAAGATGCTGAGGACTGGGGGGGGGGAGGAGTCAAGAAGAGAGGAAGCGACTAGGGGTAGGGGAGGGGTTTTAGCAGAGGAAGAAGAAGGAAGAGGAAGAAGGAGGATCAGTCTGGACCGTGGAGAAGAAGAGTGAAGACGCTCGCCCACCCCCCCTCTGAGCTGAGGGGGGGGGGGTGAAGAGAAGATTGGAAGAGGTGGAAAGTGTTGCAGGAAGTTGTCACAGCCGGTAGGCGGAATTTTAGGACTTCCATGCCAGCAAGGAATGGAAGGGCTTTTCAGGCCGATGAGGGCCTTCTTACGCCTCAGTTATACAGCGAACTTTTAGAATCGGACATTTTAGTATTTGGCATGGAAGGAGAGAAAAATAAAGGATTAACAGTTAAAAAGTTTATACGGTTAAATAAAGGCTGTGGCCTACCCACAATAAGCCAGCATATACTTGTATTTGTCTTTGTTTTAATGGGGAGCGGGTTAAGTGGGTAAGTCCCCCCAGTCCTCCCCACCTGAAGTTTATGAACAACCTTCCACTAGTGGTGTGCCCACAGAGGATGACCAGCTTTCAGCAGCTGCAGCTGATGCCAAGAATCGGGACAAATTGGTGGTTCGAGTTGACAAGGATGACATTCCCGCAGAATAATTTTCATTTCCCTGAGTAATAGCCCCCATCTTCCACAAACGACTCTTTGCATAAGAGACAGTTTTGTTTTTCACTCTTTTCTTTATAATACTTTTATGCCAAAGAGACTGCAAAGGATTTTTTTTCATGTTGAAAAGTTTTATGCAAGTTACATAACATTACAAAATGTTCAAGTGTGTGCTGGAGAAGGAAAGTAACGGCGTACTGCAACCTGAAAGGTTTATTTGCTCGTGCTCTTGCTCTAAGGGCTCCCACCCACTGGCGTTTTTTTCTCCACTGCGCTGTGAGAGTAAGTGAAAACTCTCGCAGAGCAGTGCGAGAAAATCGCTGGGATATCGCTGCGACAGTCTTTTCAATGGGGCAGCGGCAGCAGCGCTAGCCCCATTGAAAAGATATGGAGAATGCCGCAGACTTCTGCCACAGCTGTCACAGCTGCCACAGCTGTCACAGCTGTCACAGCTGTGGCAGAAGTCCACAACATGCTATCGCATTGCTTTCAATGGGATTGGCACTGCTGCCGTTCCCATTGAAAGCAGTGGTTTCTGATATATAAGCCCTTCCCCGATAATCATCAAAAAGTGGTTAAAAAAAAAATTCTAAAGTTACTCACCTCTCCTGCTGTCAGCCGCGTCCTCCAGCTGGCTCCCCGCACTGCTACTGAGCTCTTTCAGCAGACGAGGATTTAAAAATCCCCGCCTCCTGAAAGGGCTATGCGGATTGGCTGAGTGCTCAGCCAATAGCAGCTAGTGCTTAGCTATTGGCTGAGCGCTCAGCCAATGGCAGATAGCTCTTAGCTATTCATTCATGAATAGCAATGTCTTAGCTATTCATGAATAAATAGCTAAGAGCTATCTGTCATTGGCTGAGCGCTCAGCCAATAGCTATTGGCTGAGCCCTCAGCCAATCTGCACAGCCCTTTCCGCCGGGATGAAGGAAACTCCTGCCACAGCTGTGACAGTCCGCGGAATTCTCCATATCTTTTCAATGGGGCTAGCGCTGCTGCCGCTGGCCCCATTGAAAAGACTGGCAATGTCTCAGCGATATCCCAGCGATTTTGGGGTATCTGCGGCGTTTTTCTCGCACTGCGATGCGAGACTTTAACTTTAGAATCGCATCGCAGTGGAGAAAAAACACCAGTAGGTGGGAGCCCTAACAGTCATTTTTTATGCTTTAAGTCATTATATATTTATGCATAACTAATGTTTAGTATAATGTAATCAATTCAATGCAAATTTCATGCAAATTAGGTACAGTCACCATATGTTTGAGACTGTGTGTATGGAATGCTAGTTAGATGTGTATGACTGAAGATCTCTTGTGTACCCCTTAGTCCGGTCTTAAGTGTTTACGCAGCCCGTTCAGTCTGTCACAGTGGGCGGGGCCTTTCATTCACCTCATTCAAATCATGGACAGTGGCATTGACTTAGGCCACTGACTGCTCCAGTGAGATCTTTGCTCTTTTTCCTGCCAGTCGCCTTTTCATATTTTTGTGTTTTGTAACAGTGTGTTTCTCCTCAAAGTAAGAAACAGTGATGTTCATTCCACTGATCTTACATCACTAGTCTTTGGAGTAAAGTGTTATGTATGACTCTCCATAGCAATACTAGTGCCTTTGGATTCTGTCCAGCCTAGTAGATTTTTCTCTAATGTACTTCCAATCACAGTCCTTTACACGCCGTCATAAATAGAAGCCACACATAGAAATGACACTTCCTTTAGTCAGAGTACACTGGGGGTGGGTACATCCTTATATATAAGTGACCAGAGGTAGGAGTTGTGTTTACAGGTTTCACCTTGCACACTCCGTGACTGAGCAGTGTGTTCTTAAAGGGGATCAAAGTCAGACACATAAGATGGCCTGACTCTGGATGTATACACTCTGTTTTAGAGGCGCCGGGGGCGGCTTCATTTTAAGTAGGGGGAAAACTGTAATGGCCCAGAACATCATCCTGGTCCCCTCCATAAATGTCATACATGTTTTGTCCTATGTTGGTGCACAGTGCAAAGCTGTCATGTCATTTTCTGTATGTGTTGTACAGCTGCAGCATCTGAAGGGTTAAGTTTAATAAAATCATTGCAAGCCTGTAAATGTATCAGTTTGTCTTGTCATGTGGTACAAATGAGGTTATAAATGGGAGAGATTGAGAGAGGGAAAGGAGTCCATCTTCAGGAGTTCCAACAGAGTGCTAACACAGAGCTGCATGGAAGCACCTTAAGCTTCCTTGTAGGTGAAGATGGAGGAAGAAGAGCGACATCCCGTAGCATTTGGAGTGTGGATGTGAGAGGAGTGAGTTCCTGCAACAGAGAAAGCGCACTACCCCAGTTTCTAAAACAAGTACCCGTTCACACCACAGGCTTTTCCTGTGCGTCCGTCCATAATTAGGATCACCGCACAGAGGTACTTTATTGAGACACCCCACCATATCTGCTGTGCAGGGTGTATATTGGCTAAGCCTTCCTGAATAATTGTTTGCCAGAGTGTCTGCGGGGTGACCCCTACCCCTCTTCTTCCTCTTGAGTGCTCCCAATCCAGGATCGCTAACATATAGAGAACATGGACTGTAGTGCTATATTCATCCTGTGTATTCTCCCTACCTCTGAGCTATAGCCTGTAACTACTGAAAGTGAATTGTACCAGTATTACCTGTTGTACAAAGTTATTACCAAGTAAAATTTATACTGGACCCTAACCGTTCCTAGGGACCCGAGGTACTACACACAAGTCTTCGTGTATATTACTCTGCCGCATAGAATATTGGTGTGTGGGAACGGTGGCGTCACGAGTGATCTGTACTACTCCCCCTATCCCATTTATTGGCGCTCCATGCCAAAGGAGTGTCGAAGCTGGCCAGCGATCCTGCTCTGGCCTTGGCTACGTGTCATCCCTCCGGGACCAGAGCCTGGTAAGTGCCACTGGGACGAGCCAGCACTTATCCCTCCCAGCTATTCATGTTAGCCAGGTGCCCAGGGTCACCCCTCTGGGGTGTTGCATAAACAAACCTTTGATCTAGCGTCTGAATATTTTTTTTTGGTCTGGCGTCTAAATTAGGGCTTTTATCTGAAACCTGGTTCATTCAATTTAAGGGTCTGGGGAATTAATTTTGGGGTGTGGTTTGAGGATTCCTTAATTTTCAGGTCCGGTCTGGGGTTTGATAGATTTAGGGGCCGGGTCTATAGGGTAAAATAATTTATGGGCTTGGTCTGAGGTCTGAATTAAATTTCATAGTTGTGTATTCTGCCTCTGACTTTGTCTGATCAGTGCTGTATTCTCTTCCATGGTCTACAGAGTTTTTGTGTAGACCAGTATTGTTGCTGTATAACAGTATTATTTATTTTGGTATAGCACATGGACAATTTAGGCTAATTGGGTTGGTGCTGTCACTATAGCAATGACTGATAGGGAGGCCATTTTTAAAGGCAATGATGTTGGATGTGTACATGAGGCTTTAGGATGGGACTTGGGTATGTACATCCTAGAATGGGGGACATGTGAACATTGTAATCCCTATTCCATTTCCTATGGGGGGTATGCATATGTAATTGTGTACAATGCATGGAAAAGTCAGTGATGACATTTGCTTCATTCTGCAATTATAGCGCAGAACATAAGACCAGATGTTACTTGGCATTATCCATCCTGGCAGCTTCACGTTTCCTCAAGTTATTTAAGAAGTAGCCAATTGGCAGACCAGCCGTTCCTGTGCAGCGTTGCAGATGTTTCTGAGGCTGTAATTCCTGCTACACAATGAATAATGCTCCTCTTTTTGAAGACTCTTTACCTCACAAAGACACCCGGACTTCATACATATGATGGACGTTGCTTCGTAGATCTTCCATCTATGTTCACTGATAACCATTGTTGTTTATGGAGAGGAGCAGACAACTTCAAGGAATGTTCTGAAGAAAATATGGCTGATGAGGTTGTCTACTATGGAAACAGGACACATGAACTTGTATCACATAATTCTATCACTAATGGTCATGAAGAAGAGGGGGAAGAAAAAGAAAAGGAAGAAGAGCAGGAGGAAGAAGAACGAAAAGGAGAGGGTGAGAAGATGAAGAATAAGAATAGGAGGAAGTGGAAGAAAAAAATAAGAGGAGGAGGATAATGAACAAGAGAAGGAAGAAGGCAAAGAATAGGAGGAAAAAATAAAGAGGAGAAAGATTAAGAATAGGACAAAAAACAGAGTGGTAAGAAGAAAAGGAAGACGAAGAGGGAGAAAAAGATGAAGAATAAGAATAGGGGGAAGTTGAAGTATAGAAAGAGGTCGAAGAAAAAGAGAAAATAAGAGAAGACAGTGAAAAGGAAGAATCGGGTTAAGAATGGGGGCTAAAAGAAAAAGAACAGACTGATAAAGAGGAGGAAGAAGGACGAGAAATCTAGAGAGAAGACAAGGAGGAAGACGAGGCAGGAGAAGTATAAGGAGAAGACAAGGAGGAAGAAGAAGCTGGAGAAGTGTTAGGAGAAGACAAGAAGGAAGAAGAGTCAGGAGGAGTATAGGGAGAAGATGAGAAGGAAGAAGAAGCAGGAGAAGTGTAGAGAGAAGACAAGGAGGAAGAAGAGGCAGGAGAAGTGTAAGGAGAAGACAAGAAGGAAGAAGAGTCAGGAGGAGTGTAGGGAGAAGATGAGAAGGAAGAAGAAGCAGGAGAAGTGTAGAGAGAAGACAAGGAGGAAGAAGAGGCAGGAGAAGTATAGGGAGAAGACAAGGAGGAAGAAGAAGCAGGAGAAGTGTAGAGGGAAGACAATTAGGAAGAAGAGGCAGAAGAAGTATAAGGAGAAGACAAGGGGGAAGGAGAAGCAGGAGAAATGTAGGGAGAAGACAAGAAGGAAGAAGAGTCAGGAAAAGTATAGGGAGAAAACGAGGAGGCAAAAGAAGTGGAGAGAGAAGTGAAGGTGGAAGATGAGAAGTAGACAACAATTCCCATAATTCCCTGGTTTTGGCTGCAGTTGACAGTTGTCCTGCAGTATGTCCTATGACTCCTGAATGACATGTGGATGATTTCTTGCATTGTCTCCATCCTTCTACTTGCTGGTTATGTTCTTCCTCTTTTCCTCAGTGCATTGAGTCATAATTGTCTTTTCCTATGTATTTGGTCTTCTCATATGTCCACAATAAGCTAAAGTGCCAACCTGGTTAGTCATTTACATTCAGAATATAAGTGGTTAATAAGTGAGACCACCATGTGTCATCTCAGAAGGGTCCCCTGGTTCTCCTGCAGGCCTGTGTGATTATTTCATGTGGTGCCACCCCCCTTCCTACTCGGGTCATGGTGGTAATAACTTCATGCTGTGTACGCTGTCATGTTCTGCGCTTCTCTCTGAAAGTGGAAATCTTGTGTGCCTCTTCTGGCCTCAGGGAACCCGGCTGTTATGTAGCTCATCCCATGTATCATAAGTAAATGCCTTACACTAATGTAGATGTTATATAACAGGAAGCTGTATATAATGAGCTGCGTCTGGGAGGCAGTCTATGGGGAGCAGTGTACAGGCTGCAGTCTATGGGGAGCTGTCTACGGGGAGCAGTGTATGGGCAGCAGTCTATGGGGAGCAGTGTACAGGCAGCAGTCTATGGGGAGCAGTATATGGGGAGCTGTGTACAGGGTTCTGTGTACAAGAGGCAGTATATGCAGAGCTGTCTATGGGCAGCAGTGTATGGGGAGCAGTGCAAGGGGATCAGTGTACAGGCAGCAGTGTACGGGGAGCTGTCTACAGGGAGCAGTGTACAGGAAGCTGTCTACAGGGAGCAGTGTACGGGGAGCTGTCTACAGGGAGCAGTGTACGGGGAGCTGTCTACAGGGAGCAGTGTACGGGGAGCTGTCTACAGGGAGCAGTGTACGGGGAGCTGTCTACAGGGAGCAGTGTACGGGAAGCTGTCTACAAGGAGCAGTGTACGGGGAGCTGTCTACGGGGAGCAGTGTACGGGGAGCTGTCTACGGGGAGCAGTGTACGGGGAGCTGTCTACGGGGAGCAGTGTACGGGAAGCTGTCTACAGGGAGCAGTGTACGGGGAGCTGTCTACAGGGAGCAGTGTACGGGGAGCAATCTATGAAGTGCTGTGTATGGGGAGCTCTGTGTGGGTTGCTGTATGGGTTGCTGCAGTGTATGGTGAGCTGTTTGGGGATTAGTGTACGCAGAGCTGTGTGCGGGTGACAGTATACTTGCAGTTGTGCACATGGAGCTGTTTACGAGGGGCAGTGTATGTGAAGCACGGGCAGCAGTCTATGGGGAGCAATGTACAGGGAGCTGCCTATGGGGTTCTGTGTATGAGGGGCTGTGTATGGGGAGCTCAGTGTGGGTTGCTGTATAGGAGGAGCAGTGTATAGTGAGCTGTTTGGGGATTAGTGTACGCAGAGCTGTGTACGGGTGACAATGTACTTGCAGTTGTGTACAGGCGGTAGTGTACAGGAAGCTGTCTATGTGGAGCATTGCAAGGGGACCAATGTACGGGCAGCAGTCTGTGGGGACCAGTGTACGGGAAGTTGTGTATGGGGAGCTGTGCATGAGGAGCTGTGTATGGGGAGCTGTGTATGGGTAGCAGTGTACAGGGAGCTGTGTATGGGGAGCTGTGCAAGGGTAGCAGTGTACAGGGAGCTGTGTATGGGGTGCAGTGTACAGGGAGCTGTGTATGGGGCCCAGTGTACGGGGAGCAGTGTATGAGGGGCAGTGTACAGGGAGCTGTGTATGGGGCCCAGTGTACGGGGAGCAGTGTATGAGGTGCAGTGTACAGGGAGCTGTGTATGGGGCCCAGTGTACGGGGAGCAGTGTATGAGGGGCAGTGTACAGGGAGCTGTGTATGGGGCCCAGTGTACGGGGAGCAGTGTATGAGGGGCAGTGTACAGGGAGCTGTGTATGGGGCCCAGTGTACGGGGAGCAGTGTATGAGGTGCAGTGTACAGGGAGCTGTGTATGGGGCCCAGTGTACGGGGAGCAGTGTAAGAGGGGCAGTGTACAGGGAGCTGTGTATGGGGCCCAGTGTACGGGGAGCAGTGTATGAGGTGCAGTGTACAGGGAGCTGTGTATGGGGCCCAGTGTACGGGGAGCAGTGTATGAGGGGCAGTGTACAGGGAGCTGTGTATGGGGCCCAGTGTACGGGGAGCAGTGTATGAGGGGCAGTGTACAGGGAGCTGTGTACGGGGAGCAGTGTATGAGGTGCAGTGTACAGGGAGCTGTGTATGGGGCCCAGTGTACGGGGAGCAGTGTATGAGGTGCAGTGTACAGGGAGCTGTGTATGGAGCCCAGTGTACGGGGAGCAGTGTATGAGGTGCAGTGTACAGGGAGCTGTGTATGGGGCCCAGTGTACGGGGAGCAGTGTATGAGGGGCAGTGTACAGGGAGCTGTGTATGGGGCCCAGTGTACGGGTAGCAGTGTATGAGGTGCAGTGTACAGGGAGCTGTGTATGGGGCCCAGTGTACGGGGAGCAGTGTATGAGGTGCAGTGTACAGGGAGCTGTGTACGGGGCCCAGTGTACGGGGAGCAGTGTATGAGGTGCAGTGTACAGGGAGCTGTGTATGGGGCCCAGTGTACGGGGAGCAGTGTATGAGGTGCAGTGTACAGGGAGCTGTGCATGGGGCCCAGTGTACGGGGAGCAGTGTATGAGGAGCAGTGTACACAGAGCTGTGTATGGGGCCCAGTGTACGGGGAGCAGTGTATGAGGGGCAATGTACAGGGAGCTGTGTATGGGGCCCAGTGTACGGGGAGCAGTGTATGAGGTGCAGTGTACAGGGAGCTGTGTATGGGGCCCAGTGTACGGGGAGCAGTGTATGAGGGGCAGTGTACAGGGAGCTGTGTATGGGGCCCAGTGTACGGGGAGCAGTGTATGAGGTGCAGTGTACAGGGAGCTGTGTATGGGGCCCAGTGTACGGGGAGCAGTGTATGAGGTGCAGTGTACAGGGAGCTGTGTATGGGGCCCAGTGTACGGGGAGCAGTGTATGAGGTGCAGTGTACAGGGAGCTGTGCATGGGGCCCAGTGTACGGGGAGCAGTGTATGAGGAGCAGTGTACAGGGAGCTGTGTATGGGGCCCAGTGTACGGGGAGCAGTGTATGAGGGGCAGTGTACAGGGAGCTGTGTATGGGGCCCAGTGTACGGGGAGCAGTGTATGAGGTGCAGTGTACAGGGAGCTGTGTATGGGGCCCAGTGTACGGGGAGCAGTGTATGAGGGGCAGTGTACAGGGAGCTGTGTATGGGGCCCAGTGTACGGGGAGCAGTGTATGAGGGGCAGTGTACAGGGAGCTGTGTATGGGGCCCAGTGTACGGGGAGCAGTGTATGAGGTGCAGTGTACAGGGAGCTGTGTATGGGGCCCAGTGTACGGGGAGCAGTGTATGAGGGGCAGTGTACAGGGAGCTGTGTATGGGGCCCAGTGTACGGGGAGCAGTGTATGAGGTGCAGTGTACAGGGAGCTGTGTATGGGGCCCAGTGTACGGGGAGCAGTGTATGAGGGGCAGTGTACAGGGAGCTGTGTATGGGGCCCAGTGTACGGGGAGCAGTGTATGAGGGGCAGTGTACAGGGAGCTGTGTACGGGGAGCAGTGTATGAGGTGCAGTGTACAGGGAGCTGTGTATGGGGCCCAGTGTACGGGGAGCAGTGTATGAGGTGCAGTGTACAGGGAGCTGTGTATGGGGCCCAGTGTATGGGAAGCAGTGTATGAGGTGCAGTGTACAGGGAGCTGTGTATGGAGCCCAGTGTACGGGGAGCAGTGTATGAGGTGCAGTGTACAGGGAGCTGTGTATGGGGCCCAGTGTACGGGGAGCAGTGTATGAGGGGCAGTGTACAGGGAGCTGTGTATGGGGCCCAGTGTACGGGGAGCAGTGTATGAGGTGCAGTGTACAGGGAGCTGTGTATGGGGCCCAGTGTACGGGGAGCAGTGTATGAGGTGCAGTGTACAGGGAGCTGTGTACGGGGCCCAGTGTACGGGGAGCAGTGTATGAGGTGCAGTGTACAGGGAGCTGTGTATGGGGCCCAGTGTACGGGGAGCAGTGTATGAGGTGCAGTGTACAGGGAGCTGTGCATGGGGCCCAGTGTACGGGGAGCAGTGTATGAGGAGCAGTGTACACAGAGCTGTGTATGGGGCCCAGTGTACGGGGAGCAGTGTATGAGGGGCAATGTACAGGGAGCTGTGTATGGGGCCCAGTGTACGGGGAGCAGTGTATGAGGTGCAGTGTACAGGGAGCTGTGTATGGGGCCCAGTGTACGGGGAGCAGTGTATGAGGGGCAGTGTACAGGGAGCTGTGTATGGGGCCCAGTGTACGGGGAGCAGTGTATGAGGTGCAGTGTACAGGGAGCTGTGTATGGGGCCCAGTGTACGGGGAGCAGTGTATGAGGTGCAGTGTACAGGGAGCTGTGTATGGGGCCCAGTGTACGGGGAGCAGTGTATGAGGTGCAGTGTACAGGGAGCTGTGCATGGGGCCCAGTGTACGGGGAGCAGTGTATGAGGAGCAGTGTACAGGGAGCTGTGTATGGGGCCCAGTGTACGGGGAGCAGTGTATGAGGGGCAGTGTACAGGGAGCTGTGTATGGGGCCCAGTGTACGGGGAGCAGTGTATGAGGTGCAGTGTACAGGGAGCTGTGTATGGGGCCCAGTGTACGGGGAGCAGTGTATGAGGGGCAGTGTACAGGGAGCTGTGTATGGGGCCCAGTGTACGGGGAGCAGTGTATGAGGTGTAGTGTACAGGGAGCTGTGTATGAGGTGCAGTGTACAGGGAGCTGTGTATGGGGCCCAGTGTATGGGGAGCAGTGTATGGGGTGCAGTGTACAGGGAGCTGTGTACGGGGAGCAGTGTATGAAGGGCAGTGTACAGGGAGCTGTGTATGGGGCCCAGTGTACGGGGAGCAGTGTATGAGGGGCAGTGTACAGGGAGCAGTGTATGAGGGGCAGTGTACAGGGAGCTGTGTATGGGGCCCAGTGTACGGGGAGCAGTGTATTAGGTGCAGTGTACAGGGAGCTGTGTATGGGGCCCAGTGTACGGGGAGTTGTGTATGAGGTGCAGTGTACAGGGAGCTGTGTATGGGGCCCAGTGTACGGGGAGCAGTGTATGAGGTGCAGTGTACAGGGAGCTGTGTATGGGGCCCAGTGTATGGGGAGCAGTGTATGAGGTGCAGTGTACAGGGAGCTGTGTATGGGGCCCAGTGTACGGGGAGCAGTGTATGAGGTGCAGTGTACAGGGAGCTGTGTATGGGGCCCAGTGTATGGGGAGCAGTGTATGAGGTGCAGTGTACAGGGAGCTGTGTATGGGGCCCAGTGTACGGGGAGCAGTGTATGAGGTGCAGTGTACAGGGAGCTGTGTATGGGGCCCAGTGTACGGGGAGCAGTGTATGAGGTGCAGTGTACAGGGAGCTGTGTATGGGGCCCAGTGTACGGGGAGCAGTGTATGAGGTGCAGTGTACAGGGAGCTGTGTATGGGGCCCAGTGTACGGGGAGCAGTGTATGAGGTGCAGTGTACAGGGAGCTGTGTATGGGGCCCAGTGTACGGGGAGCAGTGTATGAGGTGCAGTGTACAGGGAGCTGTGTATGGGGCCCAGTGTACGGGGAGCAGTGTACAGGGAGCTGTGTATAGGGCCCAATGTACGGGGAGCAGTGCATGGGCAGCAGTGTACCGGCAGTAGTCTATGGGGAGCAGTCTAAGTTTAAATCCCCCCTGCTGAAAGAGCTTGACAGCAGTGCTGGGGAGCCAGTCGGAGGATGCGCCTGAGCAGCAGAGAGGTGAGTATATAATTTTTTTCCCCCACTATCTAGTCATGATTTTAAGGGAAGGGCTTATATTTCAAGCCCTTCCTCAAAAATCATGCTGCGGGGGTTGCCTACAACCCACTGCTTTCAATGGCGTCAGCAGCAGCGCCGACCCCATTGAAAGCAATGGTATAATATCGCTGACTTCTGCCACAGCTGTGACAGAAGTCAGCGATATACTCCCTGTGTTTTCAATGGGGCTGGCGCTGGTGCCGCTAGCCCATTGAAAACACTGAGAGATATTGCAGCATTTTTCTTGCGCTGTGAGGTGAGGGTTTTCACTTGCTAGTAAAAGCCTTTCATTGGCCTGAGAGAAGTCCTGCCTCTATGACTCAATTGTTCTTCTTGAGGTTTTAATAACCAATGATAAGTAAATTATAATAAACGAATCATTACAAGTGAGGCGTGTTCCAGCCTCGTTTCAAATGTTTTTGTATAAAATATCTCTGCGGTTTGAAATAAACCAGATGACTTCCAATCACATTCAAGGTGTGTGTGTGTGTGTGATATGTAAGCTGCTTTGAGCATAAACTGTTAATTTGCATATTTGAAAACATGCCATTTAGCCAATGCATGGGTAGCATTGTATAGGCAGCTGTGTACGAGGGGCTGTGTATGGGGAGCAATCTATGAGGAGTAGTGTACAAGGAGCTGTCTTTGGGGAGTTATGTACAGGTAGCAGTGTATGGGGAGCAGTCTATGGGGAGCTGTGTACATGCAGCAATGCAGTGTATGGGTTGCTGTTTTTTTTTTACTGTCTATGGGGAGCAGTCTACCGAAAGCAGTGTACAGGGTTCTGTGTATGAGGGGCTGTGTATGGCGAGCTCAGCATGGGTTACTGTTTAGGGAGAGCAATTTATGATTAAATATGTATTTTATTAGAAATATCGGCACAAAACAGATATTCAGAAATATTCAGTACAGTATGAGATATTCAGGACAATCTAAGATATTCTGGATTGTTCAGGACAAAATGAGATGCATCTAGAAACAACCTTCCAAGTAGGAAAAAAAGGAAGCGTCAACGTGCTATGGTATCTTACAAATACCTGGGCATCCTTGTTGTCTTGTCTCTTATTTAACAAACCTCCTCTCTGGCTTATCCCAGGTCAGAAATGGACGCCGATGGGTGTTGAAAATTGTAAACACATTGTAAACAGGTAGGATTAATTTAGGAGGCTTTTATGATCGTTGAAGGGGGAGACAATCCGTTTCCCCTTTGTAATATGGGGAATATCTGGTGGTGCTCTAGATGTGCTAAACGGCTTTGGAGGAAGTCGCAAACGTTCGCAGACTTCCTCCACTACAAATTCATGCTCAGAACCTACAACCTTGCCCTCCACCGCACCAAACAAGTCTATTTCACCTCTTTAGTCTCCTCACTATCCCACAACCCTAAACGGTTCTTTGACACTTTTCACTCCCTTCTCAGCCCAAAACCGCAGCCCCCAGTGACGGATCTCAGTGCCGAAGAGCTGGCTGCTTACTTCAAAAAGAAAATTGATGACATCCATCAGGAAATAACTTCCCAATCCCAGACTAGCCCTGACCCTAGTCTTGTCAGCACTGCATCTGGCTACTGCTAACTGTCTGTACTCAGACCAGCGACAGAGGAAGAAGACTCCAAATTGCTCTTCTCTGCTCGCCCCACCACCTGTGCTAGCGACCCCCTCCCCTCACACCTCCTCCAATCCCTCTCCCCAGTGGTCATCTCCCATCTCACCACTATATTCAACCTTTCTCTGACCTCTGTCCCTCTCCTTTCAAACACGCCATCATACCCCACTGCTAAAGAAGCCGACTCTTGTCCTCTCTCTACCTAAAACTAAACCTCTCTAAAACTGACTTACTGGTGTTTCCACCCTCCACTAACCGACCTCATCCTGACATCTCCATCTCAGTGTGCGGCACCACCATAACTCCCAGAAAGCACGCCCGCTGCCTTGGGGTCATATTCGACTCTGATCTCTCATTTACCCCCTACATACAATCTCTGGCCCGAACATGTCAGCTGCACCTCAAGAACATCGCAAGAATCCGCTCTTTTCTCACTGTAGACACGCTAAAAACGCTTATTGTTGTCCTCATAAGAGAAAGAACAGGAGGAAGAGAGTGGGGAATGGGAAAGGTGTGTGTGGGGAGGGTTATACCCGCCTATACCCGCCCGGCAGCGGCCATCCAGGTGAGGACTCCCTCAAAAATATTGTTCTGTACCAATTATATTAGTTATACTTAGGTCGGTACAACTCCATCGATCAACCATGGATTAAATTTCATAGAGGAGCGAAAGACAGCACACCAGGGACCATCTACAGCACCAAACCACAGCACACCAGGGACCATCTACAGTGACTACAGCACCAAACCACAGCACACCAGGGACCTTTTACAGAGACTACAGCACCAAACCACAGCACGTCAGGGATCATTTACAGTGAATACAGCACCAAACCACAGCACACCAGGGACCGTCTACAGCGACTACAGCACGAAAGCACAGCACACCAGGGATCGTTTACAGCGAATAGAGCACCAAACCACAGCACACCAGGGACCATCTACAGCACTAAACCAAAGCACACCAGGGACTATCTACACCACCAAACCACAGCACACCCGGGACCGACTACAGCACCAAACCACAGCACACCAGGAACCATCTACAGCACTAAACCAAAGCACACCAGGGACCATCTACACCACCAAACCACAGCACACCCGGGACCGACTACAGCACCAAACCACAGCACACCAGGGACCGTTTACAGCACCAAACCACAGCACACCAGACACTAGGGGAAATTTACTATGCCTGGCATTGGGACGCCGAGCACCTGTCTCAGGCCTCTTCATATATTACGCGCATCCTGGGAGATCCATGTGCCTTCTCAGACATGTACGACAGGTCCGACCTGACGAACACTTCTGGTATAACTTACGCCAATTTCTTGGATAAAATTTACACTACCCAGTTGGTCCAGGGTGGACACGCCCCTGTGAAAGTCCGTCTCACTTTGAAAAAGTGTCAGGCAGAAGAAGACGGTGAAGAAAAGTCACTGAGATTTGTAAAGTGCCTGTGTAAAAATGTGTGTTTTTTGGAGTACAGTATTGTAGCGTGTAGCTTTTTGTTAATGTCCCGCATTGTACCATGGGTCATGAGGAGACATCTACATCCTACAGTCCCTGGGGTGCTCCATGATCACCACTTTATGTAATGCGTCCACTGCTGAGAACCTCGAGAGGCATTAGCATCCAAATATGTGACTGATATCAGCCGTTCCAATTATAATACCGCTGTGCTGTTATATGCTGCTCCCATTAGGTCATTAAACAACCCCAAGTCTACAAACACAACCCCGCTCTGTAGATTAATCATGTGGGAGACTAATGAGCTGACGATTTCTGGCCTGATCCCCAACGAGTTCTTCCTTTCATCCAGCATTTTGCATTTTTAATTTCTTACTCATTACATTGACTGCAATTACCGAGTACAAGGACCTTCTCCACATGTCACCGTCCTCTCCGGAGCCACTCACCATGTCATCACCGCTACATGAATCACACAGATCTGCTATACCGCGGCAGCAAAATACCAGGGAAGTGGCATCTGTTCTAGAAGTGCTCCCATAATGTGTCATTTACTGCAGAAGTGTGAAATGTACAATCACATCAAACCAGCCGGGAGAAAGCTTCTAAAATACCCTGGTTTATATACTCTGTATTCTAGTAGCTATATACTTGTACATAGGAGGCAGTATTATAGTAGTTATATTCTTGTACATAGGGAGCAGTATTATAGTAGTTATATTCTTGTACATAGGGGGCAGTATTATAGTAGTTATATTCTTGTACATAGGAGGCAGTATTATAGTAGTTATATTCTTGTATATAGGGGGCAGTATTATAGTAGTTATATTCTTGTACATAGGGGGCAGTATTATAGTAGTTATATTCTTGTACATAGGGGGCAGTATTATAGTAGATATATTCTTGTACATAGGAGGCAATATTATAGTAGTTATATTCTTGTATATATGGGCAATATTATAGTAGTTATATTCTTGTACATAGGGGGCAGTATTATAGTAGTTATATTCTTGTACATAGGGGGCAGTATTATAGTAGTTATATTTTTGTACATAGGAGGCAGTATTATAGTAGTTATATTCTTGTACATAGGGGGCAGTATTATAGTAGTTATATTCTTGTATATATGGGCAATATTATAGTAGTTATATTCTTGTACATAGGAGGCAGTATTATAGTAGTTATATTCTTGTACATAGGGGGCAGTATTATAGTAGTTATACTCTTGTACATAGGAGGCAGTATTATAGTAGTTATATTCTTGTACATAGGGAGCAGTATTATAGTAGTTATATTCTTGTACATAGGGAGCAGTATTATAGTAGTTATATTCTTGTACATAGGGGGCAGTATTATAGTAGTTATATTGTTGTACATAGGGGGCAGTATTATAGTAGATATATTCTTGTACATAGGAGGCAATATTATAGTAGTTATATTCTTGTATATATGGGCAATATTATAGTAGTTATACTCTTGTACATAGGGGGCAGTATTATAGTAGTTATATTCTTGTACATAGGGGGCAGTATTATAGTAGTTATATTCTTGTACATAGGAGGCAGTATTATAGTAGTTATATTCTTGTACATAGGGGGCAGTATTATAGTAGTTATATTCTTGTACATAGGAGGCAGTATTATAGAAGTTATATTCTTGTACATAGGGGGCAGTATTATAGTAGTTATATTCTTGTACATAGGAGCAGTATTATAGTAGTTATATTCTTGTATATATGGGCAATATTATAGTAGTTATATTCTTGTACATAGGAGGCAGTATTATAGTAGTTATATTCTTGTACATAGGGGGCAGTATTATAGTAGTTATACTCTTGTACATAGGAGGCAGTATTATAGTAGTTATATTCTTGTACATAGGGGGCAGTATTATAGTAGTTATATTCTTGTATATAGGGGGCAGTATTATAGTAGTTATATTCTTATACATAGGAGGCAGTATTATAGTAGTTATATTCTTGTACATAGGGGGCAGTATTATAGTAGTTATATTCTTGTATATAGGGGGCAGTATTATAGTAGTTATATTCTTGTACATAGGAGGCAGTATTATAGTAGTTATATTCTTGTACATAGGGAGCAGTATTATAGTAGTTATTTTCTTGCACATAGGGGGCAGTATTATAGTAGTTATATTCTTGTACATATGGGGCAGTATTATAGTAGTTATATTCTTGTACATAGGAGGCAGAATTATAATAGTTATATTCTTGTACATAGGGAGCAGTATTATAGTAGTTATATTCTTGTACATAGGGGGCAGTATTATAGTAGTTATATTCTTGTACATAGGAGCAGTATTATAGTAGTTATATTCTTGTACATAGGGGGCAGTATTATAGTAGTTATATTCTTGTACATAGGGAGCAGTATTATAGTAGTTATTTTCTTGCACATAGGGGGCAGTATTATAGTAGTTATATTCTTGTACATAGGGAGCAGTATTATAGTAGTTATATTCTTGTACATAGGAGGCAGTATTATAGTAGTTATATTCTTGTACATAGGGGGCAGTATTATAGTAGTTATATTCTTGTACATAGGGGGCAGTATTATAGCAGTTATATTCTTGTACATAGGAGGCAGTATTATAGTAGTTATATTCTTGTACATAGGGAGCAGTATTATAGTAGTTATATTCTTGTACATAGGAGGCAGTATTATAGTAGTTATATTCTTGTACATAAGGGGCAGTATTATAGTAGTTATATTCTTGTACATAGGAGGCAGAATTATAATAGTTATATTCTTGTACATAGGGAGCAGTATTATAGTAGTTATATTCTTGTACATAGGGTCAGTATTATAGTAGCTATATTCTTGTACATAGGAGCAGTATTATAGTAGTTATATTCTTGTACATAGGGGGCAGTATTATAGTAGTTATATTCTTGTACATAGGGAGCAGTATTATAGTAGTTATTTTCTTGCACATAGGGGGCAGTATTATAGTAGTTATATTCTTGCACATATGGGGCAGTATTATAGTAGTTATATTCTTGTACATAGGGGGCAGTATTATAGTAGTTATATTCTTGTACATAGGGGGCAGTATTATAGTAGTTATATTCCTGTACATAGGGGGCAGTATTATAGTAGTTATATTCTTGTACATAGGGAGCAGTATTATAGTAGTTATATTCTTGTACATAGGAGGCAGTATTATAGTAGTTATATTCTTGTACATAAGGGGCAGTATTATAGTAGTTATATTCTTGTACATAGGAGGCAGAATTATAATAGTTATATTCTTGTACATAGGGAGCAGTATTATAGTAGTTATATTCTTGTACATAGGGTCAGTATTATAGTAGCTATATTCTTGTACATAGGAGCAGTATTATAGTAGTTATATTCTTGTACATAGGGGGCAGTATTATAGTAGTTATATTCTTGTACATAGGGAGCAGTATTATAGTAGTTATTTTCTTGCACATAGGGGGCAGTATTATAGTAGTTATATTCTTGCACATATGGGGCAGTATTATAGTAGTTATATTCTTGTACATAGGGGGCAGTATTATAGTAGTTATATTCTTGTACATAGGGGGCAGTATTATAGTAGTTATATTCTTGTACATATGGGGCAGTATTATAGTAGCTATATTCTTGTACATAGAAGCAGTATTATAGTAGTTATATTCCTGTACATAGGGGGCAGTATTATAGTAGTTATATTCTTGTACATAGGGGGCAGTATTATAGTAGCTATATTCTTGTACATAGAAGCAGTATTATAGTAGTTATATTCTTGTACATAGGGGGCAGTATTATAGTAGTTATATTCTTGTACATAGGGGGCAGTATTATAGTAGTTATATTCTTGTACATAGGGGGCAGTATTATAGTAGTTATATTCTTGTACCTAGGAGGCAGTATTATAGTAGTTATATTCTTGTACATAGGAGCAGTATTATAGTAGTTATATCCTTGTACATAGGGGGCAGTATTATAGTAGTTATATTCTTGTACATAGGGGGCAGTATTATAGTAGTTATATTCTTGTACATTGGGGGCAGTATTATAGTAGTTATATTCTTGTACATAGGAGCAGTATTATAGTAGTTATATCCTTGTACATAGGGGGCAGTATTATAGTAGTTATATTCTTGTACATAGGGGGCAGTATTATAGTAGTTATATTCTTGTACATAGGGGCAGTATTATAGTAGTTATATTCTTGTACATAGGGGGCAGTATTATAGTAGTTATATTCTTGTACATAGAAGGCAGTATTATAGTAGTTATATTCTTGTACATAGAAGGCAGTATTATAGTAGTTATATTCTTGTACATGGGGGCCAGCCAGTATTATAGTAGTTATATTCTTCTACATAGGGTGCAGTATTATAGTAGTTATATTCTTGTACATAGGGGGCAGTATTATAGTAGTTATATTCTTGTACATAGGGGGCAGTATTATAGTAGTTATATTCTTGTACATAGGAGCAGTATTATAGTAGTTATATTCTTGTACACAGGGGGCAGTATTATAGTAGTTATATTCTTGTACATAGGGGGCAGTATTATAGTAGTTATATTCTTGTACATAGGGGGCAGTATTATAGTAGTTATATTCTTGTACATAGGGGGCAGTATTATAGTAGCTATATTCTTGTACATAGGAGACAGTATTATAGTAGTTATATTCTTGTACATAGGGGGCAGTATTATAGTAGTTATATTCTTGTATATAGGGGGCAGTATTATAGTAGTTATATTCTTGTACATAGGAGGCAGTATTATAGTAGTTATATTCTTGTACATAGGGAGCAGTATTATAGTAGTTATTTTCTTGCACATAGGGGGCAGTATTATAGTAGTTATATTCTTGTACATATGGGGCAGTATTATAGTAGTTATATTCTTGTACATAGGAGGCAGAATTATAATAGTTATATTCTTGTACATAGGGAGCAGTATTATAGTAGTTATATTCTTGTACATAGGGGGCAGTATTATAGTAGTTATATTCTTGTACATAGGAGCAGTATTATAGTAGTTATATTCTTGTACATAGGGGGCAGTATTATAGTAGTTATATTCTTGTACATAGGGAGCAGTATTATAGTAGTTATTTTCTTGCACATAGGGGGCAGTATTATAGTAGTTATATTCTTGTACATAGGGAGCAGTATTATAGTAGTTATATTCTTGTACATAGGAGGCAGTATTATAGTAGTTATATTCTTGTACATAGGGGGCAGTATTATAGCAGTTATATTCTTGTACATAGGAGGCAGTATTATAGTAGTTATATTCTTGTACATAGGGAGCAGTATTATAGTAGTTATATTCTTGTACATAGGAGGCAGTATTATAGTAGTTATATTCTTGTACATAAGGGGCAGTATTATAGTAGTTATATTCTTGTACATAGGAGGCAGAATTATAATAGTTATATTCTTGTACATAGGGAGCAGTATTATAGTAGTTATATTCTTGTACATAGGGTCAGTATTATAGTAGCTGTATTCTTGTACATAGGAGCAGTATTATAGTAGTTATATTCTTGTACATAGGGGGCAGTATTATAGTAGTTATATTCTTGTACATAGGGAGCAGTATTATAGTAGTTATTTTCTTGCACATAGGGGGCAGTATTATAGTAGTTATATTCTTGCACATATGGGGCAGTATTATAGTAGTTATATTCTTGTACATAGGGGGCAGTATTATAGTAGTTATATTCTTGTACATAGGGGGCAGTATTATAGTAGTTATATTCTTGTACATATGGGGCAGTATTATAGTAGCTATATTCTTGTACATAGAAGCAGTATTATAGTAGTTATATTCCTGTACATAGGGGGCAGTATTATAGTAGGTATATTCTTGTACATAGGGAGCAGTATTATAGTAGTTATATTCTTGTACATAGGAGGCAGTATTATAGTAGTTATATTCTTGTACATAAGGGGCAGTATTATAGTAGTTATATTCCTGTACATAGGAGGCAGAATTATAATAGTTATATTCTTGTACATAGGGAGCAGTATTATAGTAGTTATATTCTTGTACATAGGGAGCAGTATTATAGTAGCTATATTCTTGTACATAGGAGCAGTATTATAGTAGTTATATTCTTGTACATAGGGGGCCGTATTATAGTAGTTATATTCTTGTACATAGGGAGCAGTATTATAGTAGTTATTTTCTTGCACATAGGGGGCAGTATTATAGTAGTTATATTCTTGCACATATGGGGCAGTATTATAGTAGTTATATTCTTGTACATAGGGGGCAGTATTATAGTAGTTATATTCTTGTACATAGGGGGCAGTATTATAGTAGTTATATTCTTGTACATATGGGGCAGTATTATAGTAGCTATATTCTTGTACATAGAAGCAGTATTATAGTAGTTATATTCCTGTACATAGGGGGCAGTATTATAGTAGTTATATTCTTGTACATAGGGGGCAGTATTATAGTAGCTATATTCTTGTACATAGAAGCAGTATTATAGTAGTTATATTCTTGTACATAGGGGGCAGTATTATAGTAGTTATATTCTTGTACATAGGGGGCAGTATTATAGTAGTTATATTCTTGTACATAGGGGGCAGTATTATAGTAGTTATATTCTTGTACCTAGGAGGCAGTATTATAGTAGTTATATTCTTGTACATAGGAGCAGTATTATAGTAGTTATATCCTTGTACATAGGGGGCAGTATTATAGTAGTTATATTCTTGTACATAGGGGGCAGTATTATAGTAGTTATATTCTTGTACATTGGGGGCAGTATTATAGTAGTTACATTCTTGTACATTGGGGGTAGTATTATAGTAGTTATATTCTTGTACATAGAAGGCAGTATTATAGTAGTTATATTCTTGTACATAGAAGGCAGTATTATAGTAGTTATATTCTTGTACATGGGGGCCAGCCAGTATTATAGTAGTTATATTCTTCTACATAGGGTGCAGTATTATAGTAGTTATATTCTTGTACATAGGGGGCAGTATTATAGTAGTTATATTCTTGTACATAGGGGGCAGTATTATAGTAGTTATATTCTTGTACATAGTGGCAGTATTATAGTAGTTATATTCTTGTACATAGGGGGCAGTATTATAGTATTTTTATTCTTGTACATAGGAAGCAGTATTATAGTAGTTATATTCTTGTACATAGAGGGCAGTATTATAGTAGTTATAGTCTTGTACATAGGGGGCAGTATTATAGTAGTTATATTCTTGTACATAGGGGGCAGTATTATAGTAGTTTTATTCTTGTACATAGGAAGCAGTATTATAGTAGTTATATTCTTGTACATAGAGGGCAGTATTGTAGTAGTTATATTCTTGTACATAGGGGGCAGTATTATAGTAGTTATTTACATTGTGCATGATCCTTTGCTTATTTAATCATCTCTGGTTGCCAAATTTAGAAGTAACACAGAAAATTGGACATATTTGAAAATAATATGTCGTTTTCTAGTACAGAGTTCTTTGATGAGTAGTGTGCACTGGTGGAACAGGAGGGACATGTATGGACCTTTTCCTGGGTAGTCACTGAGTTCACAGTTTTACTGAGCAATGATGAGCCTACTGTCAGGTGGTTGTGCCTGATCACTCTATTATTCCTGGAAGCTGAACACTATTGAACATCAATGAAAGAATAGGAGGTCAAGTAGTAAATGTCACCAGTATGGACATTTTTGGGAAGGCCTCCCAGATGACCAAAGATGTATGAAAGCTTGCTGTTTTGGGCAATGTGATAAACTGTGTCCTTAGGAATTCCATCTCCTGTACTCTCATTATGGGCACTTGGGGTTCTTATGGGTACTGCTGTGATTTGACATATGACTGGCCTAAGTATGCTGCTCGCACCAAATTCGGACCTCCCATCAGCACGGGGCAACAGAAATCTGCGTCCATCTGACCAAGGGATTTTTTTTCCGCTGCTCAGTGATACAAGTTTTGTGCTCTTTTGCCCGCTGGAGTTGTCTTTCTGTTTCTCCTAGACACAATGGCGCTGGTGGTCTGCTGTTATAGCTCATCCGTGCGGAGGAACGGCGAGTTGTGCCTTCAGAAACATTAGTAGAAATACAAGCATTGTGTTTACTGCTTGACTGTGCAGAACCTCTTCATCAGAATGATTCCTGACGTCCTCCTCTGACCCCTTTAATGATGAGTTGTTTCGTCTACAGAATCCCCATTCGGTAGATGTTTTCCTGAGTCACGCCATTCTCGGCATACTCTCCACACCGCTGCACGAGAACCCCTCCACAGTTGGCTGTAAAATCCAGATCGATGGATTTTCCCAACTAATGTGGATTCGCTCTGAAACTGATCCATGGAAAACTTGTCACATGATTTTATGCTGCTCTCTGGGGTGAGAATATACATACAGGGAAGCGCCAATTGTGAGAGCGTCGGGGGATCTAATAAAGGGCCGTGGGCTCTATTAAAGGGGTGGGGGCTCTAATAAAGGGGCGACTCAGTCGACATTAGATTAGTATCCTGCACCATATATCTGTATTGGATTCTGTAGCTTCCCCCATCATAACAGGAATAGCCAAACATCTGGGCTCCTCGTGTCCGAGACACGTGGGGAAACAATGAGGTCACACTCAGCTACCTCAGAAGACGTTCCACACATTCCAGCATTAACTCATCTCAATGACTCCGTGACCACGAGACCCCCGAGACCCCCGAGACCCCCTCCACTCCTCCTCTTCCTTTTATAGGATGTTCTGTCCCCAGCTTCCACACAACCCCATAGATGCACTTGGTAGACGGCGCCATAGTTTGATATAGACAATGTACGGTAAGGAGAGTCAAAGTTCTGAGACTCCAAGATATTTTTCCACATTTAACCCCTTCCTGCTGCGGCCCTTTTTGTTTTCCCATTTTCTCCTCTCTCCACTTTCAAAAAAAACTTAACTGGAAGTGCCCGCCTCTTAATAAATGTGATGCTTTGCTGACTGTCCGTGAAAAGAAAAAAGCTATTGTTTGTTGCTTTATGTTTTCATGACATTCACCAAGGGGTGTAAAAGACGGGGGCCGGGATACCCAATTTATACACCTTTTATGTTTTACTATTTTTACACAATGCAAAAACTTGGAAAAATGGAGCTGTCAGCCGGTCAGAACATGTCAGACCTCCATCCAATCTGCAGCAACTACAGAAGCTTCCTGTCCGCAGGGGCCAATATTCCTGCAGAACGTTTTAATCCCCCAGTGGAATCTAGACCATGACGAATTGCTGCGGTTATGAAAGTCAAAAGGGGTCCAACGCCCTAGTAGATGGGGGTGTGTAATAAAGTGGCCATTCAGTGTACATATAATATACTGAAGTATAATACAGTGTAATACCCTCCTCATTTTCTGGGGGCCGCCGCTCCTTATAGCTTGGGTTAGAGCCACCCAACTATAGGTCTCATTGCCGTATGGTATGTAGACTCTTCCAATAGCCTTTTTCGGAGTTGGTGCCCCCATGCTCATGCACTGCTGCTGGCATCAATGAGAGGCATATAGGTGGTCCGTGGTTGGGTAGATGTCCGAGGGTCTTCGATTGCAATTTTATACTCTCATTACTAGAGCTAAATTTAGAAATCCCGTCTATGGTGCGAGTGGATGGAGATATGAAGAGAGGGGGATACAGGTGACATCACGAGGGGTCACATATAGGAAATTCTAAATTGATCTTCTGATGGTACAGAGGCACCGATGAGTCCCCCAGGATGTGTGACCGGCGTCTCCACGCAATCCGCTCTCCGCCAGCAGGAGACCCCACTGTGTTCAGCATCACTAGCCTCCTCCGTCTGTCACTGACTCAGCAGCCGCCTGGCCGATGGCAAAAGGAAATATGATGAACCGACGTCTATTCTGGCCGTGTGCTGACACATCTCTACCTCCTGCATGTCGTACAGCATTTATCAGTCCGGTGACTCTTAAAAGGCCCCATCTAACATGAATAATGGCCTTTTTTTTATTACTAAGAGGCCATTTCAACCGAATTAGTGGGGGGATAAGAAGGCCAATATTACTAAGGTAGGTATACTAAGGTAAAGTCCCAAGGTGCAAGCACCGAGTCATGACCGACTCCTAAGGTGACATCACGTCATGACATTTTTTTGGCAGACTGTTTTTGTGAGGAGGTTTGCCATTGGCTTCCCCAGTCATCTTTACCCCCCAGCAAGCTGGGTACTCTTTTACTGACCTCAGCAGGGAACCCAGAACCTTCAGGTCGTGAGCAGGAGCTTAGGACTGCATTTCTGCTGCCTTAACACTCTGCGCAACACGGGGCTCTTACAATATTACTAAATGGGATACAAAAGAGGCCAGTATTAATGGATAGTGGCCATTATTACTAATGGGAGGGAAAGGCCATTTTTACTGAATAGGGGGCAAAAAAGGCCATTATTACTGATTTGGGGGCACAAGGTAATATTACTGAGTAGATGTATAAAGAAGACATTATTGCTAAATGGGGGATCTTTTACTGTGTGGGAGTCACTATAAGTAGCACTTACTGTTTGGGGCCTGTGGCCACCACAAGGGGGGTATACTGTTACTATGTAGGGCATCGCAAGTCTCATTATTAATATCTAGAAGGGGGTTTCCATAGAGCTGTGCATGACGTAGGGAGGGTGCTTGAAAAGCAAGGAGCCAAAGTCGGCTTTGTGTCAAATCCTTCAGAGAAAAGCTGTGGTCAGGAGAAATCGTCATGGTGGTCTGGGCCAGGTGCAGAAGAAAAGGAAAAGTGAACAACTCCAGTCAAAGAGGATGTCACCTATGATCATTGGATATAACAGTACTGTAATCACTTATACGGTCTGCAGAGTACATGTGTAAAGCTGCTATCTGGTCACTGTATGAGGAGGTAACATTGGCCTCTGTGACAGTATGGTGGTATTATGTGGTCATGGTCTGGAAGTATTATCTGGTCCTCATCTTATTGGTAATATTGATCTTTGTAGTGGTCTTTATTCAGTAACAGTGTCACTATGTGGTGGTAATATGTGATCATGGTGTAGCGGCACTAATTCTTCTTTATATAGTGTATCATTGGTAATATTGGTCTTGGCATAGTGGGTTTTGTTCCGGGACACGTGGAGGTGATTATACGGCTCATGATGATTTCTCTGATTCCGGGCGCTTCTGTTATTTTTTTAATTTTACAAATTAAAACATTCTGTGCTTTGCAGAACATTTGCGGCGGTGAGCTGTGTCGGCGTCATCGGCTTCTCCCCTCCCACCACCTGCGTGGTAGGGTCACGTTCTTGGGTGCCCTTACAAAATCAGGTCCTGGACAATTGCACATTTTTTGATTTATCACTATTCATTATCTACTCCCCAACTGATCCGACAAGACAAAGGTGTCATATAATTAACCTGAGGATTCTGCAGACTGTATCGTGTGTACATGCTGGAAGTTATATAGTGTTGTGGATAAAACTAGTATAATACCGCCATCTACTGGTAAATATGAGTAGCGTGGCTTATTATCTTACCGCTGCTCTACCACTTGGTTAGAGAAAAGGTTAACACACTTTTTGTGTGATACAACAGCGCACCCTGCTGGTCAATGTGGGGAAATGAATGCGGTAGGATTATTAAAGTCTGTGAGTCAGTGGGATATATTTGACTACCTGGGCCAGAATTCTGGTGGCAAAAGATAACAATTTTGTGTAAGGGCCAAGATTACGACTTTTCATCGTCAAGTGAATTGCAGCTAAATACAACTTTGGTGCTCAACCGAACACGTCCAAACGCACAACTCGCCATTTTTTAGTACGGATTGGTCACAACAACAGATAGCAATATTTAGCATCGCTGCGAAGAGAAACAAAAAGGCGAGATTACAGCGGGCAAAAGAGCGCAAAAATTGTATCACTGAGCAGCGGAAAAACATCTCCTGGTCAGATGGATGCAGATTTGTGTTGCACCATGCTGATGGGAGGTCAGAATTTGGTGCGAGCAGCATGAATTGATGAACCTTTCCCATCAGGCTGCTGGAGATGCAGTAATGATGTGGGGAAGGTGTTCTTGGCACACCATGGATCCTCCAAGATCTGTCGATGGACGCCACCATGCATTGCTGCATTTCTGAAGTCCAGAGGAGGTCCAATGCACTACTAGATGAGGGTCATTAATAATGTACCCATTCAGTGGGTGGACCTCAGAGTCATCTCCTCTGCTGGACCAAGGAACATTGGAGTATTTGCCATATTTGTGGGCGTTCCAGCTTGTCTACAGGCCACATGTACATCAACGTCCTATCCTTATGAGGATATCGAGCATAATGGACAATATAATGTTTGGGTCCAAATGCCAATGGGACGGAGAATAGTAAAAATGACCCAGGAGCAGATAATAAAGACTTTTGGTTATTACTTTGGATGTAACGAGAAGATTTTAGAGCGTCTTTTACATCAGTGGTGACTCAGAAGACAACAGCAGCACGTACTCTTGGTCTCATCTTCAGCCATGTCGTCGGTTACTATGTACACTAGGTGGCTCTTTTCTTAGCAAGCATGGCGGCAAAGCTAGAGGCCCCACACTCACTTGCCACTGCCACAAACTTCATGGCCCTCTTTACTGCTGCGTCTGCCACACAAGATGTGCTGCTGAGGAGCACACACTGCTGCTCTAGCCTCTGAGTCTGGGACTTAAGCTGTGATGCAGCTCCAACCCTTTTATATGCTCTGTATAGGGTACCAGAATCTCCTGTACTTAGCGCTAGGGAGATAGCAGGATTTTGCGAACATTCGTATAAGTAAGGGAAATCCTCTACCATGCCTTCAACTGGGCCATTTCTACAGATGCATCATAGAAAAAAATTTGAAAATGAAAATAAAAATTCTCACTCTCAAGATGGTGCCTGAAAAGTATCAGACAGGGGGCTGCAATACACAGAGGAGACCTTCGGAGCAGACAAGTAGGCAGCAGAGAAGATCAGTGGTATTTCTTGTATGTCTTCCTGTCTCAACTGAGCGTTGACATGTTGTTTTGTTCATGTAATCACTCCCCTTAAAAATCAGAGAACATATTTGCTCTTTGATTGTCACAGGGAAGAATAAAAGAATGCAGGCTATCTATAGGCAGAGGTATGGTGAGGGAACAGAGAGCTAACTTACATGAATTTGTAAGTGCAAACAAAACTATTTGCTATGATACGCTTCTGGGGTCCAAATTCTTAGTTAAAAGGGTAGCCGAGCTCAGGAGAAAAAGTCTCACCACAACAACACTTGATCAAAGTTATCTGTTTATTGATTGACAGGCAGCAGTTTTTATAGGGGCACATACTTCAATTACAATAATTCAAATCTATTATAATTCATTTATTGAAACCTAAACATATTATGAATATGCAAGATAAGTGTAATGTACAGAAGTTAGTGTTACCTTTCCAGAAGTTTCTAGAATGTGTCTGAGTGATCTATGTGTGTCCTGTGCCTATGTATTGTCAGTGTCTCCTAGGTAAGTAAATTTGATGTTGTAAGCAAGTTGGGGTCCACTTGCCACTGGAACGCCAACCTTTTAGACTGGATTGAACACCAACCATGCAGAAACACTCAGGAGATGTAGATTCTCTTTCATAATCTGCCCACCAGCCTTTATTCATTATCACACAGGTATCTCATACATGGCATACAGAGTCCATAAACACCCCACCTTGGTGTGAGGTTAGGGTTGTCCTCCCTGTCAACCTCGGGCCTTTGCTGGTTCAATACAAAGTCCATAGACACCCCATCTGGGTGTGAGGTTAGGGTTGTCGTCCCTGTCAACCCCGGGCCTTTGCTGGTCCACCTTGGACCACCAGCCTGCAGCACCTCAACTCTGCTGTGCTGTCACTTCACCTCTTTGCTTCTGGCAGGAACTGGCTTATATGCAACCAATTCCTGCTACACCCATCAGGTGTTAACCCTCTCTACTCCTTTTCAGGTATTAAAATGCCTCTTTAGCACCCTCTGTAGGCCATCCTGATACTGCCCTGCTATAATTTGTATTGCACCTCTGCAGCACTGAATGGCTTATTGTCTGGGTTATGGCTGGAAAATGTATCTTGTTGTGTGTCATATGATCTTATTTTATATATGTGTTTGCAAAGTGCATAAGAGGGCTTTTTTTTCTGTCTGTCTCTCTCTGAGTGGACTTGGCAAGAGAGGAGAGTCTACCTGCACACAGACACCTTCAGTCTGTGTGTGGAAAAGATGAAAGAGGCCGAGCGATTGCCATGTGTGTGCCCTGGGCCCCATCTACCCAGGCCTGTATGCTATTGACCTGGAAGACCACAAGTGTGTGAGAACCTGCCATGCAGCGCTGAGTGCCCTTTTCCTGCATGTGAGTGTGTACTGGTACAGAGTGAAGAGAGAGAGAGCAGGAGTTTGCCGGGAACCGGGTCACACAGATAACTCGACTGCAGATCTTCTGGAACAACCCGAGAGTACCTCCCTGTGACACCACTAACTTGTCTGCACCAGTGTCCTGATGGTGGATGTAGTTATTTTAAAGTGTTACTTCAACTTCCAGTAAACGAGCTCTACCAACTATACCCTCAGGGTGGGAGATAATAGAGCCCTGTGACAAGGTCCAAACTCTACCGCGCTGTATCCTAGGCTGTGGGCCCACTCCTCGGATGGCGCATAAGGAATTTAACATCCAAAATTAGAGGCAAAAACCATGCAAGCGCAGAACAATCATATGTGATTAACGTCTCCAAACACAAAAGTACAGTAAGTATAAACAATAAGTTGCTTACAGAAGAATAGGAGAACAGGGTGCAGTGACCCGAGACATTCAGTCTAGGACCTTGGAATGTTCTAAACATCGAGGTCCCTTTTTATTCTTCAATACATTTGAGCGGATCTTGTTAAGCAATTCTGCTCAAATGTATTGAAAATAGATCTCCTCTCCAAAGGATCTCTCTCCCCCCCCCCCCCCCCCCCGCTACCCACCGCTCACCCACGCTGCCTCCCCGAATCTGCTCGGACCAGTATGTAGTTACTCGAGAAGAGCCTTAACCGAGCATGCTCGCTCATCTCTAGTCTTGTTTTTCTTGAGGATTATTTTTTGGGTGTTCTTTTAGTGTTTTATCTAACAATGGATCACTTTTAAGAATATTCCAATTGCTTTCTAAAATTCGTTTCATTTCTACATTATTGTTAAAGGTGCCGCAATGCGTAACAATATGAATTTGTAATAAAAAAAAAAAGGAAAACTGAGCACAGATTTATGGTACTTTATACAAGAAGTGTATCTTTGGTCCAGTAGAGCGCGGAGCGACCTTTCTTTTTTCCTCGGTGATCATTTTCCAAAGCTTTAGGTGCACCAGTGAGTTCTTCATCTCCAGACGTCTCTCCGGTCAGCCGGATCGTGGACAAAGACTTTATACCACCCCAACTTGGATACAGGGTGCAGGTGGGATATTCCCTGCCAGGGTTAACCTGTCAGGGAAATTTCTGCGTACAGCACCAATCAGGCCCACCCCAATGCCCCGCTGCCGGCGGTAAAGAAGAGACACCACACACGGAGGTCTGGTATAGTTCCTCACACGGGGACATAACTGCACACTTTATTACAGATTACATGGGATCTTATACCCTTTGGTCTCATCACTAGGAATGGGTGATGGTCTCATTGGCTCAAATTCACCGCATAACCATATATGTGAAGTCCGGATTTCCGGCTGAGGCACTGATAGTCATATACGTCGTTAAACAGTCGTTATCTTGATACGGCGCCTCTGGGAAAACAGCCAAGCACGCGGCCTTCGTGTTCGGTTCTGTATCATCTCTGAATTTCTGGACACATCTCTCTCAGCCTTGCAAACTTTTGGAATATCTGATGTAAGGCGACATATAAGTTTTTCGCATTTTAACTTTGAATAGAACTTGCATACAGGTATAAAAGCCTAAAAAACATATGGCAATATATACATATACCCTCACAAACCCCCCTAAAAACTTATATGGAGATCAAGCACCAGGCCTTGCACTCTCCCTTGCGTCAGGGTTTCCCCACTGCCCGTAAGGCCCTACTCCTAGGAGGGGGATCCCTACCTCACCTCAGAAGGAGGCCATGGATTCCCTGGGCTCATTTCCGGGCATCCATACCCTCTATCTGTACAAGTTAACACCCCTCAGAGTGTGCCCTCGCTGGAACCTATGGTCTTCTGCACTATCCCTAGGCAAATGGGAATTCCACTGACAATCCATCTTAGGAGATCGGGGCAGGCGCAGTACTAGTACATTTCTCAATCCTTCTGCTAATGTACGTGGTTGGCAATTTCGGAACTGGCTCTTCATCTTTTTCAAACAAGGGAAACGTTGGTGTCACATTGTCCAGCCCCTTACTCATACTCTTTTTGATCAAAGGGATAATACACGTACAGGAAGTTACATACCCCACCTCTTTCTGCTAAAATCATATCCAGGGCCACTCTGTTTTGGAACGCCATGGATGCAGTGGGCCCTAACTGGTCAGCTAACCCTTGCAAAGCATCCCTGGTGTTGTATAATTCATCCAATCTACATTATTATTAACAGTGACAATAGCAAATAAGGACTCAAAACCTGCTTTAACCTGATCTCTAGAATTAAATTCATCTGGCACCCCCCTTGGCACTCCTATTGCATCTATGTATACATGTGGATCAAAGTTACCACCTGGAGCGTCAACTTCTCTCTTAGCACGATGCGGTGTTGGATTCTCATCCTCAGTGTACTTTTCATATTGCACATTTGATTGTATTAATTTGTTCTGTTCCTTGAAACAGAGGCTAGTGTACAGTAGTCAAAGGTGTGTGTTAGAGGAATTGTACCACATTATAGCATGTAAAGGATATGCAGGATCATGAGTTTTTTCAGTGCGAAGTGTGGATCCAAGTGGGCTTTCCTCCGAGCTTGACTGCAGTTGGGGTGGTGAGCAACATCTGGTAAGGACCTTTAAACCGGGTTTCTCTCTCAAACTTTTTCACATAGACCCTGTCACCTGGTTTCAGATTGTGACACTCGTCTGTAGGACCTGGGAGAAAAGCAGAGACTGCAGAATGCATTATTGACAATTCCTTGGAGAGGCCTATGACAAAATTAACAAGAAAATCATTCCCCAGACTCAGCTACTGTGGCATGTACCCTCCGAAGAAAAAGAAAAACTGATGGAAGACACTCAATTCAAAATTTGCCCGTTTTCTTCATTGCCTTTTGTATCTACTTTCCCACTACTCCGCTGATGGTAGGGTGTGTGGAAAGCCTGGTATATACCCAGAGCAGACATGATGTGTTGCATTATTTCACCTGTGAAGTGTGTACCTTTGTTTGACTCAATCACTTCCGGTGCCCCGTATCTGCGGATTACCTCATTCATGAGCTTCTGTGCGATTACCTGCTTATTTACTTTGGTAACAGAGTAGGTCTCTCCAACCTGAAAAGAAATCAACAACAACAAGCACATATTCATACTTCCCAACAAGTGGGAGCTGAGTGTAGCCAATTTGCAATCCCTGAAATGGGTAGAGTGGCCCCGGCAAGTGTTATGTGGCAAATTTACATCTGCCCTTATGCTTATGGCAAAGATCATGCAAAATTGGACAAATGATGCAGCAGCTACAGAAAACCCAGGAGCCACCCGTCCTCGTTCAAGCGTCGACATCATTGCTGCTTTGAGAGGTGCGTCTTTCCGTGCCTCAGCTGGGCCATCATGGGGCACAGGGACTGTGGTAGACAAGTGCTGTTGACTGTTCGCCATACGCCGTCCCGTTTCTGCTGTTCTAATATTTAGTCCATTTTTCTTTTTCTTCCTTGCTGGCTTGTAACTGTAAAGTCTTTAGCATATCAAAGTCCAAAGTTTTTATCAAAGTCCAAAGTTTTTATCAAAGTCCAAAGTTATTGTTAAATTCTTCTTTCCTTCTTTTCTTCCATGGCTTGAGGGCCGCTGCCTTTGCTGTGTGGTCTGTGATGGCGTTGCCTCTTGCTTCTCTGGTGTAGGAATTGGTGTGAGCTCTTCACTTTGTCAGGTAGTAGTAGGGCCTCCATGAGACTCTGCACCGCTGCACCATTCCTAATTGGCTGTCCTGCTAAGGTAAAAAACTGTCTGGCCTTCCATATTGGGCCGTAATCATGAGCTATGCCAAATGCATACCGGGAGTCAGTGTAAATGTTTGCCGTCTTACCTTCTACCACTCTACACGCCTCAGTGAGGGCCTTCAGTTCCGCTTCTTGTGCTGAGACATGCGGAGGCAGAGCTTCTGCTTTTAGGACATCTTGTTGTGTGACCACTGCATATCCAGTGTGGAGTCGTCAATTACCCTGGGACCATCTATAAAAAACAACTCAAAATATGCATTGTTAACAAGGGGCTTCAGTAACTTTTTAAAACTTTAATTTTCTTGTTGCATCAATGCCTGACAATCATGCTGATATTCTATTTCAAAAAGATCAGAACCTTGTTGCAAAAAATTTAAAAATGGCTGATTTGCAATACCTAGATCACCTTTGCTTTCTCCTCCCCCCCCCTCTTTGAACCAGGATACTCAATTGGAAGAAGAGTAGCCGGGTTCAAGGAAGTATAACATTGGAAAAAGATTTGATGGATGCAGATTAGGCCTGTAAGATGTTAGCACCAATAACAGAGACATGAGTTACATCAGGGCAGAATATTTTACAAACATCTATCCATATTTGAAATGTGATATCCTTTAAGCAAATTCATTATTAATCTGATCCTGCCTGCAATGTCTTATCAAATTTGTGAGAGAAAAAAAATTTTTTACTAGCTGCTCAAGATTCTCACCCCCTCCTTTGTGGACAAGAGGGATGACCCATTAGGTCATCTAGCTCCACCCCCTCGATACTGGCCGCTTGCTTCTTTCTACACACCTTCATTTAAGCTTAACAGTCTGCACGTCCACATCACAAACAAGTAAAGTCTTATGCATGGGGTAGGAACTTTTATCCCCAGTCAATACTTGTATCACACATTTTACATTCATCACAGCCTGAACGCTGGGCATTAACTCTCATCCATCCATGCGCTCAAGTCTGCCTCGTCACCCCCTATTGAAGGTGTACTAGTACATACAGATGCACAGACAAAAAGTGTGACAAACATACATGCATCAGTTGAAAAACATTGAGGTGAGTGCTATAATGTTATAAAGTACATGATTCTATTGAGATGAGATTGTGAATGAGCGCTATTTTTGACAAATTATGTGAAAAAGTTTGCTGAGTGACTGAGACATTCTATCTTTCTTATCTACTGAAGCTATTATATGCTATATTAAACGCTGAAGTATTTTAGAATGCATGGGTATCTTTCAGCCTCCCCTTGTGACCCTGAGCTTAGAGTGAAGTCTGAAAGCCCCCACCTTTGCAAAATAACTGTTATCTCTCTGCGAATATGAAAAAACGACTGAAAAAAGTTGTTTTAGTTTAACTATTCCCTGCATTTGAACTCATAAATAACATATATGCCGGGACCTTCTGACAGCGCAACATGTTCTTCATTTTCAACCCCTGTATTCTTAAAAGCCCCCACAGGATGTGAGTGGGGTATAACTTTTTTACACCTGTATGAAAGAGACCAAGACGTGTCCATTTGTGACCTCAGAACCCAGTAAAATTATACCTTAAAATTGCTATATTTCCTGCCTTCTAAGACAGTATAATATAATTGATTAGATTCATTACAAGCTTCTATTCTATTCTACTTTTCAGGTTAGCATTGCATTCTCTCTCGCTGTTATCGTCTTGGCCTTGGAAAGCTACACAGACTGCAGCTTCAAGTAAACAATCCTTCTCCCACTAAAAGCGAGCTCAGTTAACCTTTTGTACACATATACATATATATACACACACATACATCTATATCTATCCACCTAGTATTATACACCTTTTCCTCTCTCTTTCTGCCAACAAATCACATGCTTTGTAACTTTCCTCTCGACTTTGCTTGTCCCCATACTTCTCTCCCTACCTAACTGCCAATGTAACCTTCAATAGACACTCTCCCGACACCCTCTTGATCACTTACTGTACTTTCCAACAATTCACTTACAGATACTTTCTTAAACAAATAATGTGTACATACTTAACTTTCTCTGACTGTCTCTCTGCTTCTCACTTCAGCACTTTCTAGCAAACCTTGGTCTTTCAAGGCGCCCTTCTTGGTCCTAAAGACCTCCTCCCAGTCACCATACTGTAATCTACCGTGCGGGTCCATGTCACACATTTTCATAAGAGTTTTCTTACATTTTACAGATTGGGACCCTTGTCTCTCCTCCACCAATTCATCCGCACGGCGGCGGCCCTTGAGGGGATCCGTCTTCTTTAAAAAGGTCTTACGCATATTAGAACAACAACAACAATAATAATAACACGCTCCATAGAATGTATCCTTCTTAAACCAAATTGTCAGCCCCTTATATACTGGCAAAACAACCGAAGGTCTCTTCTCCTATGGAACCAGCCTCACAGAATGCATCCCTCTGAAATCAAATCGTTAGCCCCATATATAAGGCAAAACAACTGAGAGTCCCTTCTCCTATGAAGCCTGTCTCACAAAATGCATCCCTCTTAAATCAAATTGTTAGCCCCTTATATACTGGAAAAACAACCGAGGGTCCCTTCTCTTATGAGACTAAATGAAAAGAAAGAGAAAAAAATTCTGCAGATACAACAAACAATCTTCACTATTACTAAAACGCTACGGACTTCAAAGCACAAATAGACTACAGACTAGTTTCTGGGTGAGCGATTGGTGCGCTTATCACGGTCAGTGGTCCGTGACGGCAAACCCGAAGCCCACGAGTTATCGTATAGAACTCTTAACCCAACCCGTTCGGTCACAAAACACAGATAGTCCCTCCTGCTGCAAGACTCTCAGCGTAAAACACAACATAAATATATGCCGGTCTTACCTGGAGTTCTGTGAGTTGATCAGGCTCGGTTTGCAGCAGAACGGCTTCCCCGTGGTGTGGATCCGGGTGGACAGGGCTGCACGGCTCCGGTTTTACCGCCCCACTTCTGGGCGCCATTTGTCAGGGAAATTCTGTGTACAGCACCAATCAGGCCCACCCCAATGCCCCGCTGCCGGCGGTAAAGAAGAGACACCACACACGGAGGACTGGTATAGTTCCTCACACGGGGACATAACTGCACACTTTATTACAGATTACATGGGATCTTATACCCTTTGGTCTCATCACTAGGAATGGGTGATGGTCTCATTGGCTCAAATTCACCGCATAACCATATATGGGAAGTCCGGATTTCCGGCTGAGGCACTGATAGTCATATACGTAGTTAAACAGTAGTTATCTTGATACGGCGCCTCTGGGAAAACAGCCAAGCACGTGCCCTTCGTGTTCGGTTCTGTATCATCTCTGAATTTTTGGACACATCTCTCTCAGCCTTGCAAACTTTTGGAATATCTGATGTAAGGCGACATATAAGTTTTTCTCATTTTAACTTTGAATAGAACTTGCATACAGGTATAAAAGCCTAAAAAACATATGGCAATATATACATATACCCTCACAAACACACCGGGCACCGGGTGAGCGTGACTACACCTTTATATGTAATTTTATTGTAAGATGCACAGAAATACACAAGGCGCAATTCTTATACAATTTCCTTTCTCTTAGGTTTACAGTCATCTCTACACCGGGTGTGCCGGAATCTTTTTTCAAGAATCTGCCAACTTGTGAGACAATTTACATATTAAAAAAGGAATGGGTGAGTATTCCACTAAGAATTGTGAATGCTGTTCGTCACAAGGATGATGAACTAGGCAATCTGAATCTAAAAGAAATACTACAAACTTTGGAGGATTTTTGGCCACAAATAGAGAGAATAATAGAAGATGCACAGATGCTGCATAGAAAAAAGACAATAAGGACATCTTTAAATGACCTTTGGAAACACCTATGGAGAGACTCGATAGACTGGATACCTTTATGTGTTTATAAAGAGAATAAATTAGCCCCTAGGGGCCTAAGGTTCCCCATCAAATCGGCTTTCCCGATGGACACTACATTCACTGGTGAATGACATGTCATGCTAAACACATTTTCAAGCCTCATGATAGATAAGATAATAGAAAAAAGGAAAAGCATGTCTCTAAATGTGTTAACTATAATAACTTCGTGTAACAACATAGAGGACTCATAAGAACAAAGACCTTACATATTTTAACCAACATAATAAAACTATTTATACTATTTAGGAAAATAAAGAAATTGGTTAAAGATCATAATGACTATATATCCCAAACATACTTTCCGAGTGAATATGAGAGACAGAACGATAATAGAAATAACAATAACAAAGGCTATAGATCGGATATAAAGAAAAAGGCAAAACAGACCTGGACAGGTGAGACTAGGATATTCAACAGAGCACAAGATGTAAAGACGAGGAAGACATCATCACATATAACCTCCATAGACATTCATTTAAAAACACAAAATGACGAACATCCGGATAACTCGGATAGCATGGATGAAGGACAAAAAGTAGCAAACAACAGGACAATGCTGGGAACCATAGACACTACCGTCACCATTCGCTCTGTTGAAGATCTTCCCCCAGTGGACATAAACCACACTCCACAAAGAATACAACACATTCTGTTTGATCTCTTAATGAATAATCCCCCCCCAGATTTTTCAGGTATAGAAACCCCAAAAATATTCAACAGATTACTAACTTAACTAAAGACTCTGGTTAAACACCAAAAATCAAAGCGAATAAACATTTTTTAGGGGCTCGCCCAAAGGACCGAACTACATCAATACCTACACCGGGCACTATACCTACAAAGAGAAAGAAAATACTGATACCAAAAATTATGTTAACAAGATCCAAAATACACCAATTCTATCCAATAGTAACACCCATTAGAAGAAAGAAATATAAACTGAGGAGGGGAGAAGAGGGTGTAAAAAGAAGAATGCCACAAAAAGAAGAATCAGGAAAACTTCATTGAGGGTCAGAAAATAAATAATGCAGAAGCTATTAAACAAGGTATATTTAATATATTGAGCCATACCTTAAAAAGGAAATAACTGGATCTCCTCTCCAAAGGATTATCATACGGTCCTTCAGCCAAGTCCAATGTATTTGATCTATGTATTGGTCTCAACAAATATATAAGGAAATTAACGCTAAATAGATATTTTATCATAAAGATAAAAAATACGAAGAAAAAGAAATAGAGTTCAATGTGGACGACCCTATAGAGACTGATCTAAAGCCTATTAGCAAACTCCACCCTACAGAATCTAAAGGTTCCTATGTAGAAGTATTCTACCAAAATACAGGTAAAGAATTCACAAAGATCGGTACTGAAAAGAATGATCTAAAGAAAAGACAGAATCAAAAAACAACGCTCAAAGGAATGAGAGAAAAAGAAGGAATAATTATAAAAAGGGCCACAAAGGGGGCGGAATCGTGGTCACGGATGAGGATCGCTACCGTAAGGTTAGCCTGGACCTACTATAAGGAAGACAATTATAGGAAAATGAAATGGGATCCTATGGAAGAAAGGACCAAGAAACTACAAGAACTGATAGAAGATTCTGTATTTAACAAAGGACTAATGAAGAAAGAAGGGAAATACATCAGTCAGATTGAACCAGAAATCCCCTATTTTTACTATTTACTGAAGATCCACAAAAACACAAAGAATCCCCCAGGAAGACCCATCATTGCCGGGATAAATTCCAAGACAAGTAGACTATCGAAGTATGCCGATAGACAGCTACAAAGATATGTGTCTAATTTACCCCCCTATGTAAAAGATACAGGCCACCAACTGAGCGAGTATTGCCTTATGCGAGTACCTGCCCGCTCGTCTCTAAAGATTCGGGTGCTGGCGGGGAAGAGCGGTGAGTTGCGGGAGTGAGCAGGGAGGAGCAGGGGGAGAGAGTGAGAGAGAGATCTCCCCCACGTTCCTCCCCGCTCTCCCCTGCCGGCACCCGAATCTTTAGAGAAGAGCAGGCAGGTACTCGCATAAGGCACTACTCACTTGAGTAGTTTGCCTTAGCGAGTACGCTCGCTCATCTCTAATATTATTTTTTTTATATTTGGTGTACCTTAGATGTTGAGGCTCTCTACACAAACATTCCCCTTAATCTTGGAGTAACTGCAGTTCAGTGATTTCTATATGGTGACCCACTTCTGCCCATTAATCAGAAACGATTTATTTTACAATCTATTGGATTTATTTTTAACAAATAATCATTTTCTATATGAAAGCACTTTTATATACAGACATGGGGCGCAGCGACGAGCAGTGAATTCACACCATCATTTGCCCATTTATATATGGGCTACTTGGAAAAAAAAATATTTCTGGATCCCCGCATTATTTTCCATCGCAGATACATAGACGACGTCTTACTCATATGGGAGGAAACAGAGGGAGAACTAAAATCATATATCAATAACTTAATCAATAATCACATGAATTTGCATTTCGCAGAAACCACGAGGAAAGACAAAACCATTTCTTTAGATTTAATTTCAATGAATAAAGAAGGCAGCATTTTTACAAAAAACATTTTAAGAAAATTGCTAACAATAGTCATTTGGATGCCTATAGCTGCCACGCGAAATACTGGAAAAATAATATTCCTTACAGCCAGCTAAAAAGGATCAAGTGAAAATGTACATCAAAAGAAGACTTGGAAGAGCAAGCCGAAATGATAAAAACCCAAGAAAAACATTACACAGCTAAACGAATAGAAAACGCAGATAAAAGACTCATAAAGGAGGACGAAGACAACACAGACTAATCAGAATGGAAAAGGAACGGAGATGAAAGAAACAAAAGATCATAAAGAGGAAAATGGTCATTAATAAATTCAGGAACAATAATGTAGAAATAGAAAGAATTTTAGAAAAAAATTGGAATATTCTGAAAAGTGATCAATTTATAGATAAAACACTAAAAGAACATCCAAAAATAATCTCCAAGAGAAACAAGGCCTCCAAAATATTCTGACCCATCAAATCAAGGAAAAAAAAAAAGAAAATATTGGATACCTATTAATTAGGGAATTTAAAGCCAGGAGCGTAGAGGTGTGGGAAAAAGAGACGCAGTAGCTGCCCACACAGAGCACAACAGTAAGACCATAGAAGAGGAAACCCTAACCTTAACACAAAGACTTACATGTGAAGCAGAAGGTGTTATATACCTGATAGAAGGCCCAAAAATATGTGGGGAGAAGAAAAAACAAGTCGTACAAACGGATAAATAAAGACAGATTGAACATAAAAAACAATTTTCAGCCCCAGAGCGTATCCAGACATTGCGGAGAGGAACGTACCTGTGATTGGAGAGGGCTGGAAGCGACACCTCGGGAACATCTGGTGACAGAATCAATTACAGATCTGCGCAGGAAGGAAATGTTCTGGATTTTTAGACTGCAAACTCTGACACCCAACGGGCCAAATGGAATTTTGGAGAAGATTTAGGCCTAATTCCCACGGGCGGATTTCTGCCACATATCAGGCGTTGGGAATCCGCGGTGTTGCCCCACAGCTATTAGGTTCTATTGAACCTAATAGCGCAATGCTCAGGGTGCGGAATTCCACCGTGGAATTACGCCCCGTGAAATAACCTGTAATCAGCCATGGCATGTTCTATTTGCTGCGGGCGTGGCACAGCGGAAGATAGTGTGAAAACGCTTCCCCACCCACCGACGATGACGTGGCCGGCATGTCATATGACGCTGCGGGCATGTCACGTGACACTGCTGGCGCGTCATGCGCTGTACCGCGCATGCGCACCGGAACGGGATGTGAGATGTCGGGCAGCGGATCCGGAGGGGAGTATGGAGTCTCTGGGGCAGCGCAGAGACTGACTCTGCTGCGGAACTCCACTTGCGGAGCCCGTCACGACTGTGGGCACCAGGCCTTAGCATTATAAATCATACTTTCAACTTTTTAATTCATTGCTTAAATGAATAACCTTTATATATATTTTTATACAAGTTTACTTATATGTCATATAGATCCAAACTGATCCCCGATTTGGTCCACATGCATCATAATTAGAGATGAGCGAACGTACTCGGTAAGGGCGATTTCGCAATCGAGCACTGCGATTTTCGAGTACTTCACTACTCGGGTGAAAAGTACTCGGGTGCGCCGGGGGGCGGGGAGAGGCGTGGCGGCGCGGGGGGTAGCAGCGGGGAACAGGGGGGAGCCCTCTCTCTCTCCCTCTCCCCCCCACTCCCCGCTGCAACCCCCCGCGCCGCCACGGTGACCCCCGAATTTTTTCGCCCGAGTACGGAAGTACTCGAAAATCGCGGTATTCGGGCAAAAAAGGGGCGTGGCCGAGCACGTTCGCTCATCTCTAATCATAATATATTGATTATAATTAACTGATTGTTTTATGAAAAAGATCGAATCTTTATATTTCTAGATGTATATTCATTTCTCAGTAAGTACTAGAAGAGGATCCATAAGAGTCATTCTACAAGTTGTATAACACATCGGCAACAGTCACTAATAGGATTAGATATGTCTCTCATCAGGTACTCCATCGCTTTTAGTGTTTATATTAGAAAAAAACACGACTGATAAAGTTTCGTCAAATGTTGGAGCGCACGCTGGGTTCCAAGGACAGGACATGTGATCTACGTATGACTCAGAGGGATAGTTCCTGCCCCATAGATGACGTCAGATAGTATTGCGGGGTACGCTAGACGGCTCCTCACAGTGACTGTGTATATATCTAACTGTTCCATGTATATGTTTTTTATGCTTGATGAAGGCCCATTGTGGTGCAGAAACGTGTAGCAATAGGAATTTGTAATAAAAAGATGGAAATCTGAGCACAGATTTACGGTACTTTATACAAGAAGTGAATCCTTGGTCCAGTAGAGCTTTAAGAATAAAAACTAATTAAAAAGTCATATAAATCTCACAATGGTACCAATAAAAACAACAAGTCATTCTGCAAAAAACAAGTCCTCATACAGCTTTGTTGACAGAAGGTGAAACAGCTCCGGTCCTGGAATGTGGCGGCACGGAGAAAGTCTATTTGTAAGAAAAAAACGATCAAATTGGGAAAAAACTAAATGTAAAAACCTTTATAAATTTGGACTTGTCAGAGTCATGAAGACCCGTAGAATAAAGATATCGTAATAATTATACCATATGGTGAACGCTAGAGATGAGCGAGCACCCAAATGCTCGGGTCCGCGTTGTTCGAGTCGAGCTTTTCGTAAAATTCGAGAGCTCTACTCGAGTAACGAACCCCATTGACTACAATGGGAGACTCGAGCATTTTTGTATGTGGGACGCCGGGTGCCGGGTTTTGGTTTTTTTTCTTCTCTCTCTCTCTCACTGTGTAATAGAGAGGGCTGAAGTGTGACCCAGGAGGCTAATAATGGACTTACATGGGGTAGTTGTAGCTGCTGTCACTTTAATTACTACAAAAGAAGGGAAGCCCTGAAAACTGAACCACAACCTACAACTGGGGAATGAACACAAAGACACAAAAAATAAAAGATATAAAAATAACCCCCCAAAATAAAGGGTGACTGCAGCATAAACATATTTTTCCATCCCTGCCCCCTCACCTGATTGACTCTGAATATCTCCTCTGTATACTGCAGCCACTTCCTTGCAGTGCAGCCCCCTGACTGATGCTTATCAGTTACCATCCAGAAAATGAGCTTTTTTTTTACTTTCACTTTCAATCAGTCCCATAATGCAACTGTCCCCTTGCCTACTGGGGGGCAGTTTAATTATCATAACCTTGTATATACAGCTACATAAGCTACAGACAATAAGTATCCAGGCAGGAGGATGAACTCTGATCTCCTCTATTACACCTGTGTGACAGGAGCTGTGTGATCATTATCGGTAACTGTGACAGGAGTGCCTGTGTCTGCCTCTAGGCATTTTCGGTGGTAGATCCATGTAACAGCATCACTAACTGAGAATATGACTAGAAAATGAATCCAGAAGCCCAAGTAGACCTGAGCTGGGCAGTGCTACAGGCTGGGATCTTCTGCACAATGTAAAAGGTCCGGCACAATGATCACTCTTCTTGTCTATGGAGAAGTGTGTAATGCCAAGTCAGTGATGTCTCCATTTATTGCCTCTGTCCTATCAGTGTGTGCACTCTTCTCGCTGAGGTCAAGATCCACCGTGTGATTGTCTTCCAGCTGTAACGTTAGTTATCCATTACTCAATACAGCCGGTAGTGATGGAATCCAAAAAGCGGAAAAGTTCTCGTGTGCCACGGGATGAGACCTGTGCTATAACTGCCAGGTTATAATTGTTATCTGTAAGAGATTTGCATTGCGACCCAGAAGTTTCATTACTATGACCCTGACACGTGGGCGCCGGCGATGTCTTATCAGAGGCGTAAGGTGCAGCTTCTGGATCCCAATGCAAAACCTGTAACAGGGCCCCCAACTATAATGCTTTATTTATAGTACTGGGCTCCCTATATGGAGAAGAGAGGCCTTATGGGCCCCCTAAGGCTCCTGGGCCCGGGTGCAACCGCATCCCCTATAGTTTTGTGGAGGGGTGGTTGGTTTCGGGGTCTGCTTTCTTTAAACTACTATTGACCACTTAACTGTACGTATGTATGTTTGTGTGATTCTTATGCTCCACCCCTAGTGACAGTATTGCTCCGCCCCTGGTGACATCATCACAGGTTCTACAACATATATAAAACACAGAACCTGACCGACAGAAGAATAACACAGTTAGGGCTCTTGGAAGGGGAGGACAAAAATAACAAAATGAGAATACAACTAAGCCATTATTATCTCAGACACGACCCAGTGGTCCTGACAGAAGACACCGACCTACAGCCACCACAGAGATCCGGCGGGCTGAAGGACCAGCGGTGATGTCACTGCTGTGGAAGGAGCCATCGGATAAGCCGATAGCAGCCACCAGGACCTGTGATGACGCTACCGTCATGGGTTCACCTGTGTGGGTAGAGTCAGGGATCACATGACCGGGGGCTAATCACTGTATCCAGGAGTCTCCTGAGCTGGTGATGTCTGTAAATCAGCATGGATGTACCACAGCTGTGTGAGTGATGTATGGGGTCAGGATGGATGTAGTAGAGCTGTGTGTGTAATGTGCTGTGTGAGTGATGTATGGGGTCAGGATGGATGTAGTAGAGCTGTGTGGGGATCATAATGGATGTACCATGTAGCACAGCTGTGTGGCACATTGCGCCACCAGAAACACTGGTACTATAATTTCCTAATATTTACTGGTCTTCCTATACTGGCGGCTGTCCCCTGGTGTCCACTCCGCAAATCCCACACCAAGGGCCTCCACGTAGCATGATAAATGGTTGTTCAGTACAGTGAATCCGCAGCAATTAAACACTTTTACTCCTTGAAACATACAAACGGTTGACTTAATTGTATGGATTTCCCTTTGATAGCCTTGTAATTGTGCCTAGGTACGGCTTTGACTCCTGGTCTACACATTAATTTGCTCCATGCAGGTGCTGGTGGACCGTTAGGCCTTACGGAAATTTGGAGCCGTATCTATCCTGATTGTGAGGGGGGCGCTGCTGAAGGGGCTCCTGACATAAACAGCCTCCCGGGAAATCCCTATAGTGGATGGTGTATGATAGGGGGGTTTTGGTGGTTCTTATCACTCTTCAGCGATCGCTCGCTCTTTCTCCCCAGGGATCAGCGCCATCACTCTGCTGTAGTAGCCGAGACTCACCGCAGGGTCTTGTGTCTCTCTGGATGGGTTGCTGACAGCAATCCGCAGGACTCCGGACTCCTCTGACATGTCGACAACAGCTTTCACTGCCACTAATGACTGTGTCCCTCAGTGACAACTCCTATGGGCACGCTCCACTTTACTGCTATCTTTCACTACAACAGACTAACAGACTCCCACTATTCTATTGACCCTCTCTCTTGTACCGACCTTGACTTCTTCTCTGCTGCACACACTGATGGGACACTAATGGACCTCTCTCACTAGTTCTCATTTGCCTATCTCTCTATTCTCCTGCCGGCTCCTACACTCTGCAGTCACTGGACTCTCCGGTAGATTAACCATCTTCTTCTTTGTCTAGCAGCCGACTCACTGACTGACCAACATGTCAACTCATTTTACAGTTCTGTGCATGTAGCTTGACATTTGAAGTCCCATATGTAGGCCCCACAATCCTCTATTCTGTCTGCTGCCACAGGAATTGGGAACAGTTTGTCTTATCCTGAACTAATCCTACACCAGATGGGCTTTGACCTTAAAGGGGTTGTCTAAGGGTGTAACTAGTGTCCAAATTATACTGGGACTGAAGAAAGCCAAGACCAACATTACCAATAAAAGTGCAGGTGGGCGTCAGGTTGGGTTATTGCGGTGGCTATGTGGTCCCATCCGGCTACATTACAAGTAAAATGAAAGTAGTGGTTTTAGTAGTTTGTGACACGAGTCTGCAGTAGGCTGTAGTGAGGGGCCGCTTGGTGGTCGCACTCCCACCGGGTCATGCTACAAGCAAAGATAATGGAGGTACAGTAGTAGCCCCTGTCCCTGGAGGGCGGTGTAGCTTAGTCCGGGTGTTCCTAGTGGGACGGAGCTCCAGGAGACGAGGGTAACAGTGAGAAAGTAGAATCTATGTTTATTCGAAGACAGAAACAAGGCAACGTCCAAACATAGTCCAATACTCCTTCACATCCAGAATTCAAAGGTCAGATGAGATAAACCGTTTCTATCTTTTCCGTTCTGTTTCCTGTAAACATGACTATTGGTTACTCCAGCTATAACCGCTAACAGCAACTCACTATATCTAACTGTATTCTCCAGAACTGGGGGAGTCTACTTCTGGACTCTGGGTCATCCTATGATCCCTTAGGGCTCAGGAGCTAGAGTTGAACCTAGGTCACCCTCTGGTTCTGGGGGTTTGGGCCTTAGTGGCCAAAAAGTCTCTAATTCTCCAAAATTTCTGTTTTCACACCACATGTAATATGCAAATGAGCTGTAACTGATCCAACGGTGTACCATGTGCCGGACTGGTCCAGGCTCTGTCTCATGCTGTCATTTGAAAACACGTCCCTTGACCATAATGGGAGATGCCATGCGTTGCCCTCACCGCACATGCACCATTGACATTCCCTGCTGTGACTATCTTGCTCCCTGATGCCACACACTTATGCCTTCCTTGTGTTGCTTCCTGAGGAGTAAAACTGAGTCGCAACATCCATCAAAGAGTAAGATGGCCACAGCAGAGAAGGTTCATGTGCTGGCCAGGGCCAGTATAACCTTAGGGCAAATGTTGCATCTGCACGGGGCCCAGTGGTCGCATCGGGCCCCCTGGCAGTGGCAATAATTTTAACTGTATCTGCATCATCAATTGCAGTTACAGTTGAAAAAGTATTCAGGAGGTTAAAAACGAAACTAAAAACATAATAAAAAGCTAAACTCACCTACTCTAAATTCAACACACTTCCAGGTCCAGTGGTCATGTGCCCGTTTAAACATGCGATTGCTGTGGCCAATCACCAGTCTCCGTTCCTATTGAGGCTCATGATTGGCTGCAGCAGTCACATACTTATACAGGCATGTAACTGTTGGAGCCGGAGATGAGCGAAGACTGTGAGGATGCCTGCAGCCTGCTTGGCTGGGGGTAGGTCACTATGAGCGGTCTTCTTTCTCTTTGTCACAAAAAAGTTTGGGGATGGCAGGTGGGGCGACAGAAGTGCTAGACATGCACAATGAAGGGGAAGGGACTTGTTATTTGTATAGAGCCAACCAATTCCGCAGCGCTTTCAGGTAATTTGTTTATTACCCCCAGCAAGCTGGGTACTCATTTTACCGACCTTGGAAGGATGGAAGGCTGAGTCAATCTTGAGCCGGCTACCTGAACCATGTGGGGACCTTCAGGTCGTGAGCGAGAGCTTAGGACTGCATTCTGCTGCCCTAGCACTCTGCGACACCCAAGGAGCAAATGGAAAGAATGGAAAGAACAATGTCTCCAGCTCAAGGGGGGCTGGAGATGTTAATGAAGAACCAATGGGCATTTTTTGAGATGACAGAGGGAGGGGCAGCCTGGACCAGTCCTGCAAACTAAATGCCCGTAGGACTAGTTGCAGCTAAACTGCCTACAATGCTGGGGCAAAGCGGCGATTTTGGGGGACTGAGAAGAAATGTTTTGGTTGGAGTCACTCACATATGCCCCATCTTTGGGTTGGTTTGGTTTAGGATTATTAATTGTAGGTGACAAACTTCTTTAAAAGCCCAAAATAGGTTGGACTTTAGGGAGGTTAAAGAATTTGGGCCACCATTGTCGGATAAATGGAATCTACAGCCGTGTAATAGGAAATGTGCAGTCACATAATCACTGGGACCGTGAAGGGCAGCGGCAGGACAATGATGGTGAAGGCAGGGAAAGTCAAAAACAACGTCATCACCTCCTCCTGTCCTCGACAGCAAGGCTCCCGACTCACGACTCGCAGCTGCACATCGCTCCTCGCAGCCGCTCTTCGGGAGCATTGTAAACACTTCAGAATAAACCCTGTAGAACATGTCAGACAGCGGATAAGGGGTTAACATTATACTCTAAATCATGTCCTTGTGTCTGTCTGGAGAGGGCAACGTTCAGAGATAAAGGCGCTGCTGATAAATGCTTAATATTTTCTAAAAGTATTTCCTTAAGGCCAAAGACAAGTGGAGCGGAGGGTAAAGAAAGCCGGTTATTGCCTGTTCGGGGCACACAAGTAGGTAAGAAACTTTATTTTTAGGTATTTTTATATTTTACTATTTTTGTAGTGTTTTGTGTTATTTTTTTTACTGTTCTTGGATTTAGAGGGTCATTTTAATATCCGTAAAGAAACGGCAGAACAATTATTACATGCAGATGTGAAAGTTCCAATCACTAGCCTTGCTGTTTCAGCTCGGCCCTAAGGGTCAAACTTGGGCTCATTAGCTGCGCAGCCGACAAAAAGTTGCCTGTGGGAGGTGGTGGGGCGCTCCATTAGCCGAACTGTTATGTATCCTCTTAGGGAACAACATCCAAGTAGGGCTTATATAAAAGGACCTTAGATATGGTTGTACAGTGGGATCTCTCCGATGGGCTGCCTAGTGGAGAAGACCACCCCTGATCAAGACCACATTTTTGATTTGTTTGTGTGTGCAAGGAGGCTTTATGGAAGACCAGGAGTTCCTGCGGCTCTGTACTACTCAGCCATCATGGCTGTTTGCCCCTCTATAACACCTCCGGAAAGAGCCACATCACACAGTTGTTTGCCTGTATAAGCTTACCTCTGTATTATGGCATACAATGGAGCATGCCGGCATTTGATTCTGTATGTAGTTGGAGTCATACGAAGTTATGGAGTCAACTCTCACAGGCTGTTAAAGGACTGTCTCATAACTCCATACACCGGGTAGAGTGATGAAATGGTGGAGTTCATTCGTGGTCAAACAAGCGTGGAATGGAAAGGAGGAGACCCCATAGCAAGGATCAAAATGGAACCCCACCTAATGGTGCTGGATGGAAAAGCCTGGTGACTGCATTGCCCTTTCCACCCGTTTTCCATGACCCATTGTTTGCTAATAGTGTTGAGTGAACCAAAACAGAAGAGCTCTGATTCTGGTTGAACCTATGCTAAAAGAGAAAAAAAAGGGGAGAAAGTAGAAAGAAAAAATCATATTTTCCCTTCTTTTTTTCTCCTTTTTCTTTATTTACTTTGTCTTTAAACAGCTCAAAAGTACTGAGATACCTTCTAGGAGAGCTAGGGTTGCTGTACAGGGCTTTATGGCTTTTAGACAACAGTATATACCAGTTTTATAGGTATTGGTGAAGTTTCAGTTCAGTTCAAACTCATTCGTACGAAACCAAACTTTTCACCAAAATTCGTCAAACCGTCCAAAGTTAACTTTTCAAAAGTCTGCCCATGTTATAGCCCATCTGTGCTGAGAAACGGTGAGTTCTACGTTCGGACGCGTTATTTGGAGACAAGCGCTGTATTCGGCTGCAGTCTCCTGACTGTGCAGTCTGTTTATCAACGATTCCTGACATCCTCCTCTGACCTCTTTTAGCAGCCAGTTGTTTCTGTCCACAGGATCCTCTATTGCTAGATGTTTTTTCTTGATCACCCCATTCTCGGTATACTCTCCACACCTTTACACTAGAACCCCCCCCCCCCCCCCGCGAGGTTGGCAGTGACATCCTGGCCCGGCTAGTCTAGCCCCGATGAGCCGGCCTCCTTGGAAGTCACTCCAATTGCTGCATTTTCCATCTAATGTGGATCCACACTGAAACTTGTCACGTGACTTTATGCTGCGTTTCGGGGGATAATTTTGGGGTCACGGGGATAATTTCTATACAAGGAAGCTGCGAACATGAAGGGCCGAGGGCTCTAATAAGGTGGTCATTCGGAGTAAGTTTCTATTGGTCCGTTCTTCTGTTCAGCACTTAGTATATCTGGGACTGAGCAGATCAATAACCACATTATGAGGACACTTTGGGAAAGTCTTGTGCCGTTTTTATCTTCTTTTATACCTGTCAGAAAATAATGTGAGACTGGACGCAATTTATATATAAATTTACGGAAGCAGCGCCATTAAATGTATAACTTTAATGAAATAAATTAATAAATTACATTGTGGATAAATTATAGACTATAAATAATGCCTGTAAAGTGTCTGCTGTGCCTAATACTATACAGAGAGGACTATGGGGGCCGGGAGGACCTGCGGTAATGGGCTGTGATGCAGCCATAGGGGTGGGTAATGGTCTACCTGAGCTTATTAAAGGGACAGTGCAGGGTACAACGACACAACATGTCCTGCTATTACATGGCTGGTCTCGGTTTCTGTAGCTTCTATTTCCATTCATAGCGATGGGTGGTCTCTTCATTGTGGGTCGGGGTCTGATTTCTATGACCTGTCTGATTGAACTGACCAGAACATGGGAAAATGTTGGATCCAAGATGTCGTCACTTTTCTTGGATGTGATGTTCCCTCAAAAGCATCTACTAGACAATGTCACCTTGTCTGAAGGTGTCTTGAAGATGGTTCAATGTCCTGGTAATAGGGAAGGTGACCATGATGCTCTTGGTGAGAACATATGGTTTGACTCCTTCCAAGGTCCTCAAGGAGTAACATGCTGCTCTACTAAGCCCAGAAGAAGAAGATAAGTCTTCATAGCGGACACTAGACCCCCACGGACACCCACAGATGGGGTTGTGCAGCACACATTACTGCACGTTCTACATTATTGTCCCCTGGTAAGTCCTCCGATAGTCCAGATTCCTATATTTCCATATGCCTTGAGGTTGGATAGAAGCCTGGTGGAAGCCATTAAGGTTTTAGGACCTCCGGACGATGAAATTTCACCTAAAAGAAGAAAGAAGGTGAGAAATAGGAAAATGACGTATTAGGCATAGTAGATTCCATAGATCATGGCTTTGTCACATACAGTGTGTAGCTATAGGAGGTGTAGAGGTAGCAGTCGCCCCCTGGTGGAAGGTGTCCTAAAGGCTCCACAGCTACATCATAAAAGGTTCATGGTAGGAGGTGGTGGTGGTGGGGGTCATATGTTACACAGGGGCCCGCAGCGTCACGTTAAGCCTCAGCTCACCCATATGTGTGTAAATGTGTTCCCGGGACTGGAGATGTGTTATATGAGGCAGTGCTGGTAGGAGCAGCCAGGGGCAAATTTAGTTTAGTTTTTGACAACTAGTTTTTCATGATCAGTGTTAGCTACGATTGGGACAGTTAACTATTTAGATGAACATATAAATAGCCAGCCGGGGGGGGGGGGGGGGGTAGGGGGATAGGCTGGGTCTGTCCTGCACCCTATCAACCCCCAAGGGACACAATCATGGGATGACAAAGGGTTAGCATGGCAGCCTGGAGCCTAGTGAAGACTTCCAGGGTTGCCATGCAGGCATGCCTGTGGCAGGGCTTAATAGGCAACGCTGAAAATTACTATATACTGCAATACTGAAATATTAAAATATATAGTACAAGCATTTAAGTGACTGCAGGCTCAGGTCCCCTATGGGAACCCAAAAAATAAACAAATCTGTAGAGTAAGGTTTAGGAAATTTTTAAAACAGTGAAAAAATATAAAAGTATTAAAAGTTCAGACCCCCCCCCCCCTCTATTTTTCATTTTTCCTGTAAAAATCTAAACAGTAAAAAAACAACAAAAGATATGGTATTAGTGTACCTTGACACCACCGGAAGCTAGGGGTTTGACAGGAGGAACGCCCCTGTCACACCCCTAGCTTCTTATAGGGTGAAGGGACAAAGGTCCTAGTCGCACAGTGTGGGTTTCTTACTGGCAGCGCTGCAGGTTTACGCAGAGGGTTCCTATTCTGCTTAGGCTTACATTATGACATTGAAATGCCGTCACGTTACAGTGGTAACAGGCCAGCATTAACATGTCATAAATTAAGCCTAAACAGAATAGGAACTCTCCGCATAAGCCTGCAGCGCTGCCAGTGAGAAATCTAGATGCTGCAGTGTGTATGCTTGCTGGTGGGCGGCATTTCTGCCATGGCCTCACAGGCGGCCACTGGCCCACCCCTCCGTCCCGGCCGCCGTCTCTCCACTGCGTTTGGCCGGCCACATCGCTGCTCGCTGTGGGTCGCTCCTGGAAAACCACTGTGAGTACGGGCGGCTGCCGGCTGTCCGCTCACCTCCGGTGCCCACATCACTGGTCCCTCACTGCCGCTCCTGGCAAAGTCACTTGCCTGAAGTGGCGCTCCACTTGTGCAGTCGGGGAGGAATTCTGCCTTGTGGTACGCCGGCAGGGAACCCACTTGCTGCTGGAGGTGCGAGGCAGCAGCGGCGCTGGCCGCTGTATGGCTTCTCTGCAGATCTTAACATGCATTTCAGGACCTGCTGCCGAGCACGCTGTCCAGCCAATCAGCTGCAGGGGGTGACTCCCTGTCCATCTTGACTCCACCAGGAATTCCTGGTGGCATCAAGATACACTAATACCAACAGATATTTGGTATTGCCGAGTTCATAAAAGTACAAACTATTAGAATATCACACTATTTACCCTGCAAGGTAAACACTGTAAAAAAGCAGAGAATGGCAGAGGGGTGGGGCTTTTCATTACCCAGATTCCCCAGAATACTGAATAAAAAAGTGATCCAGAAGATGAATGTACCCCAAAATGGGCGTAATAAAAAGTACAGCTTGTTCCTAACGCTCACACACCCCAATCGATGAAAAAACTAAAATGTGCCGGGCCCCACAATACGGCGATGGAGGCAATTGTTGTTTAAAAAGTTTCTGTACTTTTTAAAAGTGATAAAACATAAAAGGTCTTAGAAATGTGTCAACTGCAGAACAGCGACCCGCAGAACAGCGACCCGCAGAACAGCGACCCGCAGAACAGCGACGCGCAGAACAGCGACGCGCAGAACAGCGACCCGCAGAACAGCGACCCGCAGAACAGCGACCCGCAGAACAGCGACCCGCAGAACAGCGACCCGCAGAACAGCGACGCGCAGAACAGCGACGCGCAGAACAGCGACGCGCAGAACAGCGACGCGCAGAACAGCGACCCGCAGAACAGCGACCCGCAGAACAGGGACCCGCAGAACAGGGACCCGCAGAACAGCGATCCGCAGAACAGCGACCCGCAGAACAGCGACCCGCAGAACAGCGATCCACAGAACAGCGATCCGCTGAATAGCGACCCGCAGAACAGGGACCCGCAGAACAGGGTCCCGCAGAACAGGGTCCCGCAGAACAGGGTCCCGCAGAATAGCGATCCGCAGAATAGGGACCCGCAGAATAGCGATCCGCAGAACAGGGACCCGCAGAACAGGGACCCGCAGAACAGGGACCCGCAGAACAGGGACCCGCAGAACAGCGATCCGCAGAATAGGGACCCGCAGAATAGGGACCCGCAGAATAGCGACACGCAGAATAGCGACCCGCAGAATAGCGACCCGCAGAATAGCGATCCGCAGAATAGCGACCCGCAGAATAGCGACCCGCAGAATAGCGATCCGCAGAATAGCGACCCGCAGAATAGCGACCCGCAGAATACCGACCCGCAGAATGGCGACCCGCAGAATAGCGACCCGCAGAATAGCGACCCGCAGAGTGAAGCTCATATCAACACTGTAACAATTGTGCAAGTCCTTTTTCTCATTGCACCCCACCGCTCAACTATGAAGCTTGTCGGTATATTGTGCAATAAGTGATAACAATACAAAATACAACCCGTCCTGCAAACAACGCGCCCTTCATGGCTGAGGGAAGTCAGGGAAAAAAGAAAGAAAAGAGCTCCGGTCTTGAAGGAGTTAAAAGGGCGGCCGTTCTTAGCACCCCAAAACTCTCCTCTGAGCTGCTCAGCAATCCTTCAGTTCAAATTCTTTCTAATGCCACTAGGTGGAGCTGTACTGTATATGGACACTTTATAGAATATAGTGAGCTCCCCCTAGTGGCCAATGCCAGAATCATTTATCATTTTACTCAACAGTTATGAAATCTGAGGCTGTCCCACTGAATATATATACCCCCCCAGGTGGGCGGTGGTGACAGTGTGCCGTATACGTTACCTGGATGGACCGGTCCACTTTCTTCAGATCCGGATTGAACACCTCTGTGCTGGATACGTATGATTCTGTACAAGAGAAGACATGTTAGTGTCCCGATGTAGCAGAGCTGACATTACTCTTTCTTTGGCGCTCCCCAATAAGTTACTGCAGTCCTAGAAGACCATAAATAATGGTCACAACTATTGGACAAGATCTCTTCTTGCTGTCAGTGAACGGATGCATTGAGTTGATTTGTTGCTGTGTAGGCACCAGTTTGCTGATGTCATTGCATTGCTACGAGGGTCTGACATGGGCTTCGTATCTACATCTTCATAAATGTGCTCTATTGTGGCAAAACTTCAGCTGTGAGAATCACTAAACCTGGAGCAACTGTCAGCCTCTGGCTGTAAAAAATAATGTCCATTCATTTCCAGCAAGCAGAGATCCTGAAACACTAGTAAAGTTGGGGAGGTTTCCGTTCGCCTTATCAGCCTAACATTTAACCCTTTCTGTTCCACACTTACCACTTCCATAGAAGCCCTTATTGTAGAAGGCGAGTGATTCCGGTATGTCCCACTCGTCGTCCGTTAGATCCCTGTGACAGGAGGATATAACAGAGTCACAAACCTCTACAGACCGCCGAGTCTCACATCTTTCACGCAGTAACCATGGAAACTCACCACTGACGCAGTCGTTTTTTTCTGCGCAGGAAGTACGCCACGGTGATAATGATTAGTAAGAGCACAGCGAGGGCGGCTGCCACCCCGCCGTACACACCGGCCTTTAGCAGCCTCCCCTGACACTGTGCAGACGTGTACAGGTAGGTCTCTGGGTCGTCGCAGCTGTGGAGTAATACAGCACATTGTTACACATATGGCGGCACACGGCAGCATCTAGAGAGGTCGGGTAGAAACTAGGGGGATAAGGGGGAGGCGCAGCTGCAGGTGTCAGAGCCCCATCTACATGTTCAGGGGGCACTGAAGACACTTTGGGCAGCTGGGAGTTATGTTCACGGCCCCTTGTCACCCACTATAGCCAGGATGGTTTACTCTTTGGCAGTTATGGAGGCACGGCCGCTGTCACTATTATGGAGGCACTGCCGCTGTCACTATGATGGAGGCACTGCCGCTGTCACTATTATGGAGGCACGGATGCTGTCACTATTATTGGGGCACTGCCGCTGTCACTATTATGGAGGCACTGCCGCTGTCACTATTATGGAGATACTACCGCTGTCACCATTATGGAGGCACTGCCGCTGTCACTATGATGGAGGCACTGCCGCTGTCACTATGATGGAGGCACGGCCGCTGTCACTATTATTGAGGCTCTGCCGCTGTCACTATTATGGAGGCACGGCCGCTGTCACTATTATTGAGGCTCTGCCGCTGTCACTATTATGGAGGCACTGCCGCTGTCACTATTATGGAGGCTCTGCCGCTGTCACTATTATGGGGGCACTGCCGCTGTCACTATTATGGAGATACTACCGCTGTCACTATTATGGAGGCTCTGCCGCTGTCACTATGATGGAGGCACGGCCGCTGTCACTATTATTGAGGCTCTGCCGCTGTCACTATTATGGAGGCACTGCCGCTGTCACTATTATGGAGGCACTGCTGCTGTCACTATTATTGGGGCACAGCCGCTGTCACTATGATGGAGACACTGCCGCTGTCACTATGATGGAGATACTACCGCTGTCACTATTATTGGGGCACAGCCGCTGTCACTATGATGGAGACACTGCCGCTGTCACTATGATGGAGATACTACCGCTGTCACTATTATGGGGGCACTGCCGCTGTCACTATTATGGAGATACTACCGCTGTCACTATTATGGGGGCACTGCCGCTGTCACTATTATGGGGGCACGGCCGCTGTCACTATGATGGAGATACTACCGCTGTCACTATTATGGGGGCACTGCCGCTGTCACTATTATGGAGATACTACCGCTGTCACTATTATGGAGGCTCTGCCGCTGTCACTATTATGGAGGCTCTGCCGCTGTCACTATTATGGAGGCACTGCCGCTGTCACTATTATGGAGGCACTGCCGCTGTCACTATTATGGAGATACTACCGCTGTCACTATTATGGAGGCACGGCCGCTGTCACTATTATGGAGGCACGGCCGCTGTCACTATTATGGAGATACTACCGCTGTCACTATTATGGAGGCTCTGCCGCTGTCACTATTATGGAGGCTCTGCCGCTGTCACTATTATGGAGGCACTGCCGCTGTCACTATTATGGAGGCTCTGCCGCTGTCACTATGATGGAGGCACGGCCGCTGTCACTATTATTGAGGCTCTGCCGCTGTCACTATTATGGAGGCACGGCCGCTGTCACTATTATGGAGGCACTGCCGCTGTCACTATTATGGAGATACTACCGCTGTCACTATTATGGAGGCTCTGCCGCTGTCACTATGATGGAGGCACGGCCGCTGTCACTATTATTGAGGCTCTGCCGCTGTCACTATTATGGAGGCACGGCCGCTGTCACTATTATGGAGGCACTGCCGCTGTCACTATGATGGAGACACTGCCGCTGTCACTATTATGGAGATACTACCGCTGTCACTATTATGGAGGCTCTGCCGCTGTCACTATGATGGAGGCACGGCCGCTGTCACTATTATTGAGGCTCTGCCGCTGTCACTATTATGGAGGCACGGCCGCTGTCACTATTATTGGGGCACTGCCGCTGTCACTATTATGAGGTTGCTCTGGCTGTCACTGCTATGAGGCACTATGGCTGTCAATGTTGTAGAGGTACTCGAATGGTCACGATTATGGGGGCACTGTGCCTAGCACTGTTGTAGAGGTACTCTAGTGGTCACTATCAAGAGGGCACTGTGCCCAGCACTGATGTAGCTGTACTCTAATGGTCAATATTATGAGGGCACTGTGCCAGCAACTGTTGTAGAGGTATCATAGTGGTCAGTATTGTGGGGGCACTGTGCCTGTCACTGTTGTAGAGGTACTTTAGTGGTCACTGTTATGTGGGCACTGTGCCTACCACTGTTGTAGAGGTACTCTAGTGGTCACTATTATGGGGGCACTGTGCCTGTCACTGTTGTAGAGGTAATATAGTGGTCAGTATTGTGGGGGCACTGTGCCTGTCACTGTTGTAGAGGTATCATGGTGGCCTGCATTATGGGGGCACTGTGCCTGTCACTGTTGTAGAGGTATCATGGTGGCCCGCATTGTGGGGGCACTGTGCCTGTCACTGTTGTAGAGGTTCTCTAGTGGTCACTATTATGGGGGCACTGTGCCTGTCACTGTTGTAGAGGTATCATGGTGGCCTGCATTATGGGGGCACTGTGCCTGTCGCTGTTGAAAAGGTACTCTAGTGGTCACTATTATGTTGGCACTGTGCCTACCACTGTTGTAGAGGTTCTCTAGTGGTCACTATTATGAGGGCACTGTGCCTACCACTGTTGTAGAGGTATCATGGTGGCCCGCATTATGGGGGCACTGTGCCTGTCACTGTTGAAAAGGTACTCTAGTGGTCACTATTGTAGGGGCACTGTAGCTGTCACTGTTGTGGAGGTATCATAGTGTTCACTATTATGGGGGCACTGTGCTTGTGACTGTTGTGGAGGTACTCTAGTGGTCAATCTTATGGGTGCACTGTGACGGTCACTGTTGTAGAAATACTCTAGTTGTCACTACAATGGAGGCACTGTGCCTAGCACTGTTGTAGAGGAACTCTACTGGTCACTATTATGGGGGCACTGTTCCTGTCACTGTTGTGAAGGTACTCTAGTGGTCAATGTTATGGGGGCACTGTGCTTGTGACTGTTGTAGAGGTACTCTAGTGGTCACTATAATGGGGTCACTGTGCCTGGCACTGTTGTAGAGGTATCATAGTGGTCACTATTATCTGGACAATGTCACTAGCACTGTTGTAGAGGTACTCTAGTGGTCACTATCAAGGGGGCACTGTGCCCAGCACTGATGTAGCTGTACTCTAATGGTCAATATTATGCGGGCACTGTGCCAGTCATTTTCATAGAGGTACTCTATTTGTCACTGTTAGGAGGGCACTGTGCCTGCAACTGTTGTAGAGGTACTCTAGTGGTCACTATTATGGGGGCACTGTGCCTAGCACTGTTGTAGAGGTACTTCCGTGGTCACTATTATGGGGGCACTGTAGCTAGCACTGTTGTAAATGTACTCTAGTGGTCACTTTCATGAGGGCACTGTGTCTGGCAGTGTTGTAGACGTACTCTAGTGGTCAATATTATGGGTGCAGTGTGCCTCTCACTGTTGTGGAGGTACTCTAGTGGTCACTGTTATGGGGGCACTGTGCCTAGCACTGTTGTAGAGGAAATTCTAGTGGTCAATGTTATGGGTGCAGTGTGCCTCTCACTGTTGTGGAGGTACTCTAGTGGTCACTGTTATGGGGGCACTGTGCTTAGCACTGTTGTAGAGGAAATTCTAGTGGTCAATGTTATGGGGGCACTGTGCCTGTCACTGTTGTGGAGGTTCTCTAGTGGTCACTGCTATGGGGGCACTGTGTCTGTCACTGTTGTAGGGGTACTCTAGTTGTCACTGCTATGGGGGCACTGTGTCTGTCACTGTTGTGGAGGTTCTCTAGTGGTCACTGTTATGGGGCTACAGTGCATTTCGCTGTTGTAGAGGTACTCTAGTGGTCACTAATATTGGGGGCACTGTTCCGGTCACTGTTGTAGAGGTACTCCAGTGGTCACTGTTATGGGGGCACTGTGTCTGGCACTGTTGTAGAGGTAATATAGTGGTCAGTATTATGGGAGCACTGTGCCTGGCCCTGTTGTGGAGGTACTCTAGTGGTCACTGCTATAGAATATACGGTACATTTATGTGCCAGTAATTATTTTCCTCTTCTACTTGTGATGGCCAAGTACTGGCCCCATAATGTCCTAGATGCCTGCTGGGGGCCGGTGGCAGCGGAGTACTCACAAGCACTGAGGCCCGGTGGCGATCTGCAGTTGGCACGTGCCGCTGTGACAGTTCAGGTACTTGGGGGACAGCTTATCACAATGTGACACGCAGATGAGACCGCCGGCTGTCAGGAGGGGGGTGAAATAATCCTGGAAGCCGCTGGGAACCGTCATCATGCAGATCTCTGAGGAAGGAAACAGACGTGAGTTACCCCGCAGGTAAACATGGCGGCTGCGCATCACATGACTGAGCGGCCCGGTAATAGCTCGTTATGGGAACCAATACGTCGGCCTCATGTCCATGGAATCCCACCCTGCCCGCGGCCGAGGGCACTATTTTACCTGCGCGGATTTTCCTGTGCATTTCTGTCGGGCAAAAATAAAGGCCGCGTTCTCTATTCTTCTGGCAATGTGCGCAAAATACGCCAAGAGATTCGTGAAACAATGTGGAATCGTGCAGGAAAAAGATCACATCTGGAACTCAGACTAATTAGCCATTTAAATGGGTGCCTATTTGTTTGCCGCGTGGGCGCAAAAAGTACAATAGAAAGTGCCGATGCGAATGCAAAAAATGCGTTGTTCGTGCACGTCTAACCGCGCGAGGCGGTCTTTTTCCCTTTAACCGTGGAATTCCATCTCCTGTATGTTAGAAATTCACAACAAAAGTTCTGCAAAATGTACTTTAATCTGTAGCAGAAAGCGTCTGTGCTATAGAAGTGATTCTCAGGCTGGGCTCACACGGGCGTAAATCCCTCGGAGATCTTACGGAAGGACCGCACGAAAATACTGTGAGATTTCTGTGGCTGAAATGCAGCTTTAAAACTCCCGCATTCTGCAGCGGCCATCTCTCCCCATAGAGAGACTGCAGCAAAGACGGCCATATTATTGACATGCCGCGGCTTTGAATTTTGCGCGGCGTGTCAGTTTCATCACAGCTTGGCCGCAACAGCTTCTCCGCAGCGGGTGCATGAGATGTTTCCTGCTTTAACCCGGGATAAAAATTGCTGGCGGTAGTTCCGTCCCGTGTCAACCCAGCCTTATGGTTTTGAAGTTAGGATGTGCGGATGTGGGTGCAACTCCATAGCAGAATCCGCTATGTGTGAACGCACTCTTAGAAATGCACTTTTTCTTCTAGTTAAAGGTTTAAACATGAAGCCAACACTCTACTAAATAACATAGGTGGTTGGAAGAGAAGGGGTTAATGTGGGACACTTTCAGCTTCGCTCTCCTCCAATCTCACACTGAGGCTAATTTCACGCGAGCGAGCTTCATCTGAGACAGTGAAACGCGGCTCGGGAACGTGCGATTCCCCGCAGATGTGTGGCGTTCCTGTGCCGCGTCTCTTCAGGGGAGCAGCGATCCTCCCGTTGTGCACCTCGATGCCTCGCCGGCCCCATTTAAAACAATAGGCAGGCATTCCGAGGGACCGCTCAAATATAGGACATGCCACGACTTTTTCCCGCACCACAATGGGATGCAGGAAAAGAAAAAACGCGTCTTTACATGACCCCATTCAAAACAGCGGGATTCATACTAGATTTGCGCATTTCACAATGCACAAGTCTTGCGCAATTTTCTCGACTGTGTGAAAGAGAAGCCGTCACGGCGCTGAAATGTCACAGAGTAACATAGTATGTAAGTGTCAAAGAAGTTTACAAACCAACTTTCCCAGCAAGCGCTGTGATTGGCTGGTATCTCTGATTATGTCATCGAGACCTGAGCTGCCCGTCTCCAGTGTTCCAGTCACAATCACCCACAGATCACATGACATAAATATATGTTGCTGCTGCACAGAGCCTAGGCAGTGGTCGTGAAGGGGTTAAAGAACATGTGCAAATATAATTAATGATAATATCATTAAGACACTTGCCTTCTTCAGTCGGCAGCGGTTGGGGTTTGACTTCAGGGTTTCCATCTGGAGAAACACACAATCCTATAGGACGAAAAGTCAGGAAGTAAGAAGAAACATCCTACGGAGCTCCAAATCCCCCACATTGAGACAGCATTAATGATCAATCTCTGCCAGCAGCCACCACTAGGGGGAGCTTATAGTAACGTTCCTGAGCTCCCTCTAGTGGTGACTTCAGGCAGACAGATTTTTAGCATGTAACTCTTTGTCTAAGAGGAGAAAAGAGGAGCAAAAGTCATCTTCAACGTCTATAAAGATATATTAAGAAATGAGTCGGCACTGAGGATTGGACCTCAAAATGTCATAGAGTTAAATAGTGGATATTTACTTTAATCCCGCCCCCAACATGTGCCGTACATGCTGTCCCAGTGTCACGACAGCCTGAGGCTTTCTGAATGCCTGCTCCAATATAGTATGATGCAATACTACAGTACTGCAGTATACGATGTAGGTGATCAGACAATCACAAGTTCAGTTGGGGACTAAAAAACAAGTAAAAATAAGTAAAATAAAGATTTTTTAATAATTACAAAAAAAGTTTAAAAAAACGTTATGTCTTTAAAAGTCCAATTTATTAAAATATCACATGATTAATTCTTCATGGTGAATGCCGTCCAAAAAAACCCCACACTTTTTTGGCTCACTGTGTCTCCAAGAAAAATCTGAATAAAAAGTGACCAAAAGTCATATGAACCCCCAAATGATAAGAAAAACTGCAGTTCACAAGACCTTACACAACAGCAGTGGAAAAATAAAACATTGCGGCAGTCAGCAGATGGCGACAGACAAATGTTTTTAACCCCTTTTTTAGGTTTTCTCTCCCCCTTTTAAAATATCCTAACTCTTACTTATCCCGCTACACATCTGCCTGCGGCTTGTTTTTTGCGGGGCGGGGGGGATTTTTCTGACCTGATTTGGTTGTTTGGATTTACTCATGCCTGGTGATTGGTTATTTGGGTTGCCTGATTCACGGTGATTGGTTGTTTAGGTTGGCTGATGTAGAAGTGGGGAGTAAAAGGCTAATATGCATGCACGAAGTGTATGTGATGCACCTCTGCAGCGCTGAAAGTGTTAACTGTTTGGTATGTGACATGTCTGACAATGTATCATTTTGTGTTGTGAGTTGGTGGTCACATGACCGTGCTTCATATTAATGTTTGCAGAGTGTGAGTGCGAGGGAGAAGTAGTAGAAGTCTAGCAAGGAGTCAAGTCTGACAGTCTGCAAGAAGAGTCCGGTCTAAGTCAGTTAGCCAGAAGGTCCCTTCTTGGCCTAGTCTAGCCTGAACAAATCTGAGAGTCTGGACACTTGGAATATCTGTGAGAATGGAAGAAGCCAAAAGGTATCCCCCTTCTCCCCTGGATATCCCGTATCCCAGGAGCCCCCCAGGGTAGCCATAAGCCCCTGTGAGAGAGAGGAGACTGTCTTTGCTGCAATCGTGAGTGTGAACAGGGAGAGAGAAATGAAAGTGGAAATCCGTGTCTGGGACCCTGCAGATAACTCAGACTGTGGAGTATTCTCCTGTGAATTCCATGTATGCCTCCCTGCCCTCTCATGCGGAGCAGCACAAGTTGTACTCAGCTATCACCCTTGTAATGCACCAAGTAGACTGTTAGTAAATGGGTCTCACTGACCCTTCCCAGTGCGACTCTTAAATAGACTTCTCCATGTGTGGACCCTTTATTATTCATCGGTCGCCTTCACCGTGGAGGAAGCAATAGTGGTGTCACCCGTGATAACCAAAAGGAAGAAACCAAGGTAAACCAGTTCCCTGTCACCCTCTATTTTCTGTAGCCTGCCCTCGGCCCCGTTGGACGTGTCCCTGGCTACCCTCCGGATGGGAGACAGTAGTGCCACTGTGACAAGGCTAGAACTCATCCCCACTGTCTCCTAGGCTGGGGCCTGCTCCTCGGACGCTGCTGGGTGGGGCCTTACAAAGGACGGAGAATGTTGATCCATAAAGTGACCGAAAGTCGGCCTCGACTGAACGGACAATCATCATCATTCTAAATATGGCAAAAGGGTTTTTTTCCTAATAATTAATAACACTAATTTAAAAAAATTTTTCTAGGCTCCAGAGGGGGCAAGAACTTGCGATGCTTTGATCACTCCTGCAGTATGATGTAATGACATACTATTACATCATACCATGATCTGACAGGCAATATATCAAGCCATGCCACAAGCATGTCTTAATAGGCTATCTGCAATGACAGTCCTGGGGCCTTTCAAAAGGCCCTGTGTGTCATGCTAAGCGCACAGCAATGCACGATCTCATGGCATGCAGGGGGTGGGGGGGGGGGGGGGCACTGGGTTTAATGGGAGCTGACTGTTCACCGGTAACCTCCTTTTCTCTACTAGAGCAGTATAGACCCTCAGACACATTTAGATTACTCTAACATATGTTTTCTTGTTTCTGTTTAAACCTGGCTGCGTCTTATGGTCCAAAAAATACAGTAAATTTGGTGTTACGTAAATTCTAATGACCCGCAGAATAAATATGACATCAGTGAACAGCATGAAAGCAAGAAAATGGGGCAATTGTGTTTTTTACATTTCACTCCACTTTAAAATTTTCAAAGTTTTCCAATATATTATATGATGCATTGTCCCGCAAAAACCAAGCCCTCACATAGATAGGTCACTGGAAAGATATAAGAGTTAGCGATTTTTGGAAGTTATATATGTGGCATAACCACAAGATAATCCATACATTTCTCACAAGTGAGTGTTCCACCTCTAGGACCCCACCTAACGGGCCCCCTGTATTCTGTTTTGCAACAGGGGGAGTTGCTGGGAGCAGCCGGCCAGCTTGGAGTGCGCTGGGAACAGCCGGCCAGCTTGGAGTGCGCTGGGAGCAGCCGGGCAGCTTGGGGTGCGCTGGGAGCAGCCGGGCAGCTTGGAGTGCGCAGGGAGCAGCCGGCCAGCTTGGAGTGCGCTGGGAGCAGCCGGCCAGGATGGAGTGCGCTGGGAGCAGCCGGCCAGCTTGGAGTGCGCTGGGAGCAGCCGGCCAGCTTGGAGTGCGCTGGGAGCAGCCGGCCAGCTTGGAGTGCGCTGGGAGCAGCCGGCCAGCTTGGAGTGCGCTGGGAACAGCCGGCCAGCTTGGAGTGCGCTGGGAACAGCCGGCCAGCTTGGAGTGCGCTGGGAGCGGCCGGCCAGCTTGGAGTGCGCTGGGAGCGGCCGGCCAGCTTGGAGTGCGCTGGGAGCAGCCGGCCAGCTTGGAGTGCGCTGGGAGCAGCCGGCCAGCTTGGAGTGCGCTGGGAGCAGCCGGCCAGCTTGTAGTGCGCTGGGAACAGCCGGCCAGGTTATACGCTACTAGGATGAGGGGTTAAAAAGATGATTGAGCAGATGGAAGATACTAACATATGGCTGCATGGCGAGTGTTTTTGTACTTGGTTCCCATGGAGACACATAGATCTGCATTTGAGCTGTGGACACAAAACAGTAACGTTTTGCAATCAACCTGCTTGACCTACTCAGTGGCCACCATTGTGCAGGAGCAGAGGCATAGTTATGTATGATTTATGGGTATTGGTCTATATACCTTCACTTGCGTTGGCATAAAGGCTTGCGCTCCGTGACGTGACGTTTTCACGCTTCATGGCTGAAAAAGTAAAGCAAACATCAGAATAAGACAAATACGACATTTAAGGGCCCCTAATTAGGGATGGGAGCATGGCGGACCACCTGGTGCACACTGTACATGGTATACATCGGTAGTCTATGGCACTACACGCTGCCCTCTCTGGCCAGCACAGCGCACTGCAGCTTATAGTGTCTTAAGCCCCTTTTACACGGACGATTACAGTGCAAATCGCTCGGTTGATCAAGCGGTTTGCACGATAATTGTGCAGTGTGAACGCATGAAGTGAAAGATCAATCAGCAATATAGATCTTTCATGCAGACCTAAAGATCATCGTTGGTCTGCCGCTGCATCGGCCCATGTGGACAGGCTGCCTGCTTACTGTGAATGGAGGCGGAGCCGGTTGGGGGTCGCTCCTGACCACCCGCCTATGTAAAAGCACAAGAACGGTCATGACTGGGACGGCTCGGTCATCCTGTGATAAAGGATGCATACTAATACATGGTGAATCGGGTAGTCCGAGAAGTGCTCAGCCATCTTTGTTTGTCCAGGATCGGAGGGGTGCTTGAACTGAAGCATTCAGTGCCAGGCAGCTGCTGCAAAGCTTTTAAGAGTTTACAAAAAAAGACACTTTTACATTTCTTATTAGCAGTTGAAACAATGGCCACCTGTAAGATGGGTTTTCTGCTGTGTCCTCACGACAACACTTCCTGCTTTTATACACTGGCGGCTCAATGTCCTTACACAAACGTCAGTGTCAGGTCCGGCGGCTCTCAGGGGTCTCTGTGCCCGCACTACCTGTCCTAGTACCCGGGCTGCATGGTCCTTGTGACCTCCCCTTTCTGCCGTGATCCAGTACGTCGGCTTCGGGCATGCGCCTAGTTAGTCGGGTTGCTGGGGACGCAGCAGGTGCCATCCCGTGCCACATTCCTGTTGCCATGACTCCTAGGCGGCGGCTCTCAGGGGTCTCTGTGCCCGCACTACCAGTCCTAGTACCCGGGCTGCATGGTCCTTGTGACCTCCCCTTTCTGCCGTGATCCGGTACGTCGGCTCGGGCTGGCGCCTAGTTAGTCGGGTTGCTGGGGACGCAGCAGGTGCCATCCCGTGCCACATTCCCGTTGCCATGACTCCTAGGCGTACCTGCCTGTCCTTAGCAGGCGCCAGGGGCTGTTTCTTCCAGCATCCAGGCCTTGGCTCCTGCTGCTGGCAGGCTCCTCGCCCCAATCAGCTGCTGGGGCGGGAGTTCTGGCAGTATTTAAACCCCTCAGCTCCTGCCAGTGCCTGTTTGGTCTCCAGCTACACCCGCGGATCCTGCATGTGATTCCCTGCTGTGACTCTCTTGCTTCGGACCTGACTTTGCCGCCGGACATCTTGTACCGCGTTCCTCTTATGCTGTGAACCGTGGTAGGGAAACAGCATGGGACTAGGGACAGGCAGGGTAAGGGTTAAGTGTAGCGAACGACGCAGGGGGTGGGGGGAGGAGCTAAGACAGGAAGAGCAGAGGGAAGGGGAGCGGAAGAAGAAGAAGACCAGAAGACGGGAGACACGTGGAGAGGAAAGAAGTCTGGAGCAGAAAAGAAGAACGAAAGCAGGAAAAGGAGCCATAAAGAGGTGAAAAGAAGAAGAACAAGAGCAGAAGAAGTGACAGCAGCACAGCAAGTACAAGCGGTGTACAGAAGAGTCGGTGCGAAGAGAGAAGCCCCAAGAAAGATGGAGGACTTACAGCGGCAGATACGGCAAGCGATCCAGCTTGATGGCGCGGAGTGGCTGCAGGACTTCATCGTCGGCTGCAGGTCGGAATCCGAATCCGGGAGGCCGGCGGAGGAGCCGACACGGAAGACAGGAGCAGCGGAAGAAGCGGCACAGGAGGGGGATGCCGGGCGAGGACGCCCGAAGCGCAGGAAGAATCCACCGGCGAGACTCAGCCCGAGTCCAGCAGCAAAGCGAGGCGGCCAGAAGTCCGGTCGTGGCGCCGAGAAGAGGTCGGGAGCGGGGCGCACAGCAACAAATTTGGCGCCAAATTCAAACCGCGCGGCGGGAAGAGCGCCCGCGGAAGAGACTCGGGCATCACCAGCTGGCAGTCCGCCAGCAAAGAGGGGGCAAGCGGCAGCGTTGAGGGCACGCTCCGGTGCGAAAGACCAGCGCGCGACAGGGCGCACGGAAGCCGAACCGGCCAGGGGAGAGGAGCCACGCAGAAGGTTGGAGGCGCGCGGAGGCGCGAGACAACGGCACAGGCTACAACAAGATGGCGGCGCAGGCGAAGAGCACGCACAGGTAGGCGCTGCAGGGCCAGGCAATAGAGCGCGAGCTAGGCGGGGGGAGGCAGGCCGTAGGGGCGCACAGCAGACCCATACCAGGGGGGGGGGAGAGGGGGAGGGAGAGAAACAGCCCAGCAGTTAGTTTAGGGAGCAGCACAGATAGCAGGAGGGGAAGCAGGCAGAGCAGCGGGGACAGGGCCACTTCTGCAAGGGGGAGCTCGAGCCCGTTGTCGGGCAGCTCGTTTGAAAGGCCCCTTCCAAGTCACTACCCGGACCAAGCCCCCATAAGGGGTCAGGGCACTCGATCCCGGCAACCACCACTACCTTCTCGTGCATACAGACACGATACCAGCGAGCACTACTTACGCGGTGCACGCAGTAGATCACCCGCTCAGCAGCAGTTGTACGCGCCCCCAGCGCCGCGCAGGCTCTGCTACGTTAACCCACGCTTCGTGGGTCCCCCTTCCTCGGGGGGTGGCGAGTCTTCCTATAGTTACGCTAGTCGTGCCAGCAACAACAGACAAGGCAAGGGCGCTAAGCAAAGGCAGAGGGAGAAGGCTAGGAGAGAGCGTTACCAGCGCAAGCGCGACAGAGAACACGCTAGGCTAGCGGCAGAGGCAGATAGAGAGCCAAGGAGTGCCAGTGTAGGGAACGTGGGCGACAACGCCAGTGGCACGGAGCATCGGCACCAAAAGGAAAGTTACCGCCATGCGACCGCATCAACAACAGCAGCGGCATACAAGGACTATTTACGCCATGGGAGGCGGGATTTCTCAGAAGAGCGGCCGGAGCGGGGCCACCTTGGAGCAGAACACGAAAGGCGGGCGCTAGAGGCTCCGCAAACAAGTACGCGGCAGCAGTCGCCCAGCTGGGGCAGAAGCCCAGGAGGAAGACCGGTAAGGACCACGACCTTGGCAGAGCCGGAGGACGGTCAAGCCGGTGAGTTGGCGTGTTTAAATGCTTGGAAAAAAGTGATGGATCCCGCCGCGGGGGCGGACAAAAATGATTTGGTTGTGGTTTTAAAGTCACTGTTGAGCAAGGTTGATCAAGGTGATGTTTTTTCGGTGTCCGGCGGACCCCCAAGGGGTGTAGTACCACTTGTGGGGCAGGAGGTTGGAAGCTCAACAGTCGGTGGTGACCCTACGGAAGGGTTGCGATACGCGGACTCGTTATTTTGTGGTGTTGCCCTGCTAGGGGTCGGTCTGTCAGACGAGGTGGTTGAGAAGATTCGAAAAGGTATATATGTGGATATATGGTCCTTGCTGTCGGCGGACCACGTAATTGTGGACAAAGAGCGAGTGTCGGAGCGCGGTGCGGATAGGAAGCCGAAAGTCGCTAAGACTTTTGGCAATTGGCTGCAAGCGTATATGGTACTGGCATACATTGTATGCCAGCACCAGCCCAAAAAGGGTCCTGAGCTCATGGTTTACCTCAATACGATTTATAGCGCTTATAAATTGCATGGCGGCGCCGCGTGGTGGCGATATGATGAGGACTTCCGACGACGGGTCTCGGGGATTAGTCATATCAGCTGGGCGTCAAAGGCAACCGACGTCTGGTTGCAACTTATTTTAGCACAGCGCCCACAAAAACCGACATTTCAGGGGGGAGCCGTGGGGGGCGGGCAACAGCCCCCTGCGGCCTCCCCAAGACCGAATGGATCCTGCTGGCTCTACAACGAGGGCCATTGCAAGTTTTATTCAACATGCAAGTTCAGACATGAGTGCTCTGTCTGCGGGGGTCAACACGCGGCGGTTCGTTGCTTTAGGAAGCAGCGAGCTACAGCCGGGGGCGGCGGTGCCAGTGGAGCACCAAACCCCAGTGAAAAGCCGATACCTCTTCCTGTGGCTCGACAAGTACCACAGGAGGGAGGAAGCAAAAATACTTAGAGAAGGTTTTACCGTCGGTTTCGTTATTCCGTTCACTTTTCAGCCCGCTTTCATGTCTTGTCCTAACCTAAAGTCTGCGACGGACAACATAGAGTTAGTTAAAGAAAAAGTTCAAAAGGAGGTATCAGCGGGCCGCATGGCGGGCCCGTTTGATGAACCACCGTTCGCCAATCTGCGAGTTTCCCCGTTGGGGTTAGTCCCCAAAAAGGAGGCTGGCAAGTTCCGCCTGATACATCATTTATCATTTCCAAAAGGGGAGTCGGTAAATGATGGTATCTCAAAGGAGCAAGCTTCGGTGGTTTACGCTTCATTTGACCAGGCGGTGTCTCTAGTCAGAGCGGCGGGAAAACGCGCGCAATTAGCGAAGGCTGATATTGAGTCAGCTTTCCGGCTGTTGCCAATTCATCCGGAGTGCTTCCACCTTCTCGGTTGCAAGGTGGACGATCAATTCTATTATGACATGTGTTTGCCTATGGGTTGCTCCATTTCATGTTACTATTTTGAGCTTTTCAGCTCCTTTTTGGAGTGGATGGTAAAATATGAGACGGGCATCACATCGGTAACGCATTACCTGGATGATTTTCTGTTCATTGGAACGGAAGCATCGGGTGCGTGCGGGGTTTTGCTAAATACATTTCGGTATCTTATGCGGCAGGCGGGGGTTCCGTTGGCGGAGGACAAGACGTTGGGTCCGGTCAGTAGGCTGGTTTTCCTTGGAATCGAAATCGATACCGAGGAAATGGTCTTCAGGTTGCCAATAGATAAGATAGCCCGCCTGCGGCAGACGGTAAAAGAAATTGCGAGCGGTAAAAAGGCCACGCTGCGCCAGGTGCAGGTCCTGTCGGGTTTATTGAACTTTGCCTGCAAAGTTATACCCATGGGCCGTGTTTTTGCCAGAAGGCTGTCGCTCGCGACAGTGGGAGTAAAAGAGCCTCACCACTTTATAAGGATCACACAAGGTATCAAAAGTGATTTACATGTGTGGAGAATTTTCTTGGAGACTTTCAACGGGCAAGTGGTATGCCCTAAGGAAGAGTGGGCAGGACCCGAGCTCAGCTTGTTTGCTGATGCAGCCGGGTCGGCCGGCTTTGGTGTGATTTTCCGGAACCACTGGTGCAGAGAACACTGGCCAGTATCCTGGATGAAAAGAAAGTGGAATAAGGACATAACGCTTCTGGAATTTTTCCCGCTGGTGGTAGCATTGGAGCTATGGGGCGATGAGCTCCGGGACCATAAGTTATGTTTCTGGTCCGACAATGTGTCGGTGGTTCAGATCATTAACAGACAGTCTTCGGCTTCATTGCCGGTGTTGGCACTGCTGAGGCACACGGTTTTACGATGTCTGCAACTGAATATATACTTGCGTGCAAAGCATGTGCCGGGTTATAAGAACTTAGCAGCTGATGCACTCTCTCGTTCGCAGATGGAGCGTTTCAGGGAGCGGCACCCGCTGGCGGACGCCGAGGGGGTCCGCTGCCCGATTTTCTTGTGGAGTCTGGTCGAGCGGAGCTGCTGAAGCTGGTCGAGACATCAGTAGCGGTCGGGACATGGAACAGTTATAAAGCGGTCTGGCAGACATGGTTGAGTTTCGCCGGAGGTTGTGTGGCAGGGGGCGATAGGGCCCGCTCGGCAACTTTGGACATGCTTGTTTTTTTGCGTAAGAAAGGGTCTTCGGCTGATGCGGTTAAAAAACATTTGGCGGGAGTCGCGTTTTTATTAAAACTACACGGGTTAGTCGATGTCACAAAACAGTTCGTTTTTCGGCAGATCGTGCGGGGCTGGAGGAAGGACAAAGTCCGGACGGACACGCGTCGTCCCATAACGTATTTTGTTTTGTGCAAGTTGTTAGAGGCCTTGGAAGTTTCCTGCAAAAATGGGTCAGAAGTATTGTTGTTTAGGGCGGCTTTTTCAATTGCGTTTTTCGCCGCGTTGAGGATTGGTGAGCTGGTTCCTGCAAGTAAGTGTAAGGCGGGCGGGCTACATTGGAACGATGTTATTATAGTCGATACGTCGTTGCGCGTCAGGATCAGGAAGTCCAAGACCGATGTGTACGGCAGAGGTGAGTGGGTGACTATCAGTCGTCTCGGATCGCGATGGTGCCCAGTTGACACTGTGATACAATACATGGACGACAGGACATCGGGAGAGCAATTTTTCGTACATTCGTCGGGCTTCCCTCTCACGCGGTTCCAATTTTCGGCAGTTTTGCGTTCGGCTTTAAAAGTAGCGGGGTTCAACTCAGCGGAGTTTGGAACGCATTCTTTTAGAATCGGCGCGGCCACATCGGCAGATGCGGGTGGTATGAATGAGGACGGGTTAATGAAACTAGGCAGATGGAAGTCGCAGGCATATAAATCTTATGTCAGACCGGATTTGGCGGTGGGCGACTTTAGCAAATCGGCGGCATTGTAGAGGAATTTTTGTGTTAGGTGGAGTTAAATAGCCTTGGTTCCTGTATTTTCTTTTCTTTGTTTTCTTTTGTTCTCAACTGCAGAGAAATGGAAGGCGTGCATTGTGGGACATTCCTACGTCTATTGGGCCCAGAGGAGGGCAGCAGTGCGGCCATTGGGATCGGACCTCGGCTTACCCGGAACACCCGTAACCTGGCACGGAGTCCGGGGGCTAAGATGGCCCGACATGCTAAAACTAATAACGGACATAAGCAGGTCCAACCCTCGGAGAGTGATTTTGGTAATTCACGCGGGAGGAAACGACCTTGGTAAAATGAAGACAAGGGACCTTTTGGCTATCATGAAGCAGGACATTTTACGGTTTCGCTCATGTTTTCAGGAGGTGATAATCGTCTGGTCCGATATAGTTGCACGAAGGTATTGGAGAGGTGCAAGAAACGTGGAGGCGATAGAGAAAGTGCGAAAATTAGTGAACATGAAAATGTCGCAGTTCGTGCAGTCCATTGGAGGGGTGGCGGTTCGCCACTGGGAGCTGGAAGGTAAAGAGAGGGGGTCATTGAGGGAGGACGGGGTCCACCTCAATGATCTGGGACTTGACACATTTTTATCTGGCTTGCAGGACGGCGTAGAGGCAGCTCTAGCCAGGGTAGGTGGGGTGGGACGGAATGAGCCGCAGTAATACGGCACATCCCGTGTGGCCCGGAATTATCCATGCTGGTTAGGGATGATTGAGGAGGGTTTGCAAGCCAGAGGATCGTGGGCTTACAAACGTCCTCGGGGACGGTTTATGGACTGAAAAGTTAAACTGCATACAGCATGGATAGGTTTCGTGAAAGTTCAGGATTAACGTTACTAAAAGGTTGTTTAATAAAGCTGTGGCCTACCCCACATTTGTTCAGCAAGAAGTAGTCGAGTATGTTATTTACTAGGTAAGTGAGCTGTTTAGAATTAAGTTATTGTCCCTAGTCTCTTATGCTGTGAACCGTGGTAGGGAAACAGCATGGGACTAGGGACAGGCAGGGTAAGGGTTAAGTGTAGCGAACGACGCAGGGGGTGGGGGGAGGAGCTAAGACAGGAAGAGCAGAGGGAAGGGGAGCGGAAGAAGAAGAAGACCAGAAGACGGGAGACACGTGGAGAGGAAAGAAGTCTGGAGCAGAAAAGAAGCCCACCCACCCTCCCGGAAGGCCTGGGCAAGGGAGGAGAAAGAACAGGGTTAGGAGTTAGTTGAGTCCACCTTTTTAATTTTAATTTTTCTTTTTTTTTTTTTTTTTGTTTGAATTTTAATTTTTCTTTTTAGTTTTTCTTTTCGGAAGTTGTCACAGCTAGTGGTTGGCCCGGAATTATCCATGCTGGTTAGGGATGATTGAGGAGGGTTTGCAAGCCAGAGGATCGTGGGCTTACAAACGTCCTCGGGGACGGTTTATGGACTGAAAAGTTAAACTGCATACAGCATGGATAGGTTTCGTGAAAGTTCAGGATTAACGTTACTAAAAGGTTGTTTAATAAAGCTGTGGCCTACCCCACATTTGTTCAGCAAGAAGTAGTCGAGTATGTTATTTACTAGGTAAGTGAGCTGTTTAGAATTAAGTTATTGTCCCTAGTCTCTCTGTTTCCGACCCGGATTGTCTGACCTGCCTTTGTGTTTGTGTGTCTCCTTGTATTTGTCTGTGAGTCTGACTCCTGCCCTGCATCCCTAGGGAGTTTAGGGACTGTCGCCCAGTTGTCGCCCAGTTGTCGCCCCAGGGCCTAGCCTAGGGGGGCAAGTTGGTAGTGGTTGCGGTTAATTCAGGGACTCCCAGTTTCCCGGACCGCAGCTCCTTGACAGTCAGTTCTCCCAGCAAATCATCAGACTTCAGCTCTATTTACTTACCTGTACAGATAACAGAAAGCTGACCTTTTCTTCAGTTGCTATAAGGCCTGCGGCACACGAGCGTACTTGTGTCCGTGTGCGGACCGTGTTAACCCTTTCCAACCCACTGTCTGACGTCTACAGACATTCTGATTGAAGCCTGTACAGCTCCGATGTCAGAAGATATCCTGCAGGGTATTCTTACTGTATATTACTGGCCCATCTGTTGTCGGGGGCCTATCCGGCATGTCCCATACCGCAGTACTGACTCTAGCCAGCAGACGGCACCATTGTGTAATGGCAGAAAGAGAAAGCCTCCTAGGAAACCCGGAATGTAAATTGGATTGCAAAGGGTTAATACCCGAACCCATTATAGCAGATGGGGCTACGGTATGTATATGTAGACGGCAGTTGTTTGACGCGGTCCGATGGTCCACGTGAGAAGCGCATCGTATATCCTATTCTTGTCCGTATCCATGTTCAGGCAGTCCGTGTATCAGACAGCTGTCCGTGTCGTGTCCAATGCAGGTTGTGACTGAACCTCTTGGGAGCAACTCTCACACATGACAAGTGAGTGCCCACCTTAAGACGACGTCTCCCTATGACAACCATAACCTGTCAGAGCAATGCTGTACTGTCATGGGGACACCGGCCGGGACATTATTATTTATTCACAGGAGGCCGGCAATGTTTACTGCGGATAACTAAACATCTGACCTTGCATACAATCGTGGCCAACAGGTTTGAGACTGACGCAAAGTTTTCTGCATCAGTGTTTTTAGATCTTTTAGTCAGCTGTTTCTATGGTTACTGCAGTAGAATAAGTAGTTCAGAAGTTTTTATACTTTTACTGACAAATAATTCACATTTAGACAAAGATGGTTGGTTGGCACAGCTCACTTCTGGATGGTTGGGAGATGCTGCTCCCCGGGTGGTGTGGGAGACGCTGCTCCTCGGGTGGCGTGGGGAAAATGTTGCTCCCCGGGGGGCGTGGGGAAAATGTTGCTCCCCGGGGGGCGTGGGGAAAATGTTGCTCCCCGGGGGGCGTGGGGAAAATGTTGCTCCCCGGGTGGCGAGGGGAAAATGTTGCTCCCCGGGTGGCGAGGGGAAAATGTTGCTCCCCGGGTGGCGAGGGGAAAATGTTGCTCCCCGGGTGGCGAGGGGAAAATGTTGCTCCCCGGGTGGCGAGGGGAAAATGTTGCTCCCCGGGTGGCGAGGGAGAAGTTGCTTCCTGGGTGGCGTGGAAAAAAAGAATCATTATGTCTTTTATTAACGCAGTTTCCGAGAAAAATCCACGTTGGGCGGCCACACATTGACCGGGCTGAATCCATGTGTGGCTCCACATGAGTATCCACAACAGAACTCCCTGGCTCAGCCTCGGATTCCCATCGTGGTCAGGCATCAGATTCAAGTTGGAATAATCTGTTGTGGATCTGACACTCGAGCATTCATGTGAACGAGGCCGTAAACTACGGAGGCATTACACCTGCTCTCTGATTGGCTAGTACCAATATACCAGTATTGATTGCAGTGGGACTTTAGCTAACTATTACACTTATGGCGCTGACCAGTGATGATGATGTCCGGCCTGCTGCACTGAGAGAGGCCAAACAATCAGCTGATTGATGAGCATCTCGAGCTGTGGGCCCCCAGCGATCAATAGTTGATGGGGTATTCTGAGGATAGGTCATCAATAGTTATGGTCCTGGTTACTCCTTTAAGGCTAACCGGAGCTGGACTATCCATCCGCATGAGCTCCATCTATGGTTTCTATACCCATGCATGCACTTCCTATCAGCCCCCTTGTGGTGATGGCAGGTAGGTACTCACCATAGAGGTTTGTGCAGTTGTTTGCCTTCAGTTCATCAAGTTGTGTTTTGACCTCTTGGACTATTTGCTCATAATCTTGGGTGATGTTCACATCACTATTTTTGGCCTCCACAACCACATTGTGATTCACGACGACGCTTCCTCTCCTGCAAGAAAATCACATATATTACATTTCACTTTAAAGCCAGATTCACACAAGCGTATGCGTATTTGGGCGCATGAGCGTAGCGTTTTTGCGGAACATCAGCGTATTTTAGTTTTTTTGTGGCTGCACGACATGTTCATTTGTGCGCGGCAAACAAAGACGCATCGATTGAAATGAGTTCCAGCTGTGTTCTTTTTCCAGTGGAGTTACGCAGCGTATTACCTTGTGTTTGTCCCCACCAGTCCACTCTCAGAAGAAGCTGCAGCAGACATGCCACTCACTGTGCACATGACTGCTCGGTCAGTCACAGAGCAGCGGTGATACTGGCACTCATTGTGCACATGACTGCTCGGTCAGTCACAGAGCAGCGGTGATACTGCCACTCATTGTGCACATGACTGCTCGGTCAGTCACAGAGCAGCGGTGATACTGGCACTCATTGTGCACATGACTGCTCGGTCAGTCACAGAGCAGCGGTGATACTGCCACTCATTGTGCACATGACTGCTCGGTCAGTCACAGAGCAGCGGTGATACTGGCACTCATTGTGCACATGACTGCTCGGTCAGTCACAGAGCAGCGGTGATACTGGCACTCATTGTGCACATGACTGCTCGGTCAGTCACAGAGCAGCGGTGATACTGCCACTCATTGTGCACATGACTGCTCGGTCAGTCACAGAGCAGCGGTGATACTGCCACTCATTGTGCACATGACTGCTCGGTCAGACACAGAGCAGCAAGGATACTGCCACTCATTGTGCACATGACTGCTCGGTCAGTCACAGAGCAGCGGTGATACTGCCACTCATTGTGCACATGACTGCTCGGTCAGTCACAGAGCAGCGGTGATACTGGCACTCATAGTGCACATGACTGCTTGGTCAGTCACAGAGCAGCGGTGATACTGGCACTCATTGTGCACATGACTGCTCGGTCATTCACAGAGCAGCGGTGGTACTGGCACTCATTGTGCACATGACTGCTCAGTCAGTCACAGAGCAGCGGTGATACTGGCACTCATTGTGCACATGACTGCTCGGTCAGTCACAGAGCAGCGGTGATACTGGCACTCATTGTGCACATGACTGCTCAGTCAGTCACAGAGCAGCGGTGATACTGGCACTCATTGTGCACATGACTGCTCAGTCAGTCACAGAGCAGCGGTGATACTGGCACTCATTGTGCACATGACTGCTCGGTCAGTCACAGAGCAGCGGTTTTTTCGTGCACATATTTACACACAAGAAAAAATTGCAACATGTCCTCTTGTGGTCCCCGAGTAGCCCATAGAAGTCAACGGGACTGCGTAAATACACATAATACATACAACATATTCACTGAAAGCGTTTTTTTTGTGCATGTTTATTGCGTTTTTCACATGTGCGCAAACAAAAAACCCCACAATGCTCAGGATTACACAGTTTTGGTCTGTTGTGTATTTTACGCCCCTTGTGAACGAGGCCTGATCGACACAGAAGGCAGGGCCGAAAGACAACCTGATGATAAGAGGCGGACGTGCCCTTCAGAGAAGAGCCTCCTTCCCAGGGCTCTCCAGGTATGGATCTTTGTCAGGGCATGCTGGGGGTTGTAGTTCTGCCACAGGCAGAAAGTGACTAGTTGGAGATGATGATGCTGCACAAGAGTGTTAACTGAAATCACTCACCATATATCGAGAATGAGCACATCCTTGTATCCAAGGACATTGGAGTAGACCAATCTCATCTGTAGGAAGAGGAAGACGAGGTCAGCTGTATCTCCATTGTTATACCACAGACCTGGGCAGGCGGGGGGTCACTGTCTGACACCTCTGAGAGGGCTGGGCTGCAGTACCAGGCACGGCCAAATCCATATGTATGGCGCTTTGCCTATGTAAAGAGTAGCATAAAGAATATGCCACCTCTGCCCCGTCTGTCATTGTCGCAGCAAAAAAAGTTCAATAAAAGTTTAATTTAAAGAAAAGAAATCTAATTTGAAAAATACGCATTCCCCCCCACCCCCTCCAAAAAAAACCCATCTTAGGCCATTTTTATATGGTCCAGAAAATCACAGGAGATTTTGCATTGCGAGACGCATGAATCCCGCACAAATATTAACCCTATCCTTTTGAATGGGGTCATGCATATAAGAATCTATCTTTGGGTGCATCCTGGCATTACATTGCCCATTGTTTCCATAAGGGCCAACGGCAGGATCGCGCCGCATGCTAGGTGCACATGCCAGGTCTCCTCATTAAAAACAATGGGAGACACTCCGTGATCCTTCATCGTGGCTGTCAGCAACGCACAAATCTCCCCCTCGCTGTCTCTCTGCCTCTCTCCTCCCCTCCGGCTATTTACAATGGGAGAGGGCGGAGCTAAGCCCTCTCTCCGCCCCTTGTCCGCAGCCAACAATGGGGGGGGGGGAGGAAACGGGGCGGAGCTTAGCAGGCAGAAATGCTGCTGATTTTCTGCACAGAAACTCTGCATAAAATCCGCTGCCCAGAGTGAGCGCCCTTATATTTCTTCATCAACGGAGCTGTCCAAGGGCTCTTTTTTTGCAGCACAAGATGCAGTTTTAACCTATTCCCCCCCATGGGGTACATGAGCGTTTTTGATTACCTTTCATTAATTTTTTTGTAGAGTGTAAGAAAACAGCAATTCTATTTTTTTTTATGTCATGCTAAATAAATTAAGGGTTACCTTTACAGTAGGGGTGATCCCAAATATGTATAGCTTCTCTTTTTTTCTCTCCCCCACCCCACAGTAAAGCAGCCAATTACACACCCCAGCAGTCTGTGCTGTTTTCCTGGCATCAAGGTTCCCAGCATCTAAGTGGTGATGCCAGGAGAATGGCATGTGACTGCGGCAGCCTCCGATTGGCTGTACTGGTCAGGTGGTAGCCATTCCCAAACAAAGACTGGGGGAACAGGGGGGTCGCAGTGCTGGATCGTTGCCGAATATGATAGCTAAGTACTGCTGGTTTAATTGTTTAACAGATTTGGCCCCGTTTTTAAAAAGCTGTCTCACTCACAGAAAACCCCTATAATGGCTGTAAGAGACACGGCCAGGACTATATTCCTCTTACCTGCTGCTTAAACTCTCCTTCAAACTCTTTGTATTCCGGACTAGTGTTGTCAGTCAGACTTTCCGAAAAATTTCTGTTGATGATTTTCAACTCAACATTCACTTTGGTCTCGACAACTAGTGAGACAGACAAATGCACATAGTATGAAGATTAGGTAGATAGATCAAAAAACCTGGCTTGTTCAGCATTAACTAATACAGAGCATATCCCTCTCTACCAGCTGGAGTGCTTCCCTACTCACAATGCATATGATGAGTCACACAGACCAGCTTTCTGTGTTCCCTGGTGGAGCAGAGCAGAGGCACATCTACTAATTAACAACCCGAGGCACATTTTCTCTGTCAGACAGACCTTGATGTGTTTGCCATTTCTGACATTCTGTTACTACAGTACTAATGTTATAGTAAGGGTGGTGGCAGGCTTTGAAGATACCTGGGGCACCAAGGTTTCCTGGCAGAAGGGAGGGCACTAGCATTTGGTCCAGTACTAGAAACTCTCTTCTATTATAGTAAATCTGCTTAGAGCAAAATAAGATACAAGGTCTTTGTATTGGTGCATATCAGTCATACTTACTTGGTGGGATTCTATCAGTTATGTATTCGCACTTGGGTCCGTAGAAATTGTCCAGGCATATACATTTATTTCCATCAAAGATGCCTCCGTTATTGCATTCTTGGGAATATAAAAAAATAACTACATTAGATCAACAAGATTATATTATTATATCATATAACTATATTATCAGCTCAGTTAGTTCTCGTGAAAGCAACCGTTTTGGCTCCAGAGCTCCTTTTCCTACCATGACTGGCTACAGGAAGTTCTAACCATAGCCAGCGATTTTGAAACATGTGGATAGCTGTCTTTGGTCATCCATACTAGATGGACAATGGAAAAAGCACCCATGCTCAGGAATGATTTCTCAGCCAGCTAAGCACCAAATGCACCATGGGAGCTAAAATGCAACCCCTTGGGTTATTGATTAGTTTTAGTGGAAGGTAACAAATCTAGCAAATCGAAAAAAAAAAAAAAAAATCAATACTCACCTAGCCGCTGGCGTCTAAGTCTCTAACACTGGTCCCCGGGGCTATGGCAGATTGCCGTGTCCTCTGCGCTGACACAGAACTCTCCTTCTGGTGACGAGGCTTTGAATACCTCGCCTCCAGCAAGCAAGTACTGTGATTGGATGGAGGCCAGCCAATCAGGGTCAGTGCTCAATTATTCACAGCCATTCAGTGAATGACATCACTGAATGGCTGTGATTGGCTCATCGAGCGCCGGCTCTGATTGTCTGAGCCACTTTGCTCGTGAGCCAATCACAGCACTCGCTTGCTGGAGGTGGGGTATTCAAAGCCCTGTCACTAGAAGGAGAGTTCTGTGTGAACGCCGAGTACACTGCAGCCTGCTGCATCGCCACTGAAGATCAGCACCGCCGCGAACCATGTGAGTATAAGCCCCCTGAAAATGAGACACTGTGCCTCTTTTGGAGCACAAAGTAATATAAGACCATGTCTTATTTTCGGGGAAACACGGTACATTTTGGTGTAAAACTGCTAAAACAGCTATACAGTTATGATGAGACAGATATACTAAAAGCTTGGATCACTAAGCCGTGGAAAAACATCACCTGGTCAAATGAACTTAGATTTCTGCTGCACCAATCTAATAAGAGGGTTAGAATTTGGCGTAAGCAGCATGAATTGATAAACCCTTCCTGTCAGCTGTTGAAAGTAAGTCTGTACTTCCATCCGATTTGCGGCCACTACAAGATGCTTCCTGTCAGTATGGGCCAATATTCCTGCAGAACAATTTTAATACCTTGAGGAATATACACCATGTCGAATCTCTGCAGTTCTGAAGGCCAAAGAAGGTCCAACACACTACTAGATGCAGAATAAGACTACACAGGGCTTGTGTGTAGTTGGGTTAAACAGAGACACATAGCTCCAAGTGAATCTAAATTCTGCACCCACTATTGAAGCTGCTTAGACACCTGCATTAGCTAATGGAGACTCCAGCAGTGACATAACGTACTTTCTAGACTTTAAGCTTAGCTGATACATTATGGATAATTGGAGTGCTTTCTCTATAGGGGTGAGTCACTAGAAAAGTTTGTGAAAAGTATGCAACTTACCTATAGTTTGGGCTGTGGTTGATGGAATTGGTGCCATCGATGTGGTGCTTGAGCGGGTTGAGCTAGAAGAGGTAGGAGCTGTCCTTGAACTGGTCAAGAGTTTCTTGGTTGTGGATGGTAGAGAGACAGTTGTACTAGTAGTTCGCTTGGTAGTCGATGTTTTACTAGTAGCTAGATGAACTGTAGTGGCTGGTATATGTGGAGTAGTTTTGGTTGAGCCATTGGATATAATGGTAGTTGGAGATGTTACTGTGGATAACTTAGGAGTTGTAGTAAGGGAAGAACTTGTACGTGGTTTGGTTGATCGAGTTTGAGAAGTAAAGATTGACGCATTTGTGCTTGAAGGTGTAAGTAAATTTGTTGTAGGTGTTGTGGTTAAAATGGAAGTAGAGAGGAACTTTGTTGTTGCAGCTGTTACAACTGGCACCGTTTTGCTTACAGATGTGGTAGACTGAGGTATAAGCATAGATGTAGAGGTGAAAGATGGTGTAGATGTAGAAATTGTTGTGGTTGGTGATGTGGTTGCTTTGGAAGAAATTTGAGAAGTGGAAGGCAACCTACTTGTTAATGTGGAGGTTGAAGTTGATGTTGGAAGTTGTGTACTGGAACTAGATATTGAAGTCAAAATTATAGTACTAGGAGAATCTGTTGATGGAGATACTGAAATAGTGGCAGGCAAAGGTAAGGATGTAGAAGAGATAGGAGGACTGGTTGATGAATTGTTGACAGATAATCTTGTAGTGGGTAAACCTGTTGTTAGGGGAAAAGCTAATTCAGATGTGGGTGAAACAGAAGTTGGTAAAGTGGTTCCCTCGGTCAGAAAAGTGGATTGCACTGGAGTTGTTTCTGGATGTTCAGATGTAGAAATGGTCTGCGATCCATGGGTAGTGTAGGCGGTCTTCAGTGTTGATTCTTCGGTAGCGGTCATTTGTGAAGTAGATATTTCTGCTTGCGTTGTTTCAAAAAGTTCAGATGTGGTTGTTTCCTCAGATGTAAGAGTTGATGGCACAGGCGTCGTCTCTACTTCAGCCGTGGGGAATTGGAGTGTAGTCCCTTGGGTCTCTGTCTTAATGGAGGACTGCTCAAAAGCCGTAGTCTTCAGAGCTGAGGAGGTGGTCTTTTCAACATCTGTTGTCTGTGATGTGGTATGATCCGCCTCTGTTGTTTGAGAGACCCCAGACGGAGTGAAGAAGGATGTTAGTAATCCGCCTGTGGAGGTTTCCTCTGCTGGCCTAGTGGGTTGTACAGTTGTCGTCTGAGTGGACCTAGTGGAGACGTATGTTGGGGTTGTTGAACGGGTCTCGGAAGAAGTTTGTGCTACATCAGTATTCTCTTCGGTGTTGTACGTGGACTGCATGGTATCGGTTGTTTGTACTGTGACGCTGTCTCCTGTTACTTCTGTGAATCCAGGCGTCGTCGTTTCTCCGGGAGTTCCTTGGCCATCTGTGGTTGTTTGCTGCCCTGGAAGAGTGCTTTGTACAGCTTCTGTCCTCTGCGTTGGCAACGTGGACTGATAGGGACCTGCCGTGGTCACTGGACTCTCAGTCTGCAGAGATGTTTGCGATATAGTGGCAGTCTCCAAAGTTGCGGATGAAGATTTTTCTGCGTCAGAAGTTGGCAACGTGGTACTTTCCGCTCCCGTGGTTTGAACCTCTGCCGTTGACGCTGCGAGTGACGTTCCTAGTTCTGCACTAGTTGTTTCCTCGGTCAGAAAAGTGGATTGCACTGGAGTTGTTTCTGGATATTCAGATGTAGAAATGGTCTGCGATCCATGGGTAGTGTAGGCGGTCTTGAGTGTTGATTCTTCGGTAGCGGTCATTTGTGAAGTAGATATTTCTGCTTGCGTTGTTTCAAAAAGTTCAGATGTGGTTGTTTCCTCAGATGTAAGAGTTGATGGCACAGGCGTCGTCTCTACTTCAGCCGTGGGGAATTGGAGTGTAGTCCCTTGGGTCTCTGTCTTAATGGAGGACTGCTCAAAAGCCGTAGTCTTCAGAGCTGAGGAGGTGGTCTTTTCAACATCTGTCGTCTGTGATGTGGTATGATCCGCCTCTGTTGTTTGAGAGACCCCAGACGGAGTGAAGAAGGATGTTAGTAATCCGCCTGTGGAGGTTTCCTCTGCTGGCCTAGTGGGTTGTACAGTTGTCGTCTGAGTGGACCTAGTGGAGACGTATGTTGGGGTTGTTGAACGGGTCTCGGAAGAAGTTTGTGCTACATCAGTATTCTCTTCGGTGTTGTACGTGGACTGCATGGTATCGGTTGTTTGTACTGTGACGCTGTCTCCTGTTACTTCTGTGAATCCAGGCGTCGTCGTTTCTCCGGGAGTTCCTTGGCCATCTGTGGTTGTTTGCTGCCCTGGAAGAGTGCTTTGTACAGCTTCTGTCCTCTGCGTTGGCAACGTGGACTGATGGGGACCTGCCGTGGTCACTGGACTCTCAGTCTGCAGAGATGTTTGCGATATAGTGGCAGTCTCCAAAGTTGCGGATGAAGATTTTTCTGCGTCAGAAGTTGGTAACGTGGTACTTTCCGCTCCCGTGGTTTGAACCTCTGCCGTTGACGCTGCGAGTGACGTTCCTAGTTCTGCACTAGTTGTTTCCTCGGTCAGAAAAGTGGATTGCACTGGAGTTGTTTCTGGATATTCAGATGTAGAAATGGTCTGCGATCCATGGGTAGTGTAGGCGGTCTTGAGTGTTGATTCTTCGGTAGCGGTCATTTGTGAAGTAGATATTTCTGCTTGCGTTGTTTCAAAAAGTTCAGATGTGGTTGTTTCCTCAGATGTAAGAGTTGATGGCACAGGCGTCGTCTCTACTTCAGCCGTGGGGAATTGGAGTGTAGTCCCTTGGGTCTCTGTCTTAATGGAGGACTGCTCAAAAGCCGTAGTCTTCAGAGCTGAGGAGGTGGTCTTTTCAACATCTGTCGTCTGTGATGTGGTATGATCCGCCTCTGTTGTTCGAGAGACCCCAGACGGAGTGAAGAAGGATGTTAGTAATCCGCCTGTGGATGTTTCCTCTGCTGGCCTAGTGGGTTGTACAGTTGTCGTCTGAGTGGACCTAGTGGAGACGTATGTTGGGGTTGTTGAACTGGTCTCGGAAGAAGTTTGTGCTACATCAGTATTCTCTTCGGTGTTGTACGTGGACTGCATGGTATCGGTTGTTTGTACTGTGACGCTGTCTCCTGTTACTTCTGTGAATCCAGGCGTCGTCGTTTCTCCGGGAGTTCCTTGGCCATCTGTGGTTGTTTGCTGCCCTGGAAGAGTGCTTTGTACAGCTTCTGTCCTCTGCGTTGGCAACGTGGACTGATGGGGACCTGCCGTGGTCACTGGACTCTCAGTCTGCAGAGATGTTTGCAATATAGTGGCAGTCTCCAAAGTTGCGGATGTAGATTTTTCTGCGTCAGAAGTTGGTAGCGTGGTACTTTCCGCTCCTGTGGTTTGAACCTCTGCCGTTGACGCTGCGAGTGACGTTCCTTGGTCTGCACTAGTTGTTTCCTCGGTCAGAAAAGTGGATTGCATTGGAGTTGTTTCTGGATGTTCAGATGTAGAAATGGTCTGCGATCCATGGGTAGTGTAGGCGGTCTTGAGTGTTGATTCTTCGGTAGCGGTCATTTGTGAAGTAGATATTTCTGCTTGCGTTGTTTCAAAAAGTTCAGATGTGGTTGTTTCCTCAGATGTAAGAGTTGATGGCACAGGCGTCGTCTCTACTTCAGCCGTGGGGAATTGGAGTGTAGTCCCTTGGGTCTCTGTCTTAATGGAGGACTGCTCAAAAGCCGTAGTCTTCAGAGCTGAGGAGGTGGTCTTTTTAACATCTGTCGTCTGTGATGTGGTATGATCCGCCTCTGTTGTTTGAGAGACCCCAGACGGAGTGAAGAAGGATGTTAGTAATCCGCCTGTGGATGTTTCCTCTGCTGGCCTAGTGGGTTGTACAGTTGTCGTCTGAGTGGACCTAGTGGAGACGTATGTTGGGGTTGTTGAACGGGTCTCGGAAGAAGTTTGTGCTACATCAGTATTCTCTTCGGTGTTGTACGTGGACTGCATGGTATCGGTTGTTTGTACTGTGACGCTGTCTCCTGTTACTTCTGTGAATCCAGGTGTCGTCGTTTCTCCGGGAGTTCCTTGGCCATCTGTGGTTGTTTGCTGCCCTGGAAGAGTGCTTTGTACAGCTTCTGTCCTCTGCGTTGGCAACGTGGACTGATGGGGACCTGCCGTGGTCACTGGACTCTCAGTCTGCAGAGATGTTTGCGATATAGTGGCAGTCTCCAAAGTTGCGGATGTAGATTTTTCTGTGTCAGAAGTTGGTAACGTGGTACTTTCCGCTCCCGTGGTTTGAACCTCTGCCGTTGACGCTGCGAGTGACGTTCCTAGTTCTGCACTAGTTGCTTCCTCGGTCAGAAAAGTGGATTGCACTGGAGTTGTTTCTGGATGTTCAGATGTAGAAATGGTCTGCGATCCATGGGTAGTGTAGGCGGTCTTGAGTGTTGATTCTTCGGTAGCGGTCATTTGTGAAGTAGATATTTCTGCTTGCGTTGTTTCAAAAAGTTCAGATGTGGTTGTTTCCTCAGATGTAAGAGTTGATGGCACAGGCGTCGTCTCTACTTCAGCCGTGGGGAATTGGAGTGTAGTCCCTTGGGTCTCTGTCTTAATGGAGGACTGCTCAAAAGCCGTAGTCTTCAGAGCTGAGGAGGTGGTCTTTTCAACATCTGTCGTCTGTGATGTGGTATGATCCGCCTCTGTTGTTTGAGAGACCCCAGACGGAGTGAAGAAGGATGTTAGTAATCCGCCTGTGGATGTTTCCTCTGCTGGCCTAGTGGGTTGTACAGTTGTCGTCTGAGTGGACCTAGTGGAGACGTATGTTGGGGTTGTTGAACGGGTCTCGGAAGAAGTTTGTGCTACATCAGTATTCTCTTCGGTGTTGTACGTGGACTGCATGGTATCGGTTGTTTGTACTGTGACGCTGTCTCCTGTTACTTCTGTGAATCCAGGCGTCGTCGTTTCTCCGGGAGTTCCTTGGCCATCTGTGGTTGTTTGCTGCCCTGGAAGAGTGCTTTGTACAGCTTCTGTCCTCTGCGTTGGCAACGTGGACTGATGGGGACCTGCCGTGGTCACTGGACTCTCAGTCTGCAGAGATGTTTGCAATATAGTGGCAGTCTCCAAAGTTGCGGATGTAGATTTTTCTGCGTCAGAAGTTGGTAGCGTGGTACTTTCCGCTCCTGTGGTTTGAACCTCTGCCGTTGACGCTGCGAGTGACGTTCCTTGGTCTGCACTAGTTGTTTCCTCGGTCAGAAAAGTGGATTGCATTGGAGTTGTTTCTGGATGTTCAGATGTAGAAATGGTCTGCGATCCATGGGTAGTGTAGGCGGTCTTGAGTGTTGATTCTTCGGTAGCGGTCATTTGTGAAGTAGATATTTCTGCTTGCGTTGTTTCAAAAAGTTCAGATGTGGTTGTTTCCTCAGATGTAAGAGTTGATGGCACAGGCGTCGTCTCTACTTCAGCCGTGGGGAATTGGAGTGTAGTCCCTTGGGTCTCTGTCTTAATGGAGGACTGCTCAAAAGCCGTAGTCTTCAGAGCTGAGGAGGTGGTCTTTTTAACATCTGTCGTCTGTGATGTGGTATGATCCGCCTCTGTTGTTTGAGAGACCCCAGACGGAGTGAAGAAGGATGTTAGTAATCCGCCTGTGGATGTTTCCTCTGCTGGCCTAGTGGGTTGTACAGTTGTCGTCTGAGTGGACCTAGTGGAGACGTATGTTGGGGTTGTTGAACGGGTCTCGGAAGAAGTTTGTGCTACATCAGTATTCTCTTCGGTGTTGTACGTGGACTGCATGGTATCGGTTGTTTGTACTGTGACGCTGTCTCCTGTTACTTCTGTGAATCCAGGTGTCGTCGTTTCTCCGGGAGTTCCTTGGCCATCTGTGGTTGTTTGCTGCCCTGGAAGAGTGCTTTGTACAGCTTCTGTCCTCTGCGTTGGCAACGTGGACTGATGGGGACCTGCCGTGGTCACTGGACTCTCAGTCTGCAGAGATGTTTGCGATATAGTGGCAGTCTCCAAAGTTGCGGATGTAGATTTTTCTGTGTCAGAAGTTGGTAACGTGGTACTTTCCGCTCCCGTGGTTTGAACCTCTGCCGTTGACGCTGCGAGTGACGTTCCTAGTTCTGCACTAGTTGCTTCCTCGGTCAGAAAAGTGGATTGCACTGGAGTTGTTTCTGGATGTTCAGATATAGAAATGGTCTGCGATCCATGGGTAGTGTAGGCGGTCTTGAGTGTTGATTCTTCGGTAGCGGTCATTTGTGAAGTAGATATTTCTGCTTGCGTTGTTTCAAAAAGTTCAGATGTGGTTGTTTCCTCAGATGTAAGAGTTGATGGCACAGGCGTCGTCTCTACTTCAGCCGTGGGGAATTGGAGTGTAGTCCCTTGGGTCTCTGTCTTAATGGAGGACTGCTCAAAAGCCGTAGTCTTCAGAGCTGAGGAGGTGGTCTTTTCAACATCTGTCGTCTGTGATGTGGTATGATCCGCCTCTGTTGTTTGAGAGACCCCAGACGGAGTGAAGAAGGATGTTAGTAATCCGCCTGTGGATGTTTCCTCTGCTGGCCTAGTGGGTTGTACAGTTGTCGTCTGAGTGGACCTAGTGGAGACGTATGTTGGGGTTGTTGAACGGGTCTCGGAAGAAGTTTGTGCTACATCAGTATTCTCTTCGGTGTTGTACGTGGACTGCATGGTATCGGTTGTTTGTACTGTGACGCTGTCTCCTGTTACTTCTGTGAATCCAGGCGTCGTCGTTTCTCCGGGAGTTCCTTGGCCATCTGTGGTTGTTTGCTGCCCTGGAAGAGTGCTTTGTACAGCTTCTGTCCTCTGCGTTGGCAACGTGGACTGATGGGGACCTGCCGTGGTCACTGGACTTTCAGTCTGCAGAGATGTTTGCGATATAGTGGCAGTCTCCAAAGTTGCGGATGTAGATTTTTCTGCGTCAGAAGTTGGTAACGTGGTACTTTCCGCTCCCGTGGTTTGAACCTCTGCCGTTGACGCTGCGAGTGACGTTCCTAGTTCTGCACTAGTTGTTTCCTCGGTCAGAAAAGTGGATTGCACTGGAGTTGTTTCTGGATGTTTAGATGTAGAAATGGTCTGCGATCCATGGGTAGTGTAGGCGGTCTTGAGTGTTGATTCTTCGGTAGCGGTCATTTGTGAAGTAGATATTTCTGCTTGCGTTGTTTCAAAAAGTTCAGATGTGGTTGTTTCCTCAGATGTAAGAGTTGATGGCACAGGCGTCGTCTCTACTTCAGCCGTGGGGAATTGGAGTGTAGTCCCTTGGGTCTCTGTCTTAATGGAGGACTGCTCAAAAGCCGTAGTCTTCAGAGCTGAGGAGGTGGTCTTTTCAACATCTGTCGTCTGTGATGTGGTATGATCCGCCTCTGTTGTTTGAGAGACCCCAGACGGAGTGAAGAAGGATGTTAGTAATCCGCCTGTGGATGTTTCCTCTGCTGGCCTAGTGGGTTGTACAGTTGTCGTCTGAGTGGACCTAGTGGAGACGTATGTTGGGGTTGTTGAACGGGTCTCGGAAGAAGTTTGTGCTACATCAGTATTCTCTTCGGTGTTGTACGTGGACTGCATGGTATCGGTTGTTTGTACTGTGACGCTGTCTCCTGTTACTTCTGTGAATCCAGGCGTCGTCGTTTCTCCGGGAGTTCCTTGGCCATCTGTGGTTGTTTGCTGCCCTGGAAGAGTGCTTTGTACAGCTTCTGTCCTCTGCGTTGGCAACGTGGACTGATGGGGACCTGCCGTGGTCACTGGACTTTCAGTCTGCAGAGATGTTTGCGATATAGTGGCAGTCTCCAAAGTTGCGGATGTAGATTTTTCTGCGTCAGAAGTTGGTAACGTGGTACTTTCCGCTCCCGTGGTTTGAACCTCTGCCGTTGACGCTGCGAGTGACGTTCCTAGTTCTGCACTAGTTGTTTCCTCGGTCAGAAAAGTGGATTGCACTGGAGTTGTTTCTGGATGTTCAGATGTAGAAATGGTCTGCGATCCATGGGTAGTGTAGGCGGTCTTGAGTGTTGATTCTTCGGTAGCGGTCATTTGTGAAGTAGATATTTCTGCTTGCGTTGTTTCAAAAAGTTCAGATGTGGTTGTTTCCTCTGATGTAAGAGTTGATGGCACAGGCGTCGTCTCTACTTCAGCCGTGGGGAATTGGAGTGTAGTCCCTTGGGTCTCTGTCTTAATGGAGGACTGCTCAAAAGCCGTAGTCTTCAGAGCTGAGGAGGTGGTCTTTTCAACATCTGTCGTCTGTGATGTGGTATGATCCGCCTCTGTTGTTTGAGAGACCCCAGACGGAGTGAAGAAGGATGTTAGTAATCCGCCTGTGGATGTTTCCTCTGCTGGCCTAGTGGGTTGTACAGTTGTCGTCTGAGTGGACCTAGTGGAGACGTATGTTGGGGTTGTTGAACGGGTCTCGGAAGAAGTTTGTGCTACATCAGTATTCTCTTCGGTGTTGTACGTGGACTGCATGGTATCGGTTGTTTGTACTGTGACGCTGTCTCCTGTTACTTCTGTGAATCCAGGCGTCGTCGTTTCTCCGGGAGTTCCTTGGCCATCTGTGGTTGTTTGCTGCCCTGGAAGAGTGCTTTGTACAGCTTCTGTCCTCTGCGTTGGCAACGTGGACTGATGGGGACCTGCCGTGGTCACTGGACTTTCAGTCTGCAGAGATGTTTGCGATATAGTGGCAGTCTCCAAAGTTGCGGATGTAGATTTTTCTGCGTCAGAAGTTGGTAACGTGGTACTTTCCGCTCCCGTGGTTTGAACCTCTGCCGTTGACGCTGCGAGTGATGTTCCTAGTTCTGCACTAGTTGTTTCCTCGGTCGGAAAAGTGGATTGCACTGGAGTTGTTTCTGGATGTTTAGATGTAGAAATGGTCTGCGATCCATGGGTAGTGTAGGCGGTCTTGAGTGTTGATTCTTCGGTAGCGGTCATTTGTGAAGTAGATATTTCTGCTTGCGTTGTTTCAAAAAGTTCAGATGTGGTTGTTTCCTCAGATGTAAGAGTTGATGGCACAGGCGTCGTCTCTACTTCAGCCGTGGGGAATTGGAGTGTAGTCCCTTGGGTCTCTGTCTTAATGGAGGACTGCTCAAAAGCCGTAGTCTTCAGAGCTGAGGAGGTGGTCTTTTCAACATCTGTCGTCTGTGATGTGGTATGATCCGCCTCTGTTGTTTGAGAGACCCCAGACGGAGTGAAGAAGGATGTTAGTAATCCGCCTGTGGATGTTTCCTCTGCTGGCCTAGTGGGTTGTACAGTTGTCGTCTGAGTGGACCTAGTGGAGACGTATGTTGGGGTTGTTGAACGGGTCTCGGAAGAAGTTTGTGCTACATCAGTATTCTCTTCGGTGTTGTACGTGGACTGCATGGTATCGGTTGTTTGTACTGTGACGCTGTCTCCTGTTACTTCTGTGAATCCAGGCGTCGTCGTTTCTCCGGGAGTTCCTTGGCCATCTGTGGTTGTTTGCTGCCCTGGAAGAGTGCTTTGTACAGCTTCTGTCCTCTGCGTTGGCAACGTGGACTGATGGGGACCTGCCGTGGTCACTGGACTTTCAGTCTGCAGAGATGTTTGCGATATAGTGGCAGTCTCCAAAGTTGCGGATGTAGATTTTTCTGCGTCAGAAGTCGGTAACGTGGTACTTTCCGCTCCCGTGGTTTGAACCTCTGCCGTTGACGCTGCGAGTGACGTTCCTAGTTCTGCACTAGTTGTTTCCTCGGTCAGAAAAGTGGATTGCACTGGAGTTGTTTCTGGATGTTCAGATGTAGAAATGGTCTGCGATCCATGGGTAGTGTAGGCGGTCTTGAGTGTTGATTCTTCGGTAGCGGTCATTTGTGAAGTAGATATTTCTGCTTGCGTTGTTTCAAAAAGTTCAGATGTGGTCGTTTCCTCAGATGTAAGAGTTGATGGCACAGGCGTCGTCTCTACTTCAGCCGTGGGGAATTGGAGTGTAGTCCCTTGGGTCTCTGTCTTAATGGAGGACTGCTCAAAAGCCGTAGTCTTCAGAGCTGAGGAGGTGGTCTTTTCAACATCTGTCGTCTGTGATGTGGTATGATCCGCCTCTGTTGTTTGAGAGACCCCAGACGGAGTGAAGAAGGATGTTAGTAATCCGCCTGTGGATGTTTCCTCTGCTGGCCTAGTGGGTTGTACAGTTGTCGTCTGAGTGGACCTAGTGGAGACGTATGTTGGGGTTGTTGAACGGGTCTCGGAAGAAGTTTGTGCTACATCAGTATTCTCTTCGGTGTTGTACGTGGACTGCATGGTATCGGTTGTTTGTACTGTGACGCTGTCTCCTGTTACTTCTGTGAATCCAGGCGTCGTCGTTTCTCCGGGAGTTCCTTGGCCATCTGTGGTTGTTTGCTGCCCTGGAAGAGTGCTTTGTACAGCTTCTGTCCTCTGGGTTGGCAACGTGGACTGATGGGGACCTGCCGTGGTCACTGGACTTGAAGTCTGCAGAGATGTTTGCGATATAGTGGCAGTCTCCAAAGTTGCGGATGTAGATTTTTCTGCGTCAGAAGTTGGTAACGTGGTACTTTCCGCTCCCGTGGTTTGAACCTCTGCCGTTGACGCTGCGAGTGATGTTCCTGGTTCTGCACTAGTTGTTTCCTCGGTCGGAAAAGTGGATTGCACTGGAGTTGTTTCTGGATGTTTAGATGTAGAAATGGTCTGCGATCCATGGGTAGTGTAGGCGGTCTTGAGTGTTGATTCTTCGGTAGCGGTCATTTGTGAAGTAGATATTTCTGCTTGCGTTGTTTCAAAAAGTTCAGATGTGGTTGTTTCCTCAGATGTAAGAGTTGATGGCACAGGCGTCGTCTCTACTTCAGCCGTGGGGAATTGGAGTGTAGTCCCTTGGGTCTCTGTCTTAATGGAGGACTGCTCAAAAGCCGTAGTCTTCAGAGCTGAGGAGGTGGTCTTTTCAACATCTGTCGTCTGTGATGTGGTATGATCCGCCTCTGTTGTTTGAGAGACCCCAGACGGAGTGAAGAAGGATGTTAGTAATCCGCCTGTGGATGTTTCCTCTGCTGGCCTAGTGGGTTGTACAGTTGTCGTCTGAGTGGACCTAGTGGAGACGTATGTTGGGGTTGTTGAACGGGTCTCGGAAGAAGTTTGTGCTACATCAGTATTCTCTTCGGTGTTGTACGTGGACTGCATGGTATCGGTTGTTTGTACTGTGACGCTGTCTCCTGTTACTTCTGTGAATCCAGGCGTCGTCGTTTCTCCGGGAGTTCCTTGGCCATCTGTGGTTGTTTGCTGCCCTGGAAGAGTGCTTTGTACAGCTTCTGTCCTCTGGGTTGGCAACGTGGACTGATGGGGACCTGCCGTGGTCACTGGACTTGAAGTCTGCAGAGATGTTTGCGATATAGTGGCAGTCTCCAAAGTTGCGGATGTAGATTTTTCTGCGTCAGAAGTCGGTAACGTGGTACTTTCCGCTCCCGTGGTTTGAAACTCTGCCGTTGACGCTGCGAGTGACGTTCCTAGTTCTGCACTAGTTGTTTCCTCGGTCAGAAAAGTGGATTGCACTGGAGTTGTTTCTGGATGTTCAGATGTAGAAATGGTCTGCGATCCATGGGTAGTGTAGGCGGTCTTGAGTGTTGATTCTTCGGTAGCGGTCATTTGTGAAGTAGATATTTCTGCTTGCGTTGTTTCAAAAAGTTCAGATGTGGTCGTTTCCTCAGATGTAAGAGTTGATGGCACAGGCGTCGTCTCTACTTCAGCCGTGGGGAATTGGAGTGTAGTCCCTTGGGTCTCTGTCTTAATGGAGGACTGCTCAAAAGCCGTAGTCTTCAGAGCTGAGGAGGTGGTCTTTTCAACATCTGTCGTCTGTGATGTGGTATGATCCGCCTCTGTTGTTTGAGAGACCCCAGACGGAGTGAAGAAGGATGTTAGTAATCCGCCTGTGGATGTTTCCTCTGCTGGCCTAGTGGGTTGTACAGTTGTCGTCTGAGTGGACCTAGTGGAGACGTATGTTGGGGTTGTTGAACGGGTCTCGGAAGAAGTTTGTGCTACATCAGTATTCTCTTCGGTGTTGTACGTAGACTGCATGGTATCGGTTGTTTGTACTGTGACGCTGTCTCCTGTTACTTCTGTGAATCCAGGCGTCGTCGTTTCTCCGGGAGTTCCTTGGCCATCTGTGGTTGTTTGCTGCCCTGGAAGAGTGCTTTGTACAGCTTCTGTCCTCTGGGTTGGCAACGTGGACTGATGGGGACCTGCCGTGGTCACTGGACTTGAAGTCTGCAGAGATGTTTGCGATATAGTGGCAGTCTCCAAAGTTGCGGATGTAGATTTTTCTGCGTCAGAAGTTGGTAACGTGGTACTTTCCGCTCCCGTGGTTTGAACCTCTGCCGTTGACGCTGCGAGTGATGTTCCTGGTTCTGCACTAGTTGTTTCCTCGGTCGGAAAAGTGGATTGCACTGGAGTTGTTTCTGGATGTTTAGATGTAGAAATGGTCTGCGATCCATGGGTAGTGTAGGCGGTCTTGAGTGTTGATTCTTCGGTAGCGGTCATTTGTGAAGTAGATATTTCTGCTTGCGTTGTTTCAAAAAGTTCAGATGTGGTTGTTTCCTCAGATGTAAGAGTTGATGGCACAGGCGTCGTCTCTACTTCAGCCGTGGGGAATTGGAGTGTAGTCCCTTGGGTCTCTGTCTTAATGGAGGACTGCTCAAAAGCCGTAGTCTTCAGAGCTGAGGAGGTGGTCTTTTCAACATCTGTCGTCTGTGATGTGGTATGATCCGCCTCTGCTGTTTGAGAGACCCCAGACGGAGTGAAGAAGGATGTTAGTAATCCGCCTGTGGAGGTTTCCTCTGCTGGCCTAGTGGGTTGTACAGTTGTCGTCTGAGTGGACCTAGTGGAGACGTATGTTGGGGTTGTTGAACGGGTCTCGGAAGAAGTTTGTGCTACATCAGTATTCTCTTCGGTGTTGTACGTGGACTGCATGGTATCGGTTGTTTGTACTGTGACGCTGTCTCCTGTTATTACTGTGAATCGAGGCGTCGTCGTTTCTCCGGGAGTTCCTTGGCCATCTGTGGTTGTTTGCTGCCCTGGAAGAGTGCTTTGTACAGCTTCTGTCCTCTGCGTTGGCAACGTGGACTGATGGGGACCTGCCGTGGTCACTGGACTTTCAGTCTGCAGAGATGTTTGCGATAAAGTGGCAGTCTCCAAAGTTGCGGATGTAGATTTTTCTGCGTCAGAAGTCGGTAACGTGGTACTTTCCGCTCCCGTGGTTTGAACCTCTGCCGTTGACGCTGCGAGTGACGTTCCTAGTTCTGCACTAGTTGTTTCCTCGGTCAGAAAAGTGGATTGCACTGGAGTTGTTTCTGGATGTTCAGATGTAGAAATGGTCTGCGATCCATGGGTAGTGTAGGCGGTCTTGAGTGTTGATTCTTCGGTAGCGGTCATTTGTGAAGTAGATATTTCTGCTTGCGTTGTTTCAAAAAGTTCAGATGTGGTTGTTTCCTCAGATGTAAGAGTTGATGGCACAGGCGTCGTCTCTACTTCAGCCGTGGGGAATTGGAGTGTAGTCCCTTGGGTCTCTGTCTTAATGGAGGACTGCTCAAAAGCCGTAGTCTTCAGAGCTGAGGAGGTGGTCTTTTCAACATCTGTCGTCTGTGATGTGGTATGATCCGCCTCTGCTGTTTGAGAGACCCCAGACGGAGTGAAGAAGGATGTTAGTAATCCGCCTGTGGAGGTTTCCTCTGCTGGCCTAGTGGGTTGTACAGTTGTCGCCTGAGTGGACCTAGTGGAGACGTATGTTGGGGTTGTTGAACGGGTCTCGGAAGAAGTTTGTGCTACATCAGTATTCTCTTCGGTGTTGTACGTGGACTGCATGGTATCGGTTGTTTGTACTGTGACGCTGTCTCCTGTTACTTCTGTGAATCCAGGCGTCGTCGTTTCTCCGGGAGTTCCTTGGCCATCTGTGGTTGTTTGCTGCCCTGGAAGAGTGCTTTGTACAGCTTCTGTCCTCTGCGTTGGCAACGTGGACTGATGGGGACCTGCCGTGGTCACTGGACTTTCAGTGTGCAGAGATGTTTGCGATATAGTGGCAGTCTCCAAAGTTGCGGATGTAGATTTTTCTGCGTCAGAAGTTGGTAACGTGGTACTTTCCGCTCCCGTGGTTTGAACCTCTGCCGTTGACGCTGCGAGTGACGTTCCTAGTTCTGCACTAGTTGTTTCCTCGGTCAGAAAAGTGGATTGCACTGGAGTTGTTTCTGGATGTTCAGATGTAGAAATGGTCTGCGATCCATGGGTAGTGTAGGCGGTCTTGAGTGTTGATTCTTCGGTAGCGGTCATTTGTGAAGTAGATATTTCTGCTTGCGTTGTTTCAAAAAGTTCAGATGTGGTTGTTTCCTCAGATGTAAGAGTTGATGGCACAGGCGTCGTCTCTACTTCAGCCGTGGGGAATTGGAGTGTAGTCCCTTGGGTCTCTGTCTTAATGGAGGACTGCTCAAAAGCCGTAGTCTTCAGAGCTGAGGAGGTGGTCTTTTCAACATCTGTCATCTGTGATGTGGTATGATCCGCCTCTGCTGTTTGAGAGACCCCAGACGGAGTGAAGAAGGATGTTAGTAATCCGCCTGTGGAGGTTTCCTCTGCTGGCCTAGTGGGTTGTACAGTTGTCGTCTGAGTGGACCTAGTGGAGACGTATGTTGGGGTTGTTGAACGGGTCTCGGAAGAAGTTTGTGCTACATCAGTATTCTCTTCGGTGTTGTACGTGGACTGCATGGTATCGGTTGTTTGTACTGTGATGCTGTCTCCTGTTACTTCTGTGAATCCAGGCGTCGTTGTTTCTCCGGGAGTTCCTTGGCCATCTGTGGTTGTTTGCTGCCCTGGAAGAGTGCTTTGTACAGCTTCTGTCCTCTGCGTTGGCAACGTGGACTGATGGGGACCTGCCGTGGTCACTGGACTTTCAGTCTGCAGAGATGTTTGCGATATAGTGGCAGTCTCCAAAGTTGCGGATGTAGATTTTTCTGCGTCAGAAGTTGGTAACGGGGTACTTTCCGCTCCCGTGGTTTGAACCTCTGCCGTTGACGCTGCGAGTGACGTTCCTAGTTCTGCACTAGTTGTTTCCTCGGTCAGAAAAGTGGATTGCACTGGAGTTGTTTCTGGATGTTCAGATGTAGAAATGGTCTGCGATACATGGGTAGTGTAGGCGGTCTTGAGTGTTGATTCTTCGGTAGCGGTCATTTGTGAAGTAGATATTTCTGCTTGCGTTGTTTCAAAAAGTTCAGATGTGGTTGTTTCCTCAGATGTAAGAGTTGATGGCACAGGCGTCGTCTCTACTTCAGCCGTGGGGAATTGGAGTGTAGTCCCTTGGGTCTCTGTCTTAATGGAGGACTGCTCAAAAGCCGTAGTCTTCAGAGCTGAGGAGGTGGTCTTTTCAACATCTGTCGTCTGTGATGTGGTATGATCCGCCTCTGCTGTTTGAGAGACCCCAGACGGAGTAAAGAAGGATGTTAGTAATCCGCCAGTGGAGGTTTCCTCTGCTGGCCTAGTGGGTTGTACAGTTGTCGTCTGAGTGGACCTAGTGGAGACGTATGTTGGGGTTGTTGAACGGGTCTCGGAAGAAGTTTGTGCTACATCAGTATTCTCTTCGGTGTTGTACGTGGACTGCATGGTATCGGTTGTTTGTACTGTGACGCTGTCTCCTGTTACTTCTGTGAATCCAGGCGTCGTCGTTTCTCCGGGAGTTCCTTGGCCATCTGTGGTTGTTTGCTGCCCTGGAAGAGTGCTTTGTACAGCTTCTGTCCTCTGCGTTGGCAACGTGGACTGATGGGGACCTGCCGTGGTCACTGGACTTTCAGTCTGCAGAGATGTTTGCGATAAAGTGGCAGTCTCCAAAGTTGCGGATGTAGATTTTTCTGCGTCAGAAGTCGGTAACGTGGTACTTTCCGCTCCCGTGGTTTGAACCTCTGCCGTTGACGCTGCGAGTGACGTTCCTAGTTCTGCACTAGTTGTTTCCTCGGTCAGAAAAGTGGATTGCACTGGAGTTGTTTCTGGATGTTCAGATGTAGAAATGGTCTGCGATCCATGGGTAGTGTAGGCGGTCTTGAGTGTTGATTCTTCGGTAGCGGTCATTTGTGAAGTAGATATTTCTGCTTGCGTTGTTTCAAAAAGTTCAGATGTGGTTGTTTCCTCAGATGTAAGAGTTGATGGCACAGGCGTCGTCTCTACTTCAGCCGTGGGGAATTGGAGTGTAGTCCCTTGGGTCTCTGTCTTAATGGAGGACTGCTCAAAAGCCGTAGTCTTCAGAGCTGAGGAGGTGGTCTTTTCAACATCTGTCGTCTGTGATGTGGTATGATCCGCCTCTGCTGTTTGAGAGACCCCAGACGGAGTGAAGAAGGATGTTAGTAATCCGCCTGTGGAGGTTTCCTCTGCTGGCCTAGTGGGTTGTACAGTTGTCGCCTGAGTGGACCTAGTGGAGACGTATGTTGGGGTTGTTGAACGGGTCTCGGAAGAAGTTTGTGCTACATCAGTATTCTCTTCGGTGTTGTACGTGGACTGCATGGTATCGGTTGTTTGTACTGTGACGCTGTCTCCTGTTACTTCTGTGAATCCAGGCGTCGTCGTTTCTCCGGGAGTTCCTTGGCCATCTGTGGTTGTTTGCTGCCCTGGAAGAGTGCTTTGTACAGCTTCTGTCCTCTGCGTTGGCAACGTGGACTGATGGGGACCTGCCGTGGTCACTGGACTTTCAGTGTGCAGAGATGTTTGCGATATAGTGGCAGTCTCCAAAGTTGCGGATGTAGATTTTTCTGCGTCAGAAGTTGGTAACGTGGTACTTTCCGCTCCCGTGGTTTGAACCTCTGCCGTTGACGCTGCGAGTGACGTTCCTAGTTCTGCACTAGTTGTTTCCTCGGTCAGAAAAGTGGATTGCACTGGAGTTGTTTCTGGATGTTCAGATGTAGAAATGGTCTGCGATCCATGGGTAGTGTAGGCGGTCTTGAGTGTTGATTCTTCGGTAGCGGTCATTTGTGAAGTAGATATTTCTGCTTGCGTTGTTTCAAAAAGTTCAGATGTGGTTGTTTCCTCAGATGTAAGAGTTGATGGCACAGGCGTCGTCTCTACTTCAGCCGTGGGGAATTGGAGTGTAGTCCCTTGGGTCTCTGTCTTAATGGAGGACTGCTCAAAAGCCGTAGTCTTCAGAGCTGAGGAGGTGGTCTTTTCAACATCTGTTGTCTGTGATGTGGTATGATCCGCCTCTGCTGTTTGAGAGACCCCAGACGGAGTGAAGAAGGATGTTAGTAATCCGCCTGTGGAGGTTTCCTCTGCTGGCCTAGTGGGTTGTACAGTTGTCGTCTGAGTGGACCTAGTGGAGACGTATGTTGGGGTTGTTGAACGGGTCTCGGAAGAAGTTTGTGCTACATCAGTATTCTCTTCGGTGTTGTACGTGGACTGCATGGTATCGGTTGTTTGTACTGTGACGCTGTCTCCTGTTACTTCTGTGAATCCAGGCGTCGTCATTTCTCCGGGAGTTCCTTGGCCATCTGTGGTTGTTTGCTGCCCTGGAAGAGTGCTTTGTACAGCTTCTGTCCTCTGCGTTGGCAACGTGGACTGATGGGGACCTGCCGTGGTCACTGGACTTTCAGTCTGCAGAGATGTTTGCGATATAGTGGCAGTCTCCAAAGTTGCGGATGTAGATTTTTCTGCGTCAGAAGTTGGTAACGGGGTACTTTCCGCTCCCGTGGTTTGAACCTCTGCCGTTGACGCTGCGAGTGACGTTCCTAGTTCTGCACTAGTTGTTTCCTCGGTCAGAAAAGTGGATTGCACTGGAGTTGTTTCTGGATGTTCAGATGTAGAAATGGTCTGCGATCCATGGGTAGTGTAGGCGGTCTTGAGTGTTGATTCTTCGGTAGCGGTCATTTGTGAAGTAGATATTTCTGCTTGCGTTGTTTCAAAAAGTTCAGATGTGGTTGTTTCCTCAGATGTAAGAGTTGATGGCACAGGCGTCGTCTCTACTTCAGCCGTGGGGAATTGGAGTGTAGTCCCTTGGGTCTCTGTCTTAATGGAGGACTGCTCAAAAGCCGTAGTCTTCAGAGCTGAGGAGGTGGTCTTTTCAACATCTGTCGTCTGTGATGTGGTATGATCCGCCTCTGCTGTTTGAGAGACCCCAGACGGAGTGAAGAAGGATGTTAGTAATCCGCCTGTGGAGGTTTCCTCTGCTGGCCTAGTGGGTTGTACAGTTGTCGTCTGAGTGGACCTAGTGGAGACGTATGTTGGGGTTGTTGAACGGGTCTCGGAAGAAGTTTGTGCTACATCAGTATTCTCTTCGGTGTTGTACGTGGACTGCATGGTATCGGTTGTTTGTACTGTGACGCTGTCTCCTGTTATTACTGTGAATCGAGGCGTCGTCGTTTCTCCGGGAGTTCCTTGGCCATCTGTGGTTGTTTGCTGCCCTGGAAGAGTGCTTTGTACAGCTTCTGTCCTCTGCGTTGGCAACGTGGACTGATGGGGACCTGCCGTGGTCACTGGACTTTCAGTCTGCAGAGATGTTTGCGATAAAGTGGCAGTCTCCAAAGTTGCGGATGTAGATTTTTCTGCGTCAGAAGTCGGTAACGTGGTACTTTCCGCTCCCGTGGTTTGAACCTCTGCCGTTGACGCTGCGAGTGACGTTCCTAGTTCTGCACTAGTTGTTTCCTCGGTCAGAAAAGTGGATTGCACTGGAGTTGTTTCTGGATGTTCAGATGTAGAAATGGTCTGCGATCCATGGGTAGTGTAGGCGGTCTTGAGTGTTGATTCTTCGGTAGCGGTCATTTGTGAAGTAGATATTTCTGCTTGCGTTGTTTCAAAAAGTTCAGATGTGGTTGTTTCCTCAGATGTAAGAGTTGATGGCACAGGCGTCGTCTCTACTTCAGCCGTGGGGAATTGGAGTGTAGTCCCTTGGGTCTCTGTCTTAATGGAGGACTGCTCAAAAGCCGTAGTCTTCAGAGCTGAGGAGGTGGTCTTTTCAACATCTGTCGTCTGTGATGTGGTATGATCCGCCTCTGCTGTTTGAGAGACCCCAGACGGAGTGAAGAAGGATGTTAGTAATCCGCCTGTGGAGGTTTCCTCTGCTGGCCTAGTGGGTTGTACAGTTGTCGCCTGAGTGGACCTAGTGGAGACGTATGTTGGGGTTGTTGAACGGGTCTCGGAAGAAGTTTGTGCTACATCAGTATTCTCTTCGGTGTTGTACGTGGACTGCATGGTATCGGTTGTTTGTACTGTGACGCTGTCTCCTGTTACTTCTGTGAATCCAGGCGTCGTCGTTTCTCCGGGAGTTCCTTGGCCATCTGTGGTTGTTTGCTGCCCTGGAAGAGTGCTTTGTACAGCTTCTGTCCTCTGCGTTGGCAACGTGGACTGATGGGGACCTGCCGTGGTCACTGGACTTTCAGTCTGCAGAGATGTTTGCGATATAGTGGCAGTCTCCAAAGTTGCGGATGTAGATTTTTCTGCGTCAGAAGTTGGTAACGGGGTACTTTCCGCTCCCGTGGTTTGAACCTCTGCCGTTGACGCTGCGAGTGACGTTCCTAGTTCTGCACTAGTTGTTTCCTCGGTCAGAAAAGTGGATTGCACTGGAGTTGTTTCTGGATGTTCAGATGTAGAAATGGTCTGCGATCCATGGGTAGTGTAGGCGGTCTTGAGTGTTGATTCTTCGGTAGCGGTCATTTGTGAAGTAGATATTTCTGCTTGCGTTGTTTCAAAAAGTTCAGATGTGGTTGTTTCCTCAGATGTAAGAGTTGATGGCACAGGCGTCGTCTCTACTTCAGCCGTGGGGAATTGGAGTGTAGTCCCCTGGGTCTCTGTCTTACTGGAGGACTGCTCAAAAGCCGTAGTCTTTAGAGCTGAGGAGGTGGTCTTTTCAACATCTGTCGTCTGTGATGTGGTATGATCCGCCTCTGCTGTTTGAGAGACCCCAGACGGAGTGAAGAAAGATGTTAGTAATCCGCCTGTGGAGGTTTCCTCTGCTGGCCTAGTGGGTTGTACAGTTGTCGTCTGAGTGGACCTAGTGGAGACGTATGTTGGGGTTGTTGAACGGGTCTCGGAAGAAGTTTGTGCTACATCAGTATTCTCTTCGGTGTTGTACGTGGACTGCATGGTATCGGTTGTTTGTACTGTGACGCTGTCTCCTGTTACTTCTGTGAATCCAGGCGTCGTCGTTTCTCCGGGAGTTCCTTGGCCATCTGTGGTTGTTTGCTGCCCTGGAAGAGTGCTTTGTACAGCTTCTGTCCTCTGCGTTGGCAACGTGGACTGATGGGGACCTGCCGTGGTCACTGGACTTTCAGTCTGCAGAGATGTTTGCGATATAGTGGCAGTCTCCAAAGTTGCGGATGTAGATTTTTCTGCGTCAGAAGTTGGTAACGTGGTACTTTCCGCTCCCGTGGTTTGAACCTCTGCCGTTGACGCTGCGAGTGATGTTCCTAGTTCTGCACTAGTTGTTTCCTCGGTCGGAAAAGTGGATTGCACTGGAGTTGTTTCTGGATGTTTAGATGTAGAAATGGTTTGCGATCCATGGGTAGTGTAGGCGGTCTTGAGTGTTGATTCTTCGGTAGCGGTCATTTGTGAAGTAGATATTTCTGCTTGCGTTGTTTCAAAAAGTTCAGATGTGGTTGTTTCCTCAGATGTAAGAGTTGATGGCACAGGCGTCGTCTCTACTTCAGCCGTGGGGAATTGGAGTGTAGTCCCTTGGGTCTCTGTCTTAATGGAGGACTGCTCAAAAGCCGTAGTCTTCAGAGCTGAGGAGGTGGTCTTTTCAACATCTGTCGTCTGTGATGTGGTATGATCCGCCTCTGTTGTTTGAGAGACCCCAGACGGAGTGAAGAAGGGTGTTAGTAATCCGCCTGTGGATGTTTCCTCTGCTGGCCTAGTGGGTTGTACAGTTGTCGTCTGAGTGGACCTAGTGGAGACGTATGTTGGGGTTGTTGAACGGGTCTCGGAAGAAGTTTGTGCTACATCAGTATTCTCTTCGGTGTTGTACGTAGACTGCATGGTATCGGTTGTTTGTACTGTGACGCTGTCTCCTGTTACTTCTGTGAATCCAGGCGTCGTCGTTTCTCCGGGAGTTCCTTGGCCATCTGTGGTTGTTTGCTGCCCTGGAAGAGTGCTTTGTACAGCTTCTGTCCTCTGCGTTGGCAACGTGGACTGATGGGGACCTGCCGTGGTCACTGGACTTTCAGTCTGCAGAGATGTTTGCGATATAGTGGCAGTCTCCAAAGTTGCGGATGTAGATTTTTCTGCGTCAGAAGTTGGTAACGTGGTACTTTCCGCTCCCGTGGTTTGAACCTCTGCCGTTGACGCTGCGAGTGATGTTCCTAGTTCTGCACTAGTTGTTTCCTCGGTCGGAAAAGTGGATTGCACTGGAGTTGTTTCTGGATGTTTAGATGTAGAAATGGTCTGCGATCCATGGGTAGTGTAGGCGGTCTTGAGTGTTGATTCTTCGGTAGCGGTCATTTGTGAAGTAGATATTTCTGCTTGCGTTGTTTCAAAAAGTTCAGATGTGGTTGTTTCCTCAGATGTAAGAGTTGATGGCACAGGCGTCGTCTCTACTTCAGCCGTGGGGAATTGGAGTGTAGTCCCTTGGGTCTCTGTCTTAATGGAGGACTGCTCAAAAGCCGTAGTCTTCAGAGCTGAGGAGGTGGTCTTTTCAACATCTGTCGTCTGTGATGTGGTATGATCCGCCTCTGTTGTTTGAGAGACCCCAGACGGAGTGAAGAAGGATGTTAGTAATCCGCCTGTGGATGTTTCCTCTGCTGGCCTAGTGGGTTGTACAGTTGTCGTCTGAGTGGACCTAGTGGAGACGTATGTTGGGGTTGTTGAACGGGTCTCGGAAGAAGTTTGTGCTACATCAGTATTCTCTTCGGTGTTGTACGTGGACTGCATGGTATCGGTTGTTTGTACTGTGACGCTGTCTCCTGTTACTTCTGTGAATCCAGGCGTCGTCGTTTCTCCGGGAGTTCCTTGGCCATCTGTGGTTGTTTGCTGCCCTGGAAGAGTGCTTTGTACAGCTTCTGTCCTCTGGGTTGGCAACGTGGACTGATGGGGACCTGCCGTGGTCACTGGACTTGAAGTCTGCAGAGATGTTTGCGATATAGTGGCAGTCTCCAAAGTTGCGGATGTAGATTTTTCTGCGTCAGAAGTTGGTAACGTGGTACTTTCCGCTCCCGTGGTTTGAACCTCTGCCGTTGACGCTGCGAGTGATGTTCCTGGTTCTGCACTAGTTGTTTCCTCGGTCGGAAAAGTGGATTGCACTGGAGTTGTTTCTGGATGTTTAGATGTAGAAATGGTCTGCGATCCATGGGTAGTGTAGGCGGTCTTGAGTGTTGATTCTTCGGTAGCGGTCATTTGTGAAGTAGATATTTCTGCTTGCGTTGTTTCAAAAAGTTCAGATGTGGTTGTTTCCTCAGATGTAAGAGTTGATGGCACAGGCGTCGTCTCTACTTCAGCCGTGGGGAATTGGAGTGTAGTCCCTTGGGTCTCTGTCTTAATGGAGGACTGCTCAAAAGCCGTAGTCTTCAGAGCTGAGGAGGTGGTCTTTTCAACATCTGTCGTCTGTGATGTAGTATGATCCGCCTCTGTTGTTTGAGAGACCCCAGACGGAGTGAAGAAGGATGTTAGTAATCCGCCTGTGGATGTTTCCTCTGCTGGCCTAGTGGGTTGTACAGTTGTCGTCTGAGTGGACCTAGTGGAGACGTATGTTGGGGTTGTTGAACGGGTCTCGGAAGAAGTTTGTGCTACATCAGTATTCTCTTCGGTGTTGTACGTGGACTGCATGGTATCGGTTGTTTGTACTGTGACGCTGTCTCCTGTTACTTCTGTGAATCCAGGCGTCGTCGTTTCTCCGGGAGTTCCTTGGCCATCTGTGGTTGTTTGCTGCCCTGGAAGAGTGCTTTGTACAGCTTCAGTCCTCTGCGTTGGCAACGTGGACTGATGGGGACCTGCCGTGGTCACTGGACTTTCAGTCTGCAGAGATGTTTGCGATATAGTGGCAGTCTCCAAAGTTGCGGATGTAGATTTTTCTGCGTCAGAAGTCGGTAACGTGGTACTTTCCGCTCCCGTGGTTTGAACCTCTGCCGTTGACGCTGCGAGTGACGTTCCTAGTTCTGCACTAGTTGTTTCCTCGGTCAGAAAAGTGGATTGCACTGGAGTTGTTTCTGGATGTTCAGATGTAGAAATGGTCTGCGATCCATGGGTAGTGTAGGCGGTCTTGAGTGTTGATTCTTCGGTAGCGGTCATTTGTGAAGTAGATATTTCTGCTTGCGTTGTTTCAAAAAGTTCAGATGTGGTCGTTTCCTCAGATGTAAGAGTTGATGGCACAGGCGTCGTCTCTACTTCAGCCGTGGGGAATTGGAGTGTAGTCCCTTGGGTCTCTGTCTTAATGGAGGACTGCTCAAAAGCCGTAGTCTTCAGAGCTGAGGAGGTGGTCTTTTCAACATCTGTCGTCTGTGATGTGGTATGATCCGCCTCTGTTGTTTGAGAGACCCCAGACGGAGTGAAGAAGGATGTTAGTAATCCGCCTGTGGATGTTTCCTCTGCTGGCCTAGTGGGTTGTACAGTTGTCGTCTGAGTGGACCTAGTGGAGACGTATGTTGGGGTTGTTGAACGGGTCTCGGAAGAAGTTTGTGCTACATCAGTATTCTCTTCGGTGTTGTACGTAGACTGCATGGTATCGGTTGTTTGTACTGTGACGCTGTCTCCTGTTACTTCTGTGAATCCAGGCGTCGTCGTTTCTCCGGGAGTTCCTTGGCCATCTGTGGTTGTTTGCTGCCCTGGAAGAGTGCTTTGTACAGCTTCTGTCCTCTGGGTTGGCAACGTGGACTGATGGGGACCTGCCGTGGTCACTGGACTTGAAGTCTGCAGAGATGTTTGCGATATAGTGGCAGTCTCCAAAGTTGCGGATGTAGATTTTTCTGCGTCAGAAGTTGGTAACGTGGTACTTTCCGCTCCCGTGGTTTGAACCTCTGCCGTTGACGCTGCGAGTGATGTTCCTGGTTCTGCACTAGTTGTTTCCTCGGTCGGAAAAGTGGATTGCACTGGAGTTGTTTCTGGATGTTTAGATGTAGAAATGGTCTGCGATCCATGGGTAGTGTAGGCGGTCTTGAGTGTTGATTCTTCGGTAGCGGTCATTTGTGAAGTAGATATTTCTGCTTGCGTTGTTTCAAAAAGTTCAGATGTGGTTGTTTCCTCAGATGTAAGAGTTGATGGCACAGGCGTCGTCTCTACTTCAGCCGTGGGGAATTGGAGTGTAGTCCCTTGGGTCTCTGTCTTAATGGAGGACTGCTCAAAAGCCGTAGTCTTCAGAGCTGAGGAGGTGGTCTTTTCAACATCTGTCGTCTGTGATGTGGTATGATCCGCCTCTGCTGTTTGAGAGACCCCAGACGGAGTGAAGAAGGATGTTAGTAATCCGCCTGTGGAGGTTTCCTCTGCTGGCCTAGTGGGTTGTACAGTTGTCGTCTGAGTGGACCTAGTGGAGACGTATGTTGGGGTTGTTGAACGGGTCTCGGAAGAAGTTTGTGCTACATCAGTATTCTCTTCGGTGTTGTACGTGGACTGCATGGTATCGGTTGTTTGTACTGTGACGCTGTCTCCTGTTATTACTGTGAATCGAGGCGTCGTCGTTTCTCCGGGAGTTCCTTGGCCATCTGTGGTTGTTTGCTGCCCTGGAAGAGTGCTTTGTACAGCTTCTGTCCTCTGCGTTGGCAACGTGGACTGATGGGGACCTGCCGTGGTCACTGGACTTTCAGTCTGCAGAGATGTTTGCGATAAAGTGGCAGTCTCCAAAGTTGCGGATGTAGATTTTTCTGCGTCAGAAGTCGGTAACGTGGTACTTTCCGCTCCCGTGGTTTGAACCTCTGCCGTTGACGCTGCGAGTGACGTTCCTAGTTCTGCACTAGTTGTTTCCTCGGTCAGAAAAGTGGATTGCACTGGAGTTGTTTCTGGATGTTCAGATGTAGAAATGGTCTGCGATCCATGGGTAGTGTAGGCGGTCTTGAGTGTTGATTCTTCGGTAGCGGTCATTTGTGAAGTAGATATTTCTGCTTGCGTTGTTTCAAAAAGTTCAGATGTGGTTGTTTCCTCTGATGTAAGAGTTGATGGCACAGGCGTCGTCTCTACTTCAGCCGTGGGGAATTGGAGTGTAGTCCCTTGGGTCTCTGTCTTAATGGAGGACTGCTCAAAAGCCGTAGTCTTCAGAGCTGAGGAGGTGGTCTTTTCAACATCTGTCGTCTGTGATGTGGTATGATCCGCCTCTGCTGTTTGAGAGTCCCCAGACGGAGTGAAGAAGGATGTTAGTAATCCGCCTGTGGAGGTTTCCTCTGCTGGCCTAGTGGGTTGTACAGTTGTCGCCTGAGTGGACCTAGTGGAGACGTATGTTGGGGTTGTTGAACGGGTCTCGGAAGAAGTTTGTGCTACATCAGTATTCTCTTCGGTGTTGTACGTGGACTGCATGGTATCGGTTGTTTGTACTGTGACGCTGTCTCCTGTTACTTCTGTGAATCCAGGCGTCGTCGTTTCTCCGGGAGTTCCTTGGCCATCTGTGGTTGTTTGCTGCCCTGGAAGAGTGCTTTGTACAGCTTCTGTCCTCTGCGTTGGCAACGTGGACTGATGGGGACCTGCCGTGGTCACTGGACTTTCAGTGTGCAGAGATGTTTGCGATATAGTGGCAGTCTCCAAAGTTGCGGATGTAGATTTTTCTGCGTCAGAAGTTGGTAACGTGGTACTTTCCGCTCCCGTGGTTTGAACCTCTGCCGTTGACGCTGCGAGTGACGTTCCTGGTTCTGCACTAGTTGTTTCCTCGGTCAGAAAAGTGGATTGCACTGGAGTTGTTTCTGGATGTTCAGCTGTAGAAATGGTCTGCGATCCATGGGTAGTGTAGGCGGTCTTGAGTGTTGATTCTTCGGTAGCGGTCATTTGTGAAGTAGATATTTCTGCTTGCGTTGTTTCAAAAAGTTCAGATGTGGTTGTTTCCTCAGATGTAAGAGTTGATGGCACAGGCGTCGTCTCTACTTCAGCCGTGGGGAATTGGAGTGTAGTCCCTTGGGTCTCTGTCTTAATGGAGGACTGCTCAAAAGCCGTAGTCTTCAGAGCTGAGGAGGTGGTCTTTTCAACATCTGTCGTCTGTGATGTGGTATGATCCGCCTCTGCTGTTTGAGAGACCCCAGACGGAGTGAAGAAGGTTGTTAGTAATCCGCCTGTGGAGGTTTCCTCTGCTGGCCTAGTGGGTTGTACAGTTGTCGCCTGAGTGGACCTAGTGGAGACGTATGTTGGGGTTGTTGAACGGGTCTCGGAAGAAGTTTGTGCTACATCAGTATTCTCTTCGGTGTTGTACGTGGACTGCATGGTATCGGTTGTTTGTACTGTGACGCTGTCTCCTGTTACTTCTGTGAATCCAGGCGTCGTCGTTTCTCCGGGAGTTCCTTGGCCATCTGTGGTTGTTTGCTGCCCTGGAAGAGTGCTTTGTACAGCTTCTGTCCTCTGCGTTGGCAACGTGGACTGATGGGGACCTGCCGTGGTCACTGGACTTTCAGTCTGCAGAGATGTTTGCGATATAGTGGCAGTCTCCAAAGTTGCGGATGTAGATTTTTCTGCGTCAGAAGTTGGTAACGTGGTACTTTCCGCTCCCGTGGTTTGAACCTCTGCCGTTGACGCTGCGAGTGACGTTCCTAGTTCTGCACTAGTTGTTTCCTCGGTCAGAAAAGTGGATTGCACTGGAGTTGTTTCTGGATGTTCAGATGTAGAAATGGTCTGCGATCCATGGGTAGTGTAGGCGGTCTTGAGTGTTGATTCTTCGGTAGCGGTCATTTGTGAAGTAGATATTTCTGCTTGCGTTGTTTCAAAAAGTTCAGATGTGGTTGTTTCCTCAGATGTAAGAGTTGATGGCACAGGCGTCGTCTCTACTTCAGCCGTGGGGAATTGGAGTGTAGTCCCTTGGGTCTCTGTCTTAATGGAGGACTGCTCAAAAGCCGTAGTCTTCAGAGCTGAGGAGGTGGTCTTTTCAACATCTGTCGTCTGTGATGTGGTATGATCCGCCTCTGCTGTTTGAGAGACCCCAGACGGAGTGAAGAAGGATGTTAGTAATCCGCCTGTGGAGGTTTCCTCTGCTGGCCTAGTGGGTTGTACAGTTGTCGCCTGAGTGGACCTAGTGGAGACGTATGTTGGGGTTGTTGAACGGGTCTCGGAAGAAGTTTGTGCTACATCAGTATTCTCTTCGGTGTTGTACGTGGACTGCATGGTATCGGTTGTTTGTACTGTGACGCTGTCTCCTGTTACTTCTGTGAATCCAGGCGTCGTCGTTTCTCCGGGAGTTCCTTGGCCATCTGTGGTTGTTTGCTGCCCTGGAAGAGTGCTTTGTACAGCTTCTGTCCTCTGCGTTGGCAACGTGGACTGATGGGGACCTGCCGTGGTCACTGGACTTTCAGTCTGCAGAGATGTTTGCGATATAGTGGCAGTCTCCAAAGTTGCGGATGTAGATTTTTCTGCGTCAGAAGTTGGTAACGGGGTACTTTCCGCTCCCGTGGTTTGAACCTCTGCCGTTGACGCTGCGAGTGATGTTCCTAGTTCTGCACTAGTTGTTTCCTCGGTCAGAAAAGTGGATTGCACTGGAGTTGTTTCTGGATGTTCAGATGTAGAAATGGTCTGCGATCCATGGGTAGTGTAGGCGGTCTTGAGTGTTGATTCTTCGGTAGCGGTCATTTGTGAAGTAGATATTTCTGCTTGCGTTGTTTCAAAAAGTTCAGATGTGGTTGTTTCCTCAGATGTAAGAGTTGATGGCACAGGCGTCGTCTCTACTTCAGCCGTGGGGAATTGGAGTGTAGTCCCCTGGGTCTCTGTCTTACTGGAGGACTGCTCAAAAGCCGTAGTCTTTAGAGCTGAGGAGGTGGTCTTTTCAACATCTGTCGTCTGTGATGTGGTATGATCCGCCTCTGCTGTTTGAGAGACCCCAGACGGAGTGAAGAAAGATGTTAGTAATCCGCCTGTGGAGGTTTCCTCTGCTGGCCTAGTGGGTTGTACAGTTGTCGTCTGAGTGGACCTAGTGGAGACGTATGTTGGGGTTGTTGAACGGGTCTCGGAAGAAGTTTGTGCTACATCAGTATTCTCTTCGGTGTTGTACGTGGACTGCATGGTATCGGTTGTTTGTACTGTGACGCTGTCTCCTGTTACTTCTGTGAATCCAGGCGTCGTCGTTTCTCCGGGAGTTCCTTGGCCATCTGTGGTTGTTTGCTGCCCTGGAAGAGTGCTTTGTACAGCTTCTGTCCTCTGCGTTGGCAACGTGGACTGATGGGGACCTGCCGTGGTCACTGGACTTTCAGTGTGCAGAGATGTTTGCGATATAGTGGCAGTCTCCAAAGTTGCGGATGTAGATTTTTCTGCGTCAGAAGTTGGTAACGTGGTACTTTCCGCTCCCGTGGTTTGAACCTCTGCCGTTGACGCTGCGAGTGACGTTCCTAGTTCTGCACTAGTTGTATCCTCGGTCAGAAAAGTGGATTGCACTGGAGTTGTTTCTGGATGTTCAGATGTAGAAATGGTCTGCGATCCATGGGTAGTGTAGGCGGTCTTGAGTGTTGATTCTTCGGTAGCGGTCATTTGTGAAGTAGATATTTCTGCTTGCGTTGTTTCAAAAAGTTCAGATGTGGTTGTTTCCTCTGATGTAAGAGTTGATGGCACAGGCGTCGTCTCTACTTCAGCCGTGGGGAATTGGAGTGTAGTCCCTTGGGTCTCTGTCTTAATGGAGGACTGCTCAAAAGCCGTAGTCTTCAGAGCTGAGGAGGTGGTCTTTTCAACATCTGTCGTCTGTGATGTGGTATGATCCGCCTCTGTTGTTTGAGAGACCCCAGACGGAGTGAAGAAGGATGTTAGTAATCCGCCTGTGGATGTTTCCTCTGCTGGCCTAGTGGGTTGTACAGTTGTCGTCTGAGTGGACCTAGTGGAGACGTATGTTGGGGTTGTTGAACGGGTCTCGGAAGAAGTTTGTGCTACATCAGTATTCTCTTCGGTGTTGTACGTGGACTGCATGGTATCGGTTGTTTGTACTGTGACGCTGTCTCCTGTTACTTCTGTGAATCCAGGCGTCGTCGTTTCTCCGGGAGTTCCTTGGCCATCTGTGGTTGTTTGCTGCCCTGGAAGAGTGCTTTGTACAGCTTCTGTCCTCTGCGTTGGCAACGTGGACTGATGGGGACCTGCCGTGGTCACTGGACTTTCAGTCTGCAGAGATGTTTGCGATATAGTGGCAGTCTCCAAAGTTGCGGATGTAGATTTTTCTGCGTCAGAAGTTGGTAACGTGGTACTTTCCGCTCCCGTGGTTTGAACCTCTGCCGTTGACGCTGCGAGTGATGTTCCTAGTTCTGCACTAGTTGTTTCCTCGGTCGGAAAAGTGGATTGCACTGGAGTTGTTTCTGGATGTTTAGATGTAGAAATGGTTTGCGATCCATGGGTAGTGTAGGCGGTCTTGAGTGTTGATTCTTCGGTAGCGGTCATTTGTGAAGTAGATATTTCTGCTTGCGTTGTTTCAAAAAGTTCAGATGTGGTTGTTTCCTCAGATGTAAGAGTTGATGGCACAGGCGTCGTCTCTACTTCAGCCGTGGGGAATTGGAGTGTAGTCCCTTGGGTCTCTGTCTTAATGGAGGACTGCTCAAAAGCCGTAGTCTTCAGAGCTGAGGAGGTGGTCTTTTCAACATCTGTCGTCTGTGATGTGGTATGATCCGCCTCTGTTGTTTGAGAGACCCCAGACGGAGTGAAGAAGGGTGTTAGTAATCCGCCTGTGGATGTTTCCTCTGCTGGCCTAGTGGGTTGTACAGTTGTCGTCTGAGTGGACCTAGTGGAGACGTATGTTGGGGTTGTTGAACGGGTCTCGGAAGAAGTTTGTGCTACATCAGTATTCTCTTCGGTGTTGTACGTAGACTGCATGGTATCGGTTGTTTGTACTGTGACGCTGTCTCCTGTTACTTCTGTGAATCCAGGCGTCGTCGTTTCTCCGGGAGTTCCTTGGCCATCTGTGGTTGTTTGCTGCCCTGGAAGAGTGCTTTGTACAGCTTCTGTCCTCTGCGTTGGCAACGTGGACTGATGGGGACCTGCCGTGGTCACTGGACTTTCAGTCTGCAGAGATGTTTGCGATATAGTGGCAGTCTCCAAAGTTGCGGATGTAGATTTTTCTGCGTCAGAAGTTGGTAACGTGGTACTTTCCGCTCCCGTGGTTTGAACCTCTGCCGTTGACGCTGCGAGTGATGTTCCTAGTTCTGCACTAGTTGTTTCCTCGGTTGGAAAAGTGGATTGCACTGGAGTTGTTTCTGGATGTTTAGATGTAGAAATGGTCTGCGATCCATGGGTAGTGTAGGCGGTCTTGAGTGTTGATTCTTCGGTAGCGGTCATTTGTGAAGTAGATATTTCTGCTTGCGTTGTTTCAAAAAGTTCAGATGTGGTTGTTTCCTCAGATGTAAGAGTTGATGGCACAGGCGTCGTCTCTACTTCAGCCGTGGGGAATTGGAGTGTAGTCCCTTGGGTCTCTGTCTTAATGGAGGACTGCTCAAAAGCCGTAGTCTTCAGAGCTGAGGAGGTGGTCTTTTCAACATCTGTCGTCTGTGATGTGGTATGATCCGCCTCTGTTGTTTGAGAGACCCCAGACGGAGTGAAGAAGGATGTTAGTAATCCGCCTGTGGATGTTTCCTCTGCTGGCCTAGTGGGTTGTACAGTTGTCGTCTGAGTGGACCTAGTGGAGACGTATGTTGGGGTTGTTGAACGGGTCTCGGAAGAAGTTTGTGCTACATCAGTATTCTCTTCGGTGTTGTACGTGGACTGCATGGTATCGGTTGTTTGTACTGTGACGCTGTCTCCTGTTACTTCTGTGAATCCAGGCGTCGTCGTTTCTCCGGGAGTTCCTTGGCCATCTGTGGTTGTTTGCTGCCCTGGAAGAGTGCTTTGTACAGCTTCTGTCCTCTGGGTTGGCAACGTGGACTGATGGGGACCTGCCGTGGTCACTGGACTTGAAGTCTGCAGAGATGTTTGCGATATAGTGGCAGTCTCCAAAGTTGCGGATGTAGATTTTTCTGCGTCAGAAGTTGGTAACGTGGTACTTTCCGCTCCCGTGGTTTGAACCTCTGCCGTTGACGCTGCGAGTGATGTTCCTGGTTCTGCACTAGTTGTTTCCTCGGTCGGAAAAGTGGATTGCACTGGAGTTGTTTCTGGATGTTTAGATGTAGAAATGGTCTGCGATCCATGGGTAGTGTAGGCGGTCTTGAGTGTTGATTCTTCGGTAGCGGTCATTTGTGAAGTAGATATTTCTGCTTGCGTTGTTTCAAAAAGTTCAGATGTGGTTGTTTCCTCAGATGTAAGAGTTGATGGCACAGGCGTCGTCTCTACTTCAGCCGTGGGGAATTGGAGTGTAGTCCCTTGGGTCTCTGTCTTAATGGAGGACTGCTCAAAAGCCGTAGTCTTCAGAGCTGAGGAGGTGGTCTTTTCAACATCTGTCGTCTGTGATGTAGTATGATCCGCCTCTGTTGTTTGAGAGACCCCAGACGGAGTGAAGAAGGATGTTAGTAATCCGCCTGTGGATGTTTCCTCTGCTGGCCTAGTGGGTTGTACAGTTGTCGTCTGAGTGGACCTAGTGGAGACGTATGTTGGGGTTGTTGAACGGGTCTCGGAAGAAGTTTGTGCTACATCAGTATTCTCTTCGGTGTTGTACGTGGACTGCATGGTATCGGTTGTTTGTACTGTGACGCTGTCTCCTGTTACTTCTGTGAATCCAGGCGTCGTCGTTTCTCCGGGAGTTCCTTGGCCATCTGTGGTTGTTTGCTGCCCTGGAAGAGTGCTTTGTACAGCTTCAGTCCTCTGCGTTGGCAACGTGGACTGATGGGGACCTGCCGTGGTCACTGGACTTTCAGTCTGCAGAGATGTTTGCGATATAGTGGCAGTCTCCAAAGTTGCGGATGTAGATTTTTCTGCGTCAGAAGTCGGTAACGTGGTACTTTCCGCTCCCGTGGTTTGAACCTCTGCCGTTGACGCTGCGAGTGACGTTCCTAGTTCTGCACTAGTTGTTTCCTCGGTCAGAAAAGTGGATTGCACTGGAGTTGTTTCTGGATGTTCAGATGTAGAAATGGTCTGCGATCCATGGGTAGTGTAGGCGGTCTTGAGTGTTGATTCTTCGGTAGCGGTCATTTGTGAAGTAGATATTTCTGCTTGCGTTGTTTCAAAAAGTTCAGATGTGGTCGTTTCCTCAGATGTAAGAGTTGATGGCACAGGCGTCGTCTCTACTTCAGCCGTGGGGAATTGGAGTGTAGTCCCTTGGGTCTCTGTCTTAATGGAGGACTGCTCAAAAGCCGTAGTCTTCAGAGCTGAGGAGGTGGTCTTTTCAACATCTGTCGTCTGTGATGTGGTATGATCCGCCTCTGTTGTTTGAGAGACCCCAGACGGAGTGAAGAAGGATGTTAGTAATCCGCCTGTGGATGTTTCCTCTGCTGGCCTAGTGGGTTGTACAGTTGTCGTCTGAGTGGACCTAGTGGAGACGTATGTTGGGGTTGTTGAACGGGTCTCGGAAGAAGTTTGTGCTACATCAGTATTCTCTTCGGTGTTGTACGTAGACTGCATGGTATCGGTTGTTTGTACTGTGACGCTGTCTCCTGTTACTTCTGTGAATCCAGGCGTCGTCGTTTCTCCGGGAGTTCCTTGGCCATCTGTGGTTGTTTGCTGCCCTGGAAGAGTGCTTTGTACAGCTTCTGTCCTCTGGGTTGGCAACGTGGACTGATGGGGACCTGCCGTGGTCACTGGACTTGAAGTCTGCAGAGATGTTTGCGATATAGTGGCAGTCTCCAAAGTTGCGGATGTAGATTTTTCTGCGTCAGAAGTTGGTAACGTGGTACTTTCCGCTCCCGTGGTTTGAACCTCTGCCGTTGACGCTGCGAGTGATGTTCCTGGTTCTGCACTAGTTGTTTCCTCGGTCGGAAAAGTGGATTGCACTGGAGTTGTTTCTGGATGTTTAGATGTAGAAATGGTCTGCGATCCATGGGTAGTGTAGGCGGTCTTGAGTGTTGATTCTTCGGTAGCGGTCATTTGTGAAGTAGATATTTCTGCTTGCGTTGTTTCAAAAAGTTCAGATGTGGTTGTTTCCTCAGATGTAAGAGTTGATGGCACAGGCGTCGTCTCTACTTCAGCCGTGGGGAATTGGAGTGTAGTCCCTTGGGTCTCTGTCTTAATGGAGGACTGCTCAAAAGCCGTAGTCTTCAGAGCTGAGGAGGTGGTCTTTTCAACATCTGTCGTCTGTGATGTGGTATGATCCGCCTCTGCTGTTTGAGAGACCCCAGACGGAGTGAAGAAGGATGTTAGTAATCCGCCTGTGGAGGTTTCCTCTGCTGGCCTAGTGGGTTGTACAGTTGTCGTCTGAGTGGACCTAGTGGAGACGTATGTTGGGGTTGTTGAACGGGTCTCGGAAGAAGTTTGTGCTACATCAGTATTCTCTTCGGTGTTGTACGTGGACTGCATGGTATCGGTTGTTTGTACTGTGACGCTGTCTCCTGTTATTACTGTGAATCGAGGCGTCGTCGTTTCTCCGGGAGTTCCTTGGCCATCTGTGGTTGTTTGCTGCCCTGGAAGAGTGCTTTGTACAGCTTCTGTCCTCTGCGTTGGCAACGTGGACTGATGGGGACCTGCCGTGGTCACTGGACTTTCAGTCTGCAGAGATGTTTGCGATAAAGTGGCAGTCTCCAAAGTTGCGGATGTAGATTTTTCTGCGTCAGAAGTCGGTAACGTGGTACTTTCCGCTCCCGTGGTTTGAACCTCTGCCGTTGACGCTGCGAGTGACGTTCCTAGTTCTGCACTAGTTGTTTCCTCGGTCAGAAAAGTGGATTGCACTGGAGTTGTTTCTGGATGTTCAGATGTAGAAATGGTCTGCGATCCATGGGTAGTGTAGGCGGTCTTGAGTGTTGATTCTTCGGTAGCGGTCATTTGTGAAGTAGATATTTCTGCTTGCGTTGTTTCAAAAAGTTCAGATGTGGTTGTTTCCTCTGATGTAAGAGTTGATGGCACAGGCGTCGTCTCTACTTCAGCCGTGGGGAATTGGAGTGTAGTCCCTTGGGTCTCTGTCTTAATGGAGGACTGCTCAAAAGCCGTAGTCTTCAGAGCTGAGGAGGTGGTCTTTTCAACATCTGTCGTCTGTGATGTGGTATGATCCGCCTCTGCTGTTTGAGAGTCCCCAGACGGAGTGAAGAAGGATGTTAGTAATCCGCCTGTGGAGGTTTCCTCTGCTGGCCTAGTGGGTTGTACAGTTGTCGCCTGAGTGGACCTAGTGGAGACGTATGTTGGGGTTGTTGAACGGGTCTCGGAAGAAGTTTGTGCTACATCAGTATTCTCTTCGGTGTTGTACGTGGACTGCATGGTATCGGTTGTTTGTACTGTGACGCTGTCTCCTGTTACTTCTGTGAATCCAGGCGTCGTCGTTTCTCCGGGAGTTCCTTGGCCATCTGTGGTTGTTTGCTGCCCTGGAAGAGTGCTTTGTACAGCTTCTGTCCTCTGCGTTGGCAACGTGGACTGATGGGGACCTGCCGTGGTCACTGGACTTTCAGTGTGCAGAGATGTTTGCGATATAGTGGCAGTCTCCAAAGTTGCGGATGTAGATTTTTCTGCGTCAGAAGTTGGTAACGTGGTACTTTCCGCTCCCGTGGTTTGAACCTCTGCCGTTGACGCTGCGAGTGACGTTCCTGGTTCTGCACTAGTTGTTTCCTCGGTCAGAAAAGTGGATTGCACTGGAGTTGTTTCTGGATGTTCAGCTGTAGAAATGGTCTGCGATCCATGGGTAGTGTAGGCGGTCTTGAGTGTTGATTCTTCGGTAGCGGTCATTTGTGAAGTAGATATTTCTGCTTGCGTTGTTTCAAAAAGTTCAGATGTGGTTGTTTCCTCAGATGTAAGAGTTGATGGCACAGGCGTCGTCTCTACTTCAGCCGTGGGGAATTGGAGTGTAGTCCCTTGGGTCTCTGTCTTAATGGAGGACTGCTCAAAAGCCGTAGTCTTCAGAGCTGAGGAGGTGGTCTTTTCAACATCTGTCGTCTGTGATGTGGTATGATCCGCCTCTGCTGTTTGAGAGACCCCAGACGGAGTGAAGAAGGTTGTTAGTAATCCGCCTGTGGAGGTTTCCTCTGCTGGCCTAGTGGGTTGTACAGTTGTCGCCTGAGTGGACCTAGTGGAGACGTATGTTGGGGTTGTTGAACGGGTCTCGGAAGAAGTTTGTGCTACATCAGTATTCTCTTCGGTGTTGTACGTGGACTGCATGGTATCGGTTGTTTGTACTGTGACGCTGTCTCCTGTTACTTCTGTGAATCCAGGCGTCGTCGTTTCTCCGGGAGTTCCTTGGCCATCTGTGGTTGTTTGCTGCCCTGGAAGAGTGCTTTGTACAGCTTCTGTCCTCTGCGTTGGCAACGTGGACTGATGGGGACCTGCCGTGGTCACTGGACTTTCAGTCTGCAGAGATGTTTGCGATATAGTGGCAGTCTCCAAAGTTGCGGATGTAGATTTTTCTGCGTCAGAAGTTGGTAACGTGGTACTTTCCGCTCCCGTGGTTTGAACCTCTGCCGTTGACGCTGCGAGTGACGTTCCTAGTTCTGCACTAGTTGTTTCCTCGGTCAGAAAAGTGGATTGCACTGGAGTTGTTTCTGGATGTTCAGATGTAGAAATGGTCTGCGATCCATGGGTAGTGTAGGCGGTCTTGAGTGTTGATTCTTCGGTAGCGGTCATTTGTGAAGTAGATATTTCTGCTTGCGTTGTTTCAAAAAGTTCAGATGTGGTCGTTTCCTCAGATGTAAGAGTTGATGGCACAGGCGTCGTCTCTACTTCAGCCGTGGGGAATTGGAGTGTAGTCCCTTGGGTCTCTGTCTTAATGGAGGACTGCTCAAAAGCCGTAGTCTTCAGAGCTGAGGAGGTGGTCTTTTCAACATCTGTCGTCTGTGATGTGGTATGATCCGCCTCTGCTGTTTGAGAGACCCCAGACGGAGTGAAGAAGGATGTTAGTAATCCGCCTGTGGAGGTTTCCTCTGCTGGCCTAGTGGGTTGTACAGTTGTCGTCTGAGTGGACCTAGTGGAGACGTATGTTGGGGTTGTTGAACGGGTCTCGGAAGAAGTTTGTGCTACATCAGTATTCTCTTCGGTGTTGTACGTGGACTGCATGGTATCGGTTGTTTGTACTGTGACGCTGTCTCCTGTTACTTCTGTGAATCCAGGCGTCGTCGTTTCTCCGGGAGTTCCTTGGCCATCTGTGGTTGTTTGCTGCCCTGGAAGAGTGCTTTGTACAGCTTCTGTCCTCTGCGTTGGCAACGTGGACTGATGGGGACCTGCCGTGGTCACTGGACTTTCAGTCTGCAGAGATGTTTGCGATATAGTGGCAGTCTCCAAAGTTGCGGATGTAGATTTTTCTGCGTCAGAAGTTGGTAACGGGGTACTTTCCGCTCCCGTGGTTTGAACCTCTGCCGTTGACGCTGCGAGTGACGTTCCTAGTTCTGCACTAGTTGTTTCCTCGGTCAGAAAAGTGGATTGCACTGGAGTTGTTTCTGGATGTTCAGATGTAGAAATGGTCTGCGATACATGGGTAGTGTAGGCGGTCTTGAGTGTTGATTCTTCGGTAGCGGTCATTTGTGAAGTAGATATTTCTGCTTGCGTTGTTTCAAAAAGTTCAGATGTGGTTGTTTCCTCAGATGTAAGAGTTGATGGCACAGGCGTCGTCTCTACTTCAGCCGTGGGGAATTGGAGTGTAGTCCCTTGGGTCTCTGTCTTAATGGAGGACTGCTCAAAAGCCGTAGTCTTCAGAGCTGAGGAGGTGGTCTTTTCAACATCTGTCGTCTGTGATGTGGTATGATCCGCCTCTGCTGTTTGAGAGACCCCAGACGGAGTGAAGAAGGATGTTAGTAATCCGCCAGTGGAGGTTTCCTCTGCTGGCCTAGTGGGTTGTACAGTTGTCGTCTGAGTGGACCTAGTGGAGACGTATGTTGGGGTTGTTGAACGGGTCTCGGAAGAAGTTTGTGCTACATCAGTATTCTCTTCGGTGTTGTACGTGGACTGCATGGTATCGGTTGTTTGTACTGTGACGCTGTCTCCTGTTACTTCTGTGAATCCAGGCGTCGTCGTTTCTCCGGGAGTTCCTTGGCCATCTGTGGTTGTTTGCTGCCCTGGAAGAGTGCTTTGTACAGCTTCTGTCCTCTGCGTTGGCAACGTGGACTGATGGGGACCTGCCGTGGTCACTGGACTTTCAGTCTGCAGAGATGTTTGCGATATAGTGGCAGTCTCCAAAGTTGCGGATGTAGATTTTTCTGCGTCAGAAGTCGGTAACGTGGTACTTTCCGCTCCCGTGGTTTGAACCTCTGCCGTTGACGCTGCGAGTGACGTTCCTAGTTCTGCACTAGTTGTTTCCTCGGTCAGAAAAGTGGATTGCACTGGAGTTGTTTCTGGATGTTCAGATGTAGAAATGGTCTGCGATCCATGGGTAGTGTAGGCGGTCTTGAGTGTTGATTCTTCGGTAGCGGTCATTTGTGAAGTAGATATTTCTGCTTGCGTTGTTTCAAAAAGTTCAGATGTGGTTGTTTCCTCAGATGTAAGAGTTGATGGCACAGGCGTCGTCTCTACTTCAGCCGTGGGGAATTGGAGTGTAGTCCCTTGGGTCTCTGTCTTAATGGAGGACTGCTCAAAAGCCGTAGTCTTCAGAGCTGAGGAGGTGGTCTTTTCAACATCTGTCGTCTGTGATGTGGTATGATCCGCCTCTGCTGTTTGAGAGACCCCAGACGGAGTGAAGAAGGATGTTAGTAATCCGCCTGTGGAGGTTTCCTCTGCTGGCCTAGTGGGTTGTACAGTTGTCGTCTGAGTGGACCTAGTGGAGACGTATGTTGGGGTTGTTGAACGGGTCTCGGAAGAAGTTTGTGCTACATCAGTATTCTCTTCGGTGTTGTACGTGGACTGCATGGTATCGGTTGTTTGTACTGTGACGCTGTCTCCTGTTACTTCTGTGAATCCAGGCGTCGTCATTTCTCCGGGAGTTCCTTGGCCATCTGTGGTTGTTTGCTGCCCTGGAAGAGTGCTTTGTACAGCTTCTGTCCTCTGCGTTGGCAACGTGGACTGATGGGGACCTGCCGTGGTCACTGGACTTTCAGTCTGCAGAGATGTTTGCGATATAGTGGCAGTCTCCAAAGTTGCGGATGTAGATTTTTCTGCGTCAGAAGTTGGTAACGGGGTACTTTCCGCTCCCGTGGTTTGAACCTCTGCCGTTGACGCTGCGAGTGACGTTCCTAGTTCTGCACTAGTTGTTTCCTCGGTCAGAAAAGTGGATTGCACTGGAGTTGTTTCTGGATGTTCAGATGTAGAAATGGTCTGCGATCCATGGGTAGTGTAGGCGGTCTTGAGTGTTGATTCTTCGGTAGCGGTCATTTGTGAAGTAGATATTTCTGCTTGCGTTGTTTCAAAAAGTTCAGATGTGGTTGTTTCCTCAGATGTAAGAGTTGATGGCACAGGCGTCGTCTCTACTTCAGCCGTGGGGAATTGGAGTGTAGTCCCTTGGGTCTCTGTCTTAATGGAGGACTGCTCAAAAGCCGTAGTCTTCAGAGCTGAGGAGGTGGTCTTTTCAACATCTGTCGTCTGTGATGTGGTATGATCCGCCTCTGCTGTTTGAGAGACCCCAGACGGAGTGAAGAAGGATGTTAGTAATCCGCCTGTGGAGGTTTCCTCTGCTGGCCTAGTGGGTTGTACAGTTGTCGTCTGAGTGGACCTAGTGGAGACGTATGTTGGGGTTGTTGAACGGGTCTCGGAAGAAGTTTGTGCTACATCAGTATTCTCTTCGGTGTTGTACGTGGACTGCATGGTATCGGTTGTTTGTACTGTGACGCTGTCTCCTGTTATTACTGTGAATCGAGGCGTCGTCGTTTCTCCGGGAGTTCCTTGGCCATCTGTGGTTGTTTGCTGCCCTGGAAGAGTGCTTTGTACAGCTTCTGTCCTCTGCGTTGGCAACGTGGACTGATGGGGACCTGCCGTGGTCACTGGACTTTCAGTCTGCAGAGATGTTTGCGATAAAGTGGCAGTCTCCAAAGTTGCGGATGTAGATTTTTCTGCGTCAGAAGTCGGTAACGTGGTACTTTCCGCTCCCGTGGTTTGAACCTCTGCCGTTGACGCTGCGAGTGACGTTCCTAGTTCTGCACTAGTTGTTTCCTCGGTCAGAAAAGTGGATTGCACTGGAGTTGTTTCTGGATGTTCAGATGTAGAAATGGTCTGCGATCCATGGGTAGTGTAGGCGGTCTTGAGTGTTGATTCTTCGGTAGCGGTCATTTGTGAAGTAGATATTTCTGCTTGCGTTGTTTCAAAAAGTTCAGATGTGGTTGTTTCCTCAGATGTAAGAGTTGATGGCACAGGCGTCGTCTCTACTTCAGCCGTGGGGAATTGGAGTGTAGTCCCTTGGGTCTCTGTCTTAATGGAGGACTGCTCAAAAGCCGTAGTCTTCAGAGCTGAGGAGGTGGTCTTTTCAACATCTGTCGTCTGTGATGTGGTATGATCCGCCTCTGCTGTTTGAGAGACCCCAGACGGAGTGAAGAAGGATGTTAGTAATCCGCCTGTGGAGGTTTCCTCTGCTGGCCTAGTGGGTTGTACAGTTGTCGCCTGAGTGGACCTAGTGGAGACGTATGTTGGGGTTGTTGAACGGGTCTCGGAAGAAGTTTGTGCTACATCAGTATTCTCTTCGGTGTTGTACGTGGACTGCATGGTATCGGTTGTTTGTACTGTGACGCTGTCTCCTGTTACTTCTGTGAATCCAGGCGTCGTCGTTTCTCCGGGAGTTCCTTGGCCATCTGTGGTTGTTTGCTGCCCTGGAAGAGTGCTTTGTACAGCTTCTGTCCTCTGCGTTGGCAACGTGGACTGATGGGGACCTGCCGTGGTCACTGGACTTTCAGTGTGCAGAGATGTTTGCGATATAGTGGCAGTCTCCAAAGTTGCGGATGTAGATTTTTCTGCGTCAGAAGTTGGTAACGTGGTACTTTCCGCTCCCGTGGTTTGAACCTCTGCCGTTGACGCTGCGAGTGACGTTCCTGGTTCTGCACTAGTTGTTTCCTCGGTCAGAAAAGTGGATTGCACTGGAGTTGTTTCTGGATGTTCAGCTGTAGAAATGGTCTGCGATCCATGGGTAGTGTAGGCGGTCTTGAGTGTTGATTCTTCGGTAGCGGTCATTTGTGAAGTAGATATTTCTGCTTGCGTTGTTTCAAAAAGTTCAGATGTGGTTGTTTCCTCAGATGTAAGAGTTGATGGCACAGGCGTCGTCTCTACTTCAGCCGTGGGGAATTGGAGTGTAGTCCCTTGGGTCTCTGTCTTAATGGAGGACTGCTCAAAAGCCGTAGTCTTCAGAGCTGAGGAGGTGGTCTTTTCAACATCTGTCGTCTGTGATGTGGTATGATCCGCCTCTGCTGTTTGAGAGACCCCAGACGGAGTGAAGAAGGTTGTTAGTAATCCGCCTGTGGAGGTTTCCTCTGCTGGCCTAGTGGGTTGTACAGTTGTCGCCTGAGTGGACCTAGTGGAGACGTATGTTGGGGTTGTTGAACGGGTCTCGGAAGAAGTTTGTGCTACATCAGTATTCTCTTCGGTGTTGTACGTGGACTGCATGGTATCGGTTGTTTGTACTGTGACGCTGTCTCCTGTTACTTCTGTGAATCCAGGCGTCGTCGTTTCTCCGGGAGTTCCTTGGCCATCTGTGGTTGTTTGCTGCCCTGGAAGAGTGCTTTGTACAGCTTCTGTCCTCTGCGTTGGCAACGTGGACTGATGGGGACCTGCCGTGGTCACTGGACTTTCAGTCTGCAGAGATGTTTGCGATATAGTGGCAGTCTCCAAAGTTGCGGATGTAGATTTTTCTGCGTCAGAAGTTGGTAACGTGGTACTTTCCGCTCCCGTGGTTTGAACCTCTGCCGTTGACGCTGCGAGTGACGTTCCTAGTTCTGCACTAGTTGTTTCCTCGGTCAGAAAAGTGGATTGCACTGGAGTTGTTTCTGGATGTTCAGATGTAGAAATGGTCTGCGATCCATGGGTAGTGTAGGCGGTCTTGAGTGTTGATTCTTCGGTAGCGGTCATTTGTGAAGTAGATATTTCTGCTTGCGTTGTTTCAAAAAGTTCAGATGTGGTTGTTTCCTCAGATGTAAGAGTTGATGGCACAGGCGTCGTCTCTACTTCAGCCGTGGGGAATTGGAGTGTAGTCCCTTGGGTCTCTGTCTTAATGGAGGACTGCTCAAAAGCCGTAGTCTTCAGAGCTGAGGAGGTGGTCTTTTCAACATCTGTCGTCTGTGATGTGGTATGATCCGCCTCTGCTGTTTGAGAGACCCCAGACGGAGTGAAGAAGGATGTTAGTAATCCGCCTGTGGAGGTTTCCTCTGCTGGCCTAGTGGGTTGTACAGTTGTCGTCTGAGTGGACCTAGTGGAGACGTATGTTGGGGTTGTTGAACGGGTCTCGGAAGAAGTTTGTGCTACATCAGTATTCTCTTCGGTGTTGTACGTGGACTGCATGGTATCGGTTGTTTGTACTGTGACGCTGTCTCCTGTTACTTCTGTGAATCCAGGCGTCGTCGTTTCTCCGGGAGTTCCTTGGCCATCTGTGGTTGTTTGCTGCCCTGGAAGAGTGCTTTGTACAGCTTCTGTCCTCTGCGTTGGCAACGTGGACTGATGGGGACCTGCCGTGGTCACTGGACTTTCAGTCTGCAGAGATGTTTGCGATATAGTGGCAGTCTCCAAAGTTGCGGATGTAGATTTTTCTGCGTCAGAAGTTGGTAACGGGGTACTTTCCGCTCCCGTGGTTTGAACCTCTGCCGTTGACGCTGCGAGTGATGTTCCTAGTTCTGCACTAGTTGTTTCCTCGGTCAGAAAAGTGGATTGCACTGGAGTTGTTTCTGGATGTTCAGATGTAGAAATGGTCTGCGATCCATGGGTAGTGTAGGCGGTCTTGAGTGTTGATTCTTCGGTAGCGGTCATTTGTGAAGTAGATATTTCTGCTTGCGTTGTTTCAAAAAGTTCAGATGTGGTTGTTTCCTCAGATGTAAGAGTTGATGGCACAGGCGTCGTCTCTACTTCAGCCGTGGGGAATTGGAGTGTAGTCCCTTGGGTCTCTGTCTTAATGGAGGACTGCTCAAAAGCCGTAGTCTTCAGAGCTGAGGAGGTGGTCTTTTCAACATCTGTCGTCTGTGATGTGGTATGATCCGCCTCTGCTGTTTGAGAGACCCCAGACGGAGTGAAGAAGGATGTTAGTAATCCGCCTGTGGAGGTTTCCTCTGCTGGCCTAGTGGGTTGTACAGTTGTCGCCTGAGTGGACCTAGTGGAGACGTATGTTGGGGTTGTTGAACGGGTCTCGGAAGAAGTTTGTGCTACATCAGTATTCTCTTCGGTGTTGTACGTGGACTGCATGGTATCGGTTGTTTGTACTGTGACGCTGTCTCCTGTTACTTCTGTGAATCCAGGCGTCGTCGTTTCTCCGGGAGTTCCTTGGCCATCTGTGGTTGTTTGCTGCCCTGGAAGAGTGCTTTGTACAGCTTCTGTCCTCTGCGTTGGCAACGTGGACTGATGGGGACCTGCCGTGGTCACTGGACTTTCAGTGTGCAGAGATGTTTGCGATATAGTGGCAGTCTCCAAAGTTGCGGATGTAGATTTTTCTGCGTCAGAAGTTGGTAACGTGGTACTTTCCGCTCCCGTGGTTTGAACCTCTGCCGTTGACGCTGCGAGTGACGTTCCTAGTTCTGCACTAGTTGTTTCCTCGGTCAGAAAAGTGGATTGCACTGGAGTTGTTTCTGGATGTTCAGATGTAGAAATGGTCTGCGATCCATGGGTAGTGTAGGCGGTCTTGAGTGTTGATTCTTCGGTAGCGGTCATTTGTGAAGTAGATATTTCTGCTTGCGTTGTTTCAAAAAGTTCAGATGTGGTTGTTTCCTCAGATGTAAGAGTTGATGGCACAGGCGTCGTCTCTACTTCAGCCGTGGGGAATTGGAGTGTAGTCCCTTGGGTCTCTGTCTTAATGGAGGACTGCTCAAAAGCCGTAGTCTTCAGAGCTGAGGAGGTGGTCTTTTCAACATCTGTCGTCTGTGATGTGGTATGATCCGCCTCTGCTGTTTGAGAGACCCCAGACGGAGTGAAGAAGGATGTTAGTAATCCGCCTGTGGAGGTTTCCTCTGCTGGCCTAGTGGGTTGTACAGTTGTCGTCTGAGTGGACCTAGTGGAGACGTATGTTGGGGTTGTTGAACGGGTCTCGGAAGAAGTTTGTGCTACATCAGTATTCTCTTCGGTGTTGTACGTGGACTGCATGGTATCGGTTGTTTGTACTGTGACGCTGTCTCCTGTTACTTCTGTGAATCCAGGCGTCGTCATTTCTCCGGGAGTTCCTTGGCCATCTGTGGTTGTTTGCTGCCCTGGAAGAGTGCTTTGTACAGCTTCTGTCCTCTGCGTTGGCAACGTGGACTGATGGGGACCTGCCGTGGTCACTGGACTTTCAGTCTGCAGAGATGTTTGCGATATAGTGGCAGTCTCCAAAGTTGCGGATGTAGATTTTTCTGCGTCAGAAGTTGGTAACGGGGTACTTTCCGCTCCCGTGGTTTGAACCTCTGCCGTTGACGCTGCGAGTGACGTTCCTAGTTCTGCACTAGTTGTTTCCTCGGTCAGAAAAGTGGATTGCACTGGAGTTGTTTCTGGATGTTCAGATGTAGAAATGGTCTGCGATCCATGGGTAGTGTAGACGGTCTTGAGTGTTGATTCTTCGGTAGCGGTCATTTGTGAAGTAGATATTTCTGCTTGCGTTGTTTCAAAAAGTTCAGATGTGGTTGTTTCCTCAGATGTAAGAGTTGATGGCACAGGCGTCGTCTCTACTTCAGCCGTGGGGAATTGGAGTGTAGTCCCTTGGGTCTCTGTCTTAATGGAGGACTGCTCAAAAGCCGTAGTCTTCAGAGCTGAGGAGGTGGTCTTTTCAACATCTGTCGTCTGTGATGTGGTATGATCCGCCTCTGCTGTTTGAGAGACCCCAGACGGAGTGAAGAAGGATGTTAGTAATCCGCCTGTGGAGGTTTCCTCTGCTGGCCTAGTGGGTTGTACAGTTGTCGTCTGAGTGGACCTAGTGGAGACGTATGTTGGGGTTGTTGAACGGGTCTCGGAAGAAGTTTGTGCTACATCAGTATTCTCTTCGGTGTTGTACGTGGACTGCATGGTATCGGTTGTTTGTACTGTGACGCTGTCTCCTGTTACTTCTGTGAATCCAGGCGTCGTCATTTCTCCGGGAGTTCCTTGGCCATCTGTGGTTGTTTGCTGCCCTGGAAGAGTGCTTTGTACAGCTTCTGTCCTCTGCGTTGGCAACGTGGACTGATGGGGACCTGCCGTGGTCACTGGACTTTCAGTCTGCAGAGATGTTTGCGATATAGTGGCAGTCTCCAAAGTTGCGGATGTAGATTTTTCTGCGTCAGAAGTTGGTAACGGGGTACTTTCCGCTCCCGTGGTTTGAACCTCTGCCGTTGACGCTGCGAGTGACGTTCCTAGTTCTGCACTAGTTGTTTCCTCGGTCAGAAAAGTGGATTGCACTGGAGTTGTTTCTGGATGTTCAGATGTAGAAATGGTCTGCGATCCATGGGTAGTGTAGGCGGTCTTGAGTGTTGATTCTTCGGTAGCGGTCATTTGTGAAGTAGATATTTCTGCTTGCGTTGTTTCAAAAAGTTCAGATGTGGTTGTTTCCTCAGATGTAAGAGTTGATGGCACAGGCGTCGTCTCTACTTCAGCCGTGGGGAATTGGAGTGTAGTCCCCTGGGTCTCTGTCTTACTGGAGGACTGCTCAAAAGCCGTAGTCTTTAGAGCTGAGGAGGTGGTCTTTTCAACATCTGTCGTCTGTGATGTGGTATGATCCGCCTCTGCTGTTTGAGAGACCCCAGACGGAGTGAAGAAAGATGTTAGTAATCCGCCTGTGGAGGTTTCCTCTGCTGGCCTAGTGGGTTGTACAGTTGTCGTCTGAGTGGACCTAGTGGAGACGTATGTTGGGGTTGTTGAACGGGTCTCGGAAGAAGTTTGTGCTACATCAGTATTCTCTTCGGTGTTGTACGTGGACTGCATGGTATCGGTTGTTTGTACTGTGACGCTGTCTCCTGTTACTTCTGTGAATCCAGGCGTCGTCGTTTCTCCGGGAGTTCCTTGGCCATCTGTGGTTGTTTGCTGCCCTGGAAGAGTGCTTTGTACAGCTTCTGTCCTCTGCGTTGGCAACGTGGACTGATGGGGACCTGCCGTGGTCACTGGACTTTCAGTGTGCAGAGATGTTTGCGATATAGTGGCAGTCTCCAAAGTTGCGGATGTAGATTTTTCTGCGTCAGAAGTTGGTAACGTGGTACTTTCCGCTCCCGTGGTTTGAACCTCTGCCGTTGACGCTGCGAGTGACGTTCCTAGTTCTGCACTAGTTGTATCCTCGGTCAGAAAAGTGGATTGCACTGGAGTTGTTTCTGGATGTTCAGATGTAGAAATGGTTTGCGATCCATGGGTAGTGTAGGCGGTCTTGAGTGTTGATTCTTCGGTAGCGGTCATTTGTGAAGTAGATATTTCTGCTTGCGTTGTTTCAAAAAGTTCAGATGTGGTTGTTTCCTCAGATGTAAGAGTTGATGGCACAGGCGTCGTCTCTACTTCAGCCGTGGGGAATTGGAGTGTAGTCCCCTGGGTCTCTGTCTTACTGGAGGACTGCTCAAAAGCCGTAGTCTTTAAAGCTGAGGAGGTGGTCTTTTCAACATCTGTCGTCTGTGATGTGGTATGATCCGCCTCTGCTGTTTGAGAGACCCCAGACGGAGTGAAGAAAGATGTTAGTAATCCGCCTGTGGAGGTTTCCTCTGCTGGCCTAGTGGGTTGTACAGTTGTCGTCTGAGTGGACCTAGTGGAGACGTATGTTGGGGTTGTTGAACGGGTCTCGGAAGAAGTTTGTGCTACATCAGTATTCTCTTCGGTGTTGTACGTGGACTGCATGGTATCGGTTGTTTGTACTGTGACGCTGTCTCCTGTTACTTCTGTGAATCCAGGCGTCGTCGTTTCTCCGGGAGTTCCTTGGCCATCTGTGGTTGTTTGCTGCCCTGGAAGAGTGCTTTGTACAGCTTCTGTCCTCTGCGTTGGCAACGTGGACTGATGGGGACCTGCCGTGGTCACTGGACTTTCAGTCTGCAGAGATGTTTGCGATATAGTGGCAGTCTCCAAAGTTGCGGATGTAGATTTTTCTGCGTCAGAAGTTGGTAACGTGGTACTTTCCGCTCCCGTGGTTTGAACCTCTGCCGTTGACGCTGCGAGTGACGTTCCTAGTTCTGCACTAGTTGTATCCTCGGTCAGAAAAGTGGATTGCACTGGAGTTGTTTCTGGATGTTCAGATGTAGAAATGGTCTGCGATCCATGGGTAGTGTAGGCGGTCTTGAGTGTTGATTCTTCGGTAGCGGTCATTTGTGAAGTAGATATTTCTGCTTGCGTTGTTTCAAAAAGTTCAGATGTGGTTGTTTCCTCAGATGTAAGAGTTGATGGCACAGGCGTCTTCTCTTTTTCAGCCGTGGGGAATTGGAGTGTAGTCCCTTGGCTCTCTGTCTTAATGGAGGACTGCTCAAAAGCCGTAGTCTTCAGAGCTGAGGAGGTGGTCTTTTCAACATCTGTCGTCTGTGATGTGGTATGATCCGCCTCTGTTGTTAGAGAGACCCCAGACGGAGTGAAGAAGGATGTTAGTAATCCGCCTGTGGATGTTTCCTCTGCTGGCCTAGTGGGTTGTACAGTTGTCGTCTGAGTGGACCTAGTGGAGACGTATGTTGGGGTTGTTGAACGGGTTATAGAAGTGACATTTGCTTTTGTCTCCTTTTGTTTTAGTGTGTAAACGTGGACTGTTTTTTTATTGTTGGTTGATGTCTTATAAAATGTCTGTTTCAAAGCTGTGATTTCTAGATCTTTTGTGTTCCTGAGCCCTTTAACCTCTGCTTTCATCCTGGTAGTTCCATAGTTTCTTAGTTTGGGTATAATATTATTTTTCACTATTTTTTCCTTTTGTAGAATTTCTGAAATTTTAAAAAATCATAATTATTCTACGCAGATCCTACAGTTTGGGAATCTTTTAAGGTTACACAAGCAGACACATAAATTTAGGTCAAAATAAATTGTATTAAAACAACTTTTTTACATCCTTTTTTAAGAGTATAACTTGTCTGCTAAGATTTACTGGAAGCAAAAGCTATGATCAGGCCCTATTATTTTGTACAGGTCTAATAATCATTAACCCCTTGAGTGGCACGCCCGGAAAAGTTCCGTGACGAGCTCCACTGCCCATAGTGATATACCCCGGAAGATTTCCGGGCTATGTATCACTATGGGAGCTGCAGAGCACAATGCCACAAGCTGTGGCAGTGTGCTCTGCCTGCACAGACCCACAGAGAACAAAGCAAGGGCTTTGAAAAACCAGCAGAAGATATTGCCGACATGTCGGCAATGTCCTGCTTTGTTTACAGGTTGCCATAGAGACCATCGGCTTGTCAGAAGCAAGCCAATGGTCTCTGTGGCAGGGAGAGCTGGTTGTTAGCTATCAGAGGACAGCTAGGTACCTGCTCTTACAGCAGAGATCAGAGAAAACCTCCGATCTCTGCTGTGTTAACCCTTTACATGCTGCAGTCTATGTGACTGCAGCATGTAAAGGGCTGTCACTGCAGCATGTAAAGGGCTGTCACCATCGGACCCCTGGAATGTGATCAGGGGTCCTGATGGGTCCCTGTGGAAGTCCCCTAAAGGGACAAAAAAATAAAAAAATTTAAAAAAAATTTTAAAAAAAAAAAGTAAAAAAATTATTACAAAAATAAAAAAAACACTTGTCTCCCTTTACTTTGTAAAAAATCAAAAATACAATCACACATATGGTATCCGTGCGTCATAATGACACAGAGAAGGAAGTTAATACATTATTTAACCCCTTAATGACATGGCCCCTTTCTTTCTTTTTTCCCCATTTCTTTTTTTCCTCCCCCCTGTTTAAAAAATCACAACTTGCCCCGCAAAAAACAAGCCCTTATATGGCCATGTCAATGGAAAAATGAAAAAGTTATGGCTCTTGAGACGCAACTGCAAAACTAGTTGAAATTCACTGATTAGACCATTTTAAAAAACCTGCCCTGGTGGGCACGACAGGGTGGTAGGAAACCTGCCACTCAAGGGGTTAAATGGCTTATTCCAAAATCAGATGTTATCCCTTATCCAAATGATAGAGATCAAATATTCTCACTGATCTCGGAAATGGGGGGTCCCATGTCCCATTTCCTCCTCACCGCAGGTTGCAGCACCATCCGCAGTTAGGAGCATATTTAACGGAGCTTTGGTGTCACTCCATTCAGTTTCAATGGGATTGCTGGAGATAGTTGAGTGCAAGTGCTCGACATCACTTCAGGTGGGAGAAGCTAGCCCTTTATTATAGGAAAGGTGGGCAGTACCCCTGTTCTAAGCAAGGAGATCCTCACTGATCATAAAGTTATTCCCTATTCTATAGATAGGGAATAACTTTAGATTTTGTGATAACCTCTTCACATAACTAAAGCATCGTGATACCTATAATGTTCTCTATTGCTGGTAATCGAGTAATCATGGAGAGTTTAATGTCAAGTTAATGTTTGCTACATTTGTACTTAAACACTTCAATGTTGTTGTCACATTTAATTGTGGAGTATAGTACGGTTTCTATTTCCTACAGAAGGCAGTATGGGCTGAAAAGACATATCCATATATGAAAATAGACATGTTTCCAGAAGTTTCGGTGATCTAAACAGGTCAGACAAAATAATTGAATTTTGAGAAAGAAGATTAATACCCACAAATGGGGAGTCAGCAAAGTGAGAATTGTGAGAAGTGTTTTATAATAATAAAACATAAAAATATCTATTCAGATATTTCCTTAAGGCCACCCAAGTATTTAATTCATAAATTTTTAAAAGTTTCCAACTAACTTTTCAGACAATTTCTGCTCATCTAATAGTCTATGTGTGTATTATCAGTTTTGTAATATAATTTTATAAGACAATTTTGTTTTACTTTTGTAAATCAAGCTTGAAATGGCTGCCCCTAGGGTCCCCCTTCCAGCCCCTCTGCAATCCACTGCCTGTTGTCAGTTATTGAGCTTCTGTAGTAACAGGGAAGCTGGACCATAGGGAGGGACTATTTTCACAGGCTGCCCCCTGCATTCACAGGCCAACAGATCTGCAGAAACAGTTCTGCAATCTCCACAATCTATGCCTCTCCTGCTATTACAGTGTATATGTGTGTGTATGTATATTATATTGTGTTTACTAGCCATTTGCCCTTTATATCTCTGAATGCCTGAATCATCTTGGGAAAGCAGAGGGGTGGGCATTCACATGCTGCCTCCTTGGTGATTGGACCAAAGGCGCAGTGTCAGGACTGGCAGCTCGCGGGTCTACGTTGCCCACATCGCTGGTCCTGTCACTCATGCTGGGGCTGTGCGGCGCATGGGAGCCCCAGCCCTTATTACCTTTACAGCTGCCGTACTCCTCCTTGCCTCCGGGTTGCCAGGGATGCGGCGGATGCTGCCCTGCTCCGTGTCCTTGGCACCATCACACCCAGGTACGCTTGGATCTCCCCTATTCTGCAGGGCTGGGGGTGGGTTCCCCAGCACTGCTGGGAGACTCTGCTGCTGTCAGACTCCCTGCCCCAATCAGCTGCTGGGGCAGGAGTTCTGACAGCATTTAAACATCTCTGGGAGCATCCATCCTTGGCAGTGTTAGTCTGGTCCTCCAGCTGCACGCACGTATCTTGCTTCCGTCTCCCGTATTGAACTCCGGTTTTGACCCTTAGCTTTCTTGACCTGACTTTGTCTTTTGCCTGCCCTTTTTATACTGCATACCCTACTGTTGCCGACCCAGATAGTCTGACTTGCTTTAGTGTTTGTTTCCAGTGTGTGTTGTCTTTCCCTGTGTCCCGCTACCCTAGTGAGTGCAGGGAATGTCGCCCTGGGGCCTAGACCAGGGGAGCAAGTAGGTAGAGACAGGGGTTGCGGGCAGTGGCAAGGACTTCCAGTATCTCGAACCCCAGTCTCGACACAGCAATGCAGCATGGGAAGTGAGGGAAAAGAGGCACAAGACAGGGACCTACAGGCAGGAGGTTAGGCTTGCAACATGCCCCCTGCCTCAAAATGGATTGCAAGTAGTAGGTAGCAGAAAGATTGGGAAGACCACCTGAACATTAGAACTCACAGTCTTAAAACAGGGTGCATTGAATGGAACAGCGGGGACAAGGATGGTCGTGGAATGGAGCACAGTGGACCGAGTTGGAAGTGGTGGACTGTCAGCAACGTGAGAGTGTGAGCAATGGCTATTTTAATGGCTATTTTATTATTTTACACCTTTACCTACCAATATGTCATAAAATCCCCTTAAAGGGGTTGTGTGGGTTCACTTTAACCCCTTCACGACCAATGACGTACCGGTACGTCATAGAGTCGCGGGGTATGTATGAAGAGAGGTTTCGTGTCAACCTCTCTTCATACAGTGCGGGCGTCAGCTGTTTATTACAGCTGACACCCGCGGGCAATAGCCGCGAGCAGACGCGCGGCCGATCGCGGCTATTAACCATTTAAATGCCGCTGTCAATTCTGACAGCGGCATTTAAATCCCCCGAACATCGTCCCATGCGGCCCCCCCGCGGTGAGATCGGGGAAGCTGTGCAGGTGTCATGGCAGCCGGGTGCCCAATGAAAGGCCCCAGGGCTGCCTTAATAGACTGCCTATCAAGCCATCCCCATGGGGTGGCTTCATAGGCTGCCTGTCAAAAAGCAGTATGACGTAATGCTATAGCATTACGTTATACTGCAGGAGTGATCAAAGCATCGCATATTAAAGTCCCCCAGGGGGACTTCAAAGTAATGTAAAAAAAAATTATAAAGTTTTTTATAATTGAAAAAAAAAAAAGTTGCAAAAGTTTAAATCACCCCCCTTTTGCCATATCTATTAATAAAAAATCTAAATAATAAATTAAAAATATGTATTTGGTATCGCCGCATCTATAAAAGTCTGAACTATCAAAGTAGTGCAATATTTTTCCTGCACGGTGAACGTCGTCCGAAAAAAAAAAAATAAAGAACGCCAGAAATACACTTTTTTAGTTACCCTGTCTCTCAGAAAAAACGCAATAAAAAGCAATCAAAAAGGCGTATGCACTCCAATTGGTAGTATCTGATTGGTAGTATCAGAAACTACAGAACATCCTGCAAAAAATGAGCCCTTACTAAACTATGTCGACAGAAAAATAAAAAAGTTATTGCGCGCACAAAATGACGGCAGAAAATAATTTTAAAAAATTAAATGTCTTTGAAAAAAAAAAAGGGGAGTATAGTAAAAAAAACCTATACAAGTTTGGTATCGTAATAATCATACCGACCCATAGAAAAAAGTTATCATGTCATTTTTTTTGCTGTTTGTGCGCCGTAGAAACAAGACGCACTAAAAGATGGCGAAATGTCGTTTTTTTTTTTTCATTTTACTCCACTTAGAATTTTTTAAAAGTTTTTCAGTACATTATATGGTACTTTAAATAGCATCATTGGAAAATACAACTCGTCCCGCAAAAAACAAGCCCTCATACAGTGATGTCGATAGATAAATAAAGGAGTTATGATTTTTTTAAAGGGGGGAGGAAAAAACAAAAATGGAAAAAGAAAAAGGGCCGCGTCATTAAGGGGTTAAAGATAGGTAATGGCCGGGCAAGCATTAAAATAAAAAAAATATGAATACTCATCTGCCCCCGGGCTAGAAACGACTCTACTCACAATGAACTCTGTAGTGAGCACGCGGAGTCCTCTTGAATGGAGAAAAAGAAGTGCTGTTGTGAAAAAGAAGAGGAGAGTGGTGGTTGTGGGGGATTCCTCACTGAGAGGAACAGAGGCCGCTGTCTGCAGACCTGATACCTCACCTGAGGTGTCCTGTCTTCCAGGTGCACAAATCACAGATGTGTCTGATAGATTGTCAAGACTCTTCAGTCCTACCGAACACCACCCATTCCTACTAATACATGTAGAGATAAATGACCTTGCAAAAAAGCACATCTGCAGAGACTTTGAAGACCTAGGAAAGAAGGTGAAGGAACTAGGAGCACAGCTGGTCTTCTCATCCATCCTCCAAGTGGATGGCCATGGAATAAGAAGATGGAACAGGATTCTAGAGGTGAACAACTGGCTACGTCAATTGTGCTGTCAGCAGAGATTTGGATTCCTAGACCATGGAGTGAATTACCTATATGATGGACTTCTTGCTAGAGACGGGTTGCACCCTACAAAGACAGGTAAACATATATTTGGTGGGCGCCTTTCTTTACTCATTAAACTAGGACAGTATGTGAACAATTACTCACTTTAAACTAGAACAATATGGGAAGGGAAGTGAAAGGCCAGGTAAAAATATACAGCTAATTGATACATATGAGAACCTCACTATTAGAAGTGGAAAGAAAGAACAAAGACAAAAAATTCTGAAGGAAAGTAGAGGAGCAAGAGACACCGATCACAAACTAAGATGTGTCTACACAAATGCACAGAGCATGGGAAACAGATAAGGAGAATTGGAGCTCCTAACACAGGAAAAGAAATATGATGTCATAGGCATCATGGAAACTTGGTGGGATGATACACATGATTGGAATACAAGGCTTGAAGGATACAACTTATTTATAAGGAACAGACCTAAAAAAAGGGGAGGAGGTGTTGCGTTGTATGTTAGGAAAACATTCATCTCCACAGAGATTCAAGCTTCAGAGCTGGGAGTTCTGTAGAAACTGGTTGGGTAAGAATACAAGGAGAGAACAACATAAAGGACACCATAGTAGGCATTTACTTTAGGCCACCTGGACAAGCAGAAGATATGGAGGAACTCTTTCTACATCAGATGGCCAAGCTCTCAAAAAACCACAACAGGGTGATCATGGGAGATTTTACCTATCAGACATTTGTTGGGAATCTTTCTCAGTTAAAAGTAATGGATCCAACAAGATCTTATCCGCTCTTACTGACAACTTTATCTTCCAAGAGGTAGAATAGAAAACAAGAGGATCTGCTATCTTGGACCTAATTCTTACCAACAGGGAGGAAATGGTTGAGGATGTAAGGGTGGTGCTCCATCCCCATTCACTACCGCTAGAGGTGAGGTGACCACTCTGATCCATGAGGGGAGCTGAAAGTACTCACCTCCATCCTCCACGATGTGTACGGCATTCTGGTCCTTCCAGGACCTGATGCAACCTTCTGCGCATGTGGTGCCAGACATAAAATGTCGGGGGCATGCACAGAAGGCTGGGCAGCCCGGGATATTTAAAATCTCTCTGCCCGCGCCAAGCATGAGTAGCTGGGAGCAGGGAGATGTCACCGCTGTATGCGGTTCCTGGTCACGTGATCACTGTTATCCGATGGAAAAAAGTTAAAGTTTAGTTTCACCGATTCGGTGGGAGGAGATGAAACGTCTTACCGGAGGACTCCGCATTTGAACCCTGATGCAGTTATCTTCCACGGACCTCCCCGGCTTCTGCGCATGTGCCTTCTGGCAAAATGATGGACACATATGCAGGAGACGGGGAGGGCCGTGGAAATTCAAAATCTCCTTGCTCCGGCTCAGAGCCTGGAACAGTGACCGGTGGCCTCGTTGAGCGGTCCCCGGTCACATGACAGAGAGGTGGCGATCTACCATTAGGCCGGTCTCACTTGACTGGATAGGAATTGCGGATTCCACATGCGTTTGATCCGCGGTAATATGCCGATCAATCAAATGCATTGGATTAGACAATTCCGCTCACATTAGCAGGTCAGAAATACGTAATCCACTCGCAGAAAACAGAACGCAGCAGGTTCTATTTTACCGTGGATATCGGCAACATAGAGGCCATTGTGCTCCATGGTCGCGGATATACCCGCAGCACATATGTAACTACATTGTATACGGGCTGGGGGTACCCGTGTCATCGCTAAGCGACGGTGCGGGAAATACAAACAAAAAAAAGGTGTCCGCCTGTGTGAGTACGCAGTTATGTGCAGTACATTACAAAAACATACGCAGCGCCACAGCTGGGATCTGCTGCGGGCCTCCGCAAGCGGATCCCACATACGGCCGTGTGAGCCCGGCGTTATTCAGACCGCTACCTGTAATACATAATTTACAAGAAGCCCCGGGAACGTTCGCCTTCCTGCAGTTCCAGGAGCAGCTTGTTGAGCGTCTTCTGTGTGAGACCGCCGCACTGCAGCAAGCTTACGAAGCCTCACAGAGCGCCACTCTTTACACCCCATACCTGCCGCTGAGGTTAAGAAATACCCCCCAAAAAGCATGGGAGGAGGGGGATATCCGGTTTTATTGCCCCATGTGCCTAACCCAACCAGCCTCTGTAATTGCCCCTGTCATCGGATATACAACACAGTTTACATTATTACTTATACGAGATTTAGGGAATACCAAAAAAGGGCGTGGGGGGGAGGGTTTTTTTTTTCAGGGAGTGAATTTTTTTTTATGCGCTAGTATGTAACAGGGCCTGGAATTTATTCAGTTGTGCCCTAAAATCCAAAGGGTGTTATAGGCGTAGCCATGTGTCCAGTAAGGAGATTAGGGCCACAATGTCTTCGAACATGGGACTAACGGGGGGATCCATTTTAGAGTGTCAGTCTTCATTCATGTATGTGTGCTGTACAGATAAAATGTTTTTAAAATGACACAATTGCGAAACAACTGAAAAACATTATTTTTTTCCTTCTGCTTTGCTTAGATTCATTCAAAAACTGTGGGGTCAAAATACGCAATACACCCCTAGAGGAATTCATTAAGGGATCTGGTTTTCACAATGGTGTCATTTGTGGGGGTTCTCCATCGTTTTGGCTGCTTAATGGCTCTACAAGTGGGCAATGGAGCCACTGGCTGCCCCTTTTGGTTTGGCCCCATGGTGCATACGGACATAAGATTAGGGCCACAATAGGTATGTTTCTGAACACGGGACAAACGGGGGGGATCCATTTTGAGTGCAAATCCTCATTTCCTGTGCACTATAAAATGACATATTTGCAAGAATATGAAAATCTATTTTTTCTCCTCTAAATAGCATTAACTCCTGAAAAGAAACTTTGGGGTCAAAATACTCATGAATTCAGGGAGGATCCTGTTACTGTTGGTAAAGGGATGTAGAGCGGTTGAGCTATGTATAAATATATCGGGGTGCAATGCAGAGATCTCTTATCTATTTATACCCAGGACTTTAACAAGGGGGCGCTCTAGTCACTATGTATAGATATATGAAGGGACAATACAGAGATATCACTCATCATCTAGTTATACCCAGGACTGTAGCAAGGGGGCGCTCTAATAACGATGTGTAAATATATCAGGGGTCAGTACAGAGATCTCTCTCATCATCTATTATACCCAGGACTGTAACAAGGGTGCGCTCTAATAACTATATATAGATATATCAGGGGTCAGTACAGAGATCTCTCCCATCATCTATTATACCCAGGACTGTAGCAAGGGGACGCTCTAATCACTATGTATAGCTATATCAGGGGTCAGTATTGAGATCTCTCCCATCATCTATTATACCCAGGACTGTAACAAGAGGGCGCTCTAATAACTATGTATAAATATATCAAGGGTCAGTACAGAGATCTCTCTCATCATCTATTATACCCAGGACTGTAACAAGAGGGCGCTCTAATAACTATGTATAAATATATCAAGGGTCAGTACAGAGATCTCTCTCATCATCTATTATACCCAGGACTGTAACAAGGGGGCGCTCTAATCACTATGTATAGATATATCAGGGGTCAGTACAGAGATCTCTCCCATCATCGATTTATATACAGGATTGTAACAAGGGGGCGCTCTAATAACTATGTATAGATATATCAGGGGTCAGTACAGAGATCTCTCCCATCCTGCATTTATACCCAGGACTGTAACAAGGGGGCGCTTTAATAACTATGTATAGATACATCATGGGACAATACATACATTTCTCCTATCATCTATTTATACTCAGGACTGTAACAAAGGGGCGCTCTAATAATTACCATGTTTCCTTTAAAATAAGACACTGTCTTCTATTAATTTTTGCCTCAAAAGAGGCACAGTGTTTTATTTTTGGGGGTGTCTAATAATACTAACCTACGGCCAGCGTTCCGATCCTCGCGCTGGCCTTTGTCGCTACTGCAGGCTGCCATGTCCTCCTTAAAGCTGATAGAGCAGTTCTTACTGGAAGCAGGGCTTGAATACCCCACCTCCAAGAAGCTAATGCTCTGATTGGTTAATCCAGCGTCCCATCAGCCAATGAGAGACGGCACTCAAATAACCAATCACAGCCATTGAATGACATCATTGAATGGCTGTGATTGGTTAATCCAGCGCCGGCTTTCATTGGCTGACGTGGCGCTGGATTAACCAATCGGAGCATTAGCTTCCTGGAGGCAGGTATATTCAAGCCCCGCTTCTAGGAAGAACTGCTCTGTCAGCTTGAAGGAGGATGCGGCAGCCTGCAGCAGCGACGGAGGCCAGCGCAAGGACCGGAATGCTGGCGGTAGGTGAGTATTGTTTGGGTTTTTTTTTTACATGCAGCCTATCTAGGGCTTATTTTTGGGGGATGGCTTATTTTCCAAGCCTGCCCAGAAAATCGGGGTAGGTTTTATTATTGAGGGAGGTCTTACTATTGGGGAAACATGGTATGTACAGATATATCAGTGGTCAATACAGAAATCTCTCCCATCATCTACCTTTACCCAGGACTGTAACAAGGGGGTGCTCTAATAATACGACCAAAATAGCTCATGGAAGTGCATGGGAGCATAAAAAACAGTCACACCCTCTTGCTTTTTTTTTTATACGGATCAAAAATGCACATAAAGTGAAAATCGTGTGGTTCTCACAGACCAAAATTACATCCGCCCGTGTGAACGGGCCCTTAAGAAAAGGACCTTTCTACAGCCGTGGGAGATTATTAGAGGACAACACTTGCCCAGTTGGTCCGATCTACCGCCGGGGCTCAGCTTTGCCTCTTTGTGAAGTTTTATTGTGGTTCCTAACAGAAGATGTAATCTGTGGATTTTATTATGTTCTAGCCATATGAAGAGGAACGTGGAGCATGAGAATGGAATAGGAGGCGCAGGAAGATCAGAAGCGGAGAGGTAGACGGGCCGCACGCCTGGACCTCCGGTGAATCCAGACGATGTGCATATATTATTAGCTCACATGGTAATTCTTTATTTTGGTCAATAGTTTTCAATATTTTTCCTTCTATTTTATGTTTCAGTTCTTGGTTTTCCTTTATTATTGCTATCACACTTTCATACTGTTATACATTTTAAAGGGGTTGTCCGCTGCCCAAACTGATTTTTTTTCCCCCATGAATGCCCTGTAGAGTAGAAGCATCCATCACACACTACAGCTTTACACATAAAAATCCATATTCTGCTAACCTTTTTATTCCTTTTCTTCCCTTTATAAAGCTGGCCTGAAGAATTTTTCAAAGATGGCGCCGCTGGGTAGTTACCATGATGCACTGCTGCCTCTCCCTCCTCAGTGCGCGCTCCTGATGCCACCGGTCACATGACTGGAGGACCGGCGTCATAATGGAGACGCACGCCTCACTGCTTTGAATGGAGCCGGCAGCCGGCCGGCCCCATTCAAAGCAATGAGAGAACAGGGAGAGCAGTGCGATCTCCTGCTACTGCTGTGACAGCTGTAGCAGGAGATTCTTTCATCTCCCCGTCATGTCCCCTCATCACTGGACACTGCGACAGCTGTAGTGGGAGATTCCTTCATCTCCCTGGCATGTCCTTTCATCACTTGACACTGTAACAGCAGTGTCCCACTGTCCAGTAATGAGGGGACATGATGAGGAGATGAAGGAATCTCCTGCTACAGCTGTCACAGCAGTAGCAGGAGATCGTGATCTTTAGCAGTACTAGCAGAGGATCGCGATCCTCTGCTATTGAAAGGGAAAGTAGCATCAAACATGCCCTACACACACACATGCCCCCCTCACAGTGCCTAAACAGTGCCCCCTCCACACTGCCCCCCCCCCACAGCTCCCCCCTCCACAGTGCGCCCTCAAAGTGCCCACACACAGTACACCCCCACAGTGCCCACACAGTGTGCCCCCCACAATGACCCCCCGCAGTGCCCCTACCACACACATGCCCCTTCACAGTGTCACCCCCCACAGTGCACCCCCACAATGCCCCCACCACAGTTCCCCCCCTCCACAGTGACACCGCCCACAGTGCACCCCCACAGTGCGCACACACAGTGTACCCCCACAATGACACCCGCACAGTGCCCCTACCACAGTGTCCCCCTCCAGTGAGCTCCCCACAGTGTCCCCCCAATAATGACACCCCCCACAATGACCCCTCTCAGTGCGCCCCCCACAGTGCCCCCTCAACAGTGCTCCCCCCACAGTGCACCCGCCCATAGTGCCCCCGACAGTAACCCCCGCAGTGCCCCCACCACACATGCCCCTCCACAGTGTCACCCCCCACCACAGTTACCCCCTCCGCAGTGTCACCCCTCCACAATGCCCTCTAACAGTGCCCCCACTGCAAACTCCACAGCGGCAAGTCTATGTGACAGCTTCCCCACCCCCGCAAGAAGTCTATGTGACAGCACACCCCACAGCGACAAGTCTATGTGACAGCACACCCCACAGCGATAAGTCTATGTGACAGCACCCCCGCGCACGCAAGAAGTCTATGTGACAGCACTCAACAGCGACAAGACTATGTGACAGCAAACTCCACAGTGACAAGTCTATGTGACAGCTCCCCCACCCCCACAAGAAGTTTATGTGACAGCACACCCCACAGCGACAAGTCTACGTGACAGCACACCCCACAGCGACAAGGCTATGTGACAGCACCCCCACCCCCGCAAGAAGTCTATGTGACAGCACACCCCACAGCGACAAGTCTATGTGACAGCACCCCCACCCCCGCAAGAAGTCTATGTGACAGCACCTAACAACGATAAGTCTATGTGACAGCTCCCCCACCCCGCAGGAAGTCTATGTGACAGCACACCCCTCAGCGACAAGTCTATGTGACAGCACCCCCGCCCCCCGCAAGACGTCTATGTGACAGCACTCAACAGCAACAAGACTATGTGACAGCAAACTCCACAGCGACATATGACAGCTCCCCCACCCCCACAAGAAGTCTATGTGACAGCACACCCCACAGCGACAAGTCAATGCGGGACCTCCCCCCCGAAAAGTCTATGTGACAGCACCCCCCCCCCCCCCCCGCGACTACTGACAGCTCGGTGCCTGCACCCCTGATTAGTGACAGCTCGGAACCCGCCCACCCCCCACTAGTGACAGCTTGCACCCCCCCGACAACTGACAGCTCGCCCCACCCCTCCCCCGCTACCACTGACAGCTCACACTCGCCCCCCCCCCCCCCCCCCCGCGGGTACTGACAGATCACCGTGCCCACCCCCCCACCCCCCTCAGGGTACTGACAGATCACCGCGCCCGCCCCCCTTCCCCCCTGGGACTGACAGGCCGGCGCCTGCACCCCCTCCTGATAATGACAGGCCAACGCGCGGACAGATCACCTCTTACCTGTCAGCTGAAGATGGGTGGGGAAGGCTTTTTAGCACTATGATGGTGCCTGGTTGCCATCTTAGTGGCAGCCATCTTGGATTCAGCCCAAGAAATTCCAATGGAAAGAGGGTCATGGGATACATGATTTTAGGGAAGAATTTCATCAGAAAGTGATACTTAGTCATTGTTTTCAATACCTGCATTGATTTTTGAGTCATGAATGGCGTCATGCTGGGTATTAATAAATGTGTTATATAGAAATATGTTGTATGTAAAACTCTAGTCACATCGTTTCAGGTACCAAAAGAAAGTGCGTAACAGAAGTAGCTGAGCTTCTCAATCAAAGACACCCACGAAGACCGCTAATGAGTGAACAAACCGTCAGGAAACTGAGAAGTTCAGAGACACTGGTAGCATCCAGGACAATCCAAGAACTGGTCATCTGAGCAATGTTTCCAATCACCAGATGTCAACGCTGGGCTAGCTGTCTTCATGAAGATGCTACATAGAAGCTCCAGGAGGCATTGCAGCATGGTGGGACTCAACCAACTGTCGTAAGGATCCTCAAGTCACACAGGTGGCCCCATACAACATGCAGTTACAACAAACGTTGTGTGACGGTGACCCTTGTGAATCCAAAAAATAGTTTGGTCAGCAGCACAACCGATGTACCATGTAGCGGGAAGCCGGAGCTATGCAGCCCTCAACTCAAGAATTTGACTACAGCAGCCATCAGAACTGAGGAAAGATAAGAGTCATGATGGTGCAAAACATAGTGCATCAAAATGGATGCCCCTTTATTTCTCCACAAGACGACGTTTCGACCGCTCTTTGTGGTCTTTCTCAAGTTCAGAAAGACCACATGACTCTTATTTTTACTTAGTGACGACCCTTGTGAAGTCACTTGGATGTCTTCCTGGCTGTTCTTGATTTAAGGCCTCGGAATCACGTAAACTTTTGATATCGACCATCAGGATGACCTCAACTCTGTCCAGGATGATGACCTCTTTTAGTATCTGAGGAGACGTGACTAGTGTTTTCCATACCACATAATTCAACATACCAACGTTATTAATACTCAACCTGACATCAGCCATAACTCAAAGATGGGTGCAGTTATTGAAAAAATGATGACACCTATCAATTTCGGCTGAACACCGACCCTTAAATGATGTATCCCATGACTCCCCTTTCCATTGACGTTTCTTGGGCTGAATGTAAGATAGGCGAACCCAAAATAGCCGACAGGCACCACCACAGTGCCAAAACGTTTTTCTCCACCCATCTCAGTGGTCTACAAAGTTATCATTTATCGTTTGGGCGGCCTGACCTCGTGTCACCCTGTACTGTCACTTTTCAGCGTTGCAGTAATTGCGCCCAATCATTGGGTTTTCTCACCTTGTTTCATCACTTCTTGACACATTGTACTTTTTATTATACTTCTTCTATTTTTATCCTGATGCCGTGTGTTGGCACAGTTGGCAGTCTTACAGGCCCTTCTTATGGCAGTAGTAATATGTGCTAATACTTGTAGTAATCTCTGCTGAGCCGAGTTGCTTAATCAACTTGTATGATTAATTATGTGGTGGTTTAACCCCTTAACGCCATCGGCTGGAGGCTTACATTCTGGCTGGGGGACACTTAACGCAACGAGGTATAAGCTTATGTCTTGTGGATGGCGCTGGAATGAGAACAACAATCCCCGCTGTTAACCCCCTACATGCCGCAATCAATATACATTGTGGCATGTAAAGGGTTCACAGAGGGGGCACCAATGGGCAACCAGACACCAGACACTGGTGTGCGTACCTGCTATGCCTTATGATCACTATTGTAAGCGAAAAGGCATTGCAGTACAGAAGTACTGCGCTATATTATCACAGCGACCATAGCTTTTATGGTTCAAGTCCCTTACAGGGGCATAAAAAAATGTAAAAATAAACATTTTTGCACACTTCCTCTTATTTGTATAGAAAAAAAAATAAAAATTTTTAAAGCATTTTAAAATACCACACATTTGGTATCATTGTATAATAAATGAAAGCACCATTTAATTGGAGCGATCTAGAATTTTTATTTTTTTTTCAAAAAAAAGTTTTGAGGCCTCGGTTAGACAAGCGTGTTTTTGCGCCGCAAAGAAATACACTGCTCGCATGTGCTAAAAACAGCGTGAACGGGCAATGTTTCATATGAAACATTGCCCTTCACTGGAGCTGAATCCCCATAGTGGAGAGTGAGTGGGCCGGGCTATAGAGATTCTCACAGAGAATCCCTATAGCAAACCATAGGGGGCCGGACCAGATGTAAGCCCACCCCCCTCTTTCCCTGCAATAGGGAAATCCCTTGTAGAGAGAGGGGGCGGGGAGTCCCATACTGCCCCCTGCTGCTGGGGAATTGCCCAGCAGAGGAGCAGGAGGATTACCCCTCTGCTTACAGTGGGATATGGAATAGAAGCTTCTGGCCAGACGGACGTATTGCTTGTCCTGCTCTAAGCTATTCCCTGCGCAGGAGTGTCCATTAACGCCTGCTCCCATGGGAGTCAATGGAAACTTTTGCACCCCTAATTCCGTGCATATGAACGCTTCTATAGGGACCCATTGGTTCTTTTAGAAGTATTCATTTTGCACGCAAGAAGTACGCTGGTCTGCCCGAGGCCTTATTGTGTAAAAGTGGAAAGACACAAATATATTGTAGCAGGGTGAGAGGTGAAGTGAGGGACGGACGATGTATATCATGGAGGTTACTAGCGCCCGTGATATAGATCCGGTCCGGTCCGCACTCCAGTACAGGTTTTGCACATGAGCCAAGAGACCAGGTGGGGCTCAGGTACCTGGGAGATTTACAAGGAGTCAGGCTGTAGAGGGGGACGGGGTGTCTGGGAGCGTCCGACACAGTCAGTGGTGAGGACTAGAAAGCAATCTGCCTTAGGCCGCCTGCAGACAGCGGGACCCGACCCGAGTGTCTGCAGAGAGCAGCGCGGACACTCACCTCTCCCGCGGCCCCAGCTCTTTCATGTGCCGGACAGCTGGCGCATGCGCAGGGCGGAGCCGGCGGCCAGTAAGTGACGTTTCTGTGGGGGTCTGCGAGCCCCGCACAGAAATAGAGCATGCCGCGATTTGTTTGCCACACAAGATTTCACGCGCCCAAATCGCAGCCGTTTGCCTAGGATTGCGTTTGTTAACCCAATCCTATGGCAGCTTCCAGGGGCGGAAATTCCGCGGGAAATCCTGCTGCGGAATTTCCGCCCGTCTGCAGGCAGCCTTAGTAGGAAGCTGCTGTGATCCCTGTCCCTGCTACAACCGGTAAAAGGAAGCTGCTCACAAGTCTCCTATAGGTTGCTTCCAGAGAAAGTCTACTACAGGAGTGTGAAAGCTGCAAGACAAGTCAAGACCAACTTGGTTATTACTTAGGGTGGACACACACGGGCGTTTTTTTCTCCACTGCACTGCGAGAGTAAAGGTAAAGTCTCCGGCGCAGTGCGAGAAAAAAGCCAGCATCACGCCGGGATATCGCCAGTCTTTTCAATGGGGCCAGCGGCAGCAGCGCTAGCCCCATTGAGAAGAGATGGAGAATGCCCCGCCTGCTGAAAGAGCTTAACAGCAGTGCCGGGGAGCCAGCCGGAGGACGTGTCTGAGCGCCGGAGAGGTGAGTAATTTAAAAAAAAAAATGTTTACCACTTATTGCTGATTATCGTGAAGGGCTTATATTTCAAGCCCTTCCTCGATAATCATACTGCGGGGCTTGGCAGAAAGCATTGCTTTCAAAGGGATCGGCAGCAGTGCCGATCCCATTGAAAGCAATGGGATAGAATGCCGCAGACTTCTGTGACAGCTGTGGCAGAGGATCCCTTCATCCCCGCGGTCCCTGCAGGGATGAAGGAAACTCCTGCCACAGCTGTGGCAGAAGTCCGCGGCATTCTCCCTATGTTTTCAATGGGACTAGCGCTGCTGCCGCTGGCCCCATTGAAAGCACTAACGATATGCCAATTCTATACTGGCATCTTTCTTGCGCTGCGAGGCGAGACACACAGGCGGATTTGGATTGCGGAATCCGGAGCCAACACCGCCCATAGCATGCAATGCAAAAGGGATTCCCCATGCACATGAGCGGAAAGCAGTTGCGGTTTCCGCTGACAGATGAAAAATCACAGCGTGCTGTATCTTTCTGCAGTGTCTGCGCGGACGGCTTCCATCTGTACTCGCATGTCCGACGGCAAGCTGTGCGAACCACCCACAGTGCAGGAAGACAAGAAAGAAAGTAAGTACAAGGACCGGATTCTGCTGTGAGATTCCGCGTGCAGAATCCGACCCTCCCATGTGCATACGGCCTTAGTCTTAGAAAAGCGAAAACCTGAAAAATAGCTGGTAGTTAAAAGGTTAATGGAGTGATTAGTTTTCCCCCATTTTTCAGTTTTATTGTTTCATGGTTGCTGGTAGACGTTGTAATCAGTGTATCTTCAGTTGTTTTACTCTCCGTGTGTTCCGCCCCCTATATAAAGTGATACTGGACCACGTGTCCGTGATTTCTGTAATCTGTAAAGGTTGGATATGGCACATCATACAGGACTGCGGGCGGAATCAAGACTCGGAGTACCAGCTGTCCGGACCTAACGTAAAAAAAATGATGTAAAGGCAGCAAATGCACCATGCTGTATGCACATCTGCTGGACCCACCAACCATAAACTTGCCTTCAGGATAGGCCTTTAATAGTAAATTTAGTGGGGGGGCTGCAACCAGGGAGCCCATGTACAGAGCTGGTTTCTGCAGGAAGCTAACAGCTCCGCTGAAGTGGCCAAGTTTCAATTTATTTCAATGGGAAATTTGCCTGCAATACCAAGTTACACCACTGAAGTGGGGACGGAGCTGTCTGCTTCCTACAGAAATCAGTTCAGTGCACTGGCCCAGTGAATAGCTCATCTGCAGGGGTCCTGGGCCAAGGACTCTTGCCAATCTACTATTGATGACCTACCCTGAGGACAGGCCATCAATACTTTACAACTGAACAACCTCTGTAAGGAAAAAAAATGTGTAAGTAGCATCATACAATCATTCTGTACCACCTTTGACATCAAGTGTTTCTGAAACCTCCCACCAGCCAGATAAACCATGGGTAATATCTGATTAATGCTCTGTTGAGCTGCCATTACTGGGCCTTTTTCATTAGCTGCAGAAGATTTTTGTGGCAAAGAAATAGTACTATGCCCCCTGCTGCTCTCCGTACACACAGTACTATGCCCCCTGCTGCTCTGTGTACACACAGTACTATGCCCCCTGCTGCTCTGTGTACACACAGTACTATGCCCCCTGCTGCTCTGTGTACACACAGTACTATGCCCCCTGCTGCTCTGTGTACACACAGTACTATGCCCCCTGCTGCTCTGTGTACACACAGTACTATGCCCCCTGCTGCTCTGTGTACACACAGTACTATGCCCCCTGCTGCTCTGTGTACACACAGTACTATGCCCCCTGCTGCTCTGTGTACACACAGTACTATGCCCCCTTGCTCTTCCACCTGTGCGTAGACGTCACTGCCCATATACCTATCACAGAAGTGCTTGCATCATATCTGGAGCACAAACCATCTCTAGGTCAAGGGAGTTGAAGACGTCAGTCACTTGGCAATGGATAATGTTGGAACAGGAGGAGTGGGGGAGAGTCCGGGCCGGTCCCAAGGAGTGAACTGCCCTTTGGACCGTCTGCTTCTAATATGCATATTGCCTGCAGTGCAAAAAAAAAAGTGTTTTTACACGTTCTATTTTATCAATGTCTTTCTGTGGATGAGGTCTGCAGGACTGAAGCCAGTATTCCAGATGTGGTCTCACTGGAGCTCTATACAGCGGGATCACAATCTCTCTCTTTCTACTGGTTATACCTCTGGCTATGCAGCCAAGCATCCTCTTTGCTTTCTGTGCTGTCTGACCGCACTGTGGACTCATTTTGAGGCTGTCGGAAATCAGAACCCCTAAATCCTTCTCCTCTGAAGTCCTGTATAAGAGAACAGCTAATATGATACTGAAGGCTCGTTTACACGAGCGTGCTTATAGTGCATCAGAGGAGCATGAAAAGATTGTGTCTATTAGCAGCAATGGTTTTCTACAGAAGCGTTCACATGAAGGAATTTACTCGCACCTAACAAAGATAGGACAGACGACTGCAAGGTTGCATCTAAGGTCCGTGGTGCGTGAAAAGACAGGACCTGACCTATCTTTGGAGCGTGCTTTCCATAGACTCCTATGAAAGCTGGATGCCACGCACCGCGCCATGCTGTTTAGGGTCCAGCAAATTGTTTGTTTTTAAGTGGTCAAATATCCTCTTTTTCAGTTGAGCTTCCATTAGTTTAACGACTGCAGATGTCAAACTTACTGGCCTGTAGTTCCCAGCTTCTCTACTAGCCTTCTTATAGATGGGTACAACATTGGCCATTCTCCAGTCATCAGGAACATCGCCTTTTAGAAGGAACTGGTTAAATAAATCATTTAAAGATGTGGCAATCACAGGTTGGCGTTCCATAAGAACTTTGGGGTGGACACCATTCAAATTTAACCCCTTAAGGACCAGGGTGTTTCAGTCCAAAAGGACCAGACATGGTATTTTACCCATGGGGTGGTTCTATGGCTCTATTTCTTTTATTCTTCAGCTAGCTTTTTGCTGCATTCTTTTTCCTTGACACATTGGGCGATTCCCCCCCCCCCCCCCCCCCCAACAGAATTTATCTCTCCATTTTAGAAATTAACCCTTTCCAATCCAATTTCTATCCCGGTTTTCCTAGGGGCCTTACTCTTTTTCTGCCATTATACAACAGCATTGTATGATGGCTAAAGCCAGTACTGCATGAGGTGACATGTTGTATAGGCCCCCAACAGCAGAGCGGCTGGCAATATACAGTAAGAGAACACCGACGGACGTCTTCCAACATCAGAGCTGTACAGCCTTAAATCAGAATGTCTTTAGACATCAGACAGTGGATTGGAGAGGGTTAAGAAATATATATATTTTTTTATCATCACCGAAGGGAAAATATAAAAACAGTCACTGAAAACGTCCATATACTTACTGACTCAGGAGGGCAAACGTGCACCACCTCAACATGCAGGTAGCAAACTGCCAATTGAGGGAGCTAATTGCACCTGTGAGGGACACTGATGAGACAGCCACTCACACAGCCTCCTATATAGAGGGGGCAGCTGCTTGGTGTATATTCCTACACAGAGTGGATACAAAGTGCCAGACCATTCTAAAACACCTCAATAAGTGAACCACATTGGTACTGCCAACCTGGGATCCCTCAGGCATCTAAAAGTCGCACTTCAAGTGATTAATCTATATATATAAAATTGAATGTATGCGTGTCTGTGTGTCTGTCTGTGTGTCTGTCTGTGTGTCTATCCTTTATGCGCTACTACACCATTCATCCGATCGCCATTAAACTTTGGGAAGTTGTTGAGTACACTCCTGGGAAGATTATAGGCATAGTACAACTATCCTACGATAAATGGCGCGCGTGTGAGCGTCGTCGACAGTTACACCCCCCCCCCCCACGTAGATCGTTCGATTTCCATCACTGCCACTAATTCTCTCACTTCCCAATGTCGTAGAAACATGAAATTTGGCACGAGCATTGACTATGTCATAAATAGGAAAAGCTAATGGGTCCCAACTCAATTATTCAATTCTAAGCACCAAAGAATTAGTGTCCAAATTTTACGTACGGAATCTAATTTTTTCGCTTCCCGATGTCATAGAAACTTGAAATTTGGCACGGGCATTGAATATGTCATAAATAGGAAACGATAATCGGTCCCAACTCGGTTATTTAATTCTATGCGCAAAAGAATTAGCGTCCAAATTTTACGTACGGAATCTAATTTTCTCACTTCCCAATGTCATACAAACTTGAAATTTGGCACGAGCATTGATTATGTCATAAATAGGAAAAGCTAATGGGTCCCAACTCCATTATTCAATTCTAGCGCAAAAGAATTAGCGTCCAAATTTTTTGTACAGAATCTTATTTTCTCACTTCCCAATGTCATAGAAACTCGAAATTTGGCACGAGCATTGAATATGTCATAAATAGGAAAAGCTAATCGGTCCCAACTCGATTATTTAATTCTATGCGCAAAAGAATTAGCGTCCAAATTTTACGTACGGAATCGAATTCTCTCGCTTCCCAATGTAATAGAAACTCGAAACTTGGCACGCGCATTGATTATGCCATAAATAGGAAAAGTTAATGGGTCCCAACTCGATTATTCAATTCTAGGCGCAAAAGAATTGGCGTCCAAATTTTACGTACGGAATCTAATTTTCTCGCTTTCCAATGTCATAGAAACTTGAAATTTGGCACGCGCATTGATTATGCCATAAATAGGAAAAGCTAATGGGTCCCAACTCGATTATTCAATTCTATGCGCAAAAGAATTAGCGTCCAAATTTTACGTACGGAATGTAATTTTCTCACTTTCCGGTGTCATAGAAACGTGAAATTTGGCATGAGCATTGATTATGTCATAAATAGGAAAAGCTAATGGGTCCCAACTCGATTATTCAATTCTATGCGCAAAAGAGTTAGCGTCCAAATTTTGCATACAGAATGTAATTTTCTCACATAGAAACTTGAAATTTGGCACGGGCATTGAATATATCACAAATAGGAAATGCTAATGGATCCCAACTCGATTATTCAATTCTATGCGCAAAAGAATTAGCGTCCAAATTTTACATACGGAATCTAATTTTCTCGCTTCCCAATGTCATAGAAACTCGAAATTTGGCACGAGCATTGTATATGTCATAAATAGAAAAGCTAATCAGTCCCAACTCGATTATTCAATTCTATGCGCAAAAGAATTAGCGCCCAAATTTTACGTACGGAATTGAATTCTCTCGCTTCCCAATGTAATAGAAACTCGAAATTTGGCACGAGCATTGATTATGTCATAAATAGGAAAAGTTAATGGGTCCCAACTCGATTATATAATTCTAGGCGCAAAAGAATTGGCGTCCAAATTTTACGTACGGAATCGAATTTTCTCGCTTCCCAATGTCATAGAAACTTGAAATTTGGCACGAGCATTGATTATGTCATAAATAGGAAAAGTTAATGGGTAGTTGTTGAGTACACTCCTGGGAAGATTACTGGCATAGTACATCTATCCTACGATAGGTGGCGCGCGCGCGTGCGAGCGTCGTCGACAGTTATGCCCCCCAGATAAAGATCGTTTGATTTCCATCTCAAGCACAAAAGCAAAAGGCATTACGAGCAACGGGAGGCGTGTTCAACTACAAAATGATGCACCCGCCAAACGTATCACAAGACAATTCCTGGATATTGAGAATTCTGAGGTAAAATAAAAGCTGCGCTGTGATTGGTTGCTATATATTATACCTCTTAGGTAAAATGAATGCTGCGCTGTGATTCGTTGCTATTTTTTATATTGCTGAGGCAGAATAAAAGTTGCGCTGTGATTGGTTGTTATTTCTCTTACTGCTGACGTACTACGAAAGCTGCACTGTGATTGGTTGTTATATTTTATACTGCTGAGGTAAAATATAAGCTGCGCTGTGATTGGGTGTTATATATTATAAAGCTGAGGTAACATGAAAGCTGCGCTGTGATTGGTTGTTATATATTATACCACTGAGGTAACCTAAAAAAGCTGCGCTGTGATTGGTTGTTATCTAGATATATAAAAACGAATGTATGTATGTCTGTCTGTCTTCGCAGCAACGCGCGACGGGTAAGCTAGTATATAATAAATGTGAGGTATTAGTTGGATTTTGGCCAAAATACATGAGCTCACAAACTGCTTGCGTGTTCAGTCACTACACTAATATAAATACATGCAGTGCAGCTTTTAAACTCCAGGGGACCCCAGGGTGGCAATACCAATGTGGCTCACTTATTGAGGTGCAGGGCAACCCGCCGAACTATTATGCCATCATTAATACATTGTGGGTCTGCATGGTGCACTACATGTATCAGAAGGTCTGCCAGTTTTTACCTACTCTGTGTGGGAGTATACACCAAGCAGCCAAACCCTCTATATTAGGAGGCTGTGTGAGCCGCTTTTCTATTGATGTCCCTCACAGGTGTATAGCTCCCTCAATTGGCAGTTGGCTACCTGCATGTTGAGGTGGTGCACGTTTGCCCTCCTGAGTCCGTAAGTATATGGCCAGCTTTATTTTTTAAATTAGTATGTTTACGGGAACGAGTTCCTCATTTTGTTTGGACCATTTTGATATATAAATTGTATAGACTTGGTTTACAGGGCGCATATGGTGATGGTTTTGGTTGGCGTCAGCGGTGGGTCGTTTTCTTTATATATATATATATATATATATATATATATATATATATATATTTATTTATATATATATATATATATATATATATATATATATATATATATATATATATATATTTATATATATTTATATATATATATATATATATATATATATATTTATATATATTTATATATATATATATATATATATATATATATATATATATATATATATATATATTTATATATATATATATTTATATATATATATATATTTATATATATATATATATTTATATATATATATATATATATATATATATATATATATATATATATATATATATATTTATATATATATATATATATATATTTATATATATATATATATATATTTATATATATATATATATATATTTATATATATATATATATATATATTTATATATATATATATATTTATATATATATATATATATATATTTATATATATATATATATTTCTAGTTTATACTGTAATTTTTTAATGTACTTTTATAACTTTTTTTAACATCTATGTCCCCCATGATGTCACATAAGACCTCTGGGTGTCATTCACATTGCTTTTTTAATTTCTTTTTTTCACTTCACACTTTTCCACTGTAGCAGGGGTATCCATAGAAGTTGCATTCACAGGAGCCCCAGTTACAGGGATAAGCTTCCCCTTGGATTGACAGCAGTCACTGACAGAGCTGATCTGGGTCTGCTAAGACTCTGCAGCTCTGCCTTGGCAGGGCTCACCCAGCAGTCACATGATCGTTGGTTCGAATAGCAGAAGTGACAGGTCCACCTTCTCTATTCACTGCATAGTGCTCATTGAGTGCTATGCAGCTGTGAGAGAAAAGGCAGGAGTGGTTACAAAAACCATACACTACAGTGCAGGAGCTTTAACCCCTTCCCACCTCCAAGGCGTAAGTTTACGTCCTGGCAGCGGGGTACTTCCCACAAGAGGCCGTAAACTTACGTCCTGCGGATAGCGCGAGATCATAAGTGATCTCGCGCTATCCCGCAGCGGGAGCCGGCTGTCAGTGATAGCTGGCCTCCCGGGGGTGCTTTGGAGATGCGCCCCCCGCTGTTAACCCCTTTCCTGCTGCGATCTATGTAGTTTGCGGCATGGGAAGGGTTCACGAGGAGAGACCCTTGCCCTGAAGGCTTGGGAAGCGACAAACACCCTCTCAGGCAAAAATATTACTGCAGGTCTTTACTGTGAATAGGAAAAATTACATTTTAAACCTCAAGAACGCGTTCTTCAAATGTATTCTTTCCCTAAATGAGAAAAAGCTTCCTATCATTTACAGCCTGGCAGAGCTCGGCATTTATCTCCCACAGAAGAGTCATAAGTCTCCACTACTCCACCTCTGGTAAGTACCATCACTAGCAACAGAGACAACTTTTCTGAAAGACTCTTCCAAGATTTCTCAACGATTCAATAGATGTTCTCAAAGAATCACCGCAATTTAGATGGGAAGACGATTTGTTACGTTGGTCCGGGACTGTCAACGAGACCCAGAGATCACTTGGTACAGGGTCAGTCAGGACGGACGTCAAGGCTTGCTACACGGGTGGTTAGATGCAGGAACAGACAGACAAAAAAGGCCCTAATGTCCTCCTAGTAATGGATGAAGGGGTTAGGAAAGGTTCAGGTGTTCCAATGGTTATGTAAGACAAACAAATAAGAACCGGTCTGTATTTTGTCCAAGACACTCAAGCCCATGACCAGCGACAAGGGTCCTCATTGTTCGTGGGTCCCTACTCTCATAAGACAACTTACCCCATGAATCCTGCCTGCAGGCAGGGTGATCGTCCCAATAAGGATGGCCCCACGCTGGAACCTGAGGACCTAATTAGCCCTAGATGGTAAATAATCCAAGCAGACAGGATACAGTTCACACCAACACACAAGGGAATGCATACCACACAGAACAGGACTGTTCACACCACATATCCAACCACCTGCACAGATCCACAGAACACATCACTGTACACAACATACTGAGAAACATGCATGGAAGCAAACACTAGGGTGTTGGGAAACCAGCATCCTCTAGCCAAAAGGACTGGTATATATGTGCAGCAGACCAGTGGGGATTGGCTGGCTGGAAAACTCCACACCCAGCCAGCTCAATTATCCCTCACCTGTGGCAGTGAGCTCCTGGAAACCAGCAGCACAACCTAACATGATTGTTCTCTCTTGACCTTAGCTGTATCATTGTTATACAATGACCTTAGTCATGAACAAGGTGAAAGATACTACCTTGCTAAGGGTGCATTCAGACGACCGTATATCAGCCGGATATTCACGCCGACCGATATACGTAGTCTCTCTCTGCAGGGGGAGGAGGCTGGAAGAGTTGGGAGCAGTGCTCTGAGCTCCCGCCTCCTCTCTGCCTCCTCTCCACCCCCTCTCTGCCCCTCTGCACTATTTGCAATGAGAGAGGGTGGGGCTAAGTTCTGGGAATTAACTCCGCACCTGTCCCGCCTCTCCTCATTGAAAATAGTGCAGGGGGTGGAGAGGAGGCAGAGGGGGCGGGGGCTCAGAGCACTGCTCCTGGCTCTTCCAGGCTCCCCCCCTGCAGAGAGGGACGCCGTATATCGGTCGATGTGAATACCCAGCCGATATACGGTCGTCTGAATGCGCCTTAAAGGGAAAAAAACTAAAGATGACCCTTCATGCCCTGCCAGAGAAATAGGGGTGCCGCCCTATTATTAGGCTTGATAGACTGCTTATCAGATGAGATGTATAACATTATATTACAGGACTGATCAAACGATCGTAAGTTTAAAAAAAAGGTTTTATCAATTATTAGAAAAAATAAAAAGTATTAAAATGCGTCCCATATTTATAATAATACAAAATAAAAAACATATTTGTTATCGCTGTGTCCATAAAAGTCTGATACATCAAAGTAACGCATTATTTATCCGCACAGTGAATGTCATCTCGAAAAAAACTCTCACAATTCTAGAATTGCGCATTTTTTCTCGAAGAAAAAATGTAATAAAGGGCTTATATACAAGAGCGAATATCAGCCGGCATTTTCATGGCCAGCCAATATACTCTTCCACTCCGATGTTTGCAATGGGAGCGGGCGGGAGGGCCGGAGCTTAACTCTACCCCATCCCGCTCACTCCCATTGTAAACCGCTCGGAGGGAAGGCGAGAGACAGAGTTGGTGAAGGGGGGACTGCACAGATGGAAGAGTATATTGGCTGGCCGTGAAAACACCGGCCGATATACACTCACGTCAATAAGTCCAAAAAGCGATCAAAAAGTCATATGTACTCCAAAATGGTACGAATGGTACAAGGACGTCCTGTGGAAAAAGAGCCCTCACACGACTATGTCGAAGGAAAAATGAAAATGTCACGGCTGCGAGAAGATGGCGGCAGAAAATGATCTTCTGTTTTTCCAACGATGTTTTATTTTTTAAAAGTAGTACAGCAGAAAAAGCTTCTCAGGGCTCATTCACACGAGCGTATGTGTTTTTACGGTCAGTCGCATGTGCCATAAAATAGTGCAAATTAAGAAAAGCTGGTATTGAGTCACGCAAAAATTTGCGTTTTCTCGTCCAATCACACGTCCGGGTATGAAGTATTAGCGAAAAAATATGCTGCAGCCCAGAAATCCCTTCGTCAGCATAAATCCTCAGAATGACTTCTAATGCCTGAGCAGAGACAGCTGAAATGCTTTTGCAGCATTGGACACAGCTAAACTCCCCCCCCCCCCCTCGCTTTTTTTTGCAACTCCCATAGAAGTCTATAGGAGTCACCAGTAATTTTTAAAAAATTAAAAGTCAGTTCATATATATATATATATAAGCAGAAACCGCTATATAAATATATTACAGCGCGCAGGGAAGAGACATCGCAGTGTTAGAAACATGTGGGACCTGGTCCGACAGTGGAGCGATGCAGAGAAATCTCAATGTTAGACGAGGTTTGACACTGGATTGGAATGGGTTAAAGCCCTTGAGGCCCTTGAGGCAATTTTTATAGATTTTCATTTTTCTTTTCCCTTTCCTGGTTTAACCCGTTTAGGACCAGCCACAGTAAATTTACAGCGGCTGGTCCTGGGTGTAGAGCACCGCCGATAGTAAAATTACGGCGGTGCTTTAAGTCTCCTGGCTCTGCAATCAGTCAGAGACAGGAACGGGTTATCAGCTGTTAGTGACAGCTGATAACCCGGAGCAGAAGGCAGGAGGGGTTTTTAACCCTTCCTGCCTTCTGCTTCCCCGATATACAGTGCTCAATGAGCACTGTATGGGCAAAGGGAAAGTAAGATATATGGGAGCTCGGGGGTTCATGTGACCTCCTGGGATTCCCTGCTACTGCAGAGTTGGAGGGTCAGACTAGACCCTGACAGCTCTGCAGGTGACTAATGTCACCACAGGGGTTGCTTTTCCCTGTAACTAGGGCTCCTATGGACGCCCCAGCTACAGTGGGAAAGTGTCAAATAAAGGGGAAAAAAATGTGAATGTCCCCCAGAGGTCTTATATGACGTCATGGGGGACATAGGTAGTAAAAAAACATAATTACATAAATAAGTAAAACAAAACAACAGAATAAAACAACAATACATACATAAGAAAGAGAATAACACAAAGCAGACGCCAACAAAAACCGTCGCTGTATACGCCCTGTAAACCAAAACCATACATACTATATATAAAAACGTCCGAAATAAATAGAGGAACCCGTTCCCATACTTTACTTTAGTGTAAATATAAAAATAATTTTAAAAAAAATTATAAATGTTAAAAAAATGATTTTTTTTTTAGCTCTTTACCCCCAATAAAACTAAAAAACGGGAAAAAAAGTCAGCGAAAAAATATAAAGAAATAGTCCTATATGTCACGGAAAAAAACGCAGCAAAAATAATTTTGGTAGCTAAAGGAAAAAAATGGAGCAGTAAAACCACCACATGGGTAAAATCCCTAAAAAGTGTCTGGTCCTTAAGATACAAACAGCTTGGTCCTTAAGGGGTTAAAAAATATATATATTGCAGTGTACATCACCTAGTGTAACATATAATGTACTGGAAAATTATTTAAAAAATCGAAATGGAGTGAAATAGGAAAAAAGTGCAATTCCGACACTTTTGGGGGTGGCCTGTTCTTATTGCGTACATACTGCAGCCAAAAGCACCTTTATTCTATGGGCCAGTACGATTCCTCCGATACCACACTAAGGCCTTTTCAGGCAAGCGGTTTTAAACAGCTACTGTGTTTCCCCGAAAATAAGACAGTGTCTTATATTAATTTTTGTTCAAAAAGGTTTAACTTTTTTACATGTATAGCTGCCTGGACACTATTTCAATTGACTTTTTTAATTAACTGTTAGCAGGGCTTAATTTTGGAGTAGGGCTTATATTTCAAGCATCCTCAAAAAGCCTGAAAAATCATTTTGCGTGATCAAAAATTCAGGAAAATCATGCTATGTCTTATTTTCAGGAAAACAGGGTATTTAGCCGTGTTTATACGTCGCCCGACAATTGCGACCATCTGAAGCGTCGGTTCCCAACGTATTCATTCAGATGACCGATTTTTAGCCGCGTAAAGCTGTCGCTCCAGAAAAAATAGGACAAATGCGACTAAAACCAGCGACTGAATTTATAAGCTGCTGGAAAAGATAGGTCTCGCCCCGTCGTTTGGTCATTATACAAACGCACTTCATAAGTAAGGGTGCATTCACACGGGTAAGAGTAACTCAGACCAATATTGCGCTTGTAAAATTGCGATGTGCTCTGTGAGCATCGCTGAACACGCAGTTTTCACGTGTACGAAAATCACATGTATATTCGAAAGAAAAAATAAGACATCGCTCTGCACTCACACGCAACTCGCCTGCGCCTGCGAGTGCGATGCTATGTTTTTTTTCTCACCCATTAGAAACAATGGCGGAGGTTTCTGCGGAGTCTCAGAAAAATAGAACGTGCTGAGAGCGAACAATCGCACATGTAAGCAGACGTATTGAAAACAATGGCGACTATTTCAGTGCAAGTCTTGTGTGCAATGAAACACTTGTTCATGTTGATGCACCCTCATGGGCTGTACTGCTCGAGCAATCCAGGGATCACATTTTCAAGTCTTCTTGAAGGACCAAAAAGTTGTGTCCAAAAAGTTCAAAAAAGTTTAATTTAAAAAGAATGCAATTTACAAAATATATACATTTTTTCCCAATAAAAATCCATTTTAATTGGTAAAATACAAAAACATCTTTTTAAAAAAAGCAGCACATCATACGGACCCCAGAGTGCGGCCATTAAAGAAAGCAACCAAAAAAGGAGCCTACATACGGCTATGTCAACGCATTATGGCTCTTTCAATGGGACTATGAAAATTAAAATTGGCTGGTCTCTAAGGGGTTAGCCTGATGATGTCAATTAAGCTCCGTAATTTTACAAAAATGTACAGTTCTCATTATTTCATGTAGGCTCTTCCTAAAGGGTTGTCTCATGACAGCTCCTGTCCATATGCTCTTTTAGGGTGCATGGACATCAAGGGGGGGATCCTTGCTTGGAACCCTTCGCTATGAGCCAGAATGGAGTGCACTATTGGACTTGAGCCATCCATGCATTATACGGATGGTCATACATGTGAACTCCCCCCTAGACCTGGTACCTGGACCCAGTCTGTATTCCTGCATGGCAATGACTACATATCTCACAATCTGCTTCATTGCTTTAAGGATTCTTCAAGAAGAGAGAAAAACACAGACTTACCGGCTTCCAATAGTGTAACAAAGAAAAGAGCCGCATATATT